>NW_027361779.1:33505000-34705000 GCF_039654945.1 Dendrobates tinctorius | reverse complement strand
CATATCTCACACATGACGGGTGGGGGATGCCCTTCGTGTCAAGATGGACTTGGAGGATTTGGAGATTCGAAGAAGATGATGCCAGGAAGAGTGTAATTTACAAAGAGGGTGTTTTATTTTGGCAGCATGATTTTAATATGAGAAACTGGTGTATCAACCGACAGCGAGGAAGACCATTTTTGCAATGAGTCTTCCAGAAAGTCAAACATCTAGATGTTTTGTAAAACTTTGTCTTTTAAATTCTATCATTTTGTTTGTTCTTCCTCAAATACTTATTGTGAAGGGAAATACTTTGGGGACTTGGTTGAGGGTGTCGAAAGGAAACTCCCTTCTGGGAAAAAGACGCGTCTTTATAGGTGACATTAAAGGATTCTTGAGTACCACAATAAAGCTGTCAACAAGAGAGGAGAGCTTGGAAGACTGGTCCTCATCAAAATCTGAATGGAGGATGAGAGGTGTTCATCTCTATAAGAGATGTCTGAGTGGACCGGGAGAAAGTGAGTTTGACAAGGCAGGGGATGAGAATATCTGCCTAGAACGGGTAGCAGAGTGACTCAGTGGTTAGCACTGCATTCTTGCAGTGCTGGAGTCCTGGGTTCAAATCCCACCAAGGATAACATCTGCAAGGAGTTTGTATGTTTTCGCGGGTTTCCTCCGGGTACTCCGGTTTCCTCCCACATTCCAAAGACATACTAATAGAGAATTTAGATTGTGAGTCCCATTGGGGACAGTAATGATAATGTATGTAAAGCGCTATGGAATAAGAAGTCGCTGTTTAAATAAAGTTATTATTCTAATAATAATACATAGATTATTATTAACATAGGACCTTAGCCGTTTATGGCACTCTCATGCAGCTGTGACTTCCACAACATCAGAGGGAACGGTAGTGGCAGGATTTAGTTGTCTTTGAGAGGGATAACAATCCCTGAACCAGTGTGAGCTAAGCAGTGGGGATTGCATGAGAGGGTTTGCAAACTGACTGCCTTGGACCCAATTAGAGCACAGGAGTTCTGACTGCAAGAAAATGATACTATCCAGAAGAAGCATGCAAAATGCATGGATATAGCGGTTATCTGCCTGGGAGCCTTGCCTCTGTGTTGACATGTTAATACAGAATATAGGCCCCCACAGCTATAGCCTATGATTGGCTGCAGTGTTCATGTCAGTCCTTACAAAAGAGAAAGTAAACACACTGGCACTTTACTTTCTGCTCCATTGTGAAAGACATTTTATCTTTGTAGCCAATCAATGACTACAAAGATTACAAAATGAGACACTGTTACCAGTTATTGGCTACAGCAATCATAAGCACATCTGGAAACAACAGAAAGTGGGGGCGTACTGGTACTGGAGCTGTGTGGGATTGGCAAGTTAATATTTTTATAGCATTCTGAGAGGTTTTTTTTTAGAAAAACAATTGAGGGCTGGACAACATTCTTGGGACTGTTTTTTTGTTTTCATTTTCATCCGATAGTAATTTGCTTTGGTCTTTTCATTCTTTTTGTGCAGCTATAAAATGTTTGCTTTTTCTTTAAAACAAAATATTGCTGTTTCTGATTTATGGTACCTCCTTCTGTAGAGCTTCATCTCTGATTCGTAAAACCGCCAGGGTCTCTCTGTCCTTCTGTAGCTCAACAACTTGCTTTTGGAGGTGCTTTATGAGAATCTTTAGGAATAAATGTAAGTAATGTTTTATATTACGGAAAGAAACATTTTATGCATGAAACACTTCCTGCCACAGGAAGTAACTATTACCTGAATTGCCAGTTACCGTATCAGGACGAACAGTTACGTCCCAAAGAAGGCACAAGAGTATCCACAACACGAGTTGGCTGTAATACCAACCCAATTTTACAGGTCATCAGCAGCCTTCACAAAACAATTATGGGGTGGCGATGGGTTGCTATGGCAACATGAAGCCTAAATATGGGCTCTGGGTCTGCCATATACTACAATGTATTAGATCCAACTGGGTATATTCTCAAAAATGTTGCCACTGACCAATGTAAATCACCCCGAAAAAAAACAAACAAGTCCTCATATGGATACATCAGCAAAGACATTAAAAGTTATGTTTTGTCAGACTCAACAATAACAAAGTGGACGGAGGAAAAAAAACAGCTCAGCCTAAAACTAGCTTTGGTGGGAAGGGGCTAATAAGCAAATCGATTCACAGGATCCTGGTCTTGCAATGATGAGGATATAGCGCTAAGCTTAAAAATCAGAACGCGGCACCAGGGATTCCGACAGCTCGAAGGCTACCATTTGGCGGCCACAAACAACGGATGTGGATGCTGGAATGTGGTCTTGTGATTTGATTCGCTCACTTCTAAATGATTTATAAAAATAATAATATGTAATCAAGGAAAAAGAAAATATGTCAGGTTACTACTCCAGTATTTAGTGCTTAGTGACCTGAGCTCCAAGGTGAAATTTATAGGTTTTCTGAAAATATTTAACCTGTTTTTTTTTTTTGTTAATAGCTAGAGACAAAACTATTTGGGAATAATTAAAAGCTTTCGGTCCAGGTCACACCTTGAAGAATTGCAATGGATTTGTGATGCAGACTGCCAAGTGCAGATTTCTGGTAATATACAGTACAGAGAATGGGTGTTTGGGTATTTAAAAACCCATCCTCAAGTAGCGGTAAAAATATGCAGGGAAGCATGTGACAAATTATCACGCCACATTTCACCGTTTTAATGTAATGTACAGGGTAAAAATCACAGCATAATATGTGAAAAATACTACGTGTAACATGTTAACTTTGCAGCAGAATTGACAAGTTTTTGCAAAGTATGACAGCTGCATCGAAAATTGTTTCTCCATGTGTGAACCTAGTCTAATACTGCTCCTTTGGCCTTATATTGGCAGGATGAATGGCTATTTTTTGGGGCTATTCACAGCTTTTTTAACATGGAATTTGGAGTCAATCCTACTTAAAAAAATACTCTTCGAATAAGCTTCATATTGATTTAAATGGAAAAATACATCTATTGTGCACATCGAGTCTGTGCGTCTTTTGCTCTTTAAGGCGTAATTTTGCAGCGAGGAGGAAAGAAAATCAACATGTCAATTCTTAAAATGCTTGTTTAAAAAGAAAAAAACTTTGAAATTTAACATTGAAAATCAATAGAAAAAAAAAAAATGCCTGACAAAAAACAAAACAGCAAATTAGGAAACTTGAAGATTACCTCTTGAGTTGAAAGTTTACTACTTAGCTCAGCCACCCTCGATGAAGAATGTTCTAATGCCTGCTGACAAATTAGCTTTTCCATCTCCCTCTGATGGGACTGTCTAAGGGAAGCAACCTGTTGAGCCGCCTCTTCTTTTGATCTACAAGTCAACATAAAAAAGGAAAGGATATTATCAAAGTCCAAAACTAAAACAGATAAAATATGCAAATTTTACAACAAACTTTTCCTACTTTATCACAGAAATAATTTTATAATGCAGAAAAAGAAAATAATTGCATTTAATTGAATAATTACCATAAATAATTTTCATTAGATCATCAGTCTATGAAAAGGTGTTAATTTGTTCAAAAGTTTAAAAGGAACCTGTCACCCCCCAGGGCGTTTTTAACTAAAAGAGCCACCTTCAGTAGCACTAAGGCTGCATTCTGTGAAGGTGGCGCTTCTGTTTCTGACCCCCATTAACGGCAAAATATTGACTTTTATAACTAGGTCCTCATATCTGGATTCAGACAGAGTGCGTGTCCCTCTGTTTAAGCCACCTCCCAGCTGTCCATCAACCTCCCTGTAGCATCCGGCGCCGCCTCCTCCTGTGTTGGATGCCGGAGGGCGCCTGCGTTGTTCCAATAGTTCTTGGGCATGCGCAGTGCGCGCTGCCCGAGAACTGACATCAGGCTATCGCGCCTGCGTGTTTTGGAGTCCCCTGATCCCAGCCCCGCAGTGTGTTATGAAGTATTCACACTGCGGGGCTGGGAATCTGGCACCTGCACATTTTACAGCTTTAGCTTCACCTGCCCCCATCTCCCTCCTCCTCTTTAGTTTTGCTCCTTTGGCAGTGTCTGATGAGCTGAGCGGTCCACTGGCAGTACAGCTCATCACAAATAGAAAATAGTAAATAGAAAATAATACAATATCAGGCTTATGGAATAAGATGCATTAAGTGACTACATGTAAAAAATGAATAGATGTGGACAAGCGGTTATGCTTCGTTTTTCGTGCCTCAATAGACACAGATGTCAGAAAACACTTGAGATAGTAGAGCAGGTAATGTGGTTTTACCTCAACGTGTTTCGAAGTGCACTTACTTTTTCAGCATCAGAACCACAAGTACACCAGGTTCTACACAAGGTGTACAGTTGTGCTCAAAAGTTTACATACCACAGCAGAATTTTTGCTTTCTTGGCCTTTTTTCAGAGAATATGAAAGATAACACCAACACTTTTATCTCTACTCATGGTTAGTGGTTAGGTGAAGCCATTTATTGTCAAACTACTGTGTTTTCTCTTTTTAAATCATAATGACAAACCAAAACATCCAAATGACTCTGACCAAAAGTTTACACACCCTGGTGATTTTGGCTTGATAATATCCACAGAAGTTGACAGAAATAGGTTTGAATGACTACTAAAGGTAACATCCTTATGTGTGACCTACCTGTTTGCTTGTAATCAGCATGTGCATAAAAGCTGAGTGAGTTTCTGGGATCTAGAAAGACTCTTGAATCTTTCATCCAGCCACTGATCTTTCTGCATTGTGAGTCACGGTAAAATCAAATGAATTCTCAATAGATCTACAGGAAATAGTAGTTGAACTGTATAAAACAGGAAAGGGATACAAAAAAACATCCAAGGAACTGATAATGCCAGTCAGCAGCGTTCACACTGTAATTACCAAATGGAAAATCAGGGGTTCTGTAACAAAAAAATAGGGGGGGGGGGGGGGGGAAGTCAGCACTGCTTAAGGTTAGAACGCATAAATTGAAGTGCATATGCACATAATATCCAGCTGTATTCAAAAATGAGATATTTGGCAAAAAAATTGATCAATTCAATTGAGCCACCCCGCCGCGCCAAGGCAATCTCATGTGGGGGGTCCTACTCTACATTTATAATAAATACTGTGCCATTACGGCCTCCTAAGAGCATGACCACATCAAGTGCAATCTGTACCTGAACATTGCTGGATCGCTCCCATGAAGCCAGATGAAACAAGTGCAGATGAAGGCCAACCATTCATCTGGCTTCATGGGAGCGATCCAGCAATGTTCAGGTACAGATTGCACTTGATGTGGTCATGCTCTTAGGAGGCCGTAATGGCACAGTATTTATTATAAATGTAGAGTAGGACCCCCCACATGAGATTGCCTTGGCGCGGCGGGGTGGCTCAATTGAATTGATCAATTTTTTTGCCAAATATCTCATTTTTGAATACAGCTGGATATTATGTGCATATGCACTTCAATTTATGCGTTCTAACCTTAAGCAGTGCTGGCTTCCCCCCCTATTTTCTCGTTCTGTAACAAAACCATGGTCAGGTAGACCAACAAAATTTTGTCCACAACTGCCAGGAAAATTGTTTGGGATGCAAAGAAAAACCCACAAATCAGCTTAAATACTGGACTCTATAAAAACTAGTGGTGTTGCTGTTTCAAGATGCACAATAAGGAAGCACTTGAAGAAATATGGGCTGCATGGTCAAGTCACCAGGAGAATGCCATTACTGCGCAAATACCACAAAGTATCTTGTCTACAATACGCAAAACAGCACAGAGACAAGCCTCAAAACTTCTGGAACAAGGTTATTTAGTGTGATGGGACCAAAATAGAAATTTTAGTCCACAAATATAAAAGTTACATTTGGAGAGAAGTCAACAAAGCTTATGATGAAAGGAACACCATTCCTACAGTAAAGCACAGAGGTGGATTGATGACCTTTTGGGGATGTGTGAGCTACAAAGGCACAGAAAACTTGGTCAAAGCTGAAGGAAAGATGAATACAGCACGTTATCAGCAAATACTGGAGTCAAATTTGCAATCATCAGCCCGGAAACTGCGCATGGGACGTACTTGGACATTAGAAAAATGATAAGGATTCAAAACATAAGGTCAAGTCGACCTGTCATTGGCTACAACAGGACAAAGTGAAGGTTCTGGAGTGGCCATCTCAGTCTCCTGACCTCAATATCACTGAGCTACTCTGGGGAGATCTCAAGCATGCAGTTCATGCTAGACAGCCCAGGAATTTACAGGAACTAGGAGGCTTTTTGCCAAGAAGAGTGGACAGCTTTACCACCTGAGAAAATAAAGCACCTCGTCCACAACTACCACAAAAGACTTCAAGCTGTCAATGATGTTAGAGGGGGCAATACACGGTATTAATAAATGGGGTATATAAACTTTTGATCAGGGTCATTGGGATGTTTTGGGTTGTCATTATGATTTAAAAAGAGAAAACACAATAAATTTTACAATAAATGGTTTCACCCAACCACTAACTATGAGTGGAGAAAAAGATTTGGTTTTATCATTCATTCATATTCTCTAAAAAATGGCCAAGAAAGCAAAAATTCTGCCAGGATATGTAAACTTTTGAGCACAACTGTATTTGTGGTCTTCTGATGAAGTGAATGCACTTCATAACGTCTTGAGAATAAAACCACATTACCTGCTCTACTATCAAGTGTTTTCTGAAATCTTTATCTATCGAGGCGCCAGAAGCAAAGCATAACTGCTTCTCCACATCTATTCATTTCAATGTTGGATTTGCCAACCCACGGAGCAGCAGTGGCTGGGCTTCTTATTTCAGAGCCTCTCTCACAACATGACCAAGTGATTTTTCGGCATTTATAAACAAGAGTTGTCTGGATAATGGCATATTTTGCGCTCCTCTGTCCTTCTAGTCTGTATGTGTATAAAGTGTACATTTTCAGAATAAAATAACAATATTACTACTCACCAGTGTGACTCAGAAAGCTATTGCTACCAAAATCCACATTTTTTGGGAAGCGCACAAAACATACATAAAAGGAAACCTCTCAGCTAAAAACAAAACCACTTACTTGCAGACATAGTGGTAATCTGCAGGTAAATAGCATTGTAAACGTGTGGCAGTCTACGGGCTCATTCAGACATATGTTTTTGTGTATGAGTCCTATCAGAGTGGTCTGCACAAAATTGTGGATCAAATTAGCAATGCAGGTCTATGGGTCCGTGAAATAAAAAAGAAAAAAAAAAAACGGACAGCACTTTGTTGTCATCTGTGTGTGCTGTCAGTTTTTCACGGACAGTTAGGTGGGCAAAGGTTTTTTTCTCTTCTGAGAAAAACTGATAAAACTCGGACTACATTAGGATGGCAATGATGGAAATCTGATGAAACTCGGAACATAATCACTGACGGAATTAGAACCATTTTACAAATATAATAGAACCATAATACAAACTATGTTTTGGGCCAAAAGGCACTACATGTCACCCCAAAAATACCATACCAACAGTGAGGTTTGGAGGTGGGAACATCATGGTGTGGGGCTGTTTTTCAGCATACAGCACAAGCAAACTTCATAACTTTGAAGGAAGGATGAATGGATAAATATACTGAGACATTCCTGATAAAAATCTGATGCCATCTACCAGAATGAAGATGAAATGACAGTGCGCATTTCAGTAAGACAAAGATCCCAATCAAACAGCCAAGAAAACTTTCAATTGCTATCAGAGAAAGAAAATAAAGCTGCTAGAATGCCCAAGCCAATCACCTGACCTGAATCCAATAGAAAATTTATGGCGGGAACTAAAGTTCAGAGTTCATAGAAGGAGCTCACAGAACATACAGGAATTGAAGAGTGTTTGTGTGTAAGACTAGGCCAAAATCACACCAGAGCAATACATGTAGCTAGTTTCTCCATACAGGAGGCATCTTGAATCATCTACAAAGGCTTTTGTCAAAAGTATTAAATAAATGTAAGTAAGCGTGTTCAATCCTTTTTCTGGTGTCATTTCTCATAATTACACATAACAATTTATGGATATCTATAGTTTGATTGCTTTGCCCATGCGGATTGGATAGGTTGTTACCGACATTTGGTGAAAATGTCAATAGCACCTCTAAAAATAGATTTACTTAGAAAATTAGTGATGTGTTCAATACTTATTTCACCCGTTGTATGTAAAAACCTTGGTACTGGATCTATAAGCTTGATGCTGGTATCGCATCCATGTAGCAAGCTTGGTTCAAATGCTGTATCTATTTAGTAAGCTTGGTTCAGATGCTATATCTATGTAGCAAGTTCGGTTCAGTTACCATATCTACATAGTAAGCTTGGATAAAGTTCCATATCTTTGTAGTATTCTTTGTTCTAGTAAAGTACTTACAGCAGTCAGATTTCACTAACAGCTAAATCAGATATAAGGGACTGCACATTAGCAAGCAACTGCTGGTGTAGAGTTGAAACTTTTATGCCGCAGTCAGACTTAAACAGGTTAAACAAAGACCACAATTTAAGGTCTGGTGACATGTGCTGGTCTCCTCCACCTCTGGCTAAAATTTGCCAGCCAGACCAATTCTCGGTCCTCAAATGTTCAGTGTTGTATATTAACAAGCAGAATTGAGTTGGCTTGACTTTTAATGTTAATCAGCTTCTCTGAACTTACCATATACAGCTCTGGCAAAAATTAAGAGACCACTTCAATGTGTTATAAATATCAGCTTCTCTACTTGTCTGACAGCCATTCCATTCCAGTGTCAGTTGAACTCCAACCAGAGTACACCTGTCATGATCTGACAGTTTTTAATTGCACTGGGTGAACTTTTTTTACTTTGGAAAGTTCCAAGGTGTCTTGACTGTCCCCGGTGGTGGTTAGTGGTATCGCACTTTAGGTTTTTTGTGCACGTAATTATGGATCAGGTGTGACACCCTATAAAGGTGTGCTAGGGGTGTGCAATCACTGCCTGTGATATTGTTGAGATTGTGTTCACTCGGAGTTTGAGAGCCTGGTGGAAGGATGGAGCTGGTGAGGAGTCCTGCGCAGCTTAGCCAGGGGGGACGTGTTTCAGCTATGGTGTCTGGACGAAGGGCTGGCATGGCGTGGTGGGGTCGCAGTGATGGTGTCAGCGGGAAGTGTCTGCATGGACTGGTGGAGTGGCGACTATGGAGAGTGGCACTCACCATGTGGGACTTGGCTGCTGAGCTGGACTCAAGCATGCTTGACTTCGTGTCAGAAGCTGAACTCATCCTTGGGACTCTGTTACTAAGCAGCAGCAACTGGTGGTGGACTCTGCTCCAAGGCTGCACTAAGGTGAAGGATCCTGTTATGGTGATGGATCCGGGTGGAGGAGAAGACGCACGCAGGTGGAGGGCTCTGTTGCAGGAGCAGAAGCACAGAGCATAAAGCTAAGTGGTGTTCCCCTGTATTGTCTTCTTTCCTCATGTGTGTTGTTAGTGCAGTGGTGGGATTAGTTTCCGCACCGACCAATTCCCTAGTGAGGGTTTAGGGTCAGGGCGAGCAAGGGCTTTGAGGTACGCGTGCGGCGCCCGGTGCGGAACCGGTATAGGGAACGTTAGGAGTGCAGGGACGCTGGCTCAGGGGAGTGCAGGTGGTCTCCATGTCCCCATTCCCTATTGCAGGGCCCACCATTGTTAAAGTTTCCCAGGTTCCCCCTTTATTATTTAAATTCGCCTTACTGGAGGCGGGGTTTCCAGAATTATTGTATAACGTGTAATAACTAAATTCGCCAGGTGGAGGCGGCGTATCCACCTGCACGTTTTATTATTTAAATGCGCCCCACTGGAGGCGCTGTATCCAGGGTCACGTGTGTTATGGGTTTACCTTGCGGAAACATCTGCGTCCAGACACACGTGACCGTGACAACACCTCAAGAAAAGTTTTGAGTGAGGAAAAGAAGGGCTCAATTCTGGCTTTACTAGCAGAAGGATAGAGTGCGCATCATGTTGTCTCCATCCTTAAAATTTCTAAGATGGCAGTCCATTACAACAAGGTCAAGCAGCAGACATTGAGGACAACAAATCTACAGACTGACAGAGGGTGAAAACGACTCTCCACTGACTGGGATGACTGTCATCTTATTCGACTGTCACTCAGCAACCGCAGGATGACATCAAGTGACCTAGAAAAGGAATGGTATATGGCAGTGGGGTGAAGTGCACAGCAAGAACAGTTCTTAACAGGCTCCTAGAGGTAGGGATCAAGTCATGTAAATCTAGAAAAAAAGCCTTTCATGAATGAGAACCAAAGGAGAGCCAGGCTGAAGTTTGTCAAAGACCATAAGGATTGGACCATAGAGGAAGGTAATCTTCTCTGATGAGTCTAATTTTCAGCTTTGCCCAACACCTGGTCATCTAATGGTTAGACGGAGACCTGGAGATGTGTACAAGCCACCGTGTCTTGCACCCACTGTGAAATTTGGAGGAGGATCAGTGATGATCTGGGGCTGCTTCAGCAAGGCTAGAATTGGGAAGGTTAATCTTTGCGAAGGACATAGGAATCAAGCCGTCTACAAGGTTATCCTGGAAAAACAATTGATTCCTTCTGCTCAGGAAATATTCCCCAACTATGAGGACTGGTTTTTCCAGCAGGGCAATGCGCCATGCCATACAGCTAGTTCAATCAATGTGTGGATGAAGGACCACCACATCAAATCCCTGTCATGGCCAGCCCAATCTCTGGATCTGAACCCCATTGAAAACCTCTGGAATGTAATCAAGAGGAAGATGGATAGTCACAAGCCATCAAACAAAGAAGAACTGCTTAAATTTTTACCAGGAGTGGCATAAAGTCACCTAAAAGAAGTGTGACAGACTGGAGGAAAGCATGCAAAGACGCATGAAAGCTGTGATTAAAAATTATGGTTATTCCACAAAATATTGATTTCTGAACTCTTCCTAAGTTAAAACATTAGTATTGTTGTTTCTAAATGATTATGAACTTGTTTTCTTAGCATTATTTGAGGTCTGCAAGCTCTGCTTTTTTTTATTCTTTTGACCATTTCTCATTCTCTGAAAATAAGTACAAAATTTAGTGCTTGGAAATTCGAAGACATGTCAGTAGTTTATAGAATAAAAGAGCATTTTACATTTTACTCAAAAATATACCTATAAAGAGAAAAACCTGCCAAACTGAAAACTTTGCAGTGGTCTCTTAAAGGGAATCTGTCACCTATTTTTTTGACTATCAGCTGTCGGCACTGCCATCAGGGGCTTATCTACAGCATTCTATAATGCTGGTAGATAAGCCCCCGATGTAACCTGAAAGAGAAGAAAAACGAGTTATATTATACTCACACCCAGGGGCGGTCCGGTTTTGGTCCGATGGGTGTCGCGGTGCGGCGCCTCCCATCTTCTATCGATGACGTCCTCTTCTTTGCTTCCCGTCGTGGCTCCTGCGCAGGCGCACTGCTCTGCCCTGTTGAGCCGGGAAAGGTCAGAGAGGTCTGGTGCCTGAGCACTGCAGTACTCTGCTCTGCCCTCAACAGGGCAGAGCAGTGCGCCTGCACCGCGAAGAAAAGAAGAGGACGTCATCGCTAGAAGATGGGAGGCGCTGGACTGGACCGCGACACCCATCGGACCAAAACCGGACCATGACCGCCCCTGGGTGAGTATAATATAACTCGTTTTTCTTCTCTTTCAGGTTACATCGGGGGCTTATCTACAGCATTACAGAATGCTGTAGTTAAGCCCCTGATGGCAGTGTCGGCAGTTGATAGTGACAGACTCCCTTTAATTTTTGTCAGAGCTTTATACTCTGTTTTAATTGACAGTTCCATAAAATATGATTACCTGAAATCCTGCAAGCTATTACCCAGCACATATGCAGAACCTTGCCTTCCACTTCTGAAGTAATTCACAGTGTAGACAGAGCTCTGGGAAGCCAGTAAGAAGTAGAGGGCAAGGTTCATTGCATGTGGTGGGTATATGTCTGCAGATGCAGGATTTCACATATACAGTAGTTTGGAGGAAGTGAAGGACTAGCACCTATGTTATTTAAAGACTGGAAGACAGGCTTTTAGCATTCTAACTACACCATGAGTGGCAGTCTAATACTAACTAAGGGATTAGACAATCCTAACATTTTTTTTCCTGATCCCAGTCATTAAAAGCAGGAATCTGGCTGTCAATTACATAGGCATAAGTTTAGTGCAATGCTGTGATAAACACATAGGACATGGTACCTTAAAAATACATTCCATGGTAGCCAACAGTATACTGGGGCTTGAGTCATAGAAATACTCGTAGTGGCATTGTGGGTACAGTGGTACACATGCTCTTTGCATTTTCTTTACTTTGTTATTAATACATTTTAAAATTGTACTGTTTATGAAATGTAAAGAGAAATTTTAGGATGTTTTTATCAACAATAAATATGTATAGTATTTTTCAGACTATAAGTTGAATTTTTTTCCTCCAAAAATTTGGAGATAAATTGGGGGTGCGTTTTATAGACCTGATGTACCTGCTGTGGCTGGGGGAGCTGCAGCGGCGGAAAAGCGGGTCACAGGAGGCAGGAGCTAATTCCTGTGGCTAACCCTGTTAAAGAGAAATGAATATTCACTGCTCCCCACGCCCATAGTACCACACATCTCTATGCACTGAAACCGGCGCTTCAGGTGGGAGAGACTATGGGAGTGGAGAGTAGTGAATATTCACTCTGTTTAGTAGCGGGCACAATGTCAGCCTCCAGCAGCTGCTGGGCGATCACATGTACCCGCTATTGAAGAGAATGAATATTCACTGTTCTACCCGCCTTGGGAGTGGAGAGTAGGGAATATTCAGTCTCCTTAGTAGTGGCTCAAGTGATTGCCCAGCAACTGAAGGAATCTGGCGGCTGCGGCTAACTGTGTGCCTGCTATTAAAGAAAAATTAATATTCTCTCACAGCAGTGAGTATTCCGGCAGCTGTCCTCGGCTTGTAAGCAACGCATGACGTCCCTGCCATAAATCTGCTGCTGGCATCAGAACAGGATGCCGCAAGGGAGCACAGGGGACCATGTATATAAGGATGGAGCCATGCATATAAGGATATGGATAAAGGGACCATGTATACTAGAATGTGGATGAGGGGACTATGTACACCTGGATTGGGGACATATATACCAAGATGGGGGATATTGGTACAGAATGGACCACATTTTTTTCACATTTTTTCTATTTTCCTCTTCTAAAACCTAGGTGCATCTTTTGGTTTAGTGCGTCTTATAGTCTGAAAAGTATGGTATATAATAATTTGCACAGTAACATTCATTTACAGCAGTGGTACACAACCGGCGGCTCGCAATGCCATTCTGTGTGGCCCCCAACCATATGGGCAGAAAAATGACTGACAGGTTAACTATATGTGGTCAGCCACACACAGAAGAGTAGAAGCAATCAGGGACTGGCAAGCACTAATGGTGCCCAGTGTGGACATGTCTGGATGCCGCATAAATAAGTAAAATGGGGTATATTAACATGTTTGACATTCCAGAAAGGAGTATGTGAATTAGACAGGTGGCCGTGCATGCAAATCTTTGAATAAGCTTCCTATTAGTTTAACTGGGAAATGTTTAAAATAATGTTAAAAAACAGCACTACGTGCACTATAGAAGCTTTTCCAATTCAACTCAGTCAGGAAAGTTATTCAGAGTTTTTGATGGAGATTTAGGAGCACAATCTGTTTCGAAATCCTTGTCAAAAACTCAGTGTGAACTTAGCATCAGTATTTGGAATTGCATATTTTCTGTATCATTTCTGCATCTACTAGATAAATTAGGTTCCTTGAGTTTTTTCATTGTATTAAAAAACAAACCATTACACTTACCTTCCATGCGCTCCATCGCAGCGTTTTGTTCTGATGCCCGCATCTACTTTATGATTGTAAGCAGCACATGGCAGGGACATCAAGTGCTGTTTGCAAGCCGAAGGGCAGGTGCCGGAATACTCAATGCTCTGCACGCCGGGAATGTGTGAGCGGAGAGCAGTGAGTATTCTTTGTTCTTTAATAACGAGCACAATGTCAGCCGGAGTCTTCCTGCAGCTGCCAGCGGTCACGTGTGCTGCTACTTAAGAGAAATGAATATTCACCGCATTCCACGCCATTGGCATGAGGGGCAGAGTCCGTCACTGGACGTTAAGGGGTTAAAAGGCGTATCGGTGGTCGTTAAGGGGTGAATGATTTACAACCCATAATACAAGGATACTCAGTATTGCTGTTACTGCTCTTTACCCTATCAGTTCTCTTAAACTCTTCCGAACGTCCTTCAACTTGTCCTCCTAAATGGGTGGATGCTATACTTGACATCTGTCTATAACGGCAGAGTCCAGAGCTTAGGCCAATCCCTTTTGTTTAATCATGAAAATGCCTCTGTCAATCCCTGACAATGGCACATAAGCTCAAAAATGAAAAGTGGTTGCAGATAGTAAGGGGGTTAAGGCCCATTTATACACATGAAAGCCCTTTGGTTTTATCCCCTTGTTTTTACAGCGCAGAAGTACATTTTGTGGAGACAACCATTCAAATATCAAGAATGGACAGTACTGACCTTTTTAAGGCATACTCTGCATTAACCAGAGACGTTTTATAATGTATAACTTGTTGGTTCACTTCCTCTGATAATCTGACTACTTCAGCTTTTAGTCTCTTATTTTCCTGTTGCTGGTCAGAAATGTTAAAATCTGTAAACGTATCTAGCTGATATAATTTTTCATCCAACATAAGAGGAAAAGCTTCCTTCTCTATTGTGCTCCCACAGGCAGGAGGTAAATCATCAGCAGTCGGACCGGCGTGCTTATTACTGCTGCTGACGGTGCTTGAATGGGGTTTCAAAGTGAGCATCATCATCCTTTCCTTTTGAAGCCGTTCCACAGTTTTGGAAAGTTCTTGTATCTCCTTACTTTTAGAAACAAGTTCCTGGTTCAGTCTTGTTATTCTTGCTTGACCAGTATTCTCTTCCTCGTTATTATGTGACTTAATATTTCCATTTTTAAGCAACAGGTTCTTCGCTTTAAGGGCGTCTATTTCTTTTTGAAAATTCATTACAGTGGAGTGATGGGCATCCTTACATATAGAAAGTTCCTGCTCAAGGGCTTTAACTTTTACTGTGTTGTTCATATTCTTTTGTGGTTCATTTAGCGGTTCTCGAGCAAGTAGTTCCTCAAGCTCACTTATTCTTCTCTCATACTGTATCTAAACAGAATGAAAGCAAAATGAGACATTGGAAATGCATCAATGCATTTTACTAGAATTTCTATTACAGTCATATTACAAGACTCGTTAAAGGGTTGTTTGTGACTTGTAGGATCGCTACTACCAATAGGTGGCGCTGTAGAGTAAAAGTCCTCTTTCTCTCTGAAGAGGCAATTTGCATATTAAATTTCCCAGAGGAGCATTGCACGGCGAATAAGCCTCCTTACCTTGACAAGCCAGAGCTGGCATGTTACTCTCCACAAGGAGAAACCTTACCCCTTAGACCTCAATCCAGAGCCTCTCACCTAGCCCAATCAGATCTCATACTTTGCACATGACGAGGGCCAATAGCCCGAAACACTGTGTCTGCAAATTGAGATTCTGATTTAGCTGTTATCCTAAGTCATATTACAAGACTCGTTAAAGGGGGTTGATTGTGACTTGTAGGAACGCTACTACCAATAGGTGGCGCTGTAGAGTAAAAGTCCTCTTTCTCTCTGAAGAGGCAATTTGCATATTACAGACATACAGATGGCTATTTCATCTTTTTGTAGAAAATTCTATTGCAAAAGCTTATTGGAAGTCAAAGTGACTAAAAGAATGACCTCAGTCTCCAAATGTAAGAGCCCTATAAACCTTAAATGGCTCAGTTTGCAAACTATTTTGACAACAGTAACAAAGTTTTCGGGGCTGTCCACGGGATCAAAAACTCTGTACAACCAGATGGAGCAATCATTTAGTTGATGCAATTCAGATTTGTTGAACTCTAAAAATTGATCAATCACCGCTGCATGGCTCCTTTATAAAATGACGCCACCATGCCAGAGTAATGCAGGCAGTGTTCAGAAAAAAAGCATCAAGAAGGTCAACTCTGAGAATATCTAGTCCTATAGTCCTCCTAGTTCCTTAAACAGGACAATAAGGAGAATGTGGTTGTTTTTTGGGCATATGGTGATTTTTGTTAATCTTACAAACTTGTATTTCTAATAAATACAAATGCCTTGCACATTGCAAATTTCTCTTCTAACCACCACTGCGCTCCTATGCATAAAATCCAATTTGTTTTTCAATTAAGTGCCTGAGGAAAAATTAATGATGATACTTATAGGTAAGTCACTTACATCTTATTGAAGATGTCAGCAACTAGTGGCTAGTGCTGAAGGAATCTATGCTTTGCTTTAGAAAAAAATGTGATAATTAATGGAGCCAATATAATGAGGAGCTAATTTCTGACCTGGCCATAGCAGCAGTTGGTTCCCAATTGGGGGCCCCTTTGACGTCCTTATGCCCAAAAAGTTAAGTTTGTGGATTTAAATTTCACCCTATTCCTGAAAACTACCTACAAGCAACTGAGAGCTAAGACTTTTTGAAGAAATAGGTGTTAGAAATGTATGAATATTAGAATTTCCAACACTGTAAAATCTCTTTCTTGCAGCCTTCACTGAGGAACACAGAAACTGTGGCTGTTGACTTCTGCCACGAAGAGGCGAATAGTAAAAAGGCTACACTCACCTACAAGCAAAGGGCTAAACCAGGTAGTGGCAAGCAGTAGGAGAATCTACTGATCAACAATCAAAAGAAAATAAAAATAGAAGCAAATTTCCCATTAAGGCCTATAAAGGAAGGGGGGTTGTGTCCCCCACAGAAGGCTGTAAGAAACATTTCTTGGTCGCGTCATTGGAGGATACAGGAACCATGGGACATCCTAAAGCAGTTGCTTTAGGTTGGTTTTAAAAATGTATATAGCAAAAAAAAAGCAGCCTATATAACATTCCTAAAAAGATCCTCAGTCACATATGCAAAGGTAAGCCCTATGCTATGTAGTGTTCAAAAAAATTGAGCTAAGGCCTTTTGCCCAGCACCCAAGGTTACCTACCACAGGTTACCTACCACAAGGGTGGATTGAGCTGGGATTTCAAAAAGGACCCTTGCGGAATGTTTCAAGAATTAGGCTGTGTTCACACGTAGCGGTTTTTTTTGGCGTTTTCGCAGCGATTTAAAACGCGCGATTTTGCAGCGAAAACGCAAAAAAAACCCAGCATCCCATACGCAGCATGATCATTAATTTTGCGGAATCGCGGCGATCCCGCACACATAGGAATGCATTGTTCTGCTTACTTTCCCCATGTGGCTGTGCCCACCATGCGAAAAGTAAGAACATTTGCGGATGGTACCCAAGGTCCGGAGGAGAGGAGACTGTCCTCCGGGCTCTGGGTACCATATCCCTGTAAAAAATAGAATTAAAATAAAAAATATTGTTATTCTCACCTTCCGACGGCCGGCGATCTTCTTCCCGCCTCTCTCCACGCACCTGGCATCTTCCGGTCCCAGTAATGCTTTGCGCGAATGACCGCGGTGATGTCACGGTCTCGCGGTCATTCGCGCAAAGCATTACTGGGACCAAAAGATGACAGGAGTGTGGAGAGAGGCGGGAAGAAGATCGCCGGCCATCGGAAGATGAGAATAACAATATTTTTTTATTTTTTTTAATTATTTTTTAAATCCTATCTTTTACTACTGATGCTACATAGGCAGCCTCAATAGTAAAAAGTTGGTCACACTTGTCAAACACTATGTTTGACGAGTGTGGCCAACCTGTCAATCAGTTTTCCAAGCGATGCTACAGATCGCTTGGAAAGCTTAAGCATTCTGCAAGCTAATTACGCTTGCAAATCGCTAGTTTTTCCATGGGAAAATAGCGGGAATTTAAAAAGCGGTTTTCCCGCGGAATGGAATTCCGCAACGTGTGCACATAGTCTAAGGAAAAAGTCAGAATAACTGAATGGGAAACAGAAGCAGTAAGCAAAAACAGGAAACAGATAGACAGGTAGCAACAAAAGGCTCTGAAAAAAATTGGCTGAGGAAAGAATATTCTCTGAGATACGATAGGCCAAAAGGAAGGACAATTTCTTCAATAAGAAGAAAAGACTCAGGGTTTTAAGTCCAGAAGGATGCAAAAAGGAGAGAGACTTTAAACAGCTGCCCTCGATGGACGTGACTGTGACAAGGAAAACAACTGCAGAGAGGTTTCCCTTATCGCAGAACTGGGCAGTTAATTTTCCCGAGGGGCTTCATGAGAGACAGTGATTATTGCTGAGGGCCGAACCAATAGATTAATAATTATGTTAATATTGAGCAGAATTAGTTCAAAGTATTTGAATATTCCTGTATATATCCTAAAAGCCCCCACATAGCCTCCCAAGTACAGCGTGAGCCCCATATAGCCTGTTACATACAGTATATGCCACACATTGCCTCTTATATACACTGTGAGCCCCCACACAGCCTACCATATACAGTGTGAGCCCCCACATAGCATCCAATATACAGCGTTAGCCTCTATATAGCCTCCTATATACAGAGAGAGCCCCCACATAGCCTCCTATATACAGTGTGAGCCCCCACACATAGGCTCCTATATACAATGTGAGCCCCCACATAGAACCCTATATACAGCATTAGCCCCAACATAGCCTCCTGCACACAGCATGAACCCCCAAATAGCCTCTTATATTCCTATATACAACATGAGTGAGCCCCCACATAGCCTCCATATACAGTGTGAGCCTCACATAGCCTCCATATATACAGTGTGACCCTCACATGGCCTCCATACACACAGTTTGAGCCCCATGTAGTTTCCTATATACATACAAAGATCCCACAGACATGAAAAAAACATCAAATACCTTGTCCCCTTTCCAGACGCTCTGCTTTGGTCTCCTGTGCACTGAGTCTCACACGCTGATTGATGGAGCTGTCGGCTCTGACCTCCATCAATGTATTCACAGCTGTTTGTCTGATGATGCAGATAGCAGTGACAGCGGGAGGCTGCAGATGGACAGTGGGCGGGGTAGGGCATGCTGTCAGTGGGTTAGCTGCCTTGGTCTGCGGGCCGGACTGGAGCAGCCAGAGGGTTAGATATTGCCCAGGTCTGCCTTAGGGTATAAAATGGAGATGACCAGACAATGTCTGGTACCATGTTGAGGTCCTGAAAAAGCGCAGCAGGGCAGAAAGAAAGGGACCCTTAGACAAATACACTGACCATAGATTTGGAGGAAAGAGATTTTAGAAATAGGAGATTAAACAAAATGGATAAGGACCACCAGAAAAAGAGGCTTAGCATGAGGGTGATATATGCAAGATAAGTAGGGCTTATTCACTTGGTTTGAAAGATCTGATGCAAAAGTTCAGAGAGTTTTAGAATAGTAGTTCACAAGCATGCTGTAAAACTCATGTGGAAGATGGCAGTCTGAAAAAAGGAGATTTGGATATTTTGGAGGTTCCAAGAGTCGTTCACAAAGGGGTTGACCACATCTATGTACCAGGAGAGAAGTATTTTGGTTTGGAAAGATGGAAAGGTGGGAAGATTTAAGGAAGGTTGGATTAAGACCACAAGATCGACAGAACATCGGAGGCATTAGCTAGAAGGAGGAGGTTCTGGACACAAAGCAAGGATCCCAATCATCTTGGATGTCAACAGTTCGACATCCAATGTGCCTCAACATACACATACAGTATTTGGGAGAGGATCAAGGGATAAAAGGGCCACTCGTTTTGCACACAGCTGTTCTCTACTGAAATAGTCTTTAGCCCAGTTAGCTTTACCAGGAATGTGGACTGCCCAAATTGCAGAAATTCAGTTCTTCGCTCATTGGAGGATCCAGGAGACTTCTTCCATGGCTGGTCACATGTGAGTTCTATCCATATGGTAGAGTAGGCAACTACTGTGGCAATGTCTGTCTGAATGTGAACTTGAATGTCTCAACAATTTCTTCAATAGACTGAATGACAACAACAATGTAACATTCTACTCACCTGGAATTATAGTAAGGAAAAGTTTGAGTTTTTCGATGTCCTTGTTGAAAGAAATGAGGAGGGCTTTGTCACTACCAATGCGATCTGATAAGTTAACTGCTACTAACACAATTCTGTATGCCACCCCATCACATAACCAAAAGATTAAAAAAAAGCTATCCCCGTGGGTCAATTCCTATGCTTGCAAAGAATATGAACTTTTATGGAATAAAATTCTTGGAATTATGTGCGCTGCTAAACAAGATACCAAATCCAGGTTACGTAGATAGATTAATCATTTATTTCCCAACGCGTTTCGAAGTGCATAAGACTTCTTCCTCAGGGGATGACATATACCCTATATATGTCATCCCCTGAGGAAGAAGTCTTATGCACTTCGAAACGCGTTGGGAAATAAATGATTAATCTATCTACGTAACCTGGATTTGGTATCTTGTTTAGCAATTCACATAAGTCCAAGAATTTTATTCCATAAAAGTTTATGTTTGCGGCCACCGAGTGGACCATTGGACGTGCAGCAAGCTGACAACTGATTCTATATGCTTGAATCTCTCCTGGAAAGGGTGAGTAAATTTCTTTATTCTTTCTTAAAATCAACCCGGATAAGACCCTATTGCGCTCTTCTATTCCTATAGTTTATATGAATTGCAAAGAATATGTTCACACAATTCTAAATTTGAGCAGCAAGCAAACATTCTCACCATAATCTCAAACGATATGAAATGATTAAAACAGGTTATATGAGATCTAAACAATCTCCTCAAAATCAACTCTTAACCCAGACAAAAAACCTTTCTACCAGTATTGACCAACTGGTCAGATTCATTAAGTCTTTTAAATCCGGATGGACAAAAATACTAAATGCTCTTAAAAAACATTGGTTGGTTCTTCTAAGGCAGGGATGGGCAATTAATTTTCCCGAGGGGCCACATGAGAGACCATGACTGTTGTGGAGGGCCGAACCAATAGCTTGCAATTAATTCTACTCAATATTAATTTATTAATATTAATTGTCTGATTGCCGTATGTGGAGTCAGGAAGGAATTTTTTTCCCCAATGTGAAGCTTACTTGTTGCCACATGGGTTTTTTTTGCCTTCCTCTGGATCAACATGTTAGGGCAAGTTAGGATAGGATATGGGTTGAACTAGATGGACTTAAAGTCTCCCTTCAACCTTAATAACTATGTTACTATGTTACTATGATACTTAATATTGAGCAAAATTAAGTATGCTGACACCCCTATATATATTTAAACCCCCCCACAGCCCCTTATATACAACATGAGCCTCACACAGCCTACTACATATACGGCATGAGCCCCACACAGCCTACTACATATGCGGCATGAGCCCCACACAGCCTCCCCCATATGCAGCACAAGCCCCACTCAGCCTCCCTATATACGGCATGAGCCCCACACAGCCTCCCCATATACAGCACAAGCCCCACACAGCCTCCCTATATGCAGCATAAGCCCCACACAGCCTCCCCATGTACGGCATGAGCCCCACACAGCCTACTCATGTATGGCATGAGCCCCACACAGTCTCTCTGATCCAGATAACCTCTAATACATCGAGCTAGACAGTCTAGATGAGAAGTCAACCTCTTACCTAAAACGCAGCTGATCATGTGGAGGACTTGATAATACCAAATTGGTGCCAGGAGGCTTCAAGAAGATGTTATCTTATCTAGAGATGGAAGCCTTCCAGCAAAAAAGACTGACAATAGTGTCTTCTATGGCCTTGATAAACATTTCCCGTAAGACACAAGATGCTCAGTTTGTAAAAGGACGTTAAGGCTACTGGCTGGAATATTTTGGACCTGTTTGTAGGAAAACAGGACTATCATTTATGATTGTCTCAAATAGCTAGTCTGGTAACAAAGACAAATTCCTGAGATGGCAAACCTGTCAGGTATGTTTAGAGGCTGCATCTGCATTCCATTTTATCAGCCAAAGATCCTGAGGAGTGTGACCATTTTGCCAGTAGTCTGAATGAAAAAAAATTTGGCAGAGCCTAATAAGTTCAACTGAAGCTACATGCCGGTGTGCGCAAGTTGATCAGCTATAAGGGAAAACTCCTAGGAATGGGTAACCGAGAGATGGACAAAAGGCGGAGCCAGCCGACTCAAGGTCAGACTTCACTATGAACTCATGTGTCAGGCAGACCCTTAAAAGTTGTTGCATCCACGAGGGTAGGGAATTAGCTGAATGTTTGGGCTCTGAAAAAGTCTTTCCAGTTGTTTCTATTACTCTGGTCACAATTATGACAGTGTGCTCTTCACTGATTTGAGGAATCCAACCTCTATGTCTACATTCACTAGTTGCGGTCATTTTGACGCAACACACCTGCTGCACTGCAGAGGGAGGGAGTGCTGTGTGAGTACATTGCAAGGGAGAAACTGGCCTTGTCCTGTAGTCTGGTTTTCAACTAGATAAAAATCTTCAATCACTGCAACGCACCACTCTGGGAAGTGGAAGGACAGGAGTATGGGGCAGGAACCAAATACTTGTGGAGCTGGAGACCTTTTAGACAAAACTGCCCTGGTCCTGCCACTCGAAGAGAGGAGAGACAGTATGACTAGTTCAGCATTGTTTCCCCTGCACACAAAGGGACTGTCAGAGTGGCCTAACCCACTCTTTTTCCAAATCTAGAGATAAAAAAGGGTAAAATTTGGCACACTATACACAAAAAAACTGATATGGAGAACAAAGCATCTGTGTCTATTTGGAATCTAAATTGGTTCTATTAAATTGATTGAGCCCTGTGCCAGTAGGTGGGTGTAGCATGCATAAGAGGGGAGCTGACTTTTCTTTTGATCTTAGTGTCAGCTACTTGGTGGCAGCAGCCAACAACAATGGATACAGTGTTCCCCAATGAGAAACTGAGAAAACAACATTGTTTTTTTTAAACGTAAAATTATATTTCTGAAAGGTTATAGAAATTTGTGATGAAAGGAAAATTCACCTTGACTTTTTGAAAGTTCTGCTCCATGCTGCGCAGAGTTTTCTTAGCATCTTCATCTTTGCTTTCAAGGTCACTTTCTAATTTTTGTATCCTTCTCTCCAAGTAGACCTCTGTACGACTTTTTGAAGGCTCATCAGTTTCAGAGACTGCTGCAGCAGCAAACATGAGTGCAGGTATGGAGTTGGGGTGTCTTCTCTTAATAATTGCTTCCATTTCTTTAACCTGTTTAAAAACACAAAATTAGATGATGTTAAAACAGAAATTTAAAACCTGCAAGGTAAGGTAGCAAAAAAACAAAAACATACTCCTGGTGATGTTGCTGTCCTATCTTGAAAACACTCAATGTTTTCCAAATTGTCCATTTTTAATGAATTGTAAGTATAATTAGGAGTGAAAGGTTTGTTCTCAACATAGCGATTCAGGAGCGCGCAGCTCCCGAGCCTCTTGGCTTGCTGCCTGGTAGGGTAACGGTGTGCTACTGATGATTGACTGTTCATATCAGTGGCATTGTTGAGATGCTGCAAGCCCTTCCTCTGCAGAATTTGAGTGCAGTGCACTGATCCAACAATCTGGCCAGAAACAGAACAGCCCTTTCAAGATCTATATCAAATTCTGCGCTCGCGGGAAAGCAGTCCGACAGGAGGTACATGAGATGAATAACACCGTATGAGTCTTATTGGCCTTTCTACAGATGCTGTACCTCTGGTTGATATGGGCTGTATACTGCTGGGGAGGCTGCTATAGTATATATGAAGCGCAGTACTAAAAGTCAGCACTTACCCCGGTCCTGTATCCGAGAGCATCCTGGAGGGTTGTTTCGCTCTGCAGTGGGATCGGATTGGGACCTGCGGCTTGTCAGTGGTGCCCCTGTCCGAGATTCAAAAGAGGCGCCTCTCTGAGAAGCACCAAGCGGGGCTGCCAGAAATACACGTGCCTGGGGGCGGGGCCACTAGCCTATAACAGGCCGAAGCCGGGGGGGGGGGGCGGGGGTTAAAATTTCGGTACCAGCTGGAGGAATGCCCCGGAAATGCGGGTCTGCCAGCTTAGCAGCAGTCATATCATCTACTGCACGGTCGACCCCGAGCGGCGAACGCACTTTATTATTATTTTTATTTAGTGCGTTCCGCCGTTCCTAACAACAAGTGTCTCATTTTATCGTAACAGGGAAGCAGAACTGCGTAAGTACTTCCATTCAGATGGCCAGCTTGTCTATTGTACTGATGTTGAAGAGCTACTTCTGTAGGTACTCACCGGTGTGGGACAATGAGCATCTGCCGGAACTTAATAAGCTGCGTCAAATGGGCAATTGGAAGGCGAAAGGAGTAAGATATGTGTGCCAGCTGCAGAGTGGAACGGACCTGAAGACCTTTGAGACATTTAGAGAGGAATTTGATTTGCCTTCGGTATGGGGGTTTCAATACTATATGCTTCGACATGCTTGGAGGGCACAGTGTAGATTGGGAGCCATGACGGTTCAGGGCGACATTGTACTAGAATTTGTGTGTATGAAAGGAGGGACGAGGGGAGTTATATCGAGCATATATCATGATCTACTACACTCCTATCTGGGGGACAATCACCTCACTGCAAAGAGTAAATGGGAGAGGGAGGTGGGTACCCTCACAACAGAACAATGGGAGACTATTCTTGAATATGTCCCGAAGATCTCTCTAAGCGAGCAGGCACGGCTCTCCCAATTATATGTAATACATAGAACATACAAAACACCGCTGGTCCTATTCAAGGCGGGCTTGAGGGGAGACTCTAGCTGCCCTAGATGTGGCACAGACCAGGCCGGACTGTTACATATGTTATGGTCGTGTCCGCGGCTGGTGGCATACTGGCTGGTCGTTATCAACAAAATTGAGAGAGCTTATGCATGTACGCTCGACAGGAATCCACTGCTGTGTGTTTTGGGGGAGGTGGATGGGATACCTGTCTCAGAACATTACAAAGTGGCAATAGCGAGGTTGCTGTATGTGGCACGCAAACTAATAGCACGAAAATGGAAGGATTCGGAACCCCCCACTAGGAGGGAATTTATTGCTCAGACACGTACGGTAATGCATTTAGAGGAAAGCATTTACAGGCGAAGGCATGGTGAAAGCACTTTCGAAAAAATATGGTCCGCCTGGATGGCGGTGATATGATTGCTAAGACTCTCAAGTATACCCGGCATAAGGAGTATTGGGGGAGGGGGGAGGGGGGGATGGCTTTGATTGTATTACTACAAGATATGTGAATTGTTACATGTATATTGATATCCACTGTTTATTGTTTAAAATATTTTGAAACCTAAATAAAAATAACTGGTTTAAAAAAAAAAAAAAAAGAAGAGCTACTTCTGTTTATGGGACTTCCAGCATATGATTCAAGGGATTGGAGGCTTTTTATTGATCGTTCCAAAGGAAGTTTAAAATGTGTTCTGTTACACAATGGAAATAAGTATGGCTCTGTACCAATAGGTCATTCTGTAAATCAAGATTGTTCTAGAGAGGTTACAATATAATGTTCATGGGTGGTTAATTTGTGTTGATTTGAAAATGGTTAACTTTCTTTTTGGTCTGCAAGGAGGGAACACAAAACACCCTTGTTTTCTGTGCTACTTGGACAGCAGAGCTACAGCAGAGCATTGGGTGAAAACTGAATGGCCTCAGCGACAGAGTTTGGCATCCGGCAATAAGAATGTCATCCATGATCCTCTAGTGGATAGGAAGAACATTGTCTTTCCTCCCTTGCACATAAAACTTGGATTGATGAAGCAGTTCGTCAAAGCTCTCAATCACAGTGGAGAATGCTTTAACTACCGTATATACTCGAATATAAGTCGAGATTTTCAGCCCAAAAAATTGGGCTGAAAGTCCCCCTCTCGTCTTATATTCGAGTCATATACAAAGGGGGTCGGAGGGGGTGGATGTGTCAGGTCATACTTACCCGTCCTGACACTTTGTCTTGAGCCCCCAGCTTCTCCCCGTGCTCTCTCTTCCTGCCTTCAGCGGTCACGTGGTGCCGCTCATTAAAACTCATGAATATGTGCATATTCATGAGTTTTAATGAGCGGTACCACATGACCGCTGAAGGCAGGAAGAAAGAGCGCGGAGAAGCTGGGGGCTCAAGACACAGCGTCAGAATGGGTAAGTATAGCGATACTCACCTGTCCTGCGTCCATGGCTGCTTGCTGCTGTCTGTCATCGGTCAGTGACTTCAGACAGCAGAGGGTGCGGTGACGTGGATAGTGCGCGCCGCGCCCCCTGCAGTCTGAACGTCACTGACTGATGACGTGGCAGATAGCGGTGAGCAGCCATGGACGCAGGACAGGTGAGAATCTGACACCCAGCGACGGAGGGGTGAGTATGTCATTTTTTTTATTTTTACATGCAGCAGCAGCATGGGGGCAGCATATGGGGGAACAATCTATGGAGCTTCTTGTGGGGGCAGCATATGAGGGAACAATCTATGGAGCTTCTTGTGGGGGCAGCATATGGGGGAACAATCTATGGAGCTTCTTGTGGGGGCAGCATATGGGGGAACAATCTATGGAGCTTCTTATGGGGGCAGCATATGGGGGAACAATCTATGGAGCTTCTTATGGGGGCAGCATATGGGGGAACAATCTATGGAGCTTCTTATGGGGGCAGCATATGGGGGAACAATCTATGGAGCTTCTTATGGGGGCAGCATATGGGGGAATAATCTATGGAGCTTCTTCTGAGGACACCATATGGGGGAATAATCTATGGAGCATTTCCCACCCTAGACTTATACTCGAGTCAATAAGTTCTCCCAGTTTTTTGTGGCAAAATTAGGGGGGTCGACTTATACTCGGGTCGACTTATACTCGAGTATATACGGTATATATGTTCAACTTTTCCTGGTCTTAGTGAAGAGAAGAAAAAGGCTGGAATATTTGATGGACCTCAAATAAGAACACTTATGAGAGACCCAAATTTTATCACATCAATGAATGAGACAGAAGAAAGAGCTTGGAATGCATTTTGTAATGTGGTGCAGAATTTTCTAGGGAATAAGAAAGCAGACAACTATGAAGAGATTGTGGAAGAACTACTAATGAGTCTGCAAAATCTTGGATGTAGAATGAGTTTCAAGATTCACTATTTACACAGCCATTTGTACTTTATTCCAGAGAACCTTGGGGATGTGAGCGAGGAACAAGGGGAGTGTTTTCATCAGGACATTAAAACAATGGAAGAACGGTATCAAGGCCGGTGGGACTCACATGATGGCTGACTGTTGCTGGAGCTTGATGAGAGACAACCCAGAAGCTGTACATCACAGATCAGCCAAGAAAAGAAAGTTCAAATAACTGCCATTTGCCATTCATCTGTGTGCCATATATATTTGTGTTTGTATATTTTGTAGTTTAATTCTGTAAGTATATTTGATTTGCTGTACATGGAATTTGTAATCTTTGTTATTCCTTGATTAAAAATATACAAAATGTAGTACCGAAAATCATGTGTTTTTATCATAAAACATTCGATAGGAGTAATTTTCATCAAAAATTGAAAATATCTCGAAATCCAGATGTGATAGCCAATAACAGAGTTCATATTCGTATTCAGCAGCCAAAATTGACTTAAAATATGTTTTAAAACCTTTTGCCAAAAAAATTGCGTTGACCAGTGTTATAAATGCTTTGCAAAACATTTTTCACCAAGCTTAAATGTCTTCACCTTCCCAAATGTAGTGTTTTGTTCTAAGAATCCATTGCTCAGTGCTCAGGAACCATGTTAGGAAAGAATGGTTGATAAACTAGAAAACTACTTAGCCAGTCTGCAATCAGCAATCAAAGTGCTCTGTTACTGGCACATATCCAAAAGGTAGACAAAAATCAGATATTGAAGAAAATATACAGAGAAATAGTGACTTCAAGGTTATTTTTTAGATTGGAATGCTTTTCCAATTCACATTGCATATAAAGAACACTATGATTACCATGAAAGTGGATATAGAGGGATTTCGGGTTCTTACCGTAAAATCTCTTTCTTGGAGCCTTCATTGGGGGACACAGATTACATGGGTGTATGCTGCTGCTGCTAGGAGGCTGACACTATGCAAAACAAAGATAATTAGCTCCTCCCCGGCAGTATATACCCACCGACAGGCACCAAGTACCTCAGTTGGTGAAAAAGCAGTAGGAGAAGCAACCAAAAACTATGAATATATGTACCAACCCAACATGGGACTCGAAGACCCAACACGGTACAACTTAAACAGGGAGGGTGCTGTGTCCCCCAATGAAGGCTCCAAGAAAGATTTTACGGTAAGAACCCAAAATCCCTCTTTCTTTATCGCCTTATTGGGGGACACAGATTACCATGGGACGTTCCAAAGCAGTCCCGAGGGTGGGAACAGCCATAAAGGACGAAAGAGGGAAGGACTTGGGTCGGCTGATGTGCGACTGCCGCCTGCACAACCTTCCTACCAAGAGCTGCATCAGACGAGGCCTGGGTATGAACCCTGTAGAACCTCGCAGAGGTGTGCAGACGACCAGGTCGCGGCTTTGCAAAGTTGTAAGGCCGAAGCCTGGTGTCGCACAGCCCAAGAAGCCCCTACAGCCCGGGTGGAGTGGGCTCTCACTCCCGGAGTTGGCCATTTTTCCTGAAGTCGGTAGGCTTCCAGGATGGTAGAACGAATCCAGCGAGCAATTGTGGATTTGGATGCCGGAAGACCTTTCCGGCGACCTTCAGAGATGACAAGCAGGGAGTCGGATTGGCGAAAAGAAGCGGTCCTGGCAAGATAAACTCCCAAGGCTCTCACTACATCCAGTTTGTGGAGCGACTTTTCCAGAGGATGAGCAGGCGCAGGACAAAACGATGGAAGGGGGATATGTGAAAGGGGGATACCACCTTTGGAAGGAAGGAAGGAAGGAAGGAAGGAACTTGCCTGAGAACGACCTTATCTTGGTGGAGAATTAGGTACGCGGAACGACAGGATAAAGCCGCCAGCTCAGAAACTCTCCTGATGGATGTAATGGCGATTAGAAAAGCCACCTTCCATGAGAGAAGGGACAGAGGAATGTCCTGGATTGGTTCGAATGTCGCCTTTTGGAAAGCGCCAAGAACGAGATTGAGATCCCACGGATCTATCGGAGAATGATGAGGAGGAGCCACATGGGCAACTCCTTGGAGAAAAGTCTTCACCTGCGGTAAGGAAGCCAGATCCTTCTGGAAGAGAATTGCCAGGGCAGACACCTGGCCTTTGAGGGTACTGAGAGACAGGCCCGCATCCAAACCGGACAGAAGGAAGCCAAGTATGGATGGAATGGAGAACGACAATGGAAAAACATAGTTATCATCGCACCAACGGAAAAATGCCTTCCAGTACCTATGGTAAATGCGGGAGGAGGCTGGCTTCCTAGCTCTGATCATGGTTTGAATGACCCGGCTGGAAAACCCTGATTCTCTCAGAATTGCGGCCTCAACTGCCATGCCGTTAAACTCAAGAGACTGAGAATTCTGGTGGTAAAGGGGGCCTTGTGAGAGAAGATCTGGACGGTCTGGAAGCCTCCAGGGGACGTCCGCGAGCATGTTCACCAACTCCGCGTACCAAGGACGTCTTGGCCAGTCTGGAGCCACCAGAATGACTGGGATGCCCTCTGACTTTATCTTTTTGACCACCCTTGGGATTAGGGCAAGGGGAGGAAACAGGTAAGGCAGTTGGAACTGGGACCACGGAATTACCAGGGCGTCGCAACCGACAGCTAGAGGATCCCTGGACCTGGCTACAAAGTGAGGAACTTTGTTGTTCATCCGAGATGCCATGAGATCGACGTCCGGGGTGCCCCAATGCTGGCTTATCTGATTGAAGACTGTGGGATGAAGGGACCATTCGCCTGACGCTAGACCCGGGCGACTTAAGAAGTCGGCTGCCCAATTCTCCACCCCTGGAAAGTGAACGGAGGAGATCGCCGGAATGTGACGCTCTGCCCAACGCAGTATCTTCGCCACTTCTGACATTACCTGCCTGCTGGTGGTTTATGTACGCCACGGCCGTGGCGTTGTCTGACTGAATACGGACTGGTTTGCCTACGAGGAGAGGCTGCCAACGAAGGAGAGCAAAGAAGATTGCTCTGATCTCCAGAAGGTTGATGGGAAGAAGAGCCTCCTGGGCGCTCTAGCGCCCTTGGGCAGTTTTCCGATGGTAAACCGCCCCCTATCCCAGGAGACTGGCATCGGTGGTGATGACTTGCTACTGAGGCGGAAGAAAGGACCTTCCCTGGAGAACTGGCGCCGGCAAAGTCCAAGTCAGCGATTGTCTGACTCTGAGCGGAAGGAGGATGGGGCGGTCCAGAGAAAACGAAGTCTTGTCCCAGACTGAAAGGAGGAACAGCTGGAGAGGGCGAGAGTGAAATTGTGCGAAAGGCACTGCTTCCCTGGAAGCTATCATCTTCCCCAGGACCCTCATGCAGGACTGAAGGGACATGATCCTCGAGCGTTTTAGGGATCGGATTCCCTTGCAAAGGGTTGAAAACTTGTCCCTCGGTAGAAACACCCGGGCTAGATTCGTGTCGAATTCCATGCCCAAAAAGGGATGTGGAGGTAGGCATCCTGTATGTCCACAGAGCAGAGGAACTCTCCGGGTTCCATCGAGGCTATTACAGAGCGCAGAGACTCCATCTTGAAGTGGAGGATCCTCAAGTGGCGGTTGAGCAACTTGAGGTCCAAAATTGGACGAAGGGAGCAGTCTTTTTTCGGGACTACGAAGAGATTCGAGTAGAACCCTGAAAACCGTTCGTTTGAAGGAACAGGAACAATAACCCCGGCGGAAAGGAGGGAGGAGACGGCCTGAAGGAACCCTGGAATCTGAGACCGCTGTCTTGGGGGTCAAGACAGGAATAAGCGACTGTTTGGGGGGGAAGAAAATTCGATTTTGTATCCGGATGTGATGATTTCCCTGACCTAAGCGTCGTCGACAACGGATAGCCATGCATCCTTGAAAGAGGAAAGCCTGCCTCCCACCCTGGAAGGATTTCCAGGTGGGGGTGACCCGTCACTTAGATGAAAATCTACCAGACCGGGGGCCTGAAGACCTGGAGGGCTGACCTTTTGATCTCCAGTGGGGGGGCGGGTTTATAAGATGGTTTTCTCCGGTCTATGGAAGCGGAGGGCCGGTCCTGCTGGGATGAACCTTCTGCGTGAGAGAAGGGGCGAAAGGACCTAAACGGCAGAGAAGCTTTCCTATTAAAAAACCTTCTAGGCCAGGACTGAGGAAGGGAAGTACTCTTACCACCAGTGTCATCCGAGATTATCTGATCCAGCTTGGCGCCGAAGAGCCTAGAGCTGTGAAACGCCAGGTTGGTGAGCGACTTTTTTGAGGTGGTATCCGCAATCTACGACTTCAACCAAAGGATGCGGTGTATGGCTACTATGTTGCTGTTAGCTCTTGCTACGCACCCAGCCACGTCCAAGGAGGCGGCCAAAAGGTATTTACCCGCATGATTAATCTGGTCTGCTAAATCTGCCAGCTCGTCCTGAAGTGCTGCCGTCGAAATGCCCTTGCGAAGAATTTTTGCCCAAGCTGAAATGACTTTCGCCACCCAAGCGGAGGCAAAAATAGGACAGAGGGAGGCGCCGGATGCCTCAAAAATTGACTTAGCCAACGATTCTATTTGCCTGTCTGTCGGATAAGCGAAGCTCCGTCCGGAAGGGACAGAACCGTCTTAGAAGACAGACGGGAAACTGGTGGATCTACCTCGGGAGCTTTGGTCCATTTTGTGACTAGATCCGCATCGAAGGGATATAGCACATCTAAGTACTTGCGGCCTGAAAAACGTTTCTCAGGATGTTGCCAGTGATTGGCTAAGGAAGTGTCGAACTCCTTGTGATTAGGAAAGGTTTGAGAGGGAGGCCTCGCTCACTTAAAAGAAACAGAGCATTCCTGAGGGGGTGCTTTATCCTCCTTTATCATGAGGGTTTGGAATATAGCCGATATGAGACTATCCACCATGTCCCGAGTTCTAGCTATGTTGTCCTCCTCTGAGTCAGATCCAGATTGGGAATCCTCGTCTGACCTAGGGTCATCTGCAGATAAGGATGACGAGGAGCATAGCCTGGGAGAAGCGGAAGGACCTTGCGAGCTGGAAGAAGAGCCAGACAGAACCCGCTTCCTAGAGCCCCTACCCGGCCTGTCCGTCTGAAGGTCGCGGTCAGGTGCAGGCAACTCACCGTGAGGGGCGGTCGGCGCACAGGTGGCTGTAGATAGCTAGGGTAACCGTTCTAAGACCTGGACCAGAGACTGAGAAACTTTAGTCAGATCAGAGACCGACTGAGACATTGCAACGGCCCACTCAGGGGGTGGGGTGCTCTCATTCCGGGGCTCGGAGTGCTCCTGAGGGGCAGACATGGTGGAAGGGCTGCAGGACGGGCAGAAAGGAGACCTGATGCCCACTTCTTTTGACAGCGCGCACAGGTGTAGTGAATAGCGGTGCGTCTAGAACAGAGAGCCCCTGCATGATTGGGCATATGTCTATGCGGTAGTAGCGCTACCTGATAGGGAACTGCCGTGGAGAGCTAATTATAGCGTCAGACTGTAGAAGCGCCGAGCCTACCGAGGTTCAGATGCGGAGCAAAACACCGTGGTGTCCCCCAGGAAGAGATCCGGTGAAGGGATAGAAGATGATATCCAGAAATGACAGGAAACGCTAGCGGTGGGCGGGGCTTAACCGCCAAGCCGCGTGATTGGAAGAGGACAGAGGGAAGGCGCGGTTAAGGTCAGACTGACAGCACTGAAGTGAAAGCAGCCCTGTGATGGGCTAAAAAGCGCACGAAGAAAGCGCGCGCAGAGAGGGAAGAGGAAGCTTTCAAACTGAAAGGGAAAGTGAAAGCGTTTTCCTCAGCACTAACATGCGACGGCACGTCTGGAGCCAGTGAAACCGCAGGGACAGTGAAGGTACCGGGTAGGTTGCTGCCCGCGGAAACCACAGCTGGACCCCCCGGTGATAGCAGAAGAGGCGTGCGTCTGACAGAGCACTCGGGGAAAAAAGGGGCGGGAAATTCAAATCGGCCCTGAGAGGCACCGATCCTGATAACATTAATGTGGAGAGACTGCAGGGCGGGTATTTCAAACAGGGGGCGCTGTACTGCCTGTAATGGGACTGAATGGGTCAGCTTGGGTCCATTTTTGAGAGCGGGGCTGGAGGAGACATTCAGATCAGCTTTCCTGACGTCCCTGAAGAGGATGACCGCAGGGGCCCACGATAGAGAGCAGGCTGCTGGGAGAGGCGATCCTCTGTACCCGCACCATGTCCGTATGGTGCAGAAGATGGGGCCAAACTCATGCTGGCAGGGGAAACGTCACCACTGGCGACCGCCATCTTCCACTCAGCCCTGTCCCTGGAGAGGGGTGAGGAGGGGAATCGGCTAGGACCGGCCACCTGTCAATAGCCCATAGCACCCGAGGGTGATAGGGGAAGGTCCTGCGTTCGGTCCTGAGAGTTGCGATGTGGGCAATACCACATTGCTCGCTCAGCCGCCTGATATGGAAAAGCAGGATGAACTCACATCCTGTTTCCTGATGCTGAAGCTGAAAAATAAATTGAAAAAAATACACACAACTAAAACCTGAAAGGAAAAAGAATTCGTTAAATGCGGATCTGGGGAGATCCCGGTCCGCCTCCTACAGACACTAAGCACAAACTGAGGTAATTGGTGCCTGTAGGTGGGTGTATACTGCTGGGGAGGAGCTAATTTTCTAATTTTGCATAGTGTCAGCCTCCTAGCAGCAGCAGCATACACCCATGGTAATCTGTGTCCTCAGTAAGGCGATAAAGAAAAAAGGTTGCCAGAAGTGCCAATTAGTGCTCTCTTCAAGGGTCACAAATGGCAAACAGTTATAAAAGCTCATAACTCTGGCTATATAACTGTACAGACAAACAAACGGATTGTGTTACAGAGAAAAGCAAGGCTTCTTGTTAGCAGTAATGAAACCCTACCTGCCGCTCAAGATCCTGAATACGTTTTGCATCGGCAGCTCTGTCTTTTAGACGATTTTGCTGTTGGACAGATTGATACCCAGCATCATGTCGGAGCTTTTCAACCTAATAAAAATAAGTATAAAGAGCTAACCAACTTCTTTTTACTTTACATTAAGCTATTACCACTTAATAATAAGTGCATTATGCTAAAAGGTTTGTCTCATTACACACAGTAACATTAAAGGGGGAGGCTACTTTCTGGCCAGATTTTTTCAGACATCACAAAATATCCTCATTGTTTAGCCCGGGCTACATTTTAAAGACCTCTACTGTCTGCTGTTTAATCTAGGCAGTGGAGGCTGCGGTGTCCATAGCACTAAAGATGGATGTAGTCAGATTTACTCATGTAAATCCATCCCCCACACCATCTATGGGGAGCCCAATCTGATGTATCTGTGCATACGCCCAACACTCATAAAGAAAATCTTCTGGAAAGTGGTGAACCTCTCCAGTTTAGTTGAATGGCTATCTAATACAATATAGTAATGGCTCAAGTGTGTCAGAGTGGGTGCAACCAATGCACACATCTGCTAATAGAGCAAGGTCTCAAACCAGACTCCCCTCTATGCAGTGTATATGTCCTACTGGAGAATATGGAAAGGGATTACCCCATATAAATGCTGTACACTAACTGAATCAAGTCATTAAAGAGAAGCTATACGAAAGCTGTTATAGTGTAACCTGAAGAGCAGCATGGAGTAGGGGCAAAGATCCTGGGTTCAAGCGATGTGTCACTTACTGGGTTGTATGCTGTTGTTTCAATAAGTTCAGTGCTTTGTTAGCAGATGATTTTCAAAAGAGGACTAGGTGTTTCATGTCGCTTAGTCTTACCATGCCCCCAAACCACTGACTGGCAGCTTTCTTCAAAAACACAGTATACACAGAAAGTTGCCAATAAGAGGTGTGAGTGGAGTTAGGCTAAGTTCACACTTGCGTTTGGCTGGTCTGTGTATGGCTGCGTACTTCCTCCCTTAAGCTCCGCCTACTTCTGCATGCGTCCTGTGTACCTATCTTTAACATTGGGTACGCAGGGACATGCGTTGTATGCGGATGCGTCTGTATGCGGCGTTTTGGGTGCCCGCGGGACGCACAGACAAAGGAACGTTTTTTGTGTACGTCGAAAAGTCGGACTGCGACGGATCCAACGCCATCTGTCGTAGGCTATAATGGAAGCCTATGGGCGCAGGATCCGTTGCTGTCCGTCAAAAGACGGAATCTGGCGACGGATTCTGTTTTTAAGGGTATCTGCACACATTTTCCATTCTGGCACATAAAAAAAATCTGTCTCAACAGGACTCACACGACTAAGAACAATGGCAGCATATGAGTACTAAGCGATTACATATCACTCAGAAATCACTGTCAGAGCGGTCTGCCTGTCTAAGCGGGTTTTCTATTGACCGCTGACCAGCCACTTGATAACTGCCACCAGTTAGTGTTAGCGAAAATTAACTGAAAAATAGTAATATGCATTGGGAATGGCCCTGATGGCAAAATGTAATGAAATTAAATACCTGTGTCTTCAGATTTTCTATTTGTTCATACGCATCTTTAAGTCGCCCAGCATCTTTGTCCAGTATATCTTGGTTTTCTGCAAACCACTGTAACCTTTTATTCAGTCGGGCAATGTCCTTCTTGTATGTCTCTTCCATGATCTTGATTTCATATGATTTATCATCTATGAGCAAATACGAATTATCACAAACTGAATAGCACTGCATGGAGTGTGCATATCAATAAATACAGAACAGGCTTAATATTAAAAAGCCAAAAATAGTGATTTTTTTCGGCAGTCACAACACTCTGAAAAAAATGCAATAAGTAGCAAACAAAATGTCATAGCCACCCCAAAATAGTATCAATATGAATGTCAGCTAAGGGTGCAAAAAGACAAGAAAATGTAAATTGTTATGGGCATGGGAAAATGGTGACAAGTTATTTTTTTTTACAGTATCATTATACTGTAACGCTGTAAATTAAAAAAAAAATACAAAAACATTTCTGATATTTAGTTTTTTTCAGCAGTTTTGCTGCACTTTTTATTTCTTCCTGCTTTCCAGTGAGTCACATGATAAAATGGTTGGCGTTAATTCAAAAGTACAGCTTGAAAAACAAAAGAGCAAAAACAAAAAAGTATCCATGTCAGGAGTGGGGTTAATTAATCAATGATCAGATGGAGTAAAAACCCTCATTAACTACAGAGGTATACCAGCTCAGAACATGCAGGTCGTAAAGAAACCATCAGAATGCATTAGTAGTAGTATTAGTGAGGTTCAATTTCATGTAAATGTAGAAGTAAGTTGTATATACATGAAATATGGGTTTTCGTCCAGCAAGGAAGGTAAATAAATTCTTATATGTCTATTTAAAAAGTTCTGAGCACCACATTTTAAAAAAAGACATTGAAAAACTGACAAAAGTTCAGAGAAGATCTAGGATGGTGAGCGGACTGCAAAGTATGTCCTACGAGGAACGATTAAAGGATCTGGGAATGTTTAGTTTGCAAGAAAAGAAGGCTAAGAGGAGACTTAATAGCAGTCTACAAATATCTAAAGTATGTCACAGTATAGAGGGTTTATCCTTATTCTCATTTGCTAATTGGGAAAATGAGAAGAAATTGAATGAAACTGAAAAGGAGAAAATACAGATTAGATAACAGAAAACAGTTTTTGACATTGAGGGTGATCAAAGAGTGGAACAGGCTGCCACGAGAGGTGATGAGTTCTCTTTCAATGGAAGTCTTCAAACAGAGGTGGTTTAGTAAGTCATGCATTGAGCAGGGGGTTGGACACGATGACACTGGAGGTCCCTTCCAACTCTAACATTCTATGATTCTATAAGTTTTACCTGAAATGTTGGCTAACTGGTCTCGCAGGAGATCACGCTCTTTCTTCATCTGCAACAGGTCTACTTCCAATGCCTGTTTATCCTTCTTGTACCTAGCTATATCTTCTAGCAAACTGACCTCTCTCTTCTGTTGCAAAACAAAAGAAAAGCAGAAAGTGGGAATGTACCCATTAATATCCGCACATCCACTACATAATGTGAGAAAATCAGTATAAGTACAAATATTAAGCTCTGTGTTAAATGCTTTATTGTAGATTCCATCACATTAGGCAGGAGGAACAGAAACAGAACAGCTTGCAGCCCAAGAAACCAAGATACAGCTCTGGCAAAAATTAAGAGACCACTGCAAAATTTTCAGTTTGTCTGATTTTCTCTTTATAGGTATATTTTTGAGTAAAATGTAAATTGTTCTTTTAGTCTATAAACTTCTGACAACAAGTCTCCGAATTTCCAAGCAATAAATTTAGTTTTTTTTTCTAAAAATGAGAAATGGTCAAAATTAAATAAAAGAACCAGTGCTTTCAGACCTCAAATAATGTAAAGAAAACAAGTTCATAATCATTTAGAAACAACAATACTAATGTTTTAACTCAGGAAGAGTTCAGAAATAAATATTTTGTGGAATAACCATGATTTTTAATCATAGCTTTCATACGTCTTGGCATGCTTGCCACCAGTCTCTCACACTGCTTCTGGCGCAAAAATGTAAGCAGTTCTTCTGTGTTTGATGACTTGGGACTATCCATCATCCTCTTCATTACATTCCAGAGGTTTTCAATGGGGTTCAGGTCTGGAGATTGGGCTGGCCATGACAGGGTTTTGATGTGGTGGTCTCTTAATTTTTGCCAGAGCTGTATGATCTACTATAAGATGATGGTGTCTATTTTGTGAATGATCTGGCTTTCTGGCATATTCAGCATTCTACCCATATGATGGCACAGAACAGCTCAACTGACAGTGATGAAACACAGCTTTACAAAAGTACTTGAATAAGTGTTCATATTTTGTGACCCTTTCCACATTTTAATACGCTAGACCCACAAACTTAAATGTACTTCATTTGGATTTTATGTAGTATACCAACACAAAGTAACAAGCATTTGTGAAGTGTAAATGAGATCATACCTGGTTTTCTAATCATTTTTAAAATATTAATCTGAAAATTGTGAAGTGCATTTGTATTCAGCCCCCGAGTTAATACTTTGTAGGACCATCTTTCGCTGTAATTACTGCTGAAAGACTTTTTAGGTATGTCTCTACCAACTCTGCGCATCTAGAGGCTGAAATTTTGTCCATTCTTCTTTGTAAATTAGCTGTAAGCTCAGTGAGTTAGGATGGAGAGAATCTGGGAACAGCAATTTTCACGTCTTGACACAGATTCTCAATGAGATTTCGGTCTGGACTGTGACTGGCCATTCCACACATGGATATGCTTTGATCTAAACCCTTCCATTGCAGTTCTGGCAATATGTTTAGGGTTGTTCTCCTGCTGGACAGTGAAACTACGCCCCTGTCTCAAGTATTTTGCAGCCTCTCACAGGTTTTCGTTGTTTGTAGGTGGGGACTGATGCATCAGGGTGATGTGCAGTGTTAGTTTTCCCTACACATAGCATTTGGTATTTAGCTCAAAAAGTTCTACTTTGGTCTCATCTGACCAGAGCACATACTTTCACATATTAGCTGTGTCCCCTATATGGCTTTTTGAAAACTGCAAACAGGACATCTCATGGCTTGCTTTCAAAAATGGCTTTCTTATTGCCGCTCTTCCATAAAGGCCAGAATTGTGGAAAATACAACTAATAGTTGTTCTGTGGACGGATTATCGCACCTAAGCTGTGAATCTCTGCATCTCCTCTACAGTGATCATGAGCCTCTTGGCTGCTTCTCTGATTAGTGCTCTCCTTGTTTGGGATGTCAATTTAAGTGGACGGTCAAGTCTTTGTAGGCTTACAGTTGTGGCATACTTCTTCCATTTTTGGATGATGGATTGAACAATGCTCCAGGAGATGTCCAGAGCGTGGGCTATTTCTTTTTATAACTTAATCCTACTTTATTCTTCTCCACAACTTTATCCCTGACCTGTCTGGTGTGTTCCTTGGTCTTCATGATGCTGTTTGATCCCTAATGTTCTAAAAAATAGCCTTCTGAGGCCTTTATAGAACAGCTGTAGTTATACTGCAAATAAATTACAAACAAAAGGACTCAATTTACTAATTATTTGACTTCTGGAAGCAATTGGTCACTCAGGATTTTATTTAGGGGCATCAGACTACAGGGGGCTGAATACAAATGCACAATTTTCAGATTTATATTTTTAAAATAATTATAAAACCATGCATCATCTCCTTTACATTTCACAAATACTTGATACGATGTGTTGGGTTATCTTATAAAATACCAGTAAAATACTTTTAAGTTTATGGGTGTAACCTGAAAAAAATTGAAAAAGCGCACAGAGTCAAAATATATTTTTCAAGGCAATAAAACATCAGCATTATAAAATCCAATGGTGGCTGAATAAACATGGATATATTTATATAAAAATAGCATAAAAGTGGTCACTATTTGTTAATAAGCAATGCTAGATGCATCAATGTAATGGGAAATATTTCAGTACACAAGCAGTAGAGTGAAATGTTACCAGTGGCTGAAGCAGGAGAAAGGTGGAAAAATTACAGATAAAAAAAAGTGTAAAGCCCCAATGTGTTACATAGTCTTCATTGCATTATCGAAGAACAATGTCTGCCTTCTACAGTTTTAATTACCTGAACAGTACGCAGTTCAGCAGCCAAGTCATTATGACTCCTGGTATTGTGGTCCAATTCATTACCTGTATATGGATTGTGAGGTGTGATACTATTCACCTTTTCCCTACAAATACAAAAAAGGTATATGTCATAATATATCGTAAATACGAAAATATAACACCTTTAATGATGAGAAAGAGTTTAGAATTGGACAAAGGAAATTTAGGAATACATGTCAATGTGCAGTTAGCAAAAATATGTTTAGTGTTACATAATTGTGCAGCGTCATGGGAATATTTTAAGGATTACAGAACAGGAGAAGGACTTGGGTATTCTAGTTACAAATAAGCAAAGCAACAGTACTCAATGTCAGGCAGCAGCCGCAAAAAGCAAACAAGATTTTAGGGTGAATTAAAAAATAAAAAAAATCTTGTAATCCAAATGTATTTCTACCCCTGTACAAATTACTCATATAAAGACAGTTCAAAGGCAGGCAACTTGATTTTTTACAAGGGATGAGGTTGGAATAGTTGGGTTTGTTTAGCTTACAAAAAAAAAAAAAAGACACCTCAGAGGAGATCTCATTTATATGAATAAATGTCTGTGGTCAATACAAAGAACTGGCACATGATTTATTCCTGACAAAGACCTTGCAAAACACCAGGAGACCATGGAGGAAAGGCGATTTCAACAGCTAAATAATAGTAAACGGTTCTGTACAGTTGGAGTAGTCAGCCTGTATAATGCCTTACCGCAAGATCAGCATTTAAAAAATTACAAAAATGGAAATTGGTACTTTTAGGTGGACTGCAGGAATGAAGATCCTTGAGATTACAAATCGGATTTTATTAATGCGTTTCTGCAGTCACTGCAGATTGCTGTGCACACTCTTGAACCAGCTCAAGGTAGGTAATACAGCGGGTGAAATAAGTATAGAATACGTCACCAATTTATTAAATAAATATATTTCTAAAGGTAATATTAACATGAAATACTCACCAGATGTCGTTAACGACCCATCCAATCCACACAGGAAAAGAAATCAAACCATTCATTTTATTATGTGATGTACTGAAAAGCAGGGAAAAAAATTCCATGTGCAGCGAAATTGCAAAGAAAATGCAATTCTACAATTAGGTTTAGCTTTTTTTTATTTATTTAGGGTGTTCCCTTTCCGGCAAAAAATAGCCAGCAATATGATCCTCCAGGTCAGTACGATTGCAGAGATACCGAACATCCACAGATTTTTTTTATTTTTATTTAAAAGGATTGTGCTATGGTACAGCCTATCGTTAATGCCGTGGACATCTTGTAAATAAAGATTTTTGTAATTTAATTGAATTAAAAATAATGCATGTTTTAAGAGATAACTATTTATGATGTTCAGTATGGCGCCCCCTTGTGTTTCTTACTGGCTGAGCATGCACAGTTACAACTCTCTTTGAAAGGTCCTTATGCAGGAGGGTCCCTCCACGCATCTCAGCCAGCCGGATCTCATACAGATGGACTGACAGTGCCTTTATGTAGACACTCCAGCACATCACCAGGGCAGTAGCTTCTGCCCTGCCACACAGTAGGTATGATGAGCAGTACACCCTGCTGGTCTGCTTCTTAATTGTGGTGGGACATAAATCAGTAAAGCAGGCAGTGGCTGCCTAGTCTTCTCAGTTGCTGCTGCCGATGCAGAGCGCAGTAATTGTGATGGGCTTGACTGCTGCACTAAGAACACGGAGCGACAGGGATGGCAGAGCATTGTAATGAAGTGAGCGCTGTGATCTCGGTCACTGGCTCTGCATAGCACAGCAGTCAGATGACAAATTTAGCACAACTGCTGCACTCTGCACGGTCAGCAATGAATAAAAAGCCACTGCCTGCTTCACTGAATAAGCTCCCATATATTCTTGCTTCTCCCATTGGCCCTCACGGTCTGTTTTCCTGATGGTCCTGACTCTCCTCCCACATGTCCTCCATTCCCCACAGCTCTCCAGGTCCTGCTCTCTCCTTCCCCACTCTTCCAGGAGCCGAGGCAGTGAAACAGGCAGCAGCTTCTTTCCCTTCTTTGTTGCTAACAGCGCAGCGTGCAGGATCTGTGATAAGTTTGTCATCTGTCTGCTGTGCTATGTAAAGGCAGAGATCCAGATCATAGAGCTCGCTAATGTGAAACCAGCCTGAAGGTATGTGCACACGTTGCGGATTCTGCTGCGGATTTGGCCCTGCAGATCTGAAGCAGATTCTGCTGCGGTGTACAGTACGACTGTAACCTATGTAAAATAAAAAACACTGTGCACATGCTGCGGATTTTTCTGAGCAGATTTGCTGCAGTTCTGAATCCGCAGCATGTCAACTCTTTCTGCGGATTCCGCTGCGTTTTTACACCTCTTCCATTACAGGAATTCGCAGGTGTAAAAACCGCACAAAAACTGCAGAAAATCCACAGGTAAAACGCAGGTCATTTTACCTGCGGATTTAGGAAAATCCGGGCGAAAAAATCCGCAATGTGTGCACATACCCCAAATCATCAGTGTTGAAACTCATCACAACTGCTGCACTCAGATGACAAGGAAGCCGCGGAGGGTTTTACTGCATTTATGTCTCTTCCATACTCCCTGCCAGCCCTCCCACAGCTCCAGTTTCCTCTTTCACTTGTTTTGTGAGAGGGTAGACAGACACTTGCTGGGAGGGATTTTCCCAATTTTTTTATTTTTATTTTTTTTAAAAGTGTTCATTAAAAAAAAAATAAAAATCACTAACATTATAATAAACTTTAGGATTAGCATTAGGTTAAAAGGGTTGTCTGTTCTTAGGCTAAAAATCTGAAGTCACTCTATGACTGCAGACTTGTGAAGCCTCACAGCACGCACACTGCGTACTGTGAGGATTCTCCGATGCCGGACGTGTGAGGGCAAATATGCAATTTGCAGACATGTGGTCACATGAGACTAGATGTGGGCAGCTTCGCTGAATGCAAATTAATCAAGGCAAATCTGCATCTCTGGCATTCTGATATTTTTTTCTCTTTACGGCATTTACCAGCCAGGTTAATTTTTGGATGCAACAGACTTACGGATGTAGTGATACCAAATCTGTCCGTCCGTCTCTAAGCTTCATAGATCACTGCACATCATAAGGTTATGGAGCACATCTTCTATTCACACTTTAATAACTCACAGTGACCTTTGAGGCCTGGATGCACCCATAAGTCTTGGCCTATAGCGAATAGGCCAAAAATGTTCCTGTTCCACCTTATAAACAAATTCGAATTATGGACAAACCTGCAGAATAATAATAATAATCTTTATTTTTATATAGCGCTAACATATTCCGCAGTGCTTTACAGTTTGCACATATTTTCATCACTGTCCCTCATGGGGCTCACAATCTAAATTCCCTATCAGTATGTCTTTGGAGTGTGGGAGGAAACCGGAGTACCCGGAGGAAACCCACACAAACACAGGGAGAGCATACAATCTCCATGCAGATGTTGTCCTTGGTGGGATTCGAACCCAGGACTCCACTGAGCCACCGTGCTGCCCGCAGAACCTATCTAGTTCGAAACCTGGAGACTGCCTGTATGTATTTTGTCAATAAAATAAGCGCCATGCAGTGAGTGTTTGGTAGAGATTAATAGGAAAGGAGTTTTTATGAGATAAGCAGCATGTAGTAAGAGTAAAGGTACTGTCACACTTAGCAATATCGCTATAACTTGTGACGTTATAGCGATATTGCTAGCGATATCGCTATGTCTGATACTTACCTCCGACCGGCTACCCCGCTGGTTATCGCTGATCGCGCGAGAACGTCTAGGACTGTTTCTCGTCGTCAGCTTCCTGCAGCGCTTCCTGTGGAGAGACGAGAGACGAGCGTGGAGCCGGGCAGGAGGACGTCATTATCGCCAAGTGAGACAGGTAAGTAGCGACCGCCGACCACTGCTATGTCGCTGGTGAGATCTGCCTGTTTGTCAGCTCACTAGCGACCACTTAGCGATGCACCAGCGATCCTGACTGCGTCATATCGCTGGTCGGGATCGCTGGTGCATCGCTAAGTGTGACAGTACCTTAAATAAGAGTAATGTCAAAGAAGGTGTGATATCTGATAAATATCAGTTACACATATCCATGGATGTTTATCAGATATCACACTTTCTTTGGTTTGAACACTTAAGTAGTCCACGGAGTTTCCCGAATCTGGCCCCGGTGAATGAGAACAGCAGTAAATAATGGTACTGCTATTCACAGGTGCTGGGTACTGCCCTCACCGCTCATCAGAGTTGCCGACTCCCCCTCTGCGAGATCTGGCAGCCAACGGTGACATCAGCAACTATATCATCCATTAGAGTCGCCGGGTCTCACAGACAGCAGTGTGCCTCGCTGACTCTGAGGAGCGAGAAAGTTACGGACATCACTGCTGCTCAGAGCTGCCAGGTCTCGCAGAGCGGGAGTCGGTAATTCTGATGAGCAGTGATGTCAGTACCTGGTGCCTGTTAAAAGTATTTTTTCACATACTGTATATTGGTGACCGAGGGACAGTGTCTTGTTTATTTCTCTCTTTTTATGTTTTAAGGTATCCAATTTGTGGACTACATCGGACCTGTATGTTTTTTTTTTTTTAAGAAATTGGTGAATAAGGAAAAGTGTGGGCAAGTGTTTTTTTAAATAAAGTATTTTTTGTGCGTTTTTATTTTTGATTATTGGGTTAGAAATGTGGGTGTGTGATAGTCGCTTTTCTAATACTATAACCAGGGCTTGATGACAGCTGTGGTTTTTCACAAATCACAGCTGACATCAATCCCAAGCCCCATTACCCCAATTGCCACCGAACCAGGGCAAAGTGCAAGGAACAGCACCAGAATTGGCACATCTCATGTGATGTTCCACTTTTGCAGTAGTTGCAGGCAGGTATTCGTAAGGCTGGGAAGGGCACAATAACAAGTAACCTTACCAGCCTGATAATATCAGCCCGCAGCTGTCTGCTTTACCGTTGCTGGTTATTAAAAATGGGGGGAACCACACGTCGTTTTATTTTTATAATTATTTATTAGGATAACCAGGCTAAACACCCTTTAGTGGCACATGAAAGGCACTAAAGGGTGCAAGTTTATAGATAGGGTGCTTGCGAAATTATATATCTACAGGACATCTACAGTCATAGCCCAAAGTGATGGCCCCCTTAAAGTTGTTCCAGAAAAGGAACCATTTCTCCCTGAAAATTATTGCAATTACACGTTTTGTTACACACATGTATTTCCTTTGAGTGTGTTGGCACAACACAAAAAAAAAAAAAAGAGAAAACAAGGGCAAATTGGACATAATTTCACACAAAACCCCAAAAATGGCCAGGACCAAATTATTGGCACCCTCCATCTAATATTTGGTTGCACACGCTTTGGAATAAATAACTGCAATCAATGGCTTCCTATTACCATCAGCAAGCTTCTTACACCTCTCAACTGGACTTTTGGATCACTCTTCTTTTGCAAACTGCCCGAGGTCTCTAATATTTGAAGGTTGTCTTCTCCCAACAACAATTTTAAGACATCTCCACAGGTGTTCAATGGGATTTAGATCTTAAGACTTATTGCTGGCCACTTCAGATCTCGCAAGCACTTTGTTTCCATCCATTTCTGGGTGCCTCTTGAAGTATGTTTCGGATCATTGTCCTGCTGGAAGACCCATGACCTAGGACGCAGACCCAGCTTTCTGATACTGGGCACTACATTGTGACCCAAAATCCTTTTGCAATCTTCACATTTCATGATGTCATGGATACAGATAAAACATCCAGTTCCAGAAGCAGCAAAGCAAGCCCAAAACATCTTTGAACCTCCACCATATTTTACTGTAGGTACTGTGTTCTTTTCTTTGTTGGCCTCATTCTGTTTTCAGTAAACAGTAAAATCATATGCTTTACTAAAAAGCTGTATTTTGGTCTCATCTGTTTACAAGACTATTTTCCAGAAGTATTTTTGGCTTACAGACATTTTGGCAACCCACAGTCTAGCTTTCTTATGACTCTGTGTCAGCAGTGGGACTCTCTTGGGTCTCTGGCCATAGAGTTTAATTTCATTCAAATGTCGACGAATAGTTTGCGCTCAGTAATGCACCCTAAGCCTGCAAGACAGCTTGACGTTCTTTGGAACTTGACTGGGGCTGCTTATCCAACATCCGGACTATTCTGCGTTGGAACCTTTGATCAATTTATCTCTGCTGTCCATGTCCAGGGAATTTGTAAACTTCTTGGTTATATTGCGCACCGTGGACAAAGGAACATCAAAATCTCTGGACATGGACTTGTAACTTTGAGATTGTTGATATTTTTCAACAATTTTGGTTTTCAAGTCCCAGACAGTTCTCATCTCCTCTTTCTGTTCTCCATGCTTAGTGTGGCACCCACAGACACACAATGCAAAGACTGAGTCAAGTTCTCCCCTTTTCAATCTGGTTTCAAGTCTGATTTTCATATTAACCACACTTGTTACTTGCCACAGATGAGTTTGAACGAACATCACTTGCTTGAAACAAAGTTGTTTACCCACAATGTTGGAAAGGTACCTACAATCTTGTCTGGCCCATTTTTGAGGTTTTGTGTGAAAATATGTCTAATTACGGTAGATTTTTTTCTCTATCCCTATTTTTTGTGTTGTTCCAATATACACAAAGGAAATAAACATGTGTAGAACAAAACATGTAATAACAATAATTTTCTGTGAGAAATCCTTCATTCTATGAAACAATTTCAAGGGTGCCAACACTTTCGGCCATGACTGTATCTTTGTTGTCTGTCTGTCTTGTGGGAACTTTCTGATGTTTTGGTACCTTGGAGGCCCTGCAAATGTGACATGGTGTCTGCAATCCATTTCAGTCAAATTTGTGCTCCAAAATTCAAATGGTACTCCTTCCCTTCCGAGCCCTGCTATATGTTCTAATAAAACTTTTTGACTATTGACATGGTCAGAAGTGAACAACAAATCTTGTGGTCCAATTTTTCATGTTACCTCTTGCAAAAGTAAAAAATTTGGAGCTAAAGCAACATTTTCATGAAAAAATGAAGATGTTCAATATGAAGACCTAATGTTATCAAGTTATGCGCACTGTATGCAAGTTCAAAATGCTTACTATACAACTAGATAAAATTCCTGAGCGGTGTAGCTTCCAAAATTGGGTTACTTGAAGGGGTTTTCTGCTGTTTTGGCGCCTTAGGGGCCCTGCAAATGTAACATGGCGCCTGCAATGTATTTCAGCCAAATTTATGTTCCAAAATTCAAATGGTGCTCCTTCCCTTACGAGCCCTGCCCCTTGTCCAAACAGAGGTTACTGGCAACATGTAGGGCATCACTGTGCTCAAAAGAAACTAAACATATTGTGGGGCCCATTTTTTGTGTTGTTCCTTGCAAAAGTGCAAAATTAGAGCAAGTGCAACATTTTACAGTAAAAATAAAAATGTTTTTCTTTCATTCGAATTTGTATTAATTCCTGTGTAGCACCAGAAGGGTTAAAACATTTCCTGACAACAGTTTTGGAGAATTTGATCAGTGCAGTTTTTAACATGACATCACTTTTGGGGAGTTTCCAATATATGGGCCTCGCAAAGTCCATTTAAATCTGAATAGGTCCCTGAATTAGTTTTTGCAAATTACTTGAAAAAATTTGAAATTTCGAATAAACTTTTCACTCCTCTAACATCCTAACAGAATAAACTTATGTTTGAAAAATTATGCAGCTGTTAAGTAGATATTATGGGAATTTTTTTTATTAATTATTCTGTGCAGCATAACTCACTGGTTTAAGGAAATGAAAATTGCAAATTTTCCAAAATGTTCGCCAAAATTCCGATATTTTCACAAATAAACGTAAAACACATTGACCTTATCCACCACCATAAAGCACAATATGTCATGAATCATTGGGATAAGTTGAAGGTTTCCAGAGTTACCGCATTACCACATAGCTGGTCAGATTTTAAAACATTGGCCTCGTCATTAAGGTTAAAATTGACTTGGTCACTAAGGAGTTAAATATTTTTTGTGTACATATGTACCTTTTTAAGAGCTTGTATCAAAAAGGTGTATCATGACATCCCTTTAAGTTTTTTTTTTTTTTTTTTAATATGGACTTTTTTTCTTGTATCGCCACATTCAGAGATCTGTAATGTTTTGGTCGATAGGGCGGTGTGAAGGCTTGTTTTCTGCATCCTGAAGCGATGTTTTATCGATACCCTTTTGGGGTAGATATGATGCTTTGAGCACCTCTTATTGCATTCATTGCTGTGACAGAAATAAACATAATTCTGCCATTTGGATTCTCTTTTTCCCATTACAGCGTTTACCGATCGATTTATTAACTTTATAGTTTTATAAGAGTGAACTTTTACAGATGTAGCAATACCACATGTGGTTTTATTATTTCTTTATTTTTAATGGAGGAATAACAGATTTGATTAAAACTTTTATTTTTTCACATTTTTTTTCAATTTCACTCTTCACTGCACTTGTTAGTCCCCTTAGGGTACATGAACCTTGCTATCTTCCGATCGCATGCGCAACTGTATATAGAAAAAAATTACGTTCTCCTATGAACACCAGTTACAAGCTGGCGTTCACAAAGTAGCGCCATGACAAGCACAGGGGTCTTCAGCTGAGATCCATTACGGAAATCACAGCACCCCCATAGCATCAGAGTCGAGGATCTTCATGGGACCTCCTTATTATGGATTTACGGCGGACCTCTTTGGATCATTTTATATGTATATGGTAATAAATGGGTAAAAGAGGGTAATTGTTGGGAGTGCTTTTTACAATTAAAGGACTTTTTCTTGTGTGTTTATTTCTTTTGACTACGGGGTTAGTAGTGGGGGTGTCAGACAGACAGCGTTCCTTCCCCACTAACACTTTCAGCTGGCACTTCAGGGTTTGAATTCCATTTATTTGAGATTTATTTTTAACCCCTTAAGGACTGGGCAATTTTTCCTTTTTTTCCTCCCTTTCAAGAGTCATAACTTTTTTTTATCTTTCCGTTGATATAGGCGTGTGAGGGCTTGTTTTTTTGTGGGACGAGTTGTACTTTCAGGTGACAACATTCATTTTGTCATACAATGTACTAGAAAGTGGAAAAAAAATCAAAGTGTTTTTTATTTACAATATTGATTTTACAGTAAAACTGACCTGACAATATGATTCAATACGATTACGCAGTTACAGTGGGGAAAAAAAGTATTTAGTCAGCCACCAATTGTGCAATTCTCCCACTTAACAAGATGAGAGAGGCCTGTAATTGACATCATAGGTAGACCACAACTATCAGAGTCCAAATGAGAAAACAAATCCAGAAAATCACCTTGTCTGATTTGGCAAGATATACTGCTTTATGCACCCCTAGCTGATGTTTCTATTCAAATAATATTGGTGTATATACAATGTTTTGATCACCTGTTATTAACAATGTTTTTCTGTTGTTGCAGAGGATAAAAAACTGCAACTGTGGCATTTTGATTTTTTTTCTCAAAATACTGTTTACTGATTGGATCAATTTAATTTAGATTTTGATACACTGAACTTTTATAAATGAAGTTATACCAAATATGAATTTTGTTTTCTTCTTTTCATTTAATTTTTAATGGGGTAAAAGAGAGAGGATTTGATTTTTTTTTTTATTTTTCAAACATTTTTTTTTTTACGTTTCACAGTACTTGTTAGCTTCTTATACATTCCTGCTCATAGAAGTGCTACAGCACTGCTATATACACGGTAGCTAAAATCATGGTCTCCTGTGAACAGATGGTTTTCACAGGGGTGACGTGATGACTGACACAGGGGTCTTTAGCAGACACTTGTCTGTCATGGCAACGTCTCAGGAGCATTTAATAGGTTAACAGCTGTGGAAAGAGCTTTGCTCCACTTGTCTGTTAGAGGCAGATGATAGCTGAATACTTCAGCCATTAACTGCTGGGAAAGTTGTGTGCTAGGCTTGCTAACCTAGGCAGAAGGACGACTTATGATGGACATTGTACGTCATAAGTCGTTAAGGGGTTAACCACACTGCCCATACTATTTGCCATTCAGATCATAATCTCTTATTGTACTTTACTGTCCCAGGCTTCATTAATCTTTGTATCCTATGTACATTCCAATACTCTGACAGCCATAACGTGTGTTGTCTGCCTCTTTACGGCACTCATATATAGTGTTGGGGGACATTCGCTTGGCAACGGGATGCAGTCACACAGGAATGATTTTCTCCATTAAACAGTCTATTTGGTTTATTAAAACATCATAAACAACACCGTAGGCCATGTTGCACATCACAGACTTAACACATAGTCCATAGCACTTTATAGTTTACAGCTCTAACTCGCAGTCTCTAAACACGTCGAACTTCTTTGCCCAGTTACCGTGGATGACTGCACGCCGAACAGTTCATTAGTGTCCAGGAAACACAACAGGCACCAACAGATGACATTAAGTTGCAGTCTCTAAACATGCTGGACCTTACTCCGTTCAGTTACCATGGGTAACGGCACAGTTCATAAACATCCATGGAACATCAGAGACACTAAATAGTCTGTTCCACTGGCATATACTTGTCTGCACATAACCCTGGAGTCACCTTACAGGAGCTCCTGCTCCACACGCTGACTCCTGTCAGTCCTCTCTCCTGGGGAAGCTGCCTTACTGGGATCACCATCCTTGTGACCAGGGGACTCCCGACAGTCCAGATCCGCAGAAGGAACAGTAGCTTTCTCAACGCAGTGCCGTCACGGACTCTGCACCTATGGCCTCTCCATGTGCTCTTCAGGAAGTCCACTCCTTGGACCTTCCACACACAGGCCTTCAGGTATATGGCCTCACCATGTGCTTTCAGGAATCTGATCCTACTCCAGGGATCTTCCAACACAGGCCATGCAGGACCTTACACTCTGACCATTCAGGTCCATACACTCTGCACATGTGACCCAAACCATGGTCACATTATATAGCTGTAACCAGCCCCACAAGTGGGCGGTGTATGTGTGGTTAGTCAGTCCCACCCAACTCTCCAACTAACCCTGTAAGCCTCCGTTATAAGTACACAAACAAAAACAAATCTCGTAGGATTACAGGTCCCAGAACACTACTGGCTTACAGTGCAGAGGATCTCCTCTGCAACACATACCGGCGATTCACAATGACTCCGGTCACTGTCTCACTATCACCATTACGCCTCCATGTGTATCCTGAGGAGCATATACAGCGCTCCCCAGCTGTAACAGGGGTCACTGCCTCACTATGTATACATACATACATACATACATACATACACACACACAGTGACTTGCGAAAGTATTCGGCCCCCTGGAACATTTCAACCTTTTCCCACATATCATGCTTCAAACATAAAGATACCAAATGTAAATTTTTGGTAAAGAATCAAAAACAAGTGGGACACAATTGTGAAGTTGAATGAAATTTATTGGTTATTTTAAATTTTTGTGGAAATTCAAAAACTGAAAAGTGGGGCGTGCAATATTATTTGGCCCCTTTAACTTAATACTTTGTTGCGACACCTTTTGCTGCGATTACAGCTGCAAGTCGCTTGGGGTATGTCTCTATCAATTTTGTACATCGAGAGACTGAAAGTCTTGCCCATTCTTCCTTGGCAAACAGCTCAAGCTCAGTGAGGTTTGATGGAGATTGTTTGTGAACAGCAGTTTTCAGCTCTTTCCACAGATTCTCGATTGGATTCAAGTCTGGACTTTGACTTGGCCATTCTAACAACTGGATACGTTTATTTGTGAACCATTCCATTGTAGATTTTGCTTTATGTTTGGGATCATTGTCTTGTTGGAAGACAAATCTCCGTCCCAGTCTCAGGTCTTTTGCAGACTCCAACAAGTTTTCTTCAAGAATGGTCCTGTATTTGGCTCCATCCATCTTCGCATCAATTTTAACCAGCTTCCCTGTCCCTGCTGAAGAAAAGCAGGCCCAAACCATGATGCTGCCACCACCATGTTTGACAGTGGGGATGGTGTATTCAGGGTGATGAGCTGTGTTGCCTTTACGCCAAACATATTGTTTGGTATTGTTGCCAAAAAGTTTGATTTTGGTTTCATCCGATCAGAGCACCTTCTTTCACGTTTGGTGTGTCTGCCAGGTGGCTTGTTGCAAATTTTAAACGACATTTTTTATGGATATCTTTGAGAAATGGCTTTCTTCTTGCCATTCTTCCATAAAGGCCAGATTTGTGTAGTGTATGACTGATTGTTATCCTATGGACAGACTGTCCCACCTCAGCTGTAGATCTCTGCCGTTCATCCAGAGTGATCATGGGCCTCTTGGCTGCATCTCTGCTCAGTCTTCCCCTTGTTTGAGATGAAAGTTTCGAGGGACGGCCGGGTCTTGGTAGATTTGCAGTGGTATGATACTCCTTCCATTTCAATATGATCGCTTGCACAGTGCTCCTTGGGATGATTAAAGTTTTGGAAATCATTTTGTATCCAAATCCAGCTTTAAACTTCTCCACAACAGTATCACAGACCTGCCTGTTGTGTTCCTTGGTCTTCATGATGCTCTCTGTGCTTCAAACAGAACCCTGAGGCTATGTGCACACATATGCAGAAAATTTCTGCATGAAAACCGATCTCCTTCCCAGAAAACGCGCGTTTTTGCCGCGGTTTTTTCCGGAGCGTCCCCAGACACATGGAAAATAGCCAGAAATGCGGACTTTACCTCAAAATTGAGCATGCTGCGTTTTTTAGCGCGAAGCGTGTTTTTGCGGTAAAAAACGCATCAATATGCACAAAAAGTGCAAAATGCATTAAAATGAATGGGAAGCTTCTTTTAGGCGTTTTTTGAACGGATTTTTTTGGTAAAACACGAAATAAAACGCAACGTGTGAACACAGCCTGAGACTATCACAGAACAGGTGCATTTATACGGAGACTTGATTACACACAGGTGGATTATATTTATCATCATTAGTCATTTAGGACAACATTGGATCATTCAGAGATCCACAATGAACTTCTGGAGTGAGTTTGCTGCACTGAAAGTAAAGGGGCTGAATAATATTGCACGCCGCACTTTTCAGTTTTTGAATTTCCACAAAAATTTAAAATAACCAATAAATTTCATTCAACTTCACAATTGTGTCCCACTTGTTGATTCTTCACCAAAAATTTACATTTGGTATCTTTATGTTTGAAGCTCTGTCCTAGGACCCCTACTATTCTCCATCTACACCTTTGGCTTGGGACAGCTCATAGAATCCTACGGTTTCAGTATCACCTCTATGCCGATGACACGCAGATCTACCTATCTGGACCCAACCTCGCCTCCTTACTGACTGAAGTCCCACAATATCTGTCTGCTATCTCAGCCTTCTTCTCTGCTCGCTTTCTCAAACTGAAAATGGACAAAACAGAATTCATCATCTTTCCCCATCTCACTCTACCCCTCCACCAGACCTATCCATCAATGTCAATGGCTGCTTTCTTTCCCCAGTCCCGCACGCTCGGTGCCTTGGGGTGATCCTCGACTCTGCCCTCTCTTTCAAACCACATATCCAAGCCCTCGCCTCCTCCTGCCGCCTCAAACTCAAAAATATTTCCCGGATCCGCTCATTCCTCAACCACGAAACCACAAAAACACTAGTGCATGCTCTTATCTCCCGCCTCGACTACTGCAACCTCCTACTCTCTGGCCTCCCCTCTAGCACTCTGGCTCCGCTCTAGTCCATCCTACACTCTGCTGCCTGACTAATCCACCTGTCTCCCCCCTATGCCAGGCCCTTCACTGGCTCCCTATTGCCCAGAGGCTCCAATTCAAAACCCTAACCATGACATACAAAGCCATCCACAACCTGTCTCCTCCATACATCTGTGACATGGTCTCTAGGTACCTATCCGCACGCAACGTTCAATCATCTCAAGATCTCCTTCTCCACTCCCCCTTTATCTCTTCTTCCCACAACCGCATACAAGACTTCTCCCGTGCGTCCCCCATACTCTGAAACTCTCTGCTGCAACACATCAGACACTCACCATCAGCGGAAACCTTCAAGAAGAACCTGAAGACCCACCTGTTCCGACAAACCTACAGCCTGCAATGATCCTCGGTCTACTGAACCACCGCACGACCTGCTCTACCCTCTCCTACTGTATCCTCACCCATCCCTGTAGACTGTGAGCCTTCGCAGGCAGGGTCCCCTCTCCTTATGTACTTGTGTGTCCCTTGTCTTACACATGTTTATTATACTTGTCTATATTTCCCCTTTTCACATGTAAAGCGCCATGGAATAAATGGTGCTATATAAAGGCATAATAATAATAATAATAATATGTGGAAAAAGGTCGAAAAGTTCCAGGGGGGCCGAATACTTTCGCAAGGCACTGAATATTAATATATATATATATATATATATATATATATATATATATATATATATATATATATATATATATTGACAAAGTTACTGGTACTGTAATAGAGGGGAGATATGTTTCACTGCGCTTAATGGCGTCAGTGATATGAAACCAGAGTGTTTTCCTCCAGCACACTATGTGTTGTGAAGGTTAAGTTGCATAATGGGCTGGTTTCATGTGGACCTTCATAGAAAAGGTGGGAAGAGGTCCACATTATCTCCACCTGCAGAGCTGCCATGACCTGTGTGATGTCATGGTCATGTGGTCAGTCACATGGTCTGAGGTTTAAATAAATGGGCCCTACAGGCAGTCTTTGTTTAGCTAGACTGGAGAGAGGATTCTACAGTGGTTGTTGTGTCCTGAAGAGAGTCTAAACCTGCATACGTATGAACTGTGTTGCAGTGTTTATTGTTTTCTGTTTTAGGCGGAAAGGCTGCACTTATTTTCCCTTTTTTTTTTTTTATAAAAGGGAGGATCTGAGACATTGAATATAACAATATGCAATTTTATTTATACACAGAAAAAAATATTTTTCTATTTACAATAAACATAATGTAAAAGTTTTTTGTATGTGTGGGTACATAAAGTTTATGATCCAAAAAGGTGCAAACGAGAACAGATGGCGAAGGCTATGGTCAGGATAATAATATTAAAACAAAATACCAATTAAATCTATTAAATGCATGATTTATCAAATAACAACATGATGGAATGACAACTAACTCATCAGTATAAAATCTTAGGATGTCGCTTCTTCAGTGGGCCCCCTGAGGCATTATATATTTTCATTATTCAAGTGGATAGACCTTCATACATGTGTATTAGTCTACAATATCTTATGCTACTGAGGAGATTATGGTTTAAATTGATTTTTGAGAGAGAGAGAGAGAGAGAGATTTTTTTTCTTTCTGTGCCAGAACGGCTTTCGGGATTAAATTAAAAGAATGGAAATTATTCCGAGCAGGCTCAGTTTAAAAAAACGGATTCCGTCACTGGATTCCGTTATGTGACGGACGGCGACCGATCCGTCGCCCATAGACGTCCATTCTAACAGGCGACAGATCCGTCAACGCCCGTCTTTTCGATGCAGACAAAAAAGTTACTATGTCCGTTGTATCCAAACGACGGATGCTGAAATTCCGACGAATCTGTCAAATGACGGATGAAATGGACGGCCATCCGTTGCTAATGCAAGTCTATGAGAAAAAAAACGGATTTTGAAAGAGGCCTTATAGTCCAGATATACCAGCTCAGGCTGTGGTGGGGAGGTGGGGGAGCAGCATCGGCGGAGCTAACTCCTGTTCCCGCTACTAAAGAGAAATGAATATTCACTGCAGTCCACGCCCATGGGCATTGATGGCAATGAATATTAATTTCTCTTTCATTGCATCTTGGTATGATTGGCCTTCAATCCCGTTCCCAGTATGCATGGCCCCATCCTTATAATTGCCCCCCACCCCCATCCTGGTATGCATGGTCCCATCAGAAAACATTTAAAAAAAATTACACTTAATTAACAGGGCTCCCTCACAGCATTCTGCTCCGGTGCCAGCAACTGCTTTATGCTTGGCTTGTAAGCAGCACATGGCAGGGACAGCATGCGCTGCTCACAAGCAGAGCACAGCTACCAGAATACTCGCTGGGACTGTGCACACAGAGAGCAGTGAGTATTCATTGCTCTTCAGTAGCGTGCAGTGTCAGCCACTGGCTTCCTGCTGCCGGCAGTCAAGTGTGCCGATACTTAAGAGAAATGAATATTCATTGTGTTTCCTTTGATTGCATCCACCATGCTGTGATATATTTGATGAAAAAAGCTTTTAAAGTTTGCTTGTGAGTAGCACAGCTTCATTCTGCTGGAAGTGGATAATATGCATTACTCATACTGCTGCACTTATTATTACACTAGAGGTGTGCCCGATGCTATCGCATCGGGAGGGAAGTGCGTGTGTGTGGGGGGGTGTAGCATCGGGAGGGAAGTGTGTGTGTGTGGGGGGGGGGGTGAGTACATATGTGTGTGTACGTCCATGTGTGTGTGTGTGTATGTGTGCGTGTGTGTCGCAGCTGCCTGCCCACCCACCTCCTTGCAGTCACAGCAGCAGGAAAGAGGGTGGTTTGCGGCCTGTGCTGGAGATGTGAGTACGTGTGTGTGTGTGTGTATATGTGAGTACATGTGTGTACGTGTGTGTGTGTATATGTGAGTACATGTGTGTACGTGTGTGTGTGTGTATGTGAGTACGTGTGTGTGTGTGTGTGTGTATGCGAGTACGTGTGTGTATGTGATTATGTGTGTGTATGTAAGAACGTGTGTGTGTGTGTATGTGATTATGTGTGTGGGTATATGTGAGAACATGTGTCTGTATATGTGAGTAAGTGTGTGTGTGTGTGTGCATGTGAGTACGTGTGTGTATGAGTACGTGTGTGTGTGTGAGTGTATGTATGTGTGTGTGTGTATGTGAGTGTGTGTATGTGAGTGTGTGTGTGTATGTATGTGAGTGTGTGTATTTGAGTGTGTGAGCGTGTGTGTATGTGAGTGTGTGTATGTGAGTGTGTGAGCGTGTGTGTGTATGTGAGTGTGTGTGTGTATGTGAGTATGTGTGTGTATGTGGGTACGTGTGTATGTGTGTACATGTGTGTGTATGTACATGGTGGGCAGGCAGCAGCGGCGGGTCCAGCCGGCAGGAAAGACCGCGGCTTGCGGCCTGTGCTGGAGATTGGGTGCGGCGCCACCGGAGGGCGCCCGCACCCCATTTCCAGCACAGACCACAAGCCGCGGTCTTTCCTGCCGGCTGTGACAGAGGTGGGTGGGCGGGGGGGCCAGCCGGCAGGAAAGGCAGCGGCTTGCAGCCTGTGCTGGAGATGGGGTCTTTCCTGTCGGCTGTGACAGAGGTGGGTGGGCAGGCAGCGGCGGGTCCAGCAGCAGTGGCGGCGGGGGGGTCCCGGCGGTGTCCCGCTGGTGGTACTGTGGAAGGGCCTGACACCACCAGCGGGTGCCATATTGGAATACCCATCAGTTGGGTATTCCAATATGGCGGTCGGCGTACTTCCGGTGTGGCGCGGTGGATTGTGGGATTCGGGGACATCCAAACGGAAGTGGATGACAGACAATTTAAGGCAATTATATATATAGATACATTATGTCAACTCACCTTAATGAAATAAGCTCGGTTCTTAATGCCTCATTTTCCTGAAACATTTGCCGCTCATTCTGTTTGTTCTTAACTTGGAGGTCTTTGACTTGATTATAGAGCCTTTCATTTTCCTGGAAAGATGGACAAGAAACTCAGTGGAGATGAAAGCTTTTATTTTGTTAAGTTGAATCTTATTTACTGCATTCACAGAAAATCTAGCATGATAAAATGTTAATTTTTTTCTCTAGACAACAAATCAAACGGAAGAAGCGCCATAACCCATCAATTCTTTCATCGAGTGGTGCGATGAGCAAATTGACATCACAGGCGATTCACTGAATAACATAGTATTGGGCGTAGAGAAAAAAAAATTACATTTTTTACCACTAAAATATTGTTTTAACCCAAGAATTTCTATTTTTACAAGAGAAAATAGTTAAAAATGGTCCAAAAATTTGTTATACAATTTCCCCTGAATGTGGCAGTATCCCATATGTACAGTACTGTTTGCCCACACGATGGGGCTTGGGAGGGACGGAGCGCTATTTGACTTTTGGAAAATAGATTTTCCTAGAATAGTTTACGGACTCCATATACAGAGCCCCTAAGTGACAGAATAGCAGAAAACCCCCTCAAGTGTCCCCATTTTGGGAATTATACCCTTTTGAGAATTCATCTACAGGCGTAGGGACAATTTTGACTCCATGGGTGATTTCCAGAAACAAATATGCATTGGCTGTTACACAGTACAAATCTGCCAGCTTGGAGCCTAAAATATTGCGCCCAGTTTGTGCTTCTGGAGACATGTACCCTGTAATTAAGTGGGCTCTCATCGCTCCTGTACTGACAAGCATGTGGACGCTCACTGCGGTTTAGGCACACTGTGGGGCTCAGAAGTTATTTCGGAGAGCAATTTTCACTAGACTTCTTATGGGAGGAGTTATGTCACTTTTCCAGAGCCTTTGTGCTACCAGTAACATGAAACCTCCTATATATCCATTAACAGACAATGGACCTTGTTCATTATATCTTGAGTATAAGCCAAGATACCTAACTTTGCCAAGAAAAACTGGGTAAGCTTATTGACTCTAGTATAAGCCAGGCATGCATTGTTCCCTCATCCCTGTCCTGGAGTGCATGGCTCCCCAGTCAATGTTTGGTTATGCATGGCTCCTTATTCCCTATCCTTGTATGCATGGCTCCCCAATCTCTGTCCTTGTATGCATGCTTCCTATTAAAAAAAAAACAACAAACAAACATCCTACTCAACTTCCTGCGCGCCCTGGATGCATCTTGTTCACGTGTCCCTGCTCATTAAGGTAATATTCACTCCACGCCTATGGGAGTGGAGAGGTGTGCATATTCATGACCCTAATGAGCGGGGCCACATGATCGCTTGGCCGAAAATGCTGCTAGCGCCGGAACCAAAGAGATGCAGTGAGGGCGCACAGGAAGGTGAGTAGGAATGGATGTCTTCTGGAAGCCGACGACTGTCATTGTGCACGCTATAAGAGAAATGAATATTAATTTCTCTTTAGCAGCGGGCAGTTACAGCCGCAACTACCGGCTCCTACCTCCTGTGACCCACTGCTCTGCTGCTCCCCCTTCCCTGTGGGCCCTCTGGGACAATTGACTCGTGTGTATAAGCCGAGGGGGGCGTTTTCAGCACTAAAAATGTGCTGAAAAACCCGGCTTATACACGAGTATATACTGTATACTATGGTTAGATATGCAAATACAGGTGAAGTACAACCGATATAAGCAGATGGACTATGTAAATTGTTAAAGAAGTCCAAACGGCACTTTGGGCAGATTAAGGTGTGCACAAATAGTATAAAGTGAGACTGGTGTTCAGATGTTGTCTCTAGTAGATAGTCGCATAAGTAATTGCTCAGTAGATTGGTATAATAGGTGTCATTTGTGAATAATATATATAAATATGTGTGACAAGATAATCTTGGGAAAGGAAAGCTTTTTTTTACCAGCTTTTAAGTGACTGTGTAGCAGATGTGTGACGTTTGCGGTCTTTGGTCCTTGGGAGCGGTGAGAGAAAGTCCCGTGAGGCACTACTCCTGCTGAGGTTTCACTCTGTGCGAGATGCGTGAAGTCTGTTATTTCTAATCCTAGAAGCAATGGGAGAAGGTGCCGTGGTGCATAGATCCTGATGTTGGATACTGAGGGATTGCAGGGTATCAAGCTGGTCCAGCAGGTGAGTACTCGCTGTCCGGAGTAGGTAAGACGATCAAAGTGCAGAGGTGCAGCCCTGGCCGGTGGAGTGGTTGAGGGGTCACTGCTGGTTGACTCGAGCAGTAATGCACCGCTAACAGATCATGGAGAGTGACATTACTAAAGTCCCAACACAAAGTCGGGCTGGTAAGGAAGCAATATCTAACGCATTTCAAAAGCTGCGGCTTTCTTCATTAGGGATGTTGCAGCCCAGATCGGGTGAACTTTAAATAGCAGGACTGATCTGTATAATTGATCATATGACTGACAGTTGCACCAATCTTCTCCCACAGATAAAAGCACTTTAAATGAGGTGTTTATGTGAAGTAGATAGTTGGCTATTTATCTGAAGTGGTAATAAATGGATGCGCAAGTGAAGGATATAAGCCAGATTGGATAAACTCCTAACTCCTGTTAGGAGGTATGGCCCATGTACATGTTTATGAAGTGGGGCATTATTTGATTATATGAATTATTAGATATGTAATTAGGTAAGGAATTAAATAAGGAATTTTTACAAGAGGTTTTTATTCAAACAAGTTATTTGGTAGTGTAAAATAATAATTTATTCCAATTCTATTTTCGTTCTTATTCTATAGAATTCCTTTTCTAAAGTAACATGAATTTTATATACGGTATGTCAGAAAAACTCTTGTAAAAATTCCTGTACAAAAATTCCTTATGGCTCAGGATATGAGATCTATCACTCACAGCCTTTGGAGGCTGAACACTCCCTGCTGAGCTAGGTGCCAACTTTCTCCTCAAAGCTTGGAGAATATTGGACTTCCTGCTGGACAGAGGAAAGAGGGTTTTATAATCCCAGGCCAAATAGGAAACAAATGATTGGCATGAAATTTTATCTCCATTACTAGAATCGCGATACTTCCGCGGCTGTTAACCTGTTAAATGCTGATGTCAGTCTCAGACAGCGGCATTTAATGTGATTGTGCCTGTGTCACATGACCGCGGATCGCTGATGGGTTGGCATGACAATTCAGAGTCTGCAGGAGGCCACTGTGGTTATCATTGGCAGAGTACTATGAGCGCCACCCGGTGGTTGGCGATCATAGCAAGTGAGAATTTCTGCTACACACAGGCAATCTGATCATCACCTTTGTGTAGCAAAGGCGATCAGACAACTGCAGCTTCTAGTCTCCCATGGGGACTATTGAAGCATGCAAAAAGTAATAAAAAGTGTTTTTAAGGCCTCTTTCACACATCAGTTTTTTGCCATCAGTTACAATCTGTCGTTTTTAGAAAAAAACGGATCCAGCCACTGATACTGCAGGATCCGTTTTTTCTCACAGACATGTATCAGCGACGGATTGTGACGGATGGCCACACGTTTCATCCGTCGTTCGACAGATCCGCTGCAAATTCTTTGTCCGTCGGCCAGAGACAACGGACAAAGTAACGTTTTTTGTCTACGTTGAAAAGTTAGACAGCAACGGATCCAGCGCCATTCTCTCTCTTCAGAAGCACAAGGGACAAAGTGTACCTCAAGCTACAGCTGCTGCGACGAACCCGTTAAAAAGAATGATCCGTCGCATCAGTTTATCACAATCTGCACAGGATCTGTTGTTTTCAAACTTTGACGGATTGCGACTGATTGGAAAAAACTGATGTGTGAAAGAAGCCCAAGAACTTAATAAAAAAAAATTAAAAAATATAAAAGTTCAAATCAACCCCCATTCAAAATAAAACAAAGAAAAATAAAAAAAATACACATATCTGGTATCGCCGAGTTCAGAATCGCCTGATCTATCAAGATATATAAAAAAAAAATATTCGGTAAACGGCGTAGTGAAAAATAAAGTCAAAACGCCTAAGTTTTGTTTTTCTGGTCGCCGCAACATTGCATTAAAATGTAATAATGAGCGATTAAAAGATCATATCTGCATCAACATAGCATCATTAAAAACGTCAGATAGGCACGCAAAAAATAAGCCCTCATCCAACCTGAAATCAGGAAAAATGGAGACGATACGGGTCTAGGAAAATGACACAATTTATTTTACAAAGTCTGTATTTTTTTCACCATTAAAATAAAAAAAACAACCTAGATATGTTTGGTATCTACGAATGCCTAATGACCTGGAGAATCATAATTGCAGGTCAGTTTTAGCATTTGATGAACATGGTAAAAAATCTATTTTTTACTCAATTTCAGGCCAGCTCCAGATGGCTGTGTGAAAAATGATCTAAGATTCACTCAGAAAACGTTGATGATTTTAATCTGTGTGCCATCCATGTGTCCATTTTTCATGTCCATGTGTGATTTGTTTTCTAACATTTACATTGACCCCTTTACGACATCCGCCATACATGTATCTCCAGAAGTGCGTTCTCGCAAACCGCAGTACATGTACGCAGCACGATGCAGCAGGTTAAGATGCCTGCTGGCTCGGACAGCAGACCTTCCCTACACATCGCCCAGGGTGGCTGTATGGCCTCCCCCACCCCCTCCAGAGTCGGCAATCGCTGTGACTGGTCGCTCAATTGTGACCAGCCAATCACAGAGTTTTAAAATAAAGTTGTTAAAAACAAAAAAAACCAAATGTGATATGCTGGTATTGGTGCTGTCTGAGACAGCATCAGTCATAGCAGTCAAATAGGATACTGTGATCATGTAGTCACTGCTGTTTGTTAACTCTTTTTGTGTCGATTGGCTGATCAATAGTTACTGACCAATCGGCGCCAAAAGGGCTGATTTAACATGACGATCGCTGCTCTGCGCGTCATTTTCCTCAGATCTAGCATGCAGAGCGGTTTTATACCCCGTGAGCTGCCTAAAAGAGAGAAAATTCATTGGCGGCCAGTGCGATCCTCCTGCGATCTGATCTTATATGGTGTGTTGTCTGTGTGACCGATATTTGATCACAGCAGCAGAGGCAGAAGTACCCAAATCCCTGTTCCAGAAAACCCCTGTCCTCCTCCCCCGGTAGCATTTTTGGCACATTTCTTTCTGGTACATTTTTAAGTGTGTGCATCCTGCAAGCACACACCAATTTCATTTTGTGCTGAATTTTTAGTGTGTAAGCTTCCCGAGGTCACATTGGTCTGATCGGTATTGCCAGGGTCGGACTGGGCCACCGGAGAACCAAAGGATTCTCCGGTGGGCCCAGGCACTGACACCTGCTGGCATACAGGGCCGGCAGCAGCCTACGGCCCCCAGCCAGCAGTGTGTCGCTAATAGTGGCACACTATGCAGCTGCTATGGGGGTCCCCTATGCCAGTGGAGCAGCAGCAGGTGACAGCTAAAGTCTGTACCCGCTGCTAAAGAAAATTAATTTTCACACTTCCCCATGCTCCCATAGGCGTGGAGAGGAGTGACTTTATTTAATAACGGGCATTGTTTGCCGCAGGCTGCAGCTAACACTGCCCACTATCAGTGCCCCCGTATCAGGTCCCCCGCTCCCCCAGCCCACGCGGCCCCTATGGGGCTGTATGTCAGGAAGACCCGGAGTCAGTGCGCCCCCCAATGCGCAGCGCATTCAACTGTATGATGATACCCTGTGGAGGGGGGGGCAGCATGATACCCTGTGGAGGGGGGGCAGCATGATACCCTGTGGAGGGGGGGCAGCATGATACCCTGTGGAGGGGGGGCAGCATGATACCCTGTGGAGGGGGGGCAGCATGATACCCTGTGGAGGGGGGGCAGCATGATACCCTGTGGAGGGGGGCAGCATGATAACCTGTGGAGGGGGGGGCAGCATGATACCCTGTGGAGGGGGGGGCAGCATGATACCCTGTGGAGGGGGGGGCAGCATGATACCCTGTGGAGGGGGGGCAGCATGATACCCTGTGGAGGGGGGGGCAGCATGATACCCTGTGGAGGGGGTGGCAGCATGATACCCTGTGGAGGGGGGGCAGCATGATACCCTGTGGAGGGGGGGCAGCATGATACCCTGTGGAGGGGGGCAGCATGATACCCTGTGGAGGGGGCAGCATGATACCCTGTGGAGGGGGGGCAGCATGATACCCTGTGGAGGGGGGGCAGCATGATACCCTGTGGAGGGGGGGGCAGCATGATACCCTGTGGAGGGGGGGGCAGCATGATACCCTGTGGAGGGGGGGGCAGCATGATACCCTGTGGAGGGGGGGGCAGCATGATACCCTGTGGAGGGGGGGGCAGCATGATACCCTGTGGAGGGGGGGGCAGCATGATACCCTACTGGAGGGGGGCAGCATGATACCCTGTGGAGGGGCTATATTATATTCTGTGGGGGACTACATTATACTATATGAGGGGAGCTGCATTATATTCTATGGAGGGGCTGCATTATACTCTGAGGGGGGCTACATTATATTCTATGGGGGGCTGCATTATACCTGATAAGAGGGTTGCACTATACTCTAATGGGGCTACATTATACCCTATGAGGGGCTGCATTATACTCTATGAGGCTAGTTGCATTATATTCTATGAGGGGGGCTACATTATATTCTGTGAGGGGGCTACATTATACTATATGAGGGGGCTACTTTATATACAGTCATATGTTAAAGTGTGCAGATTGCACATTTTCTGTTAGTACAATAAACCTCATTTGAATCCAGAAATATAACGGAGTCCATCAGTTATTAGATATATGAAACTGAAATAGCTGTTGCAAAAACCAAAATTGTTATAAAGAAAAAAGGTTAGCATTAATAGGGGTGTCCAAACTTTAACATATGACTGTACTATGAGGGGGCTACTTTATATACTATGAGGGGGCTACATTGTACCTTATGAGGGGGCTACTTTATATTTTATGAGGGTCTACTTTATATTCTATGAGGAGGCTACTTTATATTCTATGAGGGGGCTACCCCAACCCCTGCTACATAATTAAGACATGTACTACTTTATACTATACCCTGATATTAGCACGTTTTACTGCACAATTGGTGGTCTTTTATTTATTTCTATATAGCTACATAGTGGGCCCCAAGAATGATTTTCTCTGGTGTGCCCAAGGTGCTCCAGTCTGACGCTGGATATTGCTGCTGATCAGAGTCTGCGAAAAGTGACTTTTTCTATAAGTCTAGTAGCGGACATCACAGTGTAAGTGACATCGGATATTTTTGTAAAGAAAAAAATAATAATAGTTGTTAGTATTACGTGACTTTATAGGACGAGAGGTAGAGCATAAGGGGAGCGGACGTCGCAAAGTTAGAGATGTCAGTTTTACATTTGTAGAAAAATAATAGTTAGCGCATTAGGGGGTCATACGTTGCAGTGTTAATGACGTCTATTTTATATTTGCAGAAAAAATGAATAGTTAGCGCCGAGTAACTCCTTATCTAATGCATTAGGGGGAACGTACAGTACAGACCAAAAGTTTGGACACACCTTCTCATTCAAAGAGTTTTCTTTATTTTCATGACTGAAAATTGTAGATTCACTCTGAAGGCATCAAAACTATGAATTAACACATGTGGAATTATATCATTAACAAAAAAGTGTGAAACAACTGAAAATACTGTATGTCTTATATTCTAGGTTCTTCAAAGTAGCCACCTTTTGCTTTGATTACTGCTTTGAACACTCTTGGCATTCTCTTGATGAGCTTCAAGAGGTATTCATCGGAAATGGTCTTCCAACAGTCTTGAAGGAGTTCCTAGAGATGCTTAGCACTTGTTGGCCCTTTTGCCTTCACTCTGCGGTCCAGCTCACCCCAAACCATCTCGATTGGGTTCAGGTCTGGTGACTGTGGAGGCCAGGTCATCTGGCGTAGCACCCCATCACTCTCCTTCTTGGTTAAATAGCCCTTACACAGCCTGGAGGTGGGTTTGGGGTCATTGTCCTGTTGAAAAATAAATGATGTACTGTACTGTACTGTACGTCGAAGTGTTAGTGACGTGTGTTTTTATTTTGCTGAAAAAATAAGTGTCAAGCAGTTTTACAGTTAGCACATTAGTGTAATGAACATCACTGTCATTTTTTATACAAAATTTTTTTTCCTTCTAATGATTTTTCTCAATTTTTGCCTTTGCCTTTTTTTCAGTACTGTCTATAATAAATTTAATAATACCCTTTACACATACCACAATACACGTCTAAGAGCACCACTTACACACACATCCCCACTGATTAGAAGAATAAAATAAAAATGGCTCATTCGTCAAGATGATGCTATTCAGCAGAGGAAGCATACACTTTCCTTGCCTCCGACATGGATTCAGGCAGAGAAGATCCAACATTCTTCTTTTTTTCCTTCTTCCTCCTCATGTAGTGAGGAGGGACCCCCAGCAAAGCGCCCTAAGACCGAGGCAAACCCTTCAGCAACTGATCCCATATGAACTCCACTCACTGAAAATTATTCCATAATTCATGGTCAACTCACTGAAACTGACTTTTTCATAGTCTTCCTTCGTGAGAATATATATAATAAATGTTATGATGGCTTAGACAAATTTATATGCTCATCAATTTTTCATCCAAAATCCCACATCTTCATAATTCGGATGGGCATAGTCAGAAAACCAGAGTTTTGGCAATACTGGAGTACTGATATACTCTACAACACATCAGTATTCTGTATGGCCATGAAATGGACACGTGTAATGTTAAGTGAGAGTTGTCTTGTGGAACAGTCTAGAATCTTCCCTTCCTCTACACACAGATGAAAATCTGCCTGTCATAGCTGAAACCCCCCCCCTTCCTCAGTCACAGCTCTGTGAAATCTGAGAATCTAGTGAGGATTCTTCTCCCTTCCCCCTAGCTAGGGAAGGATTTCTTTTGTTTGAAGCCATGAGGCTGGACAAATTATGGGAAATATTAAAAGAAGCTCTACCGTGCACCTCGCTCTTGGCAGAGTAATAAAAACCACATATCTGCGTAAGGCTCACGACACCAGCTTTCTGGCCCATAATTTTCACGGTCCTAGCACCCCCAGAAACTGAGAAATTGATTACTCCCAAATGGTGTAACGAAACTACTGCATGTTTGGCTTTTAATTATTGTATTCGATAAACGGGAAAAAATGATACCATGTACTTGTTTATGCAAGTTACACTCGGCGAGATATAATCATTAGAAGTTTTTAGTTAGATTGCAACTTAGAGAAAGGGGGCAGACCCTCTCCAGACTGCCCCTTTCGTGAGGTCACACAGCAGAGGCCATAAGGCATTCCCTTGAACACACCAGTCAGTTCTGCCTGAGACTTCATGCCTAGAGGATCGCAGATGAATGGGGATATATGGCTGGCTGCCCTTCCCCCGGCCACATGGCTTGCCTAAAGACCATTAAGCAACTGTAAGTGTTGATCTATGTTAATCCCCTTTTATTTTATATTTGCAATGTACATATCTAGTGTCTCAACTTTGTAAAATCGTTTTATCTTTGTAATCACTGCCCCACTTTGGGGAATAAATCGTAAACTTATTAGTCTGTTTTCATGCGCTAAGAAACGAACTTTAGCGCCTTTAAGATAATTACGCTACTGATTGGGTTGGCTTCGAACCCCTCTATTAAGTCTATAACTTAAGCAGAGAAACCTGGAGCTGGTGGCATTGTGGTGTGTTTTGGTTGGTTGGGCTAGTTGGCAGTGACGGAGGGGTTTTATATGCTGATTGGGTGGCCAGAGGGGAGCGCCGGAGAGCTGTGAGTTCCAAAGTGGAACTGAGAAAGTGGGATATACATAAATCCCCGCAGTTCGTGGAAGGTTGTTAGCAGTGATGGGGCATCCAAAAAAAACCCCTGCGATAAATTGTTCGGGCAAGACTAGCTTGCAGTATTTTTGTCACATGGTGCCAGCGGTGGGATAACTAAGATAAGCCCCCACTGTGCCTGTGAAAGCCGTGTGTCGGTAGTGCGTCGCGTCCCTCCGTCAGTGACATATTGGTGTCGGCGGGTGGGATCGTGACAACACGATTTGAAGAGATCCGAAAAAAATGTTTCCATTATAGTGATAATGCGCAGTGTCCTCCCTGTGACAAATCTAACTTTGATCGTCTATATAAAATTTGGCCAGTAGTTGAACACTTCAATACAGATGCTGATGAATCTTTGGTTCATTTCATAGGGAGGCTAAAATTTTGACAATGCCTGCCCAGTAAGTGGGCCAGGTACGGAATTTAACTGTACAAGCTGTGCAAAAGTACCTCAGGGTATACCCACAGATTTAGATTCTACGAAGGAAAGGACATCCAGATTAACCACCCGGTCATGATGGGCGAGTGGGAACATTGTGTGGGAATTGCAGCACTCACTGGTGGATAAGGGTTATCACCTCTACATAGATAACTTTTACACCAGCATCCCACTCTTCGAGACCCTCTCTGCCAGAGGTACAGTTGCATGCGGCACATGGCGAAAAAAATCAGAGAGACCTCCCTAAACCGCTAAATGAGCAACTGCTAAGAAAGGGCGAAAACAGAACCCAAAGCAGCGACAACATGCTGGTGCTCAATTATAGGGACAAGAAGGAAGTCCTTATCTTGACCACTGTACACTATTACAACAGCTCCCTTTTCACTGTCCGAGGAAACACCACAGAAGACCCAAAGCCAGATTGCATCTTGAATTATAAGTTCATGGGGGGGGTGTAGATCTCTCAGATCAGTTCCTCAAACCATACAGTGCCATGTGAAAAGCAAAAGTATAGTATAAAAAAATTGGCTGTGCACATTGTACAGATGGCACTGTACAATGCTTTTGGGCTGTTTTGATGTTCAGGCAACAGGGCTGTGGAGTCGGAGTCGGAGAGTCGGAGTCGGTGCTCATTTTGGTGGAGTCGGAGTCGGAGTCGGTATAAAATGGACCGACTCCGACTCCTAAAATATATAATAAATTGGGTACAGTAATTCAATGCAGGATGTGCTGAATATTTTTTCATAGGAGTTTGGGAAAGTTATGAAATGTCCTATAAATGGCTGTTCTATTCCTGATCTAAGGCTACATTCACACACAGCGTTTTTCCTGTGTTTTTTGAGGATACGTTTTTCAGCTGCAAAAGTTGATCATCTTTTTAAAAAACTGCATCACCTGAAAGGTTTTTGAGCTCATAGATAATGTTACTCAATAGCAAAAGCAGATTAGAAATCTGCTCTATCTATCCATATCTGTCTATCCATATCGTATCTGTACCAAAAAGAATGAAAACCGGGTAGTACACCAATATATATTCTGTTCTATCTAAATATCTTGATTATTGGATCATAAAAATGATTAAATGTCTGAGGTTCACATTGTACTACAATAAATTTTTCACTTAAATATAAGCAATATGTGTGGGAGTCGGAGTCGGAGTCGTGGAGTCGGAGTTGGAGTCGGTGTAAGGGAAATTGAGGAGTCGGAGTCGGAGGTTTGGTTTACCGACTCCACAGCCCTGTCAGGCAATATGGGGACCTTCCATCAGTTTTAGGAGGAAGTCATTAAGGCAGCAAATTTGGCAGTCAGGGAGGTGAAAGTGTAAGTAATTCTGAAACTGATTGTGCTTGCATTGTACCAGGTTAACATTTTAACATTTTCCAGGTGAGGTTTCCCAAACTATGAGGAAGGGAAGAACACAAAAAAAGTGCAGAATATGCTCCAAAAGAGGAATATGGACACAATTTACCATTGTGAAACCTGCTGAGAAACCTGGCCTTTGCATTAAGGAATGCTTCATATTGTACCACATGTCCATGGATTGCTAAAATTTGTTTTTATCCTGTTAAGACAACACACTTTTATATTCTGATGTGCTCCGCACAAGTTCCCACTACTTAGGCACATCAGGGGCTCTGCAAACACGACATGGCATCCGCTATCGATTCCAGACAGTTTTGCGATCAAAAAGTTAAATGGCGCTCCGTCCCTTCCGTGCACCCAAATAGTAATTTTCCACCACATATTTGGTATCAGCGTACTCCCCATACAACAAGTTTTGGGTTTCATTTTCTCCTATGACCTTTGTGAAAATAAAACATTTGGGGCTAAGGCAACATTTTTATGGTAAAAATGTGATTGTTTATTTTCACGTGTCAACGTTAAAAAAAATTCTGTGAAGCGCTTGGGGATTCAAGATGCTCACCAGATGTCTAGATAAGTTTCCTGAGGGGTGTAGTTTCCAAAATGGGGCACTTATGGTGGGGTTTCCACTATTTAGGCACATCAGGGGCTCTGCAAGCACAACATGGCATCCGCTATTGATTCCAGCCAATATTGCAGTCCAAAAGTCAAATGATTTTCCTTCCCTTCCGAGACCTGCGCCAACAGAAGTATTCCACCACATATCCGGTGTACTCAGGAGAAATTACACAACAAATTAAGGTGCACATTCTCCTGTTACCCTTGTGAAAATGCAAAATTAGGGCTAAAGTAATATGCTTGTGGGAAAAAGTAAAATTGTCATTTTTTCCTTTCACATTGCTTGAATTCCTGTGAAGCACCTGAAGGGTTAATAAACTTCTTGAATCTGTTTTGAGCAGTTTGATGGGTGCATTGTTTAGAATGGTGTCACTTTTGGGTATTTTCTGTCACAATGGACCATCAAAGCAACTTCAAATGTGATGTAGTTGCTAAAAAATAGTTTTGTAAATGTACAAATCAACAAAAACAATTGCTACATAATCTCTGTACACTGTGAAGCAAAGAGCAAGAGTGAAACCCACCAACGTTCCCACTGCAAAATAGAGCATGCTGGAATATGAAAATCTGCAGCAACCTCTAATATCCCCACCACGTTTTATGCATCAAGTGAATAATATTTGAAAACCCTATTTTGTTTCAGTTAAAAATAGTTTGCTACATTTTTTGGTACGGATCTAAATGACAAAGATTCTCCTATCTATTGCAATGTTAACCACGGACTGCACATTGATCCCACTCGTACGCTGTGCGCGACTTTCACAGCACCATAGGCTAGTAAATTTGAATTTAGATATATGACTGCAATAAAAAAACGGACAGGTCTCCCGGGTTGTTTTGGGGACACAGTTCACAAAAAAACACAGTTATGTGAACAGCCCCATAGACTATAATGGGTATGCGTTCTGTCTGTGAAAATCATGGACAGAACATGTGACTCACAGATGTCTGAATGAGGACTTACAGAGAAGCTAAAGACAGTACCTGCTGGTAGCCATGAAGAAGAGTCTCTTGTTCCACTATTTCCTGTCTTATTTGCTGCATTTTCTCTTCTGATACAGGGGTATTTTGATCTCCGAACAGATGGCTCCTTTTCTTGATTTTTTCTTCCCCTGCATGTAACTGAACAAAAATGAAGACTGAGGCTATGTACCCATGTAGGCAGAAAATTCCTGACTGAAAACCGGACTCCTTCCCAGAAAACGCGAGTTTTTTATGCGTTTTTTTCCGGAGCGTCCCCAGTCTCAAAGAAAATAGTTAGAAATGCGGATTTTTCCGCAAAATTAATAAGCATGCTGCATTTTTTACCGCGATGAATTTTTTTTGTGGAAAAAAAACGCATCAATATGCACAAAAAGTGCGGAATTCATTCAAATGAATGGGATGCTTCTTGTAAGCGTTTTTTGCCAGTAAAAAGGCTTAAAAAACGCGAAAAAAATGCTTACGTGTGCACACACCCTTAAAGGTCATGGCGAAAAACAAACTACACTTTTAGATGGTTGATCAATTGATCACAGAAAAGCACATGGAAAATTGCATTTTTGCTACTAACTGCTAAAAGCTTTTTATCATTATGAGGGGCACAGACACTTGGATTGTAGCTGATGCTAGTGTAAGAGGACACTAATTATTAGGGAGTGTGCACACGGTGCGGATTGCCTCTACGGATCCGCTGCAGATCCGCAAGCAAGGTACAGTACAATGTTAACCAATGGATCTTAAAAACCACAGTGCACATGCTGCGGATTTGCCTGCGGTTTTTTTAATCCGCAGTATGTCAATTTTTTCTGCGGATTCCGCAGCGGTTTGACACCTGTTCCATTGTACTGGTGTCAAAATGCAGGGGCAAACCGCAGGCAAATCCGCAGGTCATTTTACTTGCGGCTTTACAGGGAAAATCAGCACTCACCCTTATGGTGTTAACCCCTTAATGACACTGCCAGTTTTCATAATTCTGTTGTGTGTGAAAATTTCAGAGAATAACTCCAGAGATCTTTTGCACATTCAAGCAATTTTGGGATCATGGTTTGTTTGTTTTTGGTCACAAGTTTCCTTTGGTAACAAAATAGGATTACAACATGAGGTCAGCAAGGTCAACGCAGCCCTTATTTTTATTGCACTGCTGTATGGCTTTCATTTGATGGCATTTGTCCCACCTATGGGTGCAGGGTTCCTCTCATCTGGAAGGGTGGAGGTTAAAGGGGCTGTCCAGACTTGGGACAAAAGTCTGCCCTCAATTTATGTTACTGTAGACTTCCAAACTGTGACAGCGTGCAACGCGCATGTGATCATGATTTCTCGGTATTCCAAATGCGAACGAGCGGTAACATTACCACATGTACGTGATATGCATAAGTGCAGTCATGCACCGACTGGACACCTTCAGCTTCTTTGTGAAGTGAATTGAGAGAACCTGGATTAGACTAAAAAGGAACATGACTGTATATATACAGATTGCACGCTGTCACGATTCGGCATTCTGTAGTCTCCAAGTGACAGCACGTTTCTGACCTGAGCCTGAACAACCCCTTTAAAACAAGTGAATTCTAAAGGAGCTTTGCGAGGGCTCGTTAGCTTTGAATTATATTGAAAAAGATCAGTTTGTTTTTTTGCAAGGCACTTGGAAAGGGGTATACTGACAACTTTTATACAAGCCATACCCATTATCTAGTAATGGGTACATCAAGTTCCATACTATACAGTCACTAGTTTTAGGAATGGGGGTAGGGTGATACGCAAGGTTTTTCTACCCTAAATTGATAGTTATGCCGATACCACTTTCACTTATTTTAGAAACCTACATGCCCCAATTGCTAGGAAGGTATTGATGAAATGAAAACGACTAGAGATTGGAACTGAGAAAATTTTCATTAAAAGTGGGTAATTAGAGGTTTCTAGTGCAAATCATGGCTGGGGTCACTAATGAAACAACGAATTATCGCTATAAATGTATGAAGCGCATTATGCCATCTAACCTCTGGAGCTTCATTACATCTCTATAAATTGAGGTATCATACGGGACATCTGTTGGCCAGTAAAACCTTACTGTGGGCTTTTTATCAAGTCTTATGTTCAAAAGAAGCCTCTAAAATTTTAAGATCTCCGACTGGTTAATAAGATATAATTTATTTTCTACAGCAAAACTTATTCAGGGTAGCTAGAGAGAAATTAATGGGTAATCACTGACTTGTACAACCATTAAATTCTTAAAGCTTTCTTAAAAAAAAAAAAAAAAAAAGTACGGTACTAAAAAACATTTACATATTTGCTTGCTTGTTCCTTCCCTGTATTTGAACCTTGTCTTTGGTCTATGTGTATTTTTATGGATTTTGTGTAATATATTGTTTATTTGAATAAAATTTGGATTTTTTATTACTATTGGATTTACACTCAGTTTTTTTGTATATCATAGGATACTAAACATCTGATTATGCTGCAGCGCAGGTGCCACTGCTGGCACCTGCCTGTAGAAGGGTTTTTTTTGTTTTATCTTCAGTATGTACAGGTATTCATTATGTAAACTAGGGGGCAGGTCAGTGAGGGATCAGTGACCTGTCAGCAGTCTGCATTATGAATACCTAGTCAGAGCACCACATGAAGACCCCCCCCCTCCAGGCCTACCTCGGGGCATGGGCATATCATTAACTAAAAATGAAAAGATTAAACAACCACAAGATAGATTTCATCAACCAACGTATCATTATAATCAGTATAACGGCGACAATCTGGCATCGTGTGTAGGTTACTGTGTACAATCCTGCTGACAGGTTCCTATTAAAAATAGGCCAGATTAGACTTTGCCAAAAAAAAAATCTGGAAAAGAAGCCAGCCCAGTTCTGTAAAAGAATTCTTTGGACAGATGAAACTAAGATCAACCTGTACCAGAATGAGATAAAGAAAGTATAGAGGAGCCTGGGAATGGCTCATGATCCAAAGCAGTCACCAGGTCTCACCTGATTTCAAGCCCATTGAGCATACATTACACATGTTTAAGACAGAAAGAACCACAAACAAGCAACAAGTGAAGTCAAGTGTAGTAAAGGCATAAAGGACTGGAAAAGCATCACAAAGGTGGAAACCCAGCATTTGTTCACGTCCATGGCTTCCAGACATCAGTCAGTCATAGTCTGCAAATAATCCTCCAAAAAGTATCAAAAATGAACATTTTATTTATGGTAAAGTTAATTTGTCTAATTACTTTAAAGTCCCTGAAATAAAGAGGCTTTGTAGAAAAATGGTTATCCAAGAAGTATCATTTCTCCTTGTGGAGAATGACATGCTAAGCATGTCGAGATGAGGAGACTTAAAGCCGCAATGCTCCTCTGGGAAATATGCTAATTATGCAAATTGTCTCTTCAGAGAGGAAGAGAACTAGAACTCTAGTGCCACCTATTGGAAGTAACAATCCTAAAAGTCAATGTCGACCCTTTAACGAGCCTTGTCACATGACTTAGGATAAAAGCCAAGCCAGAATCTCAATTTGCAGACACTGTGTTTCGGGGTACTGCCCCTCGTCAGTGCAAAGTGTGACCCCGAAACAGTGTCTGCAAATTGAGATTCTGGCTTGGCTTTTATCCTATGTCATGTAACAAGGCTCATTAAAGGTTGACTTTTAGGATTGCTACCTCCAATAGGTGGCACTAGAGTTCTAGTCCTCTTCTTCTCTGAAGAGACAATTTGCAAAATTAGCATATTTCCCAGAGGAGCTTTGCAGCTATAAATCTCCTCATCTCAACATGCTTACCATGTCATTCTCCGCAAGGAGAAATGATACTTCTTGGATATCGGTCAGACGCCTCTCTCACAGCCAAACCAGATCTCACACTTTGCAGGGACGAGGGGCAGTACCCCGAAACAGTGTCTGCAAATTGAGATTCCGGTTTGGTTTTTGTCCTAAGACATGTGACATGGCTCGTTAAAGGGTCGACATTGACTTTTAGGATTGCTACTTCCAATAGGTGGCACTAGAGTTCTAGTCCTCTTCCTCTCTGAAGAGACAATTTGCATAAATAGAAAAATAGTTGAAATTCTTAAATGTTTCACAGGATATTTTGGTTCAACCCTTTTAATTAAACCTGAAAGTCTACACTTCAATTGCACCTCAGTTGTTTAATTTTTTAAGATAAAATAGTGGCACGCAGAGCTGAAATCATGAAAATTCTGTCATTGTCCAAATACATAATTTGTGTTCGGAAGAACTTCCTGCAATGATTTGTTTTTACAAAACTTATAGAGAGTCGACTACGCTCCACACAGATGTAAACCTGGAAAAGCAGTTGCTAGTAGGATCATCAACACCATCTAACAACACACGCCTCACAGCAAAGAAGACCATTTACAGCCATCCCATTTTTGTGAATTGATTATTTGATCAAATATAGCCAGATAATTTTCAAAATTGATAATTTGGTACGGCCCGAGAATGAGGTTTTGCTCATACAAATGACTCGTCAAAGAAAAGGCTCCCCCACCCCTAGTCTACATGGAATTTTTTTCATAAGCAGCGCAGTGTAATAAGTAAGTGATCAAAGGGTGATATTGTCACGGGTGTGTCAGATGGACCTGGGAGTTTATAAATCCCCAGTCTGCTGCAAAGAGTCGCCGGTGATATCTATATTTTCCCTTGTGAAGGCTTGGAGCTATAGCAGTTGGCTAACTGCCTCTTTGGAACTGTTTGAGGACAATTGGTGTTACCTCTCTGAGTCTGCTCAAGCTGAGTTCATTCCCCCTTGTCTGTCTACCTTTTTGTCTTTAGTGTGCAGTGGGAACTGACCAGTGCCCATCCCACCCCCTACCTATCCAGGGCTTAACTCTAGGGTGATACACGGCTTAGGTTTCCTGCTCAGTGATTGGTAAGGAATCAATTTAAGGACGGTAGGGCAGGTAGGGTGTTATCAGATTTGCCTAGGGGTCTCCACTCATCCTTTCCCATGTGTCTGGGCTTCCTTCCCCTCATCCCCTCATGTTGCACTTAGTCTTTCCTACACTGTGCGTGACAGCTATTTACGTGTCCTTGTAGGACAAATTAATATTCTAGAAAACAAAGTGTCTAGAATGGGGGGGCGGAACTATTTTCTGCCAACGGCAATTTGAATATTTATAAAATCATTCAGGGGTTGTTCAAAATTATCAACTTAAACATTAGCCAATTATAGATTTTTTTTAATTTGTGTTTTTATTGAATTATAAAAGCCATTTCAAACAAACACCCCAATCCCCAAATCCATCCAACAACTCAAACACACTAGCCCACTATATTTAGTCAAACTTTTAAATAATCCCCCCCTATTGTGATGGCTAGAACAGCTTGTCTTTGGCGAGTCCGTTTGATGCTTGGGGGTATTGATGATGTTGCTACTTGTAACCGGTTTTCCAAGTTCGCATTAGTCGATCTGGAGCGAAGTTAAGATTTCATGATGGAAAGTTTTGAAAAGAACTGCTCGCAACAATACATTGTTCTGACACAGTTGCATATTTCAATGCATGTCTTGTCACAGCAGTAAAATTATCACTGCTCACATAACATTCATAGAACTCAAGCAGTGGTAGGTTGTTGAACCTAGCTTTCAGCTCATCATCGTTTTGCAGCTAAACGATTTTGTGCTGTAGGTTATGCAGCACATCAGCTGGTTCCACATTAAATGGTGTAGCAAAGATTTTCAATGCCATATGTTTACTTTTGACATCTTTGAATCTTTCCCTAAATAGTGCATTTTCAATGTCTTGGGCGAAACCAGTAATGCGATCTGAGACGGTTCTCCGAGACACACTAACAGACTGAAACAATTTTACTTTGTCTGGCTCCAACAACTCCACAACAGCCACCATGCCCTCTTTCACAAACTCTCCCTCTACATAAGGTGTCAGCTTCTTTGCAATTAGCTCGCTCACTACATAGCTTGTCTGAATAACGGTGTCTCTGTCATAATGAGGCCTAGTAAACAGGCTTGTTGTGATTCCAAACTCCGCTTCAGAGCATTGATTTTATCAGACACATTTGACCTTGCAGTGCATTGAGCTTTGCATGTTTAGTGCTGTAATGACGCCAAAGATTGGCTTTTTTCATTACTGCTAATGCATCACCACAAACCAGGCACACAGGCTTGCTTTTGACTTCAACACAAAAATATTTTCACCCTTTATCTTGAAAAGATTGACACTCTGCCTTCACTTTTCTTTTTAGTGGCCATTTGTAGTGTGTATCACCACTTCCTTAAGAAAAGTAACTAAAAAATCAAAAGCATGTCTGAGCAAAATAATTTCAGCATCAAGTCAGTGAAATTATTATGCAAAACATAGCAACTATAAATGTCAAGAGAAAATAATAGTACCTAAAAGTCACATAGGAGATCCGAAAGATCCAGTTCAGTAATTAGAAATAGCATCCTCCCCTAAATAAAACATGCAGCAGGAAAAGGTAATTGTGTAAATCACATGATACACCTTGTGTCACAGGTTTACTGCGACAGAAAAGAGCCAGAAGACCGCAGTGTCTAATTTCTCCTACTCTTGCACTGATTAGAAGCACTTCACCTTCATAGTAAATGGTGCAAGTTTCTTTTAGCACAGAAAGGGTTAATCTGCTCAGCTCAGCAGCGCATTGTTAGCCTCTCCCATCTCCTACATAACCTGAGTCCTGGCAAGCACTCATTGTCAGAGCGAGCTTTTGCTGACTGGCTGGAGGTTGTTGGTGGTTGTTATTGGAGAAGGCGTTTGGTGGCTTTATCTTTGACTGTTGCTAGGTTAAGAGTGTTTGATAATTACTTTTCTTCTCCTACTTTGGTTTAACCACATCCTGCACTCCCCAGTTCCTATGTTGCATGTGTGACTATATATGTATGTTTGGTACTTTTCGTTATCCTTATTTGTATTACCTTGTTAGTCTTTTGGTGCATTACGATACACTACTACTCTCCTCTTTCCTGGGTGGGGGAAGAGTACAGACTGAGGGCGGATCCAGGAGTTCCAAAGGTAAGGCAAGGTACGTGGCCCCGGCGTATTCACCATCAGAAGTAATCTGAGAAACAGGGAGAGGCGAGATAGAACGCTCTTAATGTTAGAGACCGGGAAGAAGCCGCTGGTCCCGGGACACCTGACAACAGAATCGTGACACCTTGACTGCTGGAGACACTGAGCCTGGGCTATACATCACATAGGAGACACTGAGCCTGAGTTATACATGACATAGGGTACACCAAGCCTGAAGGAAACAGCACATAGTGTACACCGAGCCTAAAGTATAAAGCACATACACCTAATATTACCTACATATTTGGCTGGCCGTGAGCAAGGTCTGAGGGCCGAAAGTTGCCTGAATTCTGTACAGACACTTTTGCTGCATTGAAAATACGCTTTCACTTGCAACACATTTGCCGTGGTACACCAGATCATACAAAGAATTGAAATCACAGGAAGAGGTGCGCAGAAGTAAACCTCTGTACAGACAGATTAGAAGAATGGCCAAAACTAAGGCGTCAAATTGTCCATCCAAACTATCAGAAGATGTCTGCACCCACTTTATAGTAAGGGTAGGTATGATTATAGTGATACTCAATTTATAATGTTTCTGTTTTATGACTTTTGTACAATATCACTATTTGAGAGAAAGAAAAAAAACAACTTTTTTTTGCATCATATTCTGAGAGCAATAACTTTATTTTTCTGCCTAAGGAGCTCTATGAGGGTTGTTTTTTGTTGTGTAACAAGCTGTAGTGTTTAATGCCACTACTTTATGATACATCCACATTTTTTAGACTGTTTGTTTCATTTTATAGGAGGCAAGATGAATAAAAAATGGTAATTCTGTTGTAGCTGATTTTTTTTATGCGGTATTCACCTGGCAGTACAAATTATAGATTTTTATTTTATTTACTGGTTATTACTGAGACTCTGATATGATGTGTCTCTCTTTTGGAGGTTTTTTTTTTTTATATTAGACTATATTGTATTTAACAATTGTATTTTTCTTCTTTTTTTTGCATTTTCTTTTTGAAGGGAACCTGTCAAATGCACACATGTGCAGCGCAAGCTGTCAATTAAAGCGCCATAACAGATACATGCACATCGCCATGACTGAAAGCAAGGGGCTCCAAGAAGGATAGTTCATTTTCTACCGATAGCTGTGCTTTCAGTAGCAAGCAGCACTTTAATGCTGATTATCCCTATTTCTAAAGGTAAACAACATTTTTTTAAATGACAAGTTAACTTTAAACACCTAAAAACAAATCAGCAAACAGCACCCCGTGATCGCACTGGAAGTCCATGGAGTGACAAAGTGAGCCATCTCCCTCTGTTAATCTCCCGTAATACAGTGGTTGCTTTTGACTATGGCATGTAAGAAGGTAACTGCGCCACCTTAAACACTGACTGCGCTCAATTCCCTATGCTATAGCTCTGCTAGCAGGTAGAATTGAGCATGGTTATGCAGTGGTTGAGCCTTTGATGAAAATACACTTGCTTTTCACAACATAATGTAACGTGGCATATTCGATATGATGTGTAAAGCCAGTGAGGTGCTGAAATGTGGTTATGTGGGGTCCATAGCTCAAATATAACCCCTGATCAAGATGTGAACAAAGCTGACCAGCTACTTTTCCAATACTCTACAACCAACCTTTGTTTGAAGAATGAAGTTTTCTCGTTTTAGCTCTTCGATTTCCTTTTCATAATTTATTTTCATCTCTTCTATTTCATGTGAATATTTATGATCCTTTCTTAAAGAGCCTTCTAGGAAAGTCACTTCCTGCCTATGTCCTGCATTTAACTTGTCTTCAACATTCTGGAGTCTCTGAAGGATGGTCAGATCATTGACTCCGACTTCCGCATAATGGATTTCTGAAGTTATCTTCTTAGGACCACCAGGAACATTCAACTGCATAATGAGAAATGTTAATCCTTTTAGTTCAAAAGAGTTTTCCACTACTATTTGACCCCCTTTCATATGTCCTAACTGTTCATAAAAATCGCTTGTCTAATCTAGCTATTGAAATCATTCTACGCGGTATGCACATGCACTGATTCCGGCAACATTTCATTGAAGCAATGTACTAACACATTAAGGGTACCGTTACACTTAGCGATGCACCAGCGATCCCGACAACGATATGGATCGCTGGTGCATCGTTAAGTGGTCGCTAGTGAGCTGCCACACAGGCAGATCTCACCAGCGACATAGCAGGGGTCGGGGGTCGCTACTTACCTGTCAGACGAAGCGATCCTGACGTCCTCCCGCCCACGTCCACACGTCGCTCGTCTCCACAGCAGGAAGCGGACTACGAGAAATGGTCCAGGACCTTCTCGCGCGAACAGCGATGAGCAGCGGGGGAGCGGTCGGAGGTAAGTATCAGATATAGCGATATCGCTAGCAATATCGCTATAACGTCACAAAATCGGTGATGTTACAGCGATATTGCTAGCGATATCGCTATGTGTAACGAGGGCTTAACATAGCAGTGTGCACGCTCCAGACACATCCACAGTTATATAATCTGTGCTGCACTTTATGTATATGCTCAGTAATGAGGAAGGGCTGTGGGATTGGAGTCAGTGAAATTGAGGAGTCGGAGGTTTGGCTTACTGACTCCACAGCCCTGATGAGCACCTCACTATCTATAGACATTGTATACAACAATAAGCAAAATTTTATTTATACATTTACATTAAATAGATAAAAAATGGATGCCTTATGTCAGACTATAAAAACACGGCAAAAAGAGACTGACAACCTTTTGTAGGTAACATATAAGGTTGCATTAAGCTACGTGGTTACATTAGTCACTTGCACATATAGCGGAATGTATAGATGTATTTCATTGTACTAACACCACCAAAATTATCAATCAGAGGGCGCATGTGATAACAAGATAATTTATAGCCTGTTTTTTAATTATGTTTGGGTAGAGGTATAGTTATACCCATATTCGTGTAAACAAATAAGACTGACTGAATAGTCCTAGAGTGCCTCGGTGCATAGAGAATGAGATGCTACTACTATATAAAGTGCAAAGAATACAGCAATAAAACAAATATATACATTAGCATAGTAACAATATTGTAGTACAGGTTGAAACCACATTGAATAAAGTGCATGCTACATTAATTATACCTGGATTGTAAGCCAAGGATGGTGGAACCTTCACCACAATGTGCGTTTTGCTGATTCTTCTTCCAGGGCCATGCTCAAATGGAGAGGCTCATGATTATTTAAAATGTCCATGGACGAATACCAATTGCCAAAATACGAGGTGTAAATAAAAGTGCATCATGTGTAGTAAAGATATCTAAATGAGAAAATGTGACTGTACAAGTGAAATTTAAAAGTGGGTAGGCTAGAAGGTGAGTGGATCAAAATGAGTGGGTGTGTGGCAGGGGACGAGGAGGGGGGGGTTGAGAAGAAAAGAGTAAATTGTACTTATACGATGGGAATGCTGCAGAAACACAGAAACAAAGCTACATCGGGGATTGCCAATCCACTAATAATAGAGGGAACCTGTCAGCAGGATTGTGCACAGTAACCTACAGACAGTGTCAGCTCGGCGCCGTTATACTGATTAAAATGATACCTTGGTTGATGAAATCCATCTTGTGGTTGTTGTTTATTCTTTATTTTCAGTTTTGAGTTATTGAGATTTTTGTGCTCGGGGCGGGACTGTGGGGGAAGGGGGTGTTTTCATGTGGTGCTCTGCTTAGGTATTCATGTGTATGGCTTCTAAGACATCACTGATCCCTCAGTGACCTGCCCCGTAGTTTACATAATGAATATTATATACAGGTGCTTCTCACTAAATTAGAATATCATCAAAAAGTTAATTTATTTCAGTTCTTCAATACAAAAAGTGAAACTCATTATATAGAGTCATTACAAACAGAGTGTTTCAAGTGTTTATTTCTGTTAATGTTGTTGATTATGGCTTACAGCCAATGAAAACCCAAAAGTCATTATCTCAGTAAATTAGAATACTTTATAACACCAGCTTGAAAAAATGATTTTAAAATCCGAAATGTTGACCTACTGAAATGTATATTCAGTAAATGCACTCAATACTTGATTGGGGCTCCTTTTGCATCAATTACTGCATCAATGCGGTGTGGCATGGAGGCGATCAGCCTGTGGCACTGCTGAGGTGTTATGGAAGCCCAGGTTGCTTTGATAGCAGTCTTCAGCTTGTCTGCATTGTTGGGTTTGGTGTCACATCTTCTACTCTATGGGGTTAAGGTCAGGGGAATTTGCTGGCCAATCAAGCACAGTGACACTGTTGTTTTTAAACCAGGTATTGCTACTTTTGGCAGTATGGACAGGTGCCAAGTCCTGCTGGGGAATGAAGTTTCCATCTCCAAAAAGCTTGTAGGCAGAGGGAAGCATGAAGTGCTCTAAAATTTCCCGGTAGACGGCTTCGCTGACTTTGGTCTTGATAAAATACAGTGGACCTACATCAGCAGATGACATGGCTCCTCAAACCATCACTGATTGTGGAAACTTCAGGCTATGTGCACAGGTATGCAGAAAATTTCTGTATGAAAACCAGACTCCTTCCCAGAAACCGCGTGTTTTTGCCGCAATTTTTTCCGGAGCGTCCCCAGACACATAGAAAATAGCCATAAATGCGGAATTTAACGCAAAATTAATGAGCATGCTGCGTTTTTTACCGCAAAGCATTTTTTTCGCGGTAAAAAACGCATCAATGTGCACAAAAAGTGCAAAATGCATTAAAATGAATGGGGAGCTTTTAGGCATTTTTTGAGCGAATTCTTTGGTAAATCCGTGGGAAAACTGCTAAAAAAACGCAACGTGTGAACACAGCCTCACACTAGACCTCAAGCAGCTTGGATTGTGTGCCTCTCCACTCTTCCTCCAGACTCTGGGACCTCGATTTCCAAATGAAATGCAAAATTTACTTTCATCAGAAAGCAACACTTTGGACCACTGAGCAACAGTCCAGTTCTTTTTCTCCTTGGCCCAGGTAAGACGCTTCTTGCACTGTCTATTGGTCATGAGTGGCTTGACACAAGAAAAGCGACACTTGTAGCCCATGTCCTGGATACGTCTGTGTGTGGTGGCTCTTGAAGCAATGACTCCAGCAGCAGTCCACACCTTGTGAATCTCCCCCAAATTTTTGAATGGCCCTTTCTTAAAAATCCTTTCAAGGCTGCAGTTATCCCGGTTGCTTGTGCACCTTTTTCTACCACACTTTTTCCTTCCACTCAACTTTCCATTAATACAGTATGCTTGGATACAGCATTCTGTGATCAGCCAGTTTCTTTAGCAATGACCTTTTGAGGCTTACCCTCCTTGTGGAGTGTGTCAATGTCTGCTTTCTGGATATCAGTCAGGTCATCAGTCTTCCCCATGATTGTAGAGCTTACTGAAACAGACTAAGGGACCTTTTTAAACGCTTAGGAATAATTTGCAGGTGTATTTTGTTAATTATTCTAATTTACTGAGATAATGACTTTTAGGTTTTTATTGGCTGTAAGCCATAATCATCAACATTAACAGAAATAAACACTTGAAATAGATCACGACTATATAATATATGAGATTCACTTTTGTATTGATGAACGGAAATAAATTAAATTTTTGATTACATTCTAATTTAGTGAGAAGCACTTGTATATCTTGGAAAAAAAAAAACCACTTAGGCAGGCGCCAGTGGTGGCATCTGCGCTGCAGCATGATGGCATGTGTAATGAATTATATACACATTTGTTTGATGTATTCCTGAAGTTCCTAAAATAAAAAAACATTGTTTGAAAACGGTGATCCGATAGCTGCTACTGTGCAGGCGGCGCCATCTTGCTAGAGAAAAAAAAATCCTCCACCAAGATGGCAACGCTGGCGCCTGCACTGTAGCAGCTATCAGATCACTATTTTAAAATAATTTTTTTTTATTTTAGGAACGCCACTTTCAAATGGATTTTTTTTTTTAATATCAGGATGACCTGAAACACATTAATTATATACACAGTACATATGTGATTATGCTGGCTCCTGCCTGCAGAAGTGTTTTTTTTTTTTTTCCAAAAATGTATATATAATATTCATTATGTAAACTAAGGGGCAGCTCATTGAGGGATCAGTGACCTGTCAGAAGCCATAGAGATGAATACCAGCAGAGCACCACCACATGAAGACACCTCCACAGCCCCGCCCCGGAGCATGAGCATATCATTTACTCAAAACTGAAAATAAAGAATAAACAACAACCACAAGATGGATTTCATCAACCAAGGTATCATTTTAATTAGTATAACGGCTCTGACCTGACACTGTCTGTAGGTTACTCAGCACAATGTTGCTTACAGGTTCCCTTTAATTGTTTTAGACTGCAAAAAAGGGGGGGGACTATGAGCGGTATCACCTGACTGCTGAATACAGGAAGTGCTGCTGGAAGACGGGAAAACAGAGAGAGATGCAGGAATGTTTCAGCCACTGCGCGTGTCCTCACGGGGAGGACGGGGGAGGACGAGGGAGGTCGAGTGAGGACCGGGGGAGCCGAGCCAAGGCAAGCCATGCATACAGGACGGGACAAGGGAGCCATGCATACAGGATGGGAGGATGGGACCAGGGAGCCATGCATACAGGACGGGACCAGGGAGCCAGGCATACAGGACGGGACCAGGGAGCCAGGCATACAGGACGGGACCAGGGAGCCACGCATACAGGACGGGACCAGGGAGCCACGCATACAGGACGGGACCAGGGAGCCACGCATACAGGACGAGACCAGGGAGCCACGTATACAGGACGAGACCAGGGAGCCACGCATACAGGACGGGACCAAGGAGGCAGGCATACAGGACGGGACCAGGGAGCCATGCATACAGGATGGGACCAGGGAGCCATGCATACAGGATGGGACCAGGGAGCCATGCACACAGGATGGGTCCAGGGAGCCAGGCATACAGGATGGGACCAGGGAGCCAGGCATACAGGATGGGACCAGGGAGCCAGGCATACAGGATGGGACCAGGGAGCCAGGCATACAGGATGGGACCAGGGAGCCATGCATACAGGATGGGACCAGGGAGCCATGCATACAGGATAGGACCAGGGAGCCATGCATACAGGATGGGACCAGGGAGCCATGCATACAGGATGGGACCAGGGAGCCAGGCATACAGGATGGGACCAAGGAGCCAGGCATACAGGATGGGACCAGGGAGCCAGGCACACAGGATGGGACCAGGGAGCCAGGCATACAGGATGGGACCAGGGAGCCAGGCATACAGGATGGGAGCAGGGAGCCAGGCATACAGGATGGGACCAGGGAGCCATGCATACAGGATGGGACCAGGGAGCCATGCATACAGGATGGGACCAGGGAGCCATGCATACAGGATGGGACCAGGGAGCCATGCATACAGGATGGGACCAGGGAGCCATGATAACAGGAGCGGGAGCCACACATACCAGGATAGACAAGGGGGGAACCACACATACCAGGACAGGGACGGGGGGAGCCACACATAGCAGGACAGGGACGAGGGCAGCCACACATAGCAGGACAGGGAAGGGGGGAGCCACACATACCAGGACAGGACGGGGGACAATGCATACCTGGCTTATACTCGAGTCAATAAGTTTACCCAGTTTTCCGTGGCAAAATTAGGTGCCTCGGCTTATACTCGAGAACATACGGTACACGTCTCCACTATTCCCACGTAGGCGCAGTAACAGTCAAGTCTTTACTACGCATGTGCGGGAATAGCGGTGACGTGGTATGTCACTTGCGCAGGCGCAGTTCGTGGACGCAATTCCTGCGCATGCGCTTTAACAGCCACAACTGCGCTGCTCCTGTCAGCACCACTAAGCATACACAGATGTTAATTTCAACGCACTCCCGATGCGATAGCATTGGGCCTATTTTTAGTTTTAAATAATCATGAGCCTACTCATTTGAGCAAGCCCCCAAAAAGAAGAATCCTTGGCTTACATTCCAGGTATAATTTATCTAGTATGCACTTTATTCAATGCGGTTTCAACCTGTACTACAATACTGTTAATATGCTATACGCGATGGTATGATCTTCTACATTGCTGTATTCATTGCACTTTATATAGTAGCAACATCTCATTCTCTATGCACCGAGGCACTCTATGACTATTCAGTCAGTCTTATTTGTTTACATGAGTATGGGTATAACTATACCTCTAACCAAACATAATTAAAAAACAGGCTATAAATTATGTTATCACATGTGCCCTATGATTGATAATTCTGGTGGTGTTAGTACAATGAAATACATCTATACATTTCGCTATATGTGCAGGTAACTAATGTAACCACATAGCTTAATGCAACTTCATATGTTACCTACAAAAGGTTGTCAGTCTCTTTTTGCCGTGTTTTTACAGTCTGACACGAGGCATCCATTTTTTACTTATTTGATGTAAATGTATAAATAAAATTTTGCTTATCGTTGCTTGTTCCCAGTTTGTTTGGGTTCTCAAATATATTTCGATACGGAGTGTAACCGTTGTGGTTAAGGTTGTTTATGGACGTATATGTATGCTCATTGTACACGCAGAGCTTGGTGTGGGCGATGGCAGCTTTCTCAGATCTGTATTGCTAAATCTAAAAGTTCTGATTGTAGCAGAGCGGCTGCACGCAGTAATCTAAGTGATACATCATTGAATTTAGCTTCTCTTTGCCTATATCATGCTGCTTTCAGATGAGGAAGCAAAAGCCTGCTGACAGATTCCCTTTAAAACATTGAAATCTTTTAACTTAACATAGAAATTAATATATTAAAGTAAATGACGGCTATATCTACATATATTTAAGATACATGGATTTTTGTGAGTACTCACCGTAAAATCCTTTTCTCCGAGACGCTCATTGGGGGACACAGAGACTGTGGGTGTGTGCTACTGCCGTCTGGAGGCCGACACTAAGTATACAAAAAAACAAGTTAGCTCCTCCTCCGCTGCATACACCCTCGCCCCGATAGCGGGCGGAAACCAGTTTAGTGCAAAAGCAGTAGGAGAAGCTGAAAGCGAATTAGCCTTACAGCAGAAAATCATATGTCTGAAAAAGGACCATCCTACGATAAAGAATTATACCCATTAAAATAAACAAAAGCCAACTGGCTATTAGGGTGGGTGCTGTGTCCCCCAATGAGCGTCTCGAAGAAAAGGATTTTACGGTGTGTACTCACAAAAATCCATGTTTCTCCTTCGTCTCATTGGGGGACACAGAGACTGTGGGACGTCCCAAAGCAGTCCCTGGGTGGGAGCAACTCATCAATCCAAACCGCATGCCTACCTGTTCAAAGGTGTGCCACCGCTGCCTGGAGAATTTTCCTACCCAGGCTCGCATCCGCCGAAGCCTGAGTATGCACATTGTAATGCTTAGAGAACGTGTGCAGGGTTGACCACGTTGCTGCCTTGCATACCTGCTCTGCCGAAGCCTGATGCCGAAGCACCCAAGAGGCGCCCACTACCCGAGTCGAGTGCGCCCTTATTCCAGATGGAATCGGCGCGCCTCTAATACGGTAAGCCTCTTGAATAGTAAGGCGAATCCATCTGGCTATAGTCGACCGTGAGGCTGCGAGCCCCTTCCTGCGCCCTTCGGGGATCACAAACAACGAGTCTGTCTGGTGAAAAGGTGCTGTCCTCGACACATACTTCCTGAGGGCCCTTACTAGGTCCAGCGTGTGGAAGTGCCTTCTCTACTCTGTGTACTGGGGCTGGACAAAACGAAGGCAAAACGATGTCCTCATTAATATGGAACGAGGACACAACCTTCGGCAGGAACGGCGGAGGTGGTCTCAAGACTACCTTATCCTTAAAAAAGGTCAGAAACGGCGCTCTACAGGATAGGGCTGCCAATTCCGAGACCCGCCTAATAGAGGTTATAGCTACCAAAAATACGACCTTCCTGGTAAGGTATGGCAATCCGACTTCTTGCAAAGGCTCAAAAGGAGCTTCCTGCAGCATACCCAGAACCAGATTAAGGTCCCAGGCGTCTAAGGGAGCTCTAAAGGGGGGCACCCCCTGAATGAATGTCTTGACCTGCATATTGCTAGCGATCTTTCGCTGGAACAAGACAGACAAGGCCGAGATCTGTCTCCTCAGGGAACTCGGGGCCAAACCTGCGTCTAGGCCTGACTGCAGAATAGCCAGGATGTTGGGAACCGAGAAGGACAGAGGCGCAACCCCGTGCTCTCGACACCAGAGAAAGAAAACCTTCCAAGTACTATGATAGATCCTCGCCGAGGCCGGCTTCCGGGCGCTAACCATCGTAGCCACCACTTCACGCCCAAACCCCGCCTGAGTCAGAATCCAGGATTCAACGGCCATGCCGTCAAACACAGGGCTCCTAAGTTCGGGTGGTAGATCGGCCCCTGGGACAGTAAGTCTGGCCGTTTCGGTAGACGCCATGGCACGTCTGCGAGGAGCTGTACTAGATCCGCGTACCAAGCTCGACGGGGCCAGTCTGGAGCCAGCAGAATTGCCGGAACCCTCTCTATCTTGATCTTTCTGATTACCCTCGGGAGAAGAGGCAGCGGGGGAAACAGGTACGGGAGCCGAAACTGGCTCCATGGAAGAACCAAAGCATCCGCTGCGATTGCTCGTGGGTCCTGGGACCGGGCAACAAACCTGCCCACCTTGGCGTTCTCCATGGAGGCCATCAGATCCACATCCGGAGTTCCCCACCGTTGGCAAATCTGCTGGAAAATCTCATGGTGTAGGGACCATTCTCCGGCCACGACCCCGTGCCGACTCAGGAAATCTGCTGCCCAATTTTCCACGCCTGGTATGTGAACCGCTGAGATTACTGAGTGGTGCTTCTCGGCCCAACGGAGAACATGTTCTATCTCGTGCATGGCTGCCTTGCTGCGCATGCCTCCCTGGTGATTCACGTACGCCACTGCCGTGGCGTTGTCTGACTGGACCCGGACTGGGCAACCCACTAGCCAGTGCTGAAAATGCTGCAACGCCAACCACACTGCTCCAACAAGTTGATCGGCAGATGAGCCTCCTGGGGAGACCACTGCCCCTGTGCTGTGTGATGACGAAATACTGCTCCCCAACCGAGAAGACTCGCGTCGGTTGTGACCACCAACCATTGATCTGGAGGAAAGAGTTTCCCCTGAAGGAGAGAGGAGTCGCGCGTCCACCATTGAAGTGCCCGCCGGACCTGAAAGGACAACCTGCACTGATGATCTAGGGAGAACGGACTCCTGTCCCATGCTGCTAAAAGAGCGTGCTGCAGGGCGCGAAGATGAAATTGCGCAAACGGAATTGCTTCTATTGCTGCTACCATCCTCCCTAGAACCCTCATCCCAAATCGAATCGTGTGAGGGCCTGGCTGCTGAAGACTCCGAACTCCCTGCCGGAGCGCCTGAGCCTTGTCTTGAGGGAGAATTACCAACCCTCGGGAAGTGTCGAAAATCATCCCTAGGAATGGAATCCTCTGAGCCAGGGTAAGGGATGACTTCTTCCCATTGACCAACCATCCCAGGCGGGATAGAGTATCCAGCGTGATTCTGACATTCTCCTCGCATGCTTGAAAGGGCGGCCCTTTCACTAAAAGGTCGTCCAAGTATGGCAGCACTACTATGCCCCGAGAATGAAGAATGGCCATAACGACTGCCATTACCTTCGTGAATACCCTGGGTGCCGTGGCCAACCCGAACGGCAGAGCCACAAACTGGAATTTCCGGCCATTGATCGCAAGACGAAGGAACTTCTGATGTGGGGGAAAAATAGGGATGTGCAGATAGGCATCCTGAACATCGATTGAGGCCAAATATTCTCCCTGCTCCATGGCCGATATCACTGACCGGAGGGATTCCATCCGAAAGTGCCTGACTCTGATGAACCTGTTTAGGAGCTTTAGGTCCAGAACCGGTCTTACTGTTCCGTCCTTCTTGGGGACCGCGAACAGGTTGGAATAAAATCCCTGAGCTTCTTCGCCCTCTGGTACCGGGACAATGACCCCGTTGCACAGAAGAATCCTGATGGCTCCTAGCAACGCCTCTGCCCGGGATTCCGATTTGGGAAGCCGGGAATGAAAAAAACGCTTTGGAGGGTGTACGATAAACTCTATCTTGTACCCGAATGACACCAATTCCGCCACCCATGCGTCGTGTGCCACCTTGACCCAGACGTGGCGGAAACTGAGCAGACGACCGCCTACTCTGCTGTCCTCGGGTACCTGATGCCTCAAGTCATTTTGCTGCGGGCCTCTGGGACCTAGCTCCCCTTGACCTGGGTGGACGGCCCCGCATCCTCCCCAGCGGGTTGGCTCTATACGTGACCTGGCGCTCTCTGTCTTGGTTGTGACGACCTGGGGCAGTAGAACCGGCCGCTGCCACCCATCCTGGGGCGCGAAATGCTCAAAAGCGAGCCTGCAGTTGACGAAAGGGCGGTCTACTCTTCTGCTGTGAGAGAAAGCTGCTCTTTCCCCCTGTGGCATCTGAAATAAGCTTGTCTAGCTTCTCTCCAAAAAGCCGATTACCCTGATATGGCAGGGACGTTAACGATTTTTTAGAAATCGAATCAGCCCGCCATAGCCTTAGCCACAAGGCTCGCCTCATGGCGATAGCGTTTGCCGCTGCTAGCGCCGCGCAATTAGCTGCATCCAAGGAAGCATTAATTAGATAGTCACTCGCCATCGCGATCTGATTTGCTATCTCAGATACCTCTACCGGCAAGTCTCTATCTTGCAGGACTCTATTCAAAGACTCTGACCATGACATCATGGCCTTGGCCACCCATGTTGCCGCGAATGAAGGCAAAAGCGCTGATCCCGATGCCTCCTACACCGAGCGGGCTAAACCTTCTATAAGCCGATCCGTGGGGTCCTTAATGGAAGAACCACTAGGCACTGACAACAACGATCTTGAGACCAGGCGTGACACTGGGGGATCCACAATCGGAGATTCCGCCCATCTCTTACAGAGCTCTGGTGCAAACGGGTACCTCGTCTCTAGCGTTTTTTGTCCCGAAAACCGCTTGTCTGGACGTTACCTGTGCCGTTGCACCATGTCCTCGAATTCTGGATGAGTGATAAACACCCTGTGTGGTCGCCTGGCCTTCTTAAAAGATATCTTATGCCCTGCGGTCAGGGAGACATCCTCCTCAATACCTAGAGTTTGACTGACCGCCTCAATGAGACTGTCTACCGTCTCCCGACACACGTGGGTATCCAGATCCAAGGATTCCTGCCTGTCCTCATCCGAACTCTGCTCGCTCCCAGACAATGGTGACGGTGAGCGAGACGCCGCACTCACGGATGCCGAAGCACCGGAGGGGCCCGGAGACGCCATATGGGATCTTTCCCTGTACGTCTCCTTAGAGAGAGTGCGACCCCTGCAGGCCGGCAGCTCATGTGAGGTGGATGAACCCTCCCAAACAGGCGAGCCATTGTCTCTACCCCTATCCGGGGCCTGAAGGGTCTCAATCGCCTTCGTAAGTGAAGCCATAGACCGAGACAGAGATAACGCCCATTCCGGGGGATCCGACCCCCTGGGCTCCATTGGAGGGGAGGGCTCTTGGGCGCGTTCGGAACTACAGGCTTCACATATTTTAATAGTCTGCGCTCGCGGGAACACAGCCCCACAGGAAACGCATGCGGTATAAAGGAAAGTGTGTTTCTTCCCTTTTCCAGACATACTTGCAGAAAAAAAACAGCCAACTTTCTCTCTCTCTTTTTTTTTTTTTTTTTAGGGATACAGGGGTATGAGGAGGACAACCTGCCCTAGTGTGGCCAAGACGGGGTCGCACTTACCCGCTCCTGCTGTCTCCCCGCTGCTGATCTCCCTAGGTAGGCTGCAATGCTTTCTGACCGCGGCCTACCCCATTCTGAAGCCGGGGCCTCAATTTTATCCAGCGCCCGCTCTGGACCCGGAGGCGGTGCAGGATCTGACGTCACATCGGGGGGCGGGCGCCGGATCTGACGTTACATCGGGGGGTGGGCCTTCCCCCCGCGGCCTAGGCCGAAGCCGCGGGCTAAATTTGAGCACCGCCGGAGCCGGGCGCTCCATCCTGGCGCTTCACCCTACCCCGCGCGCTCCCTCTCCAGCCTGGCCACTAACAGGTACCTGGATGGAAGGAGGGAGGGAGGGAACTGCGGGAGCCTCCTGCCGCGCTGCTGACACCGCAGGCAGGAAAGGGGAGCCGGCTCCAGCACCTGGAGCGTTCGTCGAGCAGCCCTGGCCTGGATCCTCACGCTGCCCAGGAGCTCCTCCTTCCCCTGCTACCATACCTTCTTACCCTGAGGTAATCCGTCTTTGGACGGTGCAGGCACCCTAGCTCCGTTCGCCTCGTCTGGGCGAGGAGAGGGACCGTCCGCCACCACGCAGTACCGCCGTCTAGCGTTGGTGTAGCAGTGGGGCCGCACAGACTAGTCTTGTGCCTCTGTGCAAGCCCATGGTTTCGCTACCTAGGGGTGGACAGGGCTAAGTCTGGCATATTGTCCCACGTCGCGGGAGAGGAAACGTGGAGGGACACTCGCACGTGGTCGCCCGTTGATGTTTTGGGGAAATCGTATCCTTTCAATAGGATGCGTTGCCCCTGTCATATCTTCTCAAAAATAAAAAAGAAAAAATAGATGTCTGGGGAAAAGTCCCAGAGATGTCCCTCGGTGCGGGAAAGGATACGCGGAGGCGATACTCGCGCGTGCTCGCCCGTTGATGTTTGGGGGAGATCGGACCCTTTCAATAGGGTCCGTCGCCCCTGTCTCCTCTTCATAGCAAGAAAATATTAAAAAAAAAAAAAAAAAAAATAGTCTGGAGAGACCCAGACTGCGTGTGCCTCCATCACACACTAAGCAAAAACTGGTTTCCGCCCGCTATCGGGGCGAGGGTGTATGCGGCGGAGGAGGAGCTAACTTGTTTTTTTGTATACTTAGTGTCAGCCTCCAGACGGCAGTAGCACACACCCACAGTCTCTGTGTCCCCCAATGAGACGAAGGAGAAATTTCACTGCTATGTCTTCAAGTGAAAGCAGTGAGACAGGAGGTTACCATATACCCACTGTAGGACATCAATATGTTGGGTCCTGATGCAGTAACCCAGTTAAAGATGAGCAGACTTTGCAAAATTTCAAAACCAGCGACTTAGCATACCTTTTCATGGTCTTTAGAGTCTCCCATTTTGACTTCAGCAGCGGTTTCTTGATGCTCCATTTTGTCCTTTGGAAAGTTGATTGCATTTTCTGCAAACCGTATAGATTTAGTAGCAGACAACACACCTAACAGAGAAAAACAAAGTTGCTGAGCTAGTGCTTCCACTAAACGAAAACAAAAAAGTAACTCCCCAATAATTCATGGCAACCTGTGACTAGAAACATGCTGCCTGAATTACAGGCAGCATGTCTCTCATTCTGGCTTGGCGATTGCATCTGGGTATGTTTTGTTTTATGGTGACTGGCCATGTGGTTAATAGGCGGTATGTATCGCAGAGGTGGGTGGCCCTGTGATGGAAGCCTGATCTTGTTTTCCTCAGCAGATCTACTGCTGAGGGTTTTGCTATACATTGGGAGGCTTCCAGGTGACTTGGAGGGATGGGTAGGTCCAGTCACCTACATACCCCCAACCCAAGGGGAGGGGGTGTGGGTGTACACCCAAGATGGAGCCTGTGTGTTTGTGGGCGAACGACAGTGCTGGCTAACCTGAGCCAGAGAAAGACGTATTTGAAGGAGGACCCTGAGCTTAACTGGTATCCGGGAACCTGTGCGGACGTTGCTGACAGGTAACGGACACTAATCCATATTAGGTACACTGGGCTCAGCGAGGACAGTGGGTTCTATAAAGGCGAATGGTTGCCGGACGGTGCACGGGGTGCTGCATGTTACCAAGTACCTGAGATTCGGTTTATGCTGTATATTAATAAACCATACGGACTTGTCCTTGAGTGTCCCAGCTTATTCCTCGAAGACCAGCAAAGTGAGTGCTCCCCGTCCACACATAGTGGAGACGTGTTACAGTTTGTATCAGAGAAAAACGTTTGTAAAGCTGGCCAGAGACTATGGGGAGAAACCTGACTAAGTCCCTACCCTGCTCCAGTTGATTGACAGGTCTCTCCCATGTCTGTAAATAGGGAGAGGCCTGATAATCAACTTTACAATGGGTATGGAGAAGTGTGCCCGAGGATGTGTGGACTAGTCATGTCTATCCAAAAGTTCCCAGGTGGGTTTACAATCGATATTTTCTCTGAAACGCAGCGGCATTCCAGAGACAAACATGGCAGCCAAATTCCACAGCAACATGAATCTAGGAACTGGTTTTCCCACAATAAAAATATTATGGCTTCTTCACAAATTAGGTGAAACTCGTTATATTGCTGGGCTCCTCACCGATTATTCGTTCTAGGGTCCTGTTTCTCGTACTTATCTACACAACTGGGGCAAGGACACTGATGTGTATACACGATGCAGATCGGAATAATTTTTATCGGAGTAGTGAAAACAGCAGTCTAATGTATAGTTACATTTAATGGAATCATCAAAACCTTTTGATTTCTGAGATGTAGGTGACTTCCATTTCATGTCCGTATGCAATTCCTTGGACTTTAAGCTGTCATCATCAGAAGTCCGCTTCATTTGTACGCTAACCCTTCCATAGCCAGAGCTCTTCACATGAGAAAAATGTGGGTTTTGTACTCTTTTTAGATAAGATGGTGGACTGCTGACCATCTTGTTTGGGTGCTTGTTATGAATCAGGCCTGAAGTGGCTGTACTTACAGCAGGATAACTTCCAAGTTTGTCAGCCTATGTGAAAAAAAACATTTCACTTGCAATTTCAAGAAATGAATGCATTCACAATTATCATGAATAAAAGACACCAAGCAAATCACAACACGACAGACAACATTCCCAGAGGAAGTATATAAAAAGAGAAGTTCTCTGAAGATTGTAGGAGGATTAATGCGATTCATGTGCCTGATGCTGTGAATTCAATAAAAACATGAAATTAGCACCTGTAGCATACTGCTTAGCCATCAATGGAATAGATTTGCTGCTAAGAAAAATTAATTTACACTACAATAAAACACGATCTGTACATAAAATCAAAGCCCAATGTTTTGATTTGACTGCCCTTTTTTTTTTTTTTGTGGCATTTTCCATATCATACTGGTTGGTTAGATGTATGTAAAATAGGTGCTTTTCAGCCATATATCTGTTATTATATTATTCTCCTAAGTTATGATTATGCTGACAATAATTAGGGTGTACATCACAGCACAGAACGTCAATAAATGCACGGCTAAAACCAGTATGTACATGTCAGACATTAGCTTTAGTGTCTTGGCTTATGGCTTAAAAGGAAGCTGACAGCAGTTTGTGGTGTGTAACCTGAGAACAGCATGACGTAGGGGCTGAGACTAATTTCAGCAATGTGTCACTTATTAGGCTGTGTGCTGTTGTTTCAATACAGTTCTTCATCTTTAGGAGATTACCAATGCTGGGCTAGCTGCCTACATGTCTCCTGGTCCAACTCAGCTTCCACCACGCATTACTATCAATATACAATGTACATAGAAAGCTGCTATACAGTAGTGTGGGCAGAGTTAGCTTTCTGAGGACAGCTAAATCTGAAAGCAGAAACTCATGATCCTATTACAACTGCTGTACCCAGTAAACTAAGTGATACATTGGTGGAATCAGGGTCTCTATCTCTAGATTATGCTCCTCTCAGATGAGTTATTAAACACCTCCTTTACGTGGATGGGTCGCTGAGCTCTTTTGCCCGATGGAACGCAATCTAGAAATTTCTGCATCTGTGAACTATACAACTGCAGCTCATGATTCTCTTGTATTACCCATGTCAGTGGGCAATCACATGAATCATTGACAACTAGAGACATTCACGGAAGTAACCACAATAACGGAAGAGATTCACAGAACAATCAACCTCATTAAAACAAAATATGTATTAGATAGAGGGAGGAAGCATCCAAGATCCTGGGAGACTCCAAAATGCAACCCAGCACGAGTCAAAATTCCTTAATTATTGGTTAAAAAAGGACAGAAATAACTTACAAACTACAGTAACAATATACAGTAGGTCTTAATCATGGCAGGATATGTTTGATACCGTATACCATTTCCTTTTATAGGTAGAGAGACACACCCTTAAAAACATTGGTTGTTAACCATTTATTAGCTGCAACAATGCCACTGTTATCCTCGTGGACACACACTGCAGGAAGTTCCAATTCAATATTAGCACATGACCTAATAGTCAGGGTATCCAAAATCACAAAATACACATGATCAGATTTAGAACACTCCTCTCAGTTCGGATGCTAAGCTTATTTAAAGACCAATACAAATGTTAAATCAAACTAGATTAAACCACGGTATACACGTACTTAGATTAGTTCCCTCCACTGGTAAAAGGTTGATCAGGAGAATTAAAGGTATCCTTAGACAACCCAGGAACCACTCCAATCAGCAGATTCCTGCAGGCTTCCACAGAGTCTAGCAGATCCAGTGGGGTCCACAAACAATCCAGAAAGCGCTCTGATCAGCTGCTTCCAGCAGACTCACACATGGGCTCTGGCGTGAGTGCCATGGTTACATCTGAGCAGCACGTATCTGAAAAACTGTCTAAAGCATATCTAATAAATACTATGCTTTAATGGAGGTGGATTTATCTTGGAACTTATTTGATGTATGCGATTTGCCCACTTGCGGACACGTGAGGAGTAGGCTCACGTGGCTTCTTCAAGTAGAAGAGCATTGAGTGAAGCTGGATGAGTCTACTCAATGTTAGGCCGCAAGTATGCAAATTGCATATATGCAGTCACACGGCCACAAACCCAACCAACCAGGCAATACAGGGGCATCACAATGACACAATTCGACTTTTCATTTCAGCCTGGACAATATCTGTAATCCAAATGCAGATTTCACACATAAGCCCTTTGAGCCTAGGTTAAAGGCATCCTGACATGTTCTAGTAGCTACAACCTTTTGCTTTAGTCTAAGATTTCTTTACAAGACGGAATATGGCAAATATGAGCAATATTTAATGCCGGTAGCAACAATCTTACATGGCCACTTCTGTCACTGGAGTACACTGTAAACATTTCTGAATTACTTTTCTCCAAAGCGATCTTAGGCTGTTCTTGCTTTTTCTGATCCTTTTGATCTGTGCTTATTATATTTTTCTTGTTAAATGTAAGAGCGGGAAAAACATCACTCGGGTTTTGTTTTTCATCATTCCAATCTTGCCATTTTTGTGAAGCTTCCTCTGCTGAGAAAGACTCTTGTGGCTCATGTCCTGGCTGATGCGGTGTTAGTGGAAGCACCCCCTTGTCCGTGTTCATGCTTACGCTAAGGAACATATTAAAAAGCAAATCAATCAATTTGTAGAAAAACTAATAAGGAATCCAATATGGTTTCAATGGAAAATTAATCATGGCTTACCTTGATGCATTAAAGCGGTGTTCTCCTCGAATACGCTGCATTAACTCGTCCACTGTAGACATGTCTGTCTCACAACAAGATCAGCTTTCATCATTTTATAACACATTTTACAGTGGAGATAACTAATTCACATAAAAAAGTAACTATATCAAACACTGCATTACTTATCCGCTAATGTGCTGCTCGTTACTATCAAGCCATCTTCAAAGTTTTCTGGAGCAGATCTACTCCAAAATCCTCCTCATAAACGCATCATATTCATTTCTATGGGAAATCGTCCATGTTGTTCATATGTGGAGCTTTATTTTTCCCCTGAATAAGTTTTTAAAAAGGTGCTTGTGTGCCCCCCTCCTAGTGTCTCTCCCCAGTATCTTACACTACCGCCTTCAATGTCTATAGGTAATGATTATCCTATATAGTTGTCTATTTATTTGCACTCTCATTGCTGCTATCAAGTGTGTTCTTTACCTTAATACTCTCTACATTGCTATTATGACTTCTGCTATGCACACGTTCTAGATGACATAGTGATTCTACATTTTTTTCCTTTACTGAAAGAGGTTGTCTACTACTTCTTGACCTACAATATCTGATCAGCCGGGGTCCGACACCCAGCACACCCGCCGATCAGCTGTTATCGGTGTTTTGGTCGGCAGCCGTCGGCCGGTAGTACTAACTTGCGGAGCTGGCGGTCTTCTGGTAGTGGTCGCCACAGGGAACTATACATTCGCCTCCTTCGGCTGCCGTCAACACCGATAACATCTGATCGGCGGGTGTGCTGGGTGTCAGACATTGATAACCTGTCCTAAGGATAGGTCATCAATGTAAAAGTAGTGGACAATCTCATTAAATCCGATGACACCCAGTGTGCTCTATACTCATAATTCATTGCTACCATTAGGTGTGTTACTTACTTTAATGTTCACTACGTGACTATTATGACCTTTGCTACACATAAGTTCCATATGACTTAGTGTTACTCCATTTTTTGCTTTACCTAAATGCTGACACCATTTAGTGGGTTCTATACTAGGTCACTCTTTGTAGTACATATATGACATAGGTTTTGTTTGGGTTATGTATAAGATAATTCTATTTTATTCTGTTACATTATTTATTCGGTGTATAAAACATATTTCTTTTTTGGGGCGCCCTTCTCTCTCTTTCTTTCAGGGTAATATTTTGATCTTCCATCCTGGTTGATTTATTGTCTTAGTTGACCTTGTGTCATCGATATGTATATTGTTCTTTGGATTTTTGCCTGATAATCTTGATTTTATATACTCTGGTTTATCCCTTTCTCTGCCTTCCTATCATGACAATATTTTAGTACAGCACGGCCATCCTGTTTAGATAGGTATATTTTGATTGTTTGTAATCAGTGTTTTGGGGGGATCACATAATATTTACTAAGTTGAGAAATTTTGTTAATTTATGAAGTTTTCTTTTTTAAAAAACCCTCCTTAACATTTTTTTTTTTTTTTTTTAAAGAATATCCCCCCCCCTCAAAAAAAAAACAAAAAACTTTTCCACTTGAAAAAATTGGTAGGTCTTTGAATGTCTCAAAAAACTGTGTGAACATAGCTTTAGAATCAGCTTGCTTTCCTATCAGCTTAACTGATCTTTTGCACTGTATTAAGTGGAACAATTCCATTTTAAAGGGTCTCCAATTAAACAGCTACATTTTTTATAGCCCCTGAAAAAAATCATGCCGGTACTATAAATTTTACTGCTTTCTCTCTCGCTTTATTGGGGACACAGGAAACCATGGGTGTATGCTGCTGCCACTAAGAGGTTGACACTATGCAAATAACGGGTTAGCTCCTCCCCAGCAGTATATACCCACCAACTGGCAGAAAGCTAATCAGTTTTAGCTTAGTGTCAGTAGGAGGTGGACACGGGCTGCCCTCAGCCCCGTATCTACCTTTAGGTATTGTTGTTTTTTATTAATGATCTCTATTTTTCAGATTCGGCTTGTGATCTGGGTGACGGAGAGTAACCGTCACTCTGCTCTCCCCCTAGAGATCGGGAGCACAGTGTGGGAATGCATCACTACTGTACCCTCCCGTGTCTGCCAGGCAGGACCCCATGACTCCTAACATTTCAAGAGTGTTTGGGGCATCCAAGGGACAGTAGATGCGGACTGGTCATTGCCACTACCCCCTGCGCCGCAGCCCTCCAGAGCTGGTCGTTTAGGGGAGGAAGACAGAATCGTACCCGACGGCCACCGAAGACATTCAGTGGCCCTGAGGTCTGCACGAAAGTTCGTCTTCCAGCGCTATTTCTGTGAAGGATGCAGGTTCTTCAGGACAGGTATGTCCATGTGGCAGTGCTGCGGCCTACAAGAGGGCTAGGCCACGCCCCCTCAGGCCGCCCTATCATCCACGCTCCAGCTAGCTCCACCACAACCCGCCGGCCTATCAGCACCGCCCTCTCTCCTGGACCCGGCAACACTGCGCCCTTTTTCCTCACAGAGCGGGAAACTCTGCGCGCGCTACAGGCTCCACCCACGACTGGGCGCCATTTCCATGCCATCTGTAGCCTCCCTCCAGCAACATCCAGCCTACAACCTGCTCCCTGCGGCCTACCACCCGCAGCACTTCCACGCCATCTGTAGCCTCCCTCCAACAACATCCAGCCTACAACCTGCTCCCTGCGGCCTACCACCCGCAGCACTTCCACGCCATCTGTAGCCTCCCTCCAACAACATCCAGCCTACAACCTGCTCCCTGCGGCCTACCACCCGCAGCACTCGGTCTACAACCTGCTCTCTGCGGTTCTGCCTAACAATTTCCCGGCCAGGATCCAGGTCTGGGTACTCTGTCACTGAGGGGTCAGCTCCCATCCCCGGAAGCTCTACCCTGGCATAAGATGTCTTCTTCTATCACCTTCATCTCCTTTATGTCTAACTCTAGGGAGCCTCACTCCCATCCTCCTCCCATTGTGGTACACTTTGCATGTTTCTCCTGTAACAAGAAGTTACCCTCTGGTCAGAACTCATCCATCTGCCATATTTGCAAGCCATCTAATATGTCTTCCCAGGAGCCCCCCACTGCTCACAATGAGAGTGCGCCCCCTCCTTAGTGGGTGACACCTCTTCTCAGTTGGCAGCTGATCTAACCAAGGTATCTCACACCTTGGTCTCTGTTTTGGAACAGCTTCCTGATCCTACCCCTGCCAGTGGGTCACAACCACCCCCTTCGGATGCATCAGCTGTTAACCCCTCACATACCGAAAAGGATTCTCCATGCAGGAAGTCCAGGATTTCCAAAAAGCACGCCCGCATTACCTCACCATCCTGTTCATCATCTCCGTCTCCACCCAGGACACCGGCAGTCTCCCTATCTCACTCATCCGAAGCTCCAGAGGCACTAGAGTCAGACCCACGTTCTGAGTCAGATTCAGATCTGGACTCAGCACAGGACCCTAAACTATGAGACATGGTGGATAGTTTGATTGTTGCTGTTAATGAAGACTCTTAATGTTAAAGACTCTGAGTTCTCTCCCTCTGAACAGACTGTCTTTCAGGAAAATGAAGCGCCCTCCCCGTACCTTTGCCAACCACAACAAGTTCAACAGGATCTTCGCAGTGGAAGGACAGCACCCAGACAAGCGTTTCCAGAGAAGAAAATGCATGAGCGTCCTGTATCCTTTTGCAACTGACCTGCTTAACAAGTGGGCAGCGTCTCCCTCTGTGGACCCTCCGGTCTCACCGCTGGCCACAAATACTTTACTCCCTCTGTCTGACAGTTCTGCCTTAAAGAAACCCTCCGACAGACACATTAAGAGTCCCTGGCCAAGTCCGCCTTTGAGGCCATGGGTTCTTCCCTCTGCCCGTCCTTCGCGGCTACCTGGATGGTCAAAGCAGTATTCGCCTGGGCGATGCTACTCCGCCAGGCTATAGTCTCTGGTGCCCCTGCAGACGAGCTGGCGGACCTAGCGGACCAGATTGGCCACGTGGGAAAATACCTATTGTCCGCGTGTCTCGATGCAGCCGCCTATTCAGCCATAGCAGCAGGCAACCTCATCACTATCCGCAGGGTACTTTGGCTGACGGCCTGGAATAGAATCATAGAGTTGGAAGGGACCTCCTGGGCCATCTGGTCCAACCCCCTGCTCAAAGCAGGATTCGCTAAATCATCCCAGTCAGATGTCTGTCCAGCCTCTGTTTGAAGACTTCCATTGAAGGAGAACGCACCACTTCTCATGGCAGCTTGTTCCACTCATTGATCACTCTGTCAAAAAGTTTTTTCTAAGGCCTGTGAGGGACTTCAAAGAAGTCCCTCACAGGCCTTCCCTTCCACGGATCTCGGCTCTTTGGAGAAGAGCTGGACAAGATTATCTCCAACGCCACAGGAGGAATGAGTACATCTCTACCCCAACAGAGAGCCAAACGTACACTTCATCGTAATTTCGGAGGCTTCCACCAGATTAACCTCCGACAGGACAAATCTCTGGTGCGTCAACAAAGGAAAAGGCCCTCCTTTAAACCAACCCCAACCTGGTGCTCAATACCTACTCAACATCGGCCAACCAGGTCAGGCTCCAACAGATTTTTCTCAGAATTATGGGTCGCCCCCACCTGGGAGGTGTCTCAGGATGGGCAGTCATCTCCTTCAGTTCCGGGAAGAATGGCTATCCGTAGTCGATGATGCATGGGTCCGAGACGTCGCCTCCTACGGCTACAAGATAGAGTTTTCTACTCTCCCTCGGTTTCGTTTTTTTGGTCCCGGCCACCAAAGAATACCCCCCCCTCACTCCGGCCTTCTTCAGGGCTGGCATTATCACCTCCTTTCCCACACACCAAGAGCGCTTCTCAGGTTTTTATTCAAACTTGTTTGTGGTCCCCAAAATGGACGGTTCAGTACGTCCCATTCTGGACCACAAATTACTAAAAAAAAGTGTGTGCCTGTGCCATTTCAGGATGGAGTTCATGCGATCCATGATAGCTTCCATGGAGCCAGAAGAATTACTCTGCTCGGTGGACATTCAAGATGCCTACCTGCACATTCCTATATTTCATTCGCATGAGAGATTCCTTCGCTTCACCATTCAGGGCCTCCACCCCCAGTTCACAGCACTACCGTTTGGCTTAGCCACCGCTCCTAGAGTTTTTCGAAGATCTTGGCAACGGTGATTGCCATTCTACGAGGCTGAGGCAACCTCGTCATTCCCTATCTAGACGACATTCTTATCAAGGCCGCAACACCCTCGGCATGCCGGGAGAGTCTACGGATCACCCTAGGCACTCTTTCCCGTCTGGGCTGGATCGTCAACACCACAAAGTAGTCTCTGATCCCAGTCCAAAGCCTTGTTTTCCTGGGAATGCTTTTCGACACTGCCAAAGCAAAGATTTTCCTGCCCAAGGAAAAGTCTTCAGCACTGATGCGCGGGGTTTGGTCTCTCAGAGGTCATTCTCCCTGCTCTGTCCGCTTCTGCATGAGGGTGCAAGGCAAGATGGTTGCTTCAATGGAAACAGTCCCTTTTGCTCAATTTCACACATGCCCTCTCCAACTTTTCCTCCTAGCGAGATGGGACAAGTCGATCCGCGGGGTTTGGTCTCTCAGAGGTCATTCTCCCTGCTCTGTCTGCTTCTACATGAGGGTGCAAGGCAAGATGGTTGCTTCAATGGAAACAGTCCCTTTTGCTCAATTTCACACATGCCCTCTCCAACTTTTCCTCCTAGCGAGATGGGACAAGTCGATCCGCTCCCTGGATAGGTGTGTCTTAATTCCCACACAGATAAAACAGTCCCTGAATTGGTGGGAGTGCTTGCAGTCGATCCCTCTTGGGAGGTCCCTCCTACCCATTCATTGGAGGGTAGTCACAACAGACGCCAGCCTTCTCGGCTGGAGAGCGGTTTTCCAAGATATGATGGTTCAGGGTTGATGGTCAGCTCAGGAGTCATCCCTCCCGATCAACATCCCGGAACTTCGGGTGATATTCCTCGCCCTACTACACTGGCAGGAACTCCTTCACGGATGTACGATTCGAGTCCAGTCCGACAACACCACGGCTGTAGCGTATCTCAACAATCAGGGGGGAACTCGAAGTCGGGTAGTGATGTCAGAGGTCGCTCAGATCCTGTCTTGGGCCGAGCAGTATGTTCCAGCAATTTTTGCGAAGCACATACCTGGAGTCGAAAACTGGGCAGCAGACTTTCTCAGCCGAGAGGGCCTGTCACAGGCAAATGGTTACTGAATCCGTCAGTCTTTCACAGGATCTGTCTCAGATGGGGGACTCCGGACGTCGACCTCATGGCATCCAGACTCAACCATAAGGTTCCTCACTTTGTGTCCAGATCTCGCAAACCACTAGCGATCGGATTCGATGCACTAGCGGAGCGGAGGGAATTCCCGCCATTCTCATTGCCCCGGATTGACCACAAAGACCCTAGTATGCAGAGCAGGTGAACCTCCTAGCGGACACGCCATGGAAACTTTCGGATCTCCCGGACCTTTTGTCGAAGGGGCCCCTCTTCCACCGGAGTTCTCAGTTGCTCAATTTAACGGCATGGCTGTTGAAGCCGCAGTTTTGAAGTCGGCTTGGTTCTCAGATTAGGTCATTCAGACCATGATTAGAGCTAGGAAGCCTGCATCTACCACCGGACTTGGAAGGCATTTTTTCGCTGGTGTGAGAGCCACCAGATCGCTCCAATGGTTTTTCACCTCCCATCCGTTTTGTCCGTTCTGCAGTCGGGTCTGGAATCCGGACTGTCCCTTAGTTCTATTAAGGGACAAGTTTCAGCTCTGTCCATTCTGTTCCAAAGGTATTTGGCGAATCGCCAACAGCTCAAAACATTCATCCAGGGAGTTGCTCACTCCGTTCCCTCCCACCAGCCCCCCAGGGGATCCCTGGGATCTTTATTTGGTTCTCAACGTTTTACAGGAGTCCACTTTAGAACCACTGTGTGAGGTCTCTTCCACTTTCCTTTCCTGGAAGATCCCATTCCTGGTCACGATTACTTCAATTAGACGGGTTTCAGAGCTAGCAGCGCTCTCTTGTTGCTCTCCTTATCTGGTTTTTCATAAAGGACAAAGTGGTCCTACGTCCTGTTCTATCCTTTCTTCCAAAGGTGGTTTCCGTTTTTCACCTTAATGAGGACATCATACTCCCTTCTTTTTGTCCGTCCCCCTCTCACCCCCGAAAGCGGTCGCTCCACAAACTGGATTTGGTGAGAGCTCTACGTGTTTACCTGTCCAGGACTGAGCCTTTCTGGCGCTCAGATTCTCTGTTCATCATTCCAGAAGGTGCATGACATGGACTCCCTGCGTCCAGGTCCACCACTGCTTGATGGATCCGTCCCACCTTTCTGGAGGCTTACCGTCTAAGAGGTAGAGCATGCCCATTGAGGATCACGGCACACTCCACGCGTTCGGTGGGGGCCTCCTGGGCAGTTCGCCATCAGGCATCGGCCTCACAGCTCTGCAAAGCTGCTACTTGGGCTTCCATTCATATTTTTACCAAGTTCTACAGGGTTCACACTCATGCTTCATCGGATGCGAACCTTGGTAGAAAGGTCCTGCAAGCGGCAGTGGCCTGAGCTCTGACCTGAGGGTATTATACTTATTCCCACCCTTGGGACTGCTTTAGGACATCCCATTGTTTCCTGTGTCCCCCAATGAAGCGAGAGAGAAACCAAGATTTTGGGTACCCACCATAAAATCTTTTTCTCGGAGCCTTCAGTGGGGGACAAGGCACCCGCCCTTGTTTACTGTTGTATCAGGTTCCGTTCTTATCTGTTACATATATGTGGCTATGTTCTCTACTTCTCCTACTGCTTTTCTCACTAACGGATTAGCTTTCTGCCAGATGATGGGAATATACTGCTGAAGAGGAGCTAACCCTTTTTCTGCAAAGTGTCAACCTCCTAGTGGCAGCAGCATACACCCATGGTTTCCTGTGTCTCCCAATGAAGGCTCCGAGAAAAAGATTTTACGATAGGTACCCAAAATCTTTGTTTTGCATACAGGAAAATTTGTGGCAAGTGTTCATATTCCCTGCAGCACCACCATCACAAGAGAAATAAAGCATTGCACACTCTCTGTTGAAAGCAGCAAAGTATGTGAGAGAACCTTTATGTGGCTGCTGTGAAGAAGGTCCTGTGTGAACCGTTCCTGATTTGATACAAATAAAACTATTGATTTTAAATGATACATTAAAAATGATTGTCACCTGAATCACCAGCAGACCCTCTGTTAATGCTATTTTCTTTTGAATCCATACCATGCTCATAGGGTGTAATTGTGTTGTCTGCAACTTTAAGATAATTCATCTGGTCATCTGTGCCTTTATCTGAAGTGTCAAGGTTTTGGTATGCTTGATGCAGAGCTTCCATGTCACTGTTTGTGTACTGATTTGAAATACCTTCAAAATAAATAAAATAAAAACAAAAGACAAGTCAATTATAGAGTAACAACGAAAGCTTGCCGCTTTTAAATTGGCTTTTGCATTGAAGTATCAAAACAAAAACAAGTGGATGAGCAGACACATTGTGATAAATAGAGTGGTCCCAATGCCTATTAACATAAATTTAATTCTTCTTGGTGCACCGCTTCTGGCTTTAGATAAAAAAAAATAAATCAATAATGCAAATATGTTTGATATTTTTTCTCTCTTTTTCTTTAGGAAAAAAAAGGTCAGTGTGAAACTGCTTTTAGATTCTTTTTTGGAACTGCAGATTTAGCTCCAAAAAATGAGCTTTGGAACTTTGGGATCCAACCGTGTTTTTAGAGCTAGTGATGAGCAAAGTCGAACTGCAAAGTTCGGGGTTCATACTGAACACCTAGTGCTGAAATCTGAACATGAACTTCTCCTGGAAGTCCATTTTAGTGTTCGGAGTTCCGTGAGAAGAGAGAGAGTAAAAGAAAAAGAGTGAGAAAAAGAGAAATAGAAAGAAAGAAAGAAAAAAAGAAAGAAAGAAAGAGAGAGAGGGAGAAAAAAAAAAGAGACTGTGCTTCATTTGGCAGCCCCCTAGCCTTTACTACGACTATTTTGCAGCACCAAAGTTTGGATCCCCATCGACTTCTATGGGGTTCGGATTTAAGTAGGATAGAGTTTTGGTACCCGAATCGAACTTTTGACTAAAGTTCGGTCAAACCCGACGAACCCAAACATCCACAGGTCCGATCATCCATATTTAGAGCTTATTGCATGTCTCTCATACAAACGTTAAACGGAAATATGAATAAGCATACTTACTATGGGTAATTCTTGAAGTCAAAAGATAATAACTTCCCTTAAAATGTATGGTAACTTAAAAAAATGCCACTGTAAAATACATTAAGAGTCCATTTATGACAATCCCTAAATATTGCAAATATCCCAGTTTATCTACTGCTGGGGAAAATAAAGATTTACTGGCGGCTTACCAATCCAATAACAGTTGATCATTGGGGTTATCACAGTAAACTCCCCCCCCCTCCTGCACTCAGGAAATAGTAGAGAGGGGGTTCCTCTTCAAAAACTCTCCTGTGAGATCAGCTTTTATTGCCAGAGTAAATAGCCAACAAATTTCCATTTTTCCCCAAAAGTGGACCAACCATAAAACATGACACGTGATTACATCCTGCCGGGGCTTGCATGACATTGCTATGCCAAGTGACCCCTGCAACCAATCAGAGGCCGCTTCACTCTCCTCTTCTTCAGACAAACCTAACATCCGGAGGAAGTCAGATGGCAACTGCAGCTCTGACTTTGTTCAGGTTTCAGATGCATCTGTAGGAGAGGAGAGTGAAGCCACCGCTGATTGTTATGCTATGTGGGCCCTGTGGCCAATGTCACTCGAGCCCTAAGAGTGCCAGTGCCGACACCGCTGGAACGGTGCCAGCACCTGACACGAGTGCAGCTGTAATTATTTTACTTGTGGGGGAACAAGATGCCTGAAAAGAGGATGGCCTAGTAGTGGACAACCCCTTTAAGGAGCAGGTCTAATTTGGCCTTAAAGAATAAATACAAGTTGCTTATCCTCTTTGCATGTATGGATATAAATGTATGTCGTCGCTGCACTGAATGCACATCAAGGGGGCTCAGGAGCTGAGTGTCCTCCACATGCAGCCAATGACCAGCTATATTACAAAGTCAGCATGTGTGTCTATCAGCCAAGGTTGCAGAAGAGTTTAGGCTGTAGCTGTTAACCATTTAGATGCCGATGTCAGTCTCTGAAAGCGGCATTTAAAGGGACTCTGTCAGCACAGAAAGACTGTTTAAACCAAGTCCTGCCACTCGGTGCTTCATGGCAGAGCCAAACATTTAAATACACATTCCCACCTGCTTGATTTCCATTTATCAACAGCCCATGCTTCTTTGATTATCACTCACCTCTGGCTTCATACAAAAGGGCGGAGATAGATGGAAACCTAGCAGGTGAGAAAATGGATATAAATGATTGGCCGCGCTGTGAAGCACCCAGCACCTGTACTTGGTGTGAACAGTCATTCTGTCCTTACAGAGTCCCTTTAAATGACATGACAGCTGAGGACCTGCTGCAGGCCTCCATCATTGCCTTTTCAGTTCAGCTTTATGAGGAGGGCAATTTTCAATATGTTTTTTGGCAGTATATAGCATAATCAATCTGATGATCGAAGGTTCAATTCGCACAGGAAGGATACAAAATAAGAGTGAAAAATAAAAAGTTTTTTAAAAAGTTACACAAATATTCAAACTCAAATCATCCAATTTTCCCCATACAAAACAAAGAATTAAAAAAAAATAACATATTTAGTATTGCCACATTACTCAAAGTCTTATCTTTCATAATCTAAAAACAATTCAGCGGATCCATGAAAATGTCAGTTTGCCATATAAAAATACAAGCCCACAAACAGCTCTATTGATGGTAAAGTAAAAATGTTATGTGTCTCGTAAAATGGTGACACACACAAAATTTTCTTATTTCCTAACTTAGGACTCTATTTTCCCCTCACTTAAAAAAAAATATGTAAGAATGTTTGGTATTACTATAATCATACTGACTTGGAGAACCAGGTTTCCAGGTTCTTTTTACTGCACTATGAATGCCATGACCATGAGCACAAAAAATTAAAAAATTGTCGAAACTGCACATTTTTCAAACATTATACAGCACTTGGAGTTTTTTCCCTTCTAGTCAGTACATGATATGGTAAAAATTTATGGTGTCATTCAAAAGTACAAGACATCCTACAAAAAAAAGTCCTCATTCAGCTATGCCGAAGGAAAAATAACAAAGGTATGGCTTTTGGAAAGAGATTAGAAAAAAATGAAAGCACAAAAATGAAAATTTACTGAAAGGGTTAATAATAGATTTTTCTGAATATAAGTTATTGACAAAAGTTCACAGAAATGTAACCCTAATGCCCTTTGAAAGGGCCCGATTTTCTGAGCGGCATTCGACAACACTACACTGTGCCTCACAGTGAAAGAGCAAGATCTCGGCTTGGACACTAACCCAGCATTGGCGCATTCATAACTAAGTGGTTCCCAAATGGTTCACTACGAAAGAGGTCGCGGAGTATTGTGGGATCCCACTCTGTATAACAGGATTTCTCGATCCAGAAGTTTGACCGAGATTTCTGCTAGCAATTGAGTCCATTTCAGGAGCAGTAAGGTTACTTCTCCATACTTTTAACACTAACATACTGTATATTTAGAAAAACCATCAGTCCGGTAATGTCCATTCTTTTGTTACATAAAAAAGGATATCCCCAGGCTGGTGAAGACCTGAGAAGACCTGCGCTCTCAGCTCCTTCACTTTGAAGATCTAGGCCGGAAAGTGAAGGAACTGGGAGCGCAGGCCTTCTTCTCATCCATCCTCCCAGTGGATGGAGATGGACAAAGAAGATTGAATAGGATTCTACAGGTGAACAACTGGCTACGTCGATGGTGCCGTGAGCAACATTTTTGGTTTCTTGACCATGGAGTGAATTACCTGTATGATGCACTACTTGCTACAGATAGGTTGCCTCAATTTTTATAAATTCTTTATAAGAAATGCAAAACAAAACCAGCTACAGTGCAGAGGGTTTTTTTATTTTTTACATTTGTCTTTTCATTTACTGAATAAATAACTTTATTTTGTTAACTTGCACAATTATGCATTGGAGTTAAACCTCTATTATATATTCCATTCTTTTTACTAGAAGACAGAGAGTCAAAAATTGAGAACAGTCAGGTGTCTTTTGTGTCTGCCAGGTGACAGATCCATTATCTGTATGAATTATATTTCTCTGTTCTCACAGCTGAACAAGAAACAGAATGCACTTACATATTAATCGGTTTCATTGATTTCCAAAATGGAAATGGAGACCAATCACTATCAATCAAAACAAGGATATTGCTGTGAAAATCAATGGAGTTTGTAGCAGAGAAGGACCTTAAATCTCTCATTTAAAAACAATATCCAAGAAGTATCATTTCGCCTTGAGGAGAATGACATGCTACTTCTTGGATATCGGTCAGACGCCTCTCTCACAGCCAAACCAGTTCTCACACTTTGCACTGACGAGGGGCAGTACCCCGAAACACAGAGTCTGCAAAATGAGATTTTGGCTTGGCTTTTATCCTAAGTCATGTGACAAGGCTTGTTAAAGGGTCGACATTGACTTCTAGGATTGCTACTTCCAATAGGTGGCACTAGAGTTCTAGTCCTCTTCCTCTCTGAAGAGACAATTTGCATAATTAGCATTTAAAAAGAATAGTACCCACCCGTGCCTATTGCCTCATTGGTTCCTTGAGGCAAAACGGATTCAGCATCGTCTTGCGTTTGCTGCAAAATCTTTTGAGTGTCAATTGTTGAATCCATTGAATCAATCAGCAAAACTAGAGGAAATTAATTTGATTAGTATGAAGACTGCTCTTTTGTAAAATCTATGAATCTTACAGAAAAAAACTCATGGTTTAAATCTACACACATAAGTGTGTGTTTTGTAACAATTTTAACTTCATGTTTTCCATTTGCTACATTTATGCTTCCAACTTTCTGCTGAATTGCTTGAGCCAACATTTTAGGACTATGGAACTTTCTCGACTGTTCCCAAGACTAACCAACAGAAAGTTGAAAACTGCTAAGTACTGTATGTACATGATATACCATATCTCTCTCTCTCTCATCTATCTATATATACAGTCATATGTAAAAGTTTGGGCACCCCTATTAATGTTAACCTTTTTTCTTTATAACAATTTTGGTTTTTGCAACAGCTATTTCAGTTTCATATATCTAATAACTGATGGACTCCGTTATATTTCTGGATTCAAATGAGGTTTATTGTACTAACAGAAAATGTGCAATCTGCATTTAAACAAAATTTGACCTGTGCAAAAGTATGGGCACCTCAACATAAAAGTGACATTAATATTTCGTAGATCCTCCTTTTGCAAAAATAACAGCCTCTAGTCACTTCCTGTAGCTATTAATGAGTTCCTGGATCCTGGATGAAGGTATTTGTGACCATTCCTGTTTACAAAACAATTCCAGTTCAGTGAAGTTTGATGGTCGCTGAGCATGGACAGCCCGCTTCAAATTATCCCACAGATGTTCAATGATATTCAGGTCTGGGGACTGGGATACTGGGATGGCCATTCCAGAACATTGTAATTGTTCCTCTGCATGAATGCCTGAGTAGATTTGGAGCAGTGTTTTGGATCATTGTCTTGCTGAAATATCCATTCCCTGCGTAACTTCAACTTCGTCACTGATTCTTGCACATTACTGTCAAGAATCTGCTGATACTGAATTGAAACCATGCGACCCTCAACTTTAACAAGATTCCCGGTGCCGGCATTGGCCACACAGCCCCAAAGCATGATGGAACCTCCACCAAATTTTACTGTGGGTAGCAAGTGTTTTTCTTGGAATGCTGTGTTTTTTAGCCTCCATGCATAACGCCTTTTTGTATGACCAAACAACTCAATCTTTGTTTCATCAGTCCACAGGACCTTCTTCCAAAATGTAACTGGCTTGTCCAAATGTGCTTTTGCAGACCTCAGGCGACTCTGTTTGTGGCGTGCTGGCAGAAACGGCTTCTTTCGCATCACTCTCCCATACAGCTTCTCCTTGTGCAAAGTGCGCTGTATTGTTGACCGATGCACAGTGACACCATCTGCAGCAAGATGAGGCTGCAGGTCTTTGGAGGTGGTCTGTGGATTGTCCTTGACTGTTCTCATCATTCTTCTTCTCTGCCTTTCTGATATTTTTCTTGGCCTGCCACTTCTGGGCTTAACAAGAACTGTACCTGTGTTCTTCCATTTCCTTACTATGTTCCTCACAGTGGAAACTGACAGGTTAAATCTCTGAGACAACTTTTTGTATCCTTCCCCTGAAAAGCTATGTTAAATAATCTTTGTTTTCAGATCATTTGAGAGTTGTTTTGAGGAGCCCATGATGCTACTCTTCATAGGAGAATCAAATTGGAGAACTACTTGCAAGTGGCCACCTTAAATACCTTTTCTCATGATTTGATACACCTGGCTATGAAGTTCAAAGCTCAATGAGGTTACAAAACCAATTTAGTGCTTCAGGAAGTCTGTAAAAAGTAGTTAGGAGTGTTCAAATCAAGAAAATGATAAGGGTGCCCATACTATTGCACCAGTCAAATTTTGTTTAAATGCAGATTGCACATTTTCTGTTAGTACAATAAACCTCATTTGAATCCAGAAATATAACTGAGTCCATCAGTTATTAGATATATGAAACTGAAATAGCTGTTGCAAAAACCAAAATTGTTATAAAGAAAAAAGGTTAACATTAATAGGGGTGCCCAAACTTTAACATATGACTGTATATATTTAATATCTATCTACACACACGCAGTGGATATATAAAGTCTACACACCCCTGTTAAAATGATTATGTCACGATTTTGTCATGTAAAAAAAACTATATCAAGAAGAATCCTTTAAGAATTTATTCCTTTTAACCTCTTGGAGACCTAGCCTGTTTTCACCTTGGTCACCAGGCCAATTTTTACAATTCTGACCACTCTTACTTTATGAGGTAATAACTCTGGAAAGCTTCAATGGATCCCACTGATTCGGAGATTGTTTTCTATATTGTACTTTATGATAGCGGTAAAATTTCTTCGATATGACTTGTGTTTATTTGTTTAAAAAAAAGCGGAAATTTGGTGAAAACTTGGAAAATTTCGCACTTTTCAAAATTTTTTATGCCCTTAAATCAGAGTCATATTGCACAAAATAAATAACAATTTCCCACATGTCTACTTTACATCAGCACAAATTTTAGAATTTTTTTTATTAGGAAGTTATAAAGGTTAAAAGTTGACCAGCGATTTTTCATTTTTTCAACAATTTTTACAAAACCATTTTTTAGGAACCACATCACATTTAAAGACACTTTGAGGGGTCTATATGAAAGAAAATACCCAAAAGTGACACCATTCTAAAAAGTGCACCCCTTAAGGTGCTCAAAACCACATTCAAGTCTATTAAACCTTCAGGTGCTTCACAGGAGCTGAAGCAACGTGGAAGGAAAAAATGAACATTTAACTTTTTAGTCACAAAAATGATCTTTCAGCCAATTTTTTTGATTTTCACAAGAGTAAAAAGGAAAAAATGGACCATGAAAGATGTTGCGCAATTTCTCCCAAGTACACCGATACCCCATATGTGGGTGGGGACCACTGTTTAGGCGCATGGCAGGGCTCAGAAGGGAAGGAGCACCTTTTGACTTTTGAAAGCAAAATAGGCTGGAATTGAGAGTGGACGCAATGTTGCGTTTGAAGAGCCCGATGTGCCTAAACATTGGAAAACACCCACAAGTGACCCCATTTTGGAAACTATACCCTTCAAGGAACTTATTTAGCTGTGTGGTGAGCACTTTGAACCCCCGAGTGCTTCACAGAAATTTATAACGTAGAGCCGTGAAAATTAAAAAAAAAAAAAAAAAAATTTCCCCCAAAATGATCTTTTAGCAACAATATTTTTATTTTCACAACTGTAAAAGTAGAAAATGGACAACTAAAGTTGTTGAGCAATTTCTCCTGAGTATGCCAATACCCCATATGTGGGGTAAAACCACAGTTTGGGCGCATGGCAGGTCTCGGAATGGATTGAGTGACGTTTTTGATTGCAGACTTTGATGGAATGGCCTGCGGGCGTCATGTTGTGTTTGCAGAGCCCCTGATGTGCCTAAACAGTGGAAATCCTCCACAAGTGACCCCATTTTGGAAACTATACCCCTGAAGGAATTTATCTAGTGGCATTTTTTTATAGTAATGATTATAATGCTTTTAGTTTTACATGTGTAAGATGTGCGGGTTACATCAGATTATAAAAGTGAGTTGTATCAACAGGGTATAAACTAATTTTAGTAATTTGTGGATGATTGGTAAGCTTTGAAGCAATCCCTAAAGCAAAGGCCAGGTTTGTCAGGGAAGTTTCATAATGGTAAGTTGCGTCCTTTCGGATTCCCCTCTTGGAGCATACTCTGCATAGTTTTTGTGATCGTCCTGTTCTCGCTGTTTGGGGAACCTGTCCTGGGAAATGTTGACCTGGGACAATACGGGCCCTATCAGTTTCAGAAGTACTGGGACCCTCACCTCCCTGAGTGTCAAACAAGAGGGCCTTGAAGACTTCAAACTAAAGGACCACGTATTGCCTGCATATCGGAACAGCACAAAAGCATTGTATAGTGCCATCTGTACAATGTGCACAGCCAATTTTTTGTACCATAATTTGGCTTTTCAAAAGGCACTGTATGGTTGGAGGAACTGATCTGAGAGATCTACACCCCCCATGTACCGATTGTAATCCAAGACACAATCTGGCTTTGGGACTTGTGTTGTGTTACCACAAACAGTGACAAGGGAGCTGTTGTGATGGTGTATGGTGGTCAAGATAAGGACATCCCTTTTGTCCCTATACTTGACCACCAGCATGTTGTTGCTGCTTTGGGCTCTGCTTTCACCTTTTCTCAGCATTTGCCCAATTAGCAGATCAGGGAGGCAACGCTGATTTTTTTCGCACAGTGCCACATACAACTGTACCTCTGGCAGAGAGGGTCATGAAGAGCGGGATGATGGTGTAAAAGTTATCAATGTAGAGATAATAACCTTTATCCAGCAGTGGGTGCAACAATTCCCACACAATTTTCCCACTCACCCTCATGACGGGGTGGCATTCAGAGGGGTTAATCTGGGTGTCCTTCCTCTCGTAGACCCTAAATCTGTGGGTGTACCCTTAGGTACTCTCACACAGTTTGTACAGTTTTATCCCATACATGGACCTCTTACTGGGCAGGAATTGTCGGAATTTTAGCCTTTTGAAAATCATAGTGATCACTGATGCAGGAGGGGGGTGCAGCCTGACAGAAACCATCTTAACCCGGTCACCGTGCGATGACCGGAAATAGCTGCACCGTACTAGTACTGCAGCTGGCGCGAACGCACCTCCCGCAGAGCAGTACTAGTACAGCGCATGTCACAAAGGGGTTAATGTCACCCATAATTAGTATAAATCCACTTAGAGGCAAACTTAAATCCTTTTGGGGGGGGAGGAGGATAACAAAAGTAAAATAAATTTACGTAAGTGGGTATGCCCTCTTGGAATTGGGGGAGTGGTTGTTTTCATAATTAGCCAATTACATTTAAACTCCTATAAAATAGTAGCCAGCACACTGGTGCAATCATTTATAGCGATTCAGATAAACCCTATATAAAGGATAGCTGTTCTAGTCAGATTTTCCTGACATTTCCTTAGTTGCATTTTACAGCAACTGTCATGCTGTGTAAACAGCTTACAACACAGCAAAGGTATCTCGTGGTTGATAGTTGTCAATCAAAATATTTAAAAAATTGCTTAAAATTTGGCACAACAGTGAAATTACCTATTACTGGACATCACTCAAAAATTGCTGAGAAGAGAAGATAATTTATATGGGAGGCTGCCAAGAGGCCTAAAGCAACATTAAAGGACCTGCAAGAATTTCTGCCAAGTACTGGTTGTGTACTTCATGTGACAACAACAACAACAATCTCCTGTATTCTTCAAATGTCTTATAGGTTTTCCACATTGAACTCACGCCAATGTACTCAACGGCTATCATCGTGTAAAGCAAGATAGCAATGTAAGCTGGAAAGACTTCAATGATGAGTCCCGTATTTGTCTTGGTTGCAAAGATACCAGAGATTGGTCTGGAGACCATTGGGAAATGCGATGAAGAGGCTTTCAAAAAGGAATGCAAAAGTGTTCCAGAAGCAATTTTTCAATATGTCACATGTTGCTGATGCTAATGTGAGCAGCACATCTGGCCCATCGTGCTACCAAGGCCTGTAGCATCTCCAGAATTGTCTCCCATCAAGCACATCTACTCTTGCACATGCGCAATGTTTCATGTGCAGAAGAGAAGACGTGGAGTCAAAAGAACATCACTCACGCCCACAATTAATATTTACAGCAAGTAAGGCAATAAAGCTCTTAGTGGAGATACACCCTCCTCAACCAGTCAACGTAATTTGTATATCCCAAAATATTGATAAATATTTATTTTTGCGATTAAAACAACTATTTTGTGGGTTATTATGGCCATTATTGGGGCGACTGGGCGGGTGTGGGGTTATGTCAGTCTATGCGATACTGGGGGACATGTTCGCACTTAAGGCTGGTTTCACACATGCATTTTTTTTGCGCAAAAAAATCGCATGCGTTTTTTCCCATATACTTTACATGTGTGCGCATACACATGCGTTTGTATGCGCATGCGTTTTCTTTGTAGTGTGCACTAGGGCGCACAAAATGCATCTTGTTGTATTTTTTGTGCGTCTGACTTGTCCCAAAAAAATGCATGCGCACGAAATGCGCACAAAATTCACTGAAACACCCATTATAATCTATGGGTGCGCTGACGTGCGCATGCGTTTTTTTTTTAAAAAAAACATGCGCAAAACCGCAAAAAAACGCACACAAACGCATGATGCGTTTTTTGTGTGCGCTTGCACTGCGCACGGTGCGCAGCGCAAAAAGACGCAAGTGTGAAAGTAGCCTAAGACATATGATAGACTTATTATCTTATTCATGGTTTTTGACTCACCTTTAGCAAGCATTCCATGTTTTTGTTCTTCATGATGGGACTTAAAATAAAGAAAAAATGTCATTATATACCAATATGAGATTTAGAAAGAATAATTTTATGGCTTTCACATTTTTTTTTACTACCTTAAAGGGGTTGTCCGGGCTTTTCACATAATCTCAGTGCATATCTGGGCTGCAGAATGCTGGCAATAAGTAATTTACCTAATGTGGCCAGTTTGCATGGTTTCCAAGATATGATCTCTTGCTTGTAAGAAAAACGTCCAGGGGGGGGTGTTCTGGCATTGAAATGAGAACTGGTTGTTTCCTCCTACTCTACTAAAAACATGTCCTTTATAGCAACAACCCCACCCACCATAGCAACAGGCCCTCCCCTACCACATGAAGAAGCCCTCCTCACACAGCAAATCCTCCCCCTCTAGCAGCCTCAGTGCAGAAAGCAGAACCACCCAGCTGCTCCTCCCCCAGGCACACACTGAACAGTGGTCTATGGAAAGTGAAACTAGTGAGGAGGAAACGACCAGTTCTCATTTCAATGCCAGAACACCCCCCCCCGGGACGTTTTTCTTACAAGCAAGAGATGATATCTAGCAAACGCTGCAAACTGGCGACAGAAGGTAAATTACTTATTGTCAACATTCAGCAGCCCAGATATGCACTGAGATTATGTGAAAAGCCCGGACAACCCCTTTAAAGAGAACCTGCTACGAGGTCAAATACGGTCAGTTTTTATTCTAATTTTGCTCAGTTTTTTGCTCATTTCTGTTGTACTGTGTTAACTCTGATCTCCCTGCATAGCTGTGTGTGATTATGACAGTAAAAAGAGTCAAGTCATTACTTGGTTCACAAGGGTAATGCCCTATTTTATGTACAATAAGCTCTGGAGGCAGATTCTCATGGAGATCAGAGTCCAGCCCATAACCTGGAGGAGGTCATTTACATAAATGAGAATATGGTAGATATCTCCGGAATAAGACATCAGATCACAGATATCAAGGTATCACTTTATTCATCTTCCTATGACCTGCGTGCCCATATTGAAGGTGTAGAAGGATTAATCCTACTCACAGATTCCCTTTAAAAGTGCTTTTATATATCTTACACTAACCCAAAAAGTTGCATTCTTTTTTCAGGACCAATACGGACTTCTCAGAGTACGTTAGTACGTATGCTGTGGAAAGGCCTAGCAGTAACTCCATAATGCACATAGTGTTGATAATCTGCATTGACATCACAGGATAAATGGTTATTATTATGAAACATATCTGCCCTCTATTACAGTACCAGTAACTTTGTCACATATACATATATATATTTTCATTCAGTGCCTTGAGAAAGTATTCAGCCCCCTGGAACTTTTCAACCTTTTTCCACATATCATTATTATTATTATTATGCATTTATATAGCGCCATTTATTCCATGGCGCTTTACATGTGAAAAGGGGAAATATAGACAAGTATAATAAACATGTGTAAGACAAGGGACACACAAGTACATAAGGAGAGGGGACCCTGCCCGCGAGGGCTCACAGTTTACAGGATATGCTGCAGATATCAAATTTACGGCTCTGGTAAATTTCAGATGAGGATATTTTTGCAGCGTGGGTATGAAATTTCTTAAAATCTTGCACACAATGCTGTTATAACAAAAAAACAAAACAAAGTTGGGAGGGAAAATCAACTGCTTTGTTGATAAATTATACAGCATATCATCGTTTTTTTTTTATTTTTAATTCAAGGAAAAAAATGTTACCATGTTTTACAAATACTTTGTTCAATAAAGAATATTTACCCAGGAAATAAATATTCTCCTGTACACAGATACGAAAAATCTATATGTGTACACAGACTGGTCTGACATTTCTATACCACTGAGAATAGGCAGCCCTTGTAGACTGTGAGCCCTCGCAGGCAGGGTCCTCTCTCCTCCTGACCAGTCGTGACCAGTGCTGTTTAAGATTACTGTACTTGTTCTTTATAATGTATACTCCTCATCACATGTAAAGCGCCATGAAATAAATGACGCTATAATAGTAAATAATAATAATAATCCTACATTGGTTCTAGATGCATAGTCATGCCTTGAGGATGTGCAGCATCTGAATATAGGGTATAAATATTGTTCTACAGCTAAACAGATGACCTCATCTAATTCTGTGGTGCTGAAACAAATATGATGCTTACATTTTCTGATTTACTCTAATTTTCCAGATCCAGAGGAGGTTGTACCATATATACTCGCGTTTAAGCCGACCTGAATATAAGGCACCTAACTTTACCACAAAAAAACTGGGAAAACTTATTGAGTTGAGTATAAGCCTGGTATGCATGGCCCCTCCTCCCTATCCTGGTATGCATGGCCTCCTCATCCCTATCCTGGTATGCATGGCCCCTCATCCCCATCCCTATCCTGGTATGCATGACCCCTCATCCCTATCCTGGTATGCATAACCCCTCATCCCTATCCTGGTATGCATGGTTCCCTCATCCCTATCCTGGTATGCATGGCCCCCTCATCCCTATCCTAGTATGCATGGCCTCCTCATCCCTATTCTGGTATGCATGGCTCCCTCATCCCTATCCTGGTCCTTAATCCTGGCATGCATGGCTCCCTTATCCCTATCCTGTATTCATGGCCGCCTCATCCCTATCCTGGTATGCATGGCCGCTTCATCCCTATCCTGGTATGCATGACCTCTAATCCCTATCCTGGTATGCATGGCTCCCTCATCCCTATCCTGGTATGCATGGCCTCCTCATCCCTATCCTAGTATGCATGGCCTCATCCCTATTCTGGTATGCATGGCTCCCTCATCCCTATCCTGGTCCTTAATCCTGGTATGCATGGCTCCCTCATCCCTATCCTGGTATTCATGGCCGCCTCATCCCTATCCTGGTATGCATGGCCACCTCATCCCTATCCTGGTATGCATGGCTCCCTCATCCCTATCCTGGTATGCATGGCCTCCTCATCCCTATCTTGGTATGCATGGCTTCTTCATCCCTATCCTGGTATGCATGACCTCTTCATCCCTATCCAGGGTATGCATGGCCGCTTCATCCCTATCCTGGTATGCATGACCTCCTCAACCCGATCCTGGTATGCATGGAAACCTCATCCCTATCCTGGTATGCATGGCTCGCTCATCCCTATCCTGGTATGCATGGCTCCCTCATCCCTATCCTGGTATGCATGGCCCCCTCATCCCTATCCTGGTATGCATGGCTCCCTCATCCCTATCCTGGTATGCATGGCTCCCTCATCCCTATCCTGGTATGCATGGCTCCCTCATCCCTATCCTGGTATGCATGGCTCCCTCATCCCTATCCTGGTATGCATGACCCCTCATCCCTATCCTGGTATGCATGGTTCCCTCACCCCTATCCTGGTATGCATGGCCCCTCATCCCTATCCTAGTATGAATGACCTCCTCATCCCGATCCTGGTATGCATGGCCCCCTCATCCCTATCCTAGTATGCATGGCCTCCTCATCCCTATTCTGGTATGCATGGCTCCCTCATCCCTATCCTGGTCCTTAATCCTGGTATGCATGGCTCCCTCATCCCTATCCTGTATTCATGGCCGCCTCATCCCTATCCTGGTATGCATGGCCGCCTCATACCTATCCTGGTATGCATGACCTCTAATCCCTATCCTGGTATGCATGGCTCCCTCATCCATATCCTGGTATGCATGGCCCCTCATCCCTATCCTAGTATGCATGGCCTCCTCATCCCTATCCTAGTATGCATGGCCTCATCCCTATTCTGGTATGCATGGCTCCCTCATCCCTATCCTGGTATGCATGGCTCCCTCATCCCTATCCTGGTATGCATGACCCTTCATCCCTATCCTGGTATGCATGGTTCCCTCACCCCTATCCTGGTATGCATGGCTCCCTCATCCCTATCCTGGTATGCATGGCCCCTCATCCCTATCCTAGTATGCATGACCTCCTCATCCCTATCCTGGTATGCATGGCCCCCTCATCCCTATCCTAGTATGCATGGCCTCCTCATCCCTATTCTGGTATGCATGGCTCCCTCATCCCTATCCTGGTCCTTAATCCTGGTATGCATGGCTCCCTCATCCCTATCCTGTATTCATGGCCGCCTCATCCCTATCCTGGTATGCATGGCCCCCTCATCCCTATCCTAGTATGCATGGCTCCCTCATCCCTATCCTGGTCCTTAATCCTGGTATGCATGGCTCCCTCATCCCTATCCTGTATTCATGGCCGCCTCATCCCTATCCTGGTATGCATGGCCGCCTCATCCCTATCCTGGTATGCATGGCTCCCTCACCCCTATCCTGGTATGCATGACCTCTAATCCCTATCCTGGTATGCATGGCTCCCTCATCCCTATCCTGGTATGCATGGCTCCCTCATCCCTATCCTGGTATGCATGGCCCCTCATCCCTATCCTGGTATGCATGGCCTCCTCATCCCTATCCTAGTATGCATGGCCTCATCCCTATTCTGGTATGCATGGCTCCCTCATCCCTATCCTGGTCCTTAATCCTGGTATGCATGGCTCCCTCATCCCTATCCTGGTATTCATGGCCGCCTCATCCCTATCCTGGTATGCATGGCCGCCTCATAGAATCATATAATCATAGAATCATAGAATCGTAGAGTTGGAAGGGACCTCCTGGGCCATCTGGTCCAACCCCCTGCTCAAAGCAGGATTCGCTAAATCATCCCAGTCAGATGTCTGTCCAGCCTCTGTTTGAAGACTTCCATTGAAGGAGAGCTCACCACTTCTCGTGGCAGCCTGTTCCACTCATTGATCACTCTGTCAAAAAGTTTTTTCTAATATCTAATCTGTGTCTCCTCCCATTCAGTTTCATCCCATTGCTTCTAGTCTTTCCTTGTGCAAATGAGAATAAAGTTGATCCTTCTACAATGTGACAGCCCTTTAGATATTTGTAGACAGCTATTAAGTCTCCTCTCAGTCTTCTCTTTTGCAAAGTAAACATTCCCAAATCCTGCAACCTTTCCTCATAAGACAGGGTTTGCAGACCGGTCACCATTCTGGTCGCTCTTTTCTGAACTTGCTCCAGTTTGTTGATGTCTTTTTTAAAATGTGGTGCCCAAAACTGCACACAATATTCCAGATGAGGTCTGACCAAAGAGGAATAGAGGGAAATAATGACTTCACGTGATCTAGACTGTATGCTTCTGTTAATACATCCTAGAATTGCATTTGCCTTTTTTGCTGCTGCATCACACTGTTGACTCATATTCAGTCTGTGATCTATTAGTATACCCAAGTCTTTTTCACATGTGCTGTCACTTAGCCCTATTCCTCCCATTCTATATATGCTTTTTTCATTTTTATTGCCCAGATGTAGTACTTTGCATTTCTCCCTGTTAAAAACCATTCTGTTAGTTGCTGCCCACTTCTCCAGTTTATTTAAATCTTTTTGAATCCTCTCTCTCTCTTCTCTAGTATTAGCTATCCCTCCTAGCTTTGTGTCATCAGCAAATTTAATCAGTTTACCCTCAATTCCTTCATCTAAATCGTTGATAAAGATGTTGAACAATACAGGGCCCAGGACAGAGCCCTGTGGTACCCCACTTGAGACATTCTTCCAACTGGATGTGGAGCCATTTACGACCACTCTTTGGGTCCGATCACTAAGCCAGTTATGAATCCACCTAACAGTTGCCTTGTCCATTCCATACTTAGTCATTTTTTCAATAAGGATTGTATGAGATACTTTGTCAAATGCTTTGCTGAAGTCAAGATATACTATATCTACAGCATTTCCTTGATCCACCCAATCAGTAATACCGTCATAGAAGGAAATTAAATTAGTCTGACATGACTTATTAGTTACAAACCCATGCTGACTCTGCTTAATCACTTAATTCTTATCCAGGTATTGACATACATGTTGTTTAATAATTTGTTCAAAGATCTTTCCTGGTATAGAAGTCAGACTCACCGGCCTATAGTTGCCTGGGTCCAACTTCTTCCCCTTTTTGAAGATAGGAACAACATTTGCTCTTCTCCAGTCTTCTGGCACTTCTCCTGTTCTCCAAGAATTTTCAAAGATTATGGAGAGGGGTTCAAAAATTTCTTCTGCTATCTCCTTCAGTACTCTGGGGTGTAATTCATCTGGACCTGGAGACTTGAATTCATTTAGGTTAGCTAAGTGTTTCCTCACTATCTTTCTGTTTATAGATATCCTGGATTCTTCTATTCCCTTAATAGGACAGTGAATAACAGTTGATGTTACATTTCCTTTCTGAGAGAAAACAGATGCAAAATAGGAATTTAAAAGTTCAGCCTTCTCAACATCCTGTCTTACCATTTCATCATTTTCTTCCTGTAAAAATCCTATAGCATCTTTGACTTTTCTTTTACTTTTGACATATCCCCTAAATCCTTTATTATTGCTTTTGACATCTCTTGCAAGCCTCAATTCATTTTCAGCTTTAGATAATCTGATTTGTGCCCTGCAGGTTCTGCAGACAGCATTATATTCTTCTTTAGATATGCCTCCCTCTTTCCATTTTATAAACATTTTTTTCTTCCTTTTTAGCATGTGCTTAATTTCTGTGTTCATCCATCCTGGTTTCCTTAAATGCTTCCTATTCTTCCCTCTTTTCGGAATTGTTAACAACTGTGCTTTGAGAATTTCATTTTTCAAGATTTCCCATCCTTCCTGGACATTTTTGTCTTTAAGGATATCCAGCCATTGGATCCCTCCAATTCTCTTTCTGAATCCCTTAAAATCTGCCTTTCTGAAATCTAACCTTGACGTCTGAGTCTTCACAGGTCTTCCGCCTCTAGTTATCCAAAATTCTAAAATAGCATGGTCGCTACCTCCTAGGGTCCCAGCCACTTTTACCTCCTCAACCATTTCCTCCCTGTTTATAAGAATTAGATCCAAGGTAGCAGTTCCCCTTGTTTTCTCCCTTACCTTTTGGAAGATAAAGTTGTCAGCAAGAGAGGATAAGAATTTCCTTGACCTGTTAGTTTTGCCTGAGAGAGATTCCCAACAAATGTCTGGATAGTTGAAATCTCCCATGACAACTATGTCATATTTTTTGGAGAACTTGGCCATTTGATGCATAAAGAGTTCATCCATATCTTCAGCTTGCACAGGCGGCCTGTAGTAAATGCCTACAATGGTGTCCTTTCCATTGTTCTGTCCTTGTATTCTTACCCAAACAGTTTCCACAGAACTCCCAGTCTCTGAAGCTTCAATCTCTGTGCAGATATACGCGTTTCTAACATACAATGCGACACCCCCTCCTCGTTTATCAAGTCTGTTTCTTGCAAATAAGTTGTATCCTTCTAGTCTTGTATTCCAATCATGTGTATTGTCCCACCAAGTTTCAGTGATTCCAATGACATCATATTTCTTTTCCTGTGTTAGTAGTTCCAATTCTCCTTGTTTGTTGCCCATGCTTTGTGCATTAGTATAGAAACATTTTAGTTTGTGATTGGTTTCTCTTTCTCCAATATTTTTATTAATTAGATTCTTTCGTCTTTGTTCTTCCTTTCCACTCCTAATAGCAAAGTTCTCAATAGCATTTGTCAGGTGTATGGCTTTTTCTGGTCTTTTGCTTCCCTTCCCACGTTGTTCTAGTTTAAAGCTCTCCTTACAAGTGTAGCAAGGCGACTTCCAAATACCTGCTTTCCAGTCTTCGTAAGGTGCATCCCATCTCTAGCAAGTAGTCCATCGTATAAGTAGTTCACTCCGTGATCCAGAAATCCAAATCGTTGCTGACGGCACCATCGACGTAGCCAGTTGTTCACCTGCAGAATCTTATTCCACCGCCTTGTTCCATGGCCATCCACTGGGAGGATGGAAGAGAAGACCACCTGCGCTCCCAGTTCTTTCACTTTCTTGCCTAAGTCTTCAAAGTCTCTGCAGATGGTTTCCAGGTCGTTTATTGCGGTGTCATTTGTCCCCACATGTAGTAGCAGGAATGGGTAGTCATCTGTAGGTCTGAAGAGTCCTGATATCCTGTCAGACACATCTTTAATTTTTGCACCTGGAAGACAGCACATTTCTCTTGAAGTTATATCCGGTCTGCAGATAGCGGCCTCTGTTCCTCTCAACAGGGAATCCCCCATGACCACCACTCTCCGTTTCTTCTTCACAACATTTTTCTTTCTCCATCCAGGAGGACTCTGAAGGCGTACAAGGTTGCTGTTTGTTGGCAAAGTCTTATCCTGATGTATTTCTTCATCGTTTTCCTGCGTGAGAGCCTGGTACTGGTTACTGAGAAGTATGGGTGCTGACTGCCTCCTGATCCTCCTGCTTCTCTGGGTCACATGTCTCCATTCCTCTGTTTCTTCAGGTGCACTTCGAATTTCTTCTCTTTCTGTAACATGAAGAGATAATTCTGCTCTGTCCAAGAACTCTTCACCTTCCTTAATGATCTTCAATGTAGCTAACCTCTCTTCGAGATTTTGCAACTTTTCCTCCAACAGGGTCACAAGCTTGCATTTGTGGCATGTGAAGTTTGGCTTTTCCACTGGTAAATCTGTGAACATGTAGCAAGAAATGCAGCTCACCAAATGGCTCCTGGCCTCTTCCATCTTGAGATTTCTTAAAAACGATGAAAGATGAGTCAAAATGTTTTCCGATTTCCTCTTTTCAGCTGCAACGGCCAAATCCCAGTGATCGTTGAGCTCGCGGAGACTCTTCACTTATCCCAGAAGGCACTGGGAATATGCAAATGATCTCCTCAAGACTCTTCCCCTGGTTTTCAGATTTCCTCTTTTCAGCTGCAACGGCCAAAACCCAGTGATCGTTGAGCTCGCGGAGACTCTTCACTTATCCCAGAAGGCACTGGGAATATGCAAATGATCTCCTCAAGACTCTTCCCCTGGTTTTCCGATTTCCTGAATGGATCAACTTCATCGATTTGCCCAAAACAAGCTTAAAAGCCAGCTTGCTGCATAATGGTAATGTGGTACCTTCAATTTTAGTTGGTTATGAAGTCCCCGTGAAAGAAAGCTATGGCATTATGAAACAGCTGTTGAGGTGCCTGAACTATGACCAACATTTGTGGCCCCTTTGTGGTGACTTGAAGTTGGTTACCCACTTACTTAGTCTCCAGAGTGGATAAGCAAAGAACTGCTGCTTTCTGTGTGAGTAGGATAGTTGCGCAAGAGAATGTCACTACAATAAAAGAGACTGGCCTCTCCAACATTTAGTTCAGACAGGGATAAAAAAAAAGTCCATCCCGAACTTGTTGACCCACATAAGATATTGTTACCACCACTGCATAACAAGTTAGAACTTTGTAAAGGCAATGGATACAAATACAAAATCATTGAAGTATCTCATTAATAGATTTCTAAGGTTGAGTGAAGCAAAGACAAAAGGAGGAGTCTTTATTGGACCTCAGATTTGTAATTGTCTTCAAGATGAGTAGTTTCTCTATTTGTTGCAAGGCAAAGAATAGGTTGCATGGGTAGCATTCGCTTTAGAGGTAACTAATTATTTGGGAAACTTAAGAGCATATAACTATGAAGAGTTGGTGGAAAATCTACTCAAAACATATCTTGGCTGTAACATGTCCTTAAAGATTACATTTCTTGCATTAGCATCTAGATTTTTTTTCAAAAAAACTGTGGAGCAATTGTAAGAGATGATCCGAAGCAGGAGGATAAGAGACAAGCAAAAAAGAGTTAACAAATAGTAACTTGGCACTCAACTTGAATGATCCTTTTTGAAAGAAAATTTTATTATGTGCAGTCTCAGAAACGTTTCGGCCCACAACAGGCCTTCATCGGTCCGATGTAGATCAAAACGCGGTATCCACCGCTTGTATGACTTGTATGTAGGTCATACAAGTGGTGGATACCGCGTTTTGATCTACATACCCAACCGACCTCCACAAGGCCAAGCATCCCACAATGTGCATCATCCTTATTTGAATCCAAGGAGTTAGATACCGCACCAAAATCAATATATATTGAGTCTGGCTAGTTTACCAGCCCATACGCAAACAGTATCAAGTGAGTGCACAGTGCACATCTGCACCAACCTTGATAGCAGGAATCAATATATACGAAATTTTGGACTTGCATTTAGTCACCACACTGTGACATCAGTCGGACCGATGAAGGCCTGTTGTGGGCCGAAACGTTTCTGAGACTGCACATAATAAAATTTTCTTTCAAAAAGGATCATTCAAGTTGAGTGCCAAGTTACTATTTGTTATTCATTTAGGTCTGGGTAACCTACTTGTGCACCCTGCGGTAGTGCCACGCTATACTTATCACAAGCAAAAAAGAGTTGTCACGGAATTAGAACCAAATTTTGTACTGCAATTTCTGGAACTGTTTATAATTCGCAATAGTGTTTAGACATGTTTTAGTTACTTGAATGGTTGATAAGTTTCCTACATTAATTATATGTAGCAGTAAAAGGAAACCTCTTTGACATCATAGAAACAAGAGCCAACTAAAAATTTTCATTGTCAGATTTGAATTCATGAGGTCAAAACCATAAAAATGACTCATATCATAACTGAACCTGACAACTTTTGAAAATATGAAGAACCAGGAACACAATTTATCTTTTTAGTGAAGTAGAATGAGCATTCAGGTCCTGGGTTGAACAAACACTGGTGGCAAGAGGCAGCTAATATAAATATATGGCAATGTGCATTCTGCCTGACATGAAGAGATGAACGGCTGAACACTTCAGCCCTGTGCATGTGCTCATACATGGCAGGTTGTCTAATCCTTGTAAAGATTCAAAGAGGCATTACATTTTTTATTGTTTTTTTTGTGGGTAAATAATGGTTTTGTTGAATCTAACGCAACTCCACTCTGTGAGCAAATGCATATTCACTATATAGGTCATTAGCATATAATATGGGGGGGAAAAAAACAAAACCTAATTATCGTGTTCAAAATATTTGCCATCGTTCGTCAGCCCCCTCACTGTGTGAAATAGCAGCTTACAGAGAACAACTAGAACTGTTTGTTTAAAATGGGTTTTCTGTTTTGAGAAAACCCCTGTTTCCACGTGCAGTTTCTTTTAGGCCAAGTTCACATGTTCAGCTCTGAGTCAGTATTCTACATCAGTATTTGTAAATCAGGAGTGGAGCAATCAGAGGAAAAGTCGAATAGAAACACGTCACCACTTCTGTATTTATCACCCACTCCTGGTTTTGGCTTACATTACAGATAATGATGTAAAATACTGACCAAATACTGAACATGTGAACGTGGCCTTAAAAAACACAAACATTGCTTTGCTCACTCCTCCCTGACTCGTGTTGAGTCTCCACCGCTGCTCTCGTGTCTATTATTGTTTGCAGTGCTGATGTCATATTGACAACGCTGCAATCAATCAGTGAGCGGCTCTGAGCCGCGCGTTTAACATCCGCTTAGACAGAGCCTCCGAGCCCACTTATTGGCTGTGGCACTTTCAACGTGAGGTCAACACTGCAGACAAAATGAACAGACACCGGGAGCACAGATGGACCTGGGAAGGGCGAGAAAAACTATTTTTTCTTATTTAAAACAACACAGTAGCAATTGAGAAGAGTTCTCTGAAAATGAATAAAAAAATCCCTGAAAATGTTGCTAAAATATACTTTACCTTTTGCGCCTTTAGTTTTCTCTATGGACAACAAAACTGACAAGCGGAAGCTGCAAATTGGTTTATGTCACAAGTACGTGGGCTGGATTGTAATCTCCACATTTACACTTTATGATGTATATCGATGTAGAACCATACAACTTAAAAAAAAAGTTATAATCTCACCTGATTTGGAGACTCCATTGGGTTATCATTTTCTTCTTCCGATTTTCTGACAAAATGAGTGTTGGCTTCAAGTTCATCTTCAAAGTCTTCACTATAATTTACTGGTAATTTGGAAAAAATAGATTGATTATGGACTATACTGTTAAGAAGTTTGCAAATTTTTCTGCAAGTGTTTTACAAAAATGATCTACACAGCATCTCTATTCTCTTCATACAGGTAACCAGCTTTTCCAGTCTCTGCTCTGAATCCACTCCTGTGTCTCCATTCAATGTTAGCAAGCAGTTAATCCTGAATGCTATCTGTGTTTTCAACTCTGCAAATTTATATCTGGTAACCAGCTTTTCCAGTCTCTGCTCTGAATCCACTCCTGTGTCTCCATTCAATGTCAGCAAGCAGTTAATCCTGAATGCTATCTATGTGTTTTCAACTCTGCAAACTTATATCTGGTATATAGTTTTTTTCAACTTACTCTGCTTGTCCCCTTATGTTGTGAGGTCAAGAAACTTTTCAAAGTGCTTTATGGTGCTGGACATGTGTTTATTTGACCACAACATTTTATTGGGTCCTGGTGTCTCAATTTAGTGTGATTGATTATCGAGAAGAGAGAGCCAAAAAAAAACAAAAAAAAAAACTTAGCCTTAACCTCCTATATATTCAGACATAGCTAGGGGGAGCATTTATGCAGGGGTGGCATTTATGCACATGTAATCGAAGTACATGTATCAAAGTACTTCTGGCAGTTATAACATGGCAGTTAGACAGGGCAGGAGACAGGTAAGACATTTATATACATCTACTCCCTGTACATTTGGAGTACAACAAATATATACCATATGCATTTGTGTAATGTATATCCTTGCCGCTGCATTCACACACATCCACCGCCCTGGCATTAACTCTCCACACTCCAACCATATTGGCACCTCGCTTCTTTCCTCTCCTATGTATAGCACTCACGCTCTTTTCAAATTGTTAAATTGCACAGATCCAGGCAGTCCCACCATTCAACACCAGAGACGCTCTCACAAATCACTTAACCATCTGCTCACTCTTTCTATCCTCCTTCTCCTAGTCGCAGGAGACATTGCTCCCAACCCTGGTCCCCCATGTTATAGAAAGTCAAACCCCCCCACTGCTACACTCAGAAACCCCTCTAATCTTATTAATATTCCCTGCATGCCATCTGTCTCTCTTAATTGTGCACTTTGGAATTCTCGCTCAGTGTGTAACAAACTCTCCTTCATTCATGACTTCTTCCTTTCTAATTCTCTTAACCTTCTGGCTCTTACTGAAACCTGGATCCAGCAGTCAGATACTACCGCTGCTGCTGCTCTTTCATACGGGGGGGCTACACTTCTCTCATACCCCAAGATCAGACAATAGAGCTGGTGGAGGCGTTGGTCTGCTCCTATCACCAAAATGTACCTTTCAGGTTATCCCTCAAGTACCCTCACTTGTCTTCCCTTCTTTTGAGGTCCATGCCGTCAGACTCTACACCCCTTTCTCCATGCAAGTGGCGGTGGTGTATCGTCCTCCCGGCCCCTCCCATCAGTTCCTGGATCATTTTGCCACTTGGCTTCCACATTTTCTCTCCTGTGACATCCCTACCCTCATCATGGGAGATTTCAACATCCCCATTGCTCTTCCCCTCTCCCCATCTGCTACTCACCTTTTATCTCTAACCTCCTCATTTGGCCTTTCGCAGCTTACTAATTCTCCAACGCATGAAGACGGAAACTCCCTCGACTTGGTCTTCTCTCGGCTTTGTGCAGTGGATGATTTTGCAAACTCCCCTCTCCCGCTCTCTGACCACAATCTTCTTTCATTCTCTATAAAGAACTGCCAGGCTGCTCAGGTCACCCCCACTGTCCAGACTTATAGAAACATACAGGCCATTAACACCCAGAAACTTCTGAAGAACTTGCAGTCTTCATTGGCCCCTATCTCCACCCTCTCATGTCCTGATTCTGCATTGAAGCATTACAATGAAACACTTCAAAGTGCCCTGGATGAATTTGCACCCCCTATAAATAGAACACCACAACACAGACGGCGACAACCCTGGCACACGGTGCAAACACGTTTCCTGCAGCGGTGCTCCAGGTGCGCCGAACGTCTGTGGAGAAAATCCAATCTACACGAAGATTTCATCCATTTTAAGTTTATGCTTAGAACATACAACACTGCCCTTCACCTCTCCAAACAAACCTATTTCAACACCCTCATCACCTCACTGTCCAACAACCCGAAACGTCTCTTTGACACTTTTCATTCTCTACTCAATCCAAGAGTACAGGCCCCAACCACGGAGCTCCGAGCTGACGATCTGGCCAATTACTTCAAAGAAAAAATTGACCAGATCCGACAGGAAATTATCTCCAAATCCCCTCATACCATGCACTAAGCAGGCTCCTTGCATCTTCTCGCCCAACTACTTGCACCAGTGACCCATTTCCGTCACATCTCCTCCAGTCCCTTTCCCCTGCTGTCACCCCTCACCTAACTAAAATATTTAACCTCTCTCTCTCTTCTGGTATTTTTCCCTCCTCATTTAAGCATGCCATCATACATCCACTACTTAAAAAACCATCCCTCGACCAAAACTGTGCCGCTAACTATAGACCTGTCTCTAATCTTCCCTTCATCTCTAAACTCCTGGAACGCCTGGTCCACTCCCGTCTTATCCGCTATCTCTCAGAAAACTCTGTTCTCGACCCTCTCCAATCCGGTTTCCGCTCTTTACACTCCACCGAAACTGCCCTCACTAAAGTCTCTAATGATCTGCTAACAGCTAAATCAAATGGTCATTACTCCATGCTAATTCTCTTGGATCTCTCTGCAGCATTCGACACTGTGGATCATCAGCTCCTCCTCACTATGCTCCATTCCATTGGCCTCAAGGACACCGTTCTCTCCTGGTTCTCCTCCTATCTCTCCGACCGCTCCTTTACTGTTTCTTTTGCCGGTTCCTCCTCCTCTCACCTTCCCCTTACTGTTGGGGTTCCTCAAGGATTGGTTCTAGGCCCCCTCCTCTTCTCCTTGTACACTGCCCCTATTGGTCAAACAATCAGTAGATTTGGTTTCCAGTACCATCTCTATGCTGAAGACACCCAATTATACGCTTCTTCTCCTGACATCACGCCAGCCTTTCTAGAAAACACTGGCGATTGTCTAAACGCTGTGTCTAATATCATGTCCTCACTATATCTGAAACTGAACCTGTCAAAGACTGAACTCCTGGTGTTTCCTCCCGCTACTAATGTACCTATACCCGACATTGCTATTTCTGTGTGTGGTTCCACTATTACTCCCCAGCAACATGCCCGCTGTCTTGGGGTCATACTTGATTCCGAGCTTTCCTTTGCCCCCCACATTCCATCACTGGCTCGCTCTTGTCATCTGCACCTCAAAAACATTTCTAGAATTCGACCTTTTCTTACTTTTGACTCTGCAAAAACTCTTACTGTTTCTCTTATTCATTCTCGTCTCGACTATTGTAACTCTCTTCTAATCGGTCTCCCTCTTACCAAACTCTCCCCTCTCCAATCTGTCTTGAATGCTGCAGCCAGGATCATATTCCTCACCAAACGTTACACCGATGCCTCTACCTTGTGCCAGTCATTACACTGGCTACCCCTCCACTCCAGAATTCAGTATAAACTTATTACCCTCACCCACAAAGCCCTCCATGGCTCAGCACCACCCTACATCTCCTCCCTTGTTTCAGTATACCACCCTACCCGCGCCCTCCGTTCTGCTGATGACCTGAGGTTAGTATCCTCAATAGTCAGAACCTCCCACTCCCGTCTCCAAGACTTTACACGTGCCGCGCCAATTCTTTGGAATGCACTTCCCAGGTCAATACGATTAGTCCCCAATCCCCACAATTTTAAGCGTGTCCTGAAAACGCATTTATTCAGACTGGCCTATCGCCTCAACACATTAACCTAACCTATCCCTGTGTGGCAGAGCCAAAAGTTTTACCATAACCAGGTTCCCAGCATCATGTTCCCACATGCTTTATGCATCCATTAGCCCTCTGTGTCTGTACTGTTACACACTTAACATTATGGCTGGTCCATACAATCAGGGCAACTGTTACCACCCACCTTTCGTGTCTCCCTCTTTCCTCATAGACTGTAAGCTTGCGAGCAGGGCCCTCACTCCTCTTGTTATTTGTTATAATCTACTGGATGTGATTATTGTTATGCTGTAATGTCTATTGTCTGTACAAATCCCCTCTGAAATGTAAAGTGCTGCGGAATATGTCGGCGCTATAAAAATAAAATTTATTATTATTATTATTATTACATATGCTGAGTGCGCAAGTGTATGGTGTTTAGTCATGTCTACGGAGTTGGGCCACCTTCAGTTTACGACATCTGGTGAGGAACAAAAACGTGCCCATAACACCACATGCTACTGAATTTACCTGACAAATCTTTACTTTCATCTTTATGCTCATCCTCTGGAACATGATCATTATCACTAAAAATAAAAGAAAATATAATACACAATATAAAACACTATTTTATAGTAATTTACACACATCGGGCAGGGCTAGCCTACAAGCATTTGCCACATGCCACCGTCAGAGCATTCACTTCTTTAATTATTTTACTGGGTCTTCTAACAGTAGGGAGCAACTTAAGAGTTACAAAAGTAAAAAGAAATCTAAAAACACATATGAAATCCATAAACTGTGACCAAAGAGTAATAATGCACTGCTAACAAATCAAATCATACAAATAAGAATGCAGTAGTGATGGATTTCAGTCCTGTAAGTTCTTGGTTGATGACCATGTACAAATTTGTGTGGATGGAATGTTAGTGGTTGTGCCATACATATGTGATCTGTAGTAGCAGTATATCACATGCTGCATAGAGAGGAGGCTATCAATATCACAGTTTCCCAAACTCTAGTCATCACAGCCCCCAGCATGTCAAGTTTTCAGGATTTCCTTAGAACTGTATAAGTGGTGTGAATATCATATAGACATCCAGAATTCTCTCACCTGTGCAACCTAATGGAAATCCTGAAAACATGACCTGTTGGAGGCATGAGGACAGGAGTTTAGGAAACACTGACCTAGACGAAACCTTTTCTACGCTTGAAATAGACAACAGGATGAAAGTAGACAAGAAATAAAGACCTCACCGCATATAGGCTGTACGTTGTGTGGAATCAGTAGAATCCAGTTCCTTAATTAATTTAGAATAGTCAATGGTAGATGAAGCCCCTTTTTCAAGTCTTGCAAAAAATCTTTCCTTTTCTTCTTGTTCTTCCAAAGTATCAAGTCCAACCCCATGAAATGTCTGATTTGGTCCAGAAGCCACAACTGATTCTAAAATACATAATATGTTATTTTTGCGTTTTACTTTTCTTTTTTATGTTAGTCTTTTTAAAGAAAGACATAAAAGGTTTCTGTGAAAGTGCCTATGTCTGGAAAGGCAAATTTCAAGTGCTTTATTGAGGCATAGAGCCCTACAGGGAGACTAGAGTACGGCAGTTTGCTAGGCGATTCTACCTAGTAAAAGAACAAAACTGTAGCAATCACAGCATAAAAAACATTTTACTATAGGTGTTATTGGAAAGTCCCTAATATGTTCACGACAACCATAAAAACAATAGATATCTTGACACAAGTCAATTTTTTTTCCCCACAGAACAAAAATATGCAGCTTTGGCGTCTAAACCTGCATGAACAGGTAAAGTAAGCTTTCATCACACAACAGGTTAAAACTGATACATGTTCTGATACTATGTTACAAAGAGCCTGCTCCACGACAATCAACCATACTTTGAGGCTATGTGCACACGCTGCGGATTGGTCTGCGGATTTGTATCTGCGGAACCGCAGGTAAAATCACCTACGGTTTTACCTGCGGATTGGCCTGCGGTTTTCCCCTGCGGTTTGACACCTGGACAATGGAATAGGTGGCAAACCACAGCAGAATCCGCAGAAATAATTGACATGTCAATTATTTCTGCGGATTCAAAACCGCAGCTTTTCCGCAGTTAGAAATCCGCAGCATGTGCACAGCAGAATGTAAATCACATAGATTTACATGCTACTGTACACTGTCTGCGGAACTGCTGCAGATCGGCAGCGGCCAAAACCACAGTGGATCCGCAGCAAAAACCGCAACGTGTGCACATAGCCTAAGGCTATGTGCACACGTTGCGGATTTGGATTGGATTTGGCTGCGGATTCCGCACAAAGAATTTACATGCTGTGGAAAATAAACGGCAGCAAATCTGCGTAGAATTTTCCACAGCATGTGCACAGCGGACTTGGTTTTCCATAGGTTTACATGGTACTGTACACTGCATGGAAAACTGCTGCGGATCCGCAGGGCCAAATCTGCAACGTGTGCACATACCCTAAGGGTGTATACAGTGACTAAGGAAAAGTATTCAGATTCCTTTAAATTTTTCACTCTTCTTTTATTGCAGCCATTTGGTAAATTCAAAAAATTTCATTTTTTTTCTCATTAATGTACACTCTCACCCCATCTTGACAGAAATGTAGAAAGTTTTGCAAATTTATTAAAAAAGAAAAACTGAAATATCACATGGTCATAAGTATTCAGACCCTTTGATCAGCCACTCATATTTAAGTCACATGCTGTCCATTTCCTTGGGATCATCCTCGAGATGGTTCTACTCCTTCATTGGAGTCCAGCTGTGTTTAATTAAACTGATAGGACTTGATTTGTAAAAGCACACACCTGTCTATATAAGACCTCACAGCTCACAGTGCACGTCAGCCCAAATGAGAATCATGAGGTCAAAGGAACTGGCCAAGGAGCTCAGAGACAGAATTGTGGCAAGGCACAGATCTGGCCAAGGTTACAAAAGAATTTCTGCAGTACTCAAGGTTCCTAAGAGCACAGTGACCTCCATAATCCTTAAATGGAAGACGTTTGGGAACACCAGAAGTCTTCCTACTGTAGACCTGGCCGTCCAGCCAAACTGAGCAATCATGGGAGAAGAGCCTTGGTGAGAGAGGTAAAGAAAAACCCAACGATCAAAGCAAAGGGTCTGAATACTTATGATCATGTGATATTAAGAAAGAAAAACTTAAATATATTTGCAAAAATGTCTACATTTCTGTTTTTTTCTGTCAAGATAGGGTGCAGAGTAGAGTGTACATTAATGAGGAAAAAAATGAACTTTTTTCAATTTACCAAATGGCTGCAATGAAACAAAGAGTGAAAAATGTAAAGAAGTCTGAATACTTTCCTTACCCACTGTAGTATATGAATAAACTTTTACCTTCTCAAATTCTCATTCTTTTCACAGTATGACAGCAATCACGCCTTATATAGCAAGAATAGAGGTATTGAGGGGGTTCCAATAGTTATGGCTAAAATTAATTTCCTATTCTTTGTCTACTCTACAATTGCTGCAAGTATGTTAATACTTAACAAACCTGCCAACTCCACAGGGGAACCTCCTGTGTACTCACCGTCAATCTCCAAGCTGTCCTTTTCTACTGATGTGATCAGAGGATCAATGGATTGCTGCATCTCCTCAACATGCTCCTCTTCTACTTCCTCAATGGGCTGTGATGTACTTTGAGACTTTAAAAAGCTGCGGCTTGTCCTCACGAGGTCTAAAGGGCAAAGAATGTACAATTTAGATGTATGCATTTAACTTAAATGCTTTGGTTATTACACAAACAAGTCCTGAGATTATGCGTCAGCGAAAAACAGTTGCATCTCCTCACCCTTCTTGTCGTTGGGGCCACCAGGACTGCATTCCGTCTCAATACACGAATAAAGAAAGGCACCATTTGTTTGCTGGACTACAATTATTATATGTTGGAGGAACATATCAATGTGGGGCTTCATTTAAAAGATTGTGAATCTTCTTAGACGTTATACAGGAGATCCCAGAAGACTACAGAGCATGTATTCAAACCATTCAAGGCAAGCTGCTCACAAAATTTGTGGTTATTGTCTGAATGGATGCTTTGGCGTCAATCCACCATTGCGACAGATTGCAGATAAATCTATATCTCATAGTATAGGTAGGTTTTTCTGGCTGTGACTATCTACAAGGTCTGCTGCAACGTCCTAAAAAGATAAACAGCACAGACAGAGACGAAAAGGACATCATTTTTCCATATGTCTTTTATGCTGGCATCATTTTGTCAATTTACACTCCTTAATATTGAAATTACAACACCAAGAAGGAAAAGTCATGGATCTATAGAAATCACAGGATCGACAGAGATGATAGTGATATACGAATGATGAAAACATGGAAATAAAATTTTAAAAACATCTTGGATTATTCAGTATCAAGTCTGAGCGCCCTGAGCACAAATACACCTTGGCATGTTATCAGTAATGTTAAAGGGAACCTGTCACCTCATTTTTGAGCTATGAGCTGCGGCCACTGCCTTTCGGGGCTTATCTTCAGAAATCTATAATGCTGTAGATAAGCCCCCGATCTAACCTGAAAGATACGAAAAACAAGTTTTATTATATTCACCCGGGGCGGTCCGGTCCGATGGGTGTCGCAGGTCCGGCGCCTCACATCTTCTTGCGATGTCGTCATCTTCCTTGTTTCATGTCGTGGCTCCTGCGCAGGCGTACTGATTTGCCCTGTTACTGCAATGCGCAAGCACTGGGAAAGGTCAGAGAGGCCCGGCGCCTGCGCACTGCAGTACTTGGCTCTGCCCTCAACAGGGCAGATCAGTATGCCTGTGCAGGAGCCACAACATGAAACGAGGAAGATGACGAGATCGCAAGAAGATGGGAGGTGCTGGACCCGGACATGCGACACCCATCGGACCGGATCGCCCCCGGGTGAGTATAATAAAACATGCTTTCGTATCTTTCAGGTTAGATCAGGGGCTTATCTACAGCATTATAGAATGCTGTAGATAAGCCCCGAAAGGCAGTGTCCGCAGCTCATAGCTCAAAAACGAGGTGACAGATTCCCTTTAATAACTATTGTCTGTGGAATGATCCCCCAAGTTAAATGCAATTGGATACGAAAATCATGAAGATCCGCTAACAGCAGCTCCATTAGCAATAGTCGACCAATGATCTCCCAGACGTCCTAGACAGGAGACAAGTTCAGAGGCGCTGCAGGCAAAAAAAAGTACATTTAGGCCTTGCAGACTGTTCACAGTAACACAAGCAATATGCAGCCTGACATTGTCATACTGAAAAATTACTCGTGACACTTTGGAGAAATGGCCGTACCCCTGGTTCCAAGAATAATCAATTCTATACTGCAATAGAAACTAGCTGTCAGGAACACCGCACTGAACTTGCTCACTGAGCCAGTGCGCGTGTCCTGAGTAAAGCAAACTGTGCTCAAAGATACCTGTGGAGCGGGCAGCAGCCGAGTCAGTGCGTACTTCAGAGCCGTAGGACCTGAAGCACGTGACTGCTGGGGGCGTGGCCTAAACTACAGAGAGCTAGGAGCTGCAAGAGAACTCCTAGCGGGTAGCACAGTACAGAATCAACAGGCAAACTCACAACGGAGAACAGAACCGGGTCAGAACCATATAAACAAGCTATAACAACAAACAGGCACAGGCACACAGAGGTCACCACACTCAGGCCAAAGGCAAAAGTATAACTGACAGGGATTGGAGCTTCCCAGGGGTTTAAGAAGCTCTCCCAGAACCAAAGAGAGGCCACAATCATTAACCCCAGGTGTGCAGCTCAAAACCTGCACTGAGCTCCAGACATTAACCGCTGACGTGCAGCTCAAAAACCTGCACTGGGATCATGACAGTACCCCCCTCTCAACAGGGGGCCTCTGGACCTCCAGGCTTCCCCGGGTACTTGGCATGGAAAGCCCGAAGCAGGTGATCTGCAAGTACCGAGTGAGCAGGGACCTATGAGCGCTCCTCTGGTCCATATCCCTTCCAGTGGACCAGGTACTGCAAAGAGCGGCGCACCCGCCGAGAGTCCACAATATGTCCGACCTCATACTCCAATTGACCCGCCACCAGCACTGGAGGAACAACAGGCTCGGAGTCCTCTTTGACAGACCCTACGGATTTCAAGAGAGATTTATGGAACATACTGGATATTTTTAAGGAGGCAGGGAGACGCAACCTATATGCCACTGGGTTGACTATCTCCATAATCTCGTACGGACCAATGAACTTTGGTCTCAACTTAGCTGACGGTCCTTTTAAGTTGATGTTACGTGTGGAAAGCCAAACCTTCTCTCCCACCTGAAACATGTCTCCCATGTTTCTCTTTTTGTCAGCAAAATATTTGTACCTCCCCTGGGCCAGAGAGATATTACGCTGGACTTCAGCCCAGAGGTTTTTTAACCGTTGAATGGACCCCTCTACCCCTGGACAACCGGAATCCACCCGAGAAAACTCCCCAAAATGCGGATTAAACCCATAATTGATTAGGAATGGAGACATGTTGGTGGACTGACTCACCCGGTTGTTAAAAGCGAATTCAGCCAACGGTAACGCATCACACCAATCCTCCTGTCTGGCGGAGGTCAGACACCTGAGAAGGTGTTCAAGGGATTGATTGGTGCGTTCTGTCTGACCATTACTCTCCGGGTGGTATGCCGACGAGAAGGAGAGTGAGATACCCAATTTCATACAGAACGCCCTCCAAAATTTGGCCACAAACTGCACACCTCTGTCAGACACAACATTCAGGGGTACCCCATGCAATTGGACTACATGCTGCACAAACAACCTTGACAATGTTTCTGCTGAGGGTAATGCTGCCAAGGGAATGAAATGGGCCTGTTTAGAAAACCTATCCACCACCACCCAGATCACGGTATTGCCCCTGGAAGGTGAAAGGCCGGTAATAAAATCCATGGAAAGATGAGTCCATGGCCTATCAGGAACCGGTAAAGGTATGAGTTCCCCAGCCGGCCAGTTATGCGAGCCTTTGGAACACACACCACAAGCAGAAACAAATTTCTTGACATCGGACCTTAGTGAAGGCCACCAAAAACCCCTGGCTACTGCCTCTATAGTGGCCGTGATACCTGGATGAGTACTCAGCCTAGACTCATGAAACTCCTGCAGAAGTCTAGGCCGCAATAAATCTGGAACAAACAATTTATCCCCTGGCCTGGTTGCCGGAGCTAGGGCCTGAGCCCTTAGAATTTCTTGTTCCAACTCAGATGAGACCCCTGCCACTACCACCCCTGGGGGAAGAATGGAGGATGGCTGCTTGGGGGGAGACACCGGGTCAAAACTTCTGGACAGGGCATCCGCTTTAACATTTTTTGGACTCCGGTCGAAAAGTTATGGAAAACTGAAATCGTGAAAAAAAAAATGACCAACGGGCTTGTCTAGGAGTAAGCCTCTTAGCAGATTCAAGGTATGCCAAATTTTTGTGATCTGTAACAACCGTGATAGGGTGAGCCATCCCTTCCAAAAAAGTGCCTCCATTCCTCAAACGCCAGCTTGACCACAAGTAGTTCTCTATTGCCTACATCATAGTTTCTCTCGGCTGAAGGGAGCTTCTTGGAGAAGGCACAGGGTCTGAGATTGGTAAGGGTGGCCGGACCCTGGGACAGCACTGCCCCCACCCCTACTTCAGAAGCATCCACCTCCACAATGAATGGTTTGGACGGATATGGTTGGACCAACACCGGGGCGGACATGAAACATTTCTTAATAGCTGAGGACTCCTTAGCGAGTACAGACCAATTTTTCACACCAGCGCCCTTCTGGGTAAGATCCGTGAGTGGTTTAACCACTTGTGAGAAACTTTTAATGAATCTCCGATAATAGTAAGCAAATCCTAAGAAGCGCTTGAGCCCCTTGAGATCTCGAGGCTGAACCCAGTCAGCCATCGCCAGCACCTTCTTAGGATCCATTCGAAACCCCTCACAGGACACAATCAACCCCAAAAAAAGACAGTTCCTGTACAAAAAACGAACATTTTTCCAATTTAGCGAACAATTGGTTCTCCCTGAGTCTCTGGAGAACTGTCTGTAGATGTTGCAAGTGAGATTGGTTGTCCGGGGAATACACCAAAATGTCATCCAAATAAATAATAACAAAACGGCCTATCAGGTCAGAAAACAACACTGATGAAATTCTGGAAAATAGCGGGTGCCTTAGTTAACCCAAACGGCATTACCAGGTTTTCAAAGAGTCCTTCTGATGTGAGGAACGTAGTTTTCCACTCATCCCCATCCCAAACCCTTATCAGATTGTAGGCCCCCCGGAAATCAGCGGGTAAGTGTTCCTAACCGTTATCTTGTTTAGTTCCCGAAAGTCGAGGCACGGCCGCAAACCACCATCTTTCTTCTTCACAAAGAAGAATCCTGCTGCCACAGGTGACACAGAAGGCCTGATATGCCCTTTGCGGAGACTCTCAGTTATGTACTCCTTCATGGCTTGGCGCTCAGGCCCAGACAAATTGAACATTTGAGCCTTAGGTAACTTGGCTCCGGGTACTAAATCAATGGCACAATCGTAGGGTCTATGTGGTGGCAGCGCCTCAGCCTCACTTTTGGAAAAAATGTCTTCGAAATCCTTCAGGTACTCCGGAATACGTTCCAGACCGACAGACGACACAGATACGGATTGAACAGCATTAAAAAGGTGTCCCAGGATACCACATTTATCCTTGCATCCCCATTGAGTGATCTACTCTGCAACCCAATCAATGGTAGGATTATGGCGTTGAAGCCAAGGCATCCCCAGTACCAGTCCTGCAAGCAAGTTATCTAGCACAAGACAACTTAGTTTTTCCACATGGGTGGAACCCACTTTTAGAGGAAAAAGTTCAGACGTGCAACAGATACCGTCCTGGGTAAGAGGGGACGAGTCAATTGCCACAAGTTTAACAGGATCCTGAAGCCTGACTGTCCCCATCTTAATAAGAGTCACAATTTTGGTATCAATCAGGTTCACAGCAGAACCACAGTTAACAAAAGCAGTAGTCTGAACCGGACCATTACCAAGTTCCAGTTCCACCTGCAGCACCATTTTTGCACCGGAGGAAAATTGTACCTGAAGGTCTGGGTAGCCTCCTCGACTACTACCCAGACCTAGTCGTTTCCCGCCATCTTGGAGGATGACGGACAGGAGGGGCAGTCCTTCTTCCAGTGTCCATATTCCCCACAATAGAAGCACAACTGCTTCTCCCGGCGGCGTCTTCTTTCCTTTTCCTCACAGGTGACAACACTCACCTCTATAGCCACAGGAAGAGTCCGGGTCTCATCCCCACTGAAGAATAAAGGTGTTTCCAGTTGCATAACGCCTCTAGCCCGTAGTCTGCGATCCATGTGAACCGCTTGGCTCATGGCATCCTCCAGGGAGTCAGGTGGAGGAATGGAGTGCCAAGGCATCCTTCAGACGTTCACACAGGCCTCTACGGAACAGCCCCCGAAGGGCGGCATCACTCCAAGAAATCTCGGCTACCCGACGTCTGAATTCAGTACAGAACCACTCGGCTGAGTGCTCCCCCTGACAGACACTCATCACCTTATCCTCAGCCAAATGCACTCTATCAGGCTCATCATAAATAAGCCCAAAGGATTAAAAAAAAGGCATCCACAGACATTCTCTCTGGGGCAGAAGAGGAAAGCAAAAATGCCCAGGCTTGCGGGGACCCCTAAGCAGGGACATAACCACCCCCACCCTCTGTTTCTCATCCCCAGAGTAGTGGGGTCTCAAAGAGAAAAAGAGCTTACAGCCCTCCTTAAATGCTCTGAATTCATCTTTGTTACCAGAAAACGTATCTGGCAATTTAACCGGGGATTCGGGTGGGACTAAAATGACATCTCTATTCCCCACCTGCTGAAAGCCTGCGGAAAGCACCCCCTGAACTGAGTCCTCAACCCGCCGTTGGGACTGGGTCAGAGCTTGGTGTTCCAAACTAAGCTTCTGCAGCGACTGAGTCAAGCATTTCACCTTCTCAGATAAAGCACACATTGGGTCCATGCTGCAGAAGTGAGGAGAGAAAAAAAAAAATTCAGGGTCAGTTATAATGTCAGGAACACCGCACTGAACTTGCTCACTGAGCCAGTGCGCGTGTCCTGAGTAAAGTAAACTGTGCTCAAAGATACCTGTGGAGCGGGCAGCAGCCGAGTCGGTGCGTACTTCAGAACAGCAGAACCTGAAGCGCGTGACTGCTGTGGGCGTGGCCCAAACTCCAGAGAGCTAGGAGCTGCAAGAGAACTCCTAGCAGGGTAACTGCGAGACAAAGTTACCAAGGGGCATAGACAGGGAGGATAGTCAGGACGTAGCCAATGAGTCATACACAGAGATAGCTGCAAGGTACAAGAGGGGTGAGCAAAGAGTAGTCAGCTCACAGGCAATGAGTCATACACAGAGGGTAGCGCAGTACAGAATCAACAGGCAAACTCACACCGGAGAGCAGAACCGGGTCAGAACCATATAAACAAGCTATAACAACAAACAGGCACACAGAGGTCACCACACTCAGGCCAAAGGCAAAAGTATAACTGACAGGGATTTGAGCTTCCCAGGGGTTTAAGAAGCTCTCCCAGTACCAAAGAGAGGCCACAATCATTAACCCCAGGTGTGCAGGTCAAAACCTGCACTCAGCTCCAGAAATTAACCCCTGACGTGCAGCTCAAAAACCTGCACTGGGATCATGACACTAGCCATCACATACCAGACTAAGGCATCAATCAATGACTATACAAACCATCAGAAGGTATTTACACAACCTCTCAAAAACTGAACTTCTTCTGCTCCTGCCGTCTACTAACCTCCCTAAATCTGACATTTCCCTCTCCGTGGGTGGCACCATAATAACACCCCGGCATGTCTGGGTGTTATGTTTGACACCAATCTCTCCTTCACCTCCCATATACAATCTCTTGCCGCTTACACCTAATAAACATCTCCAGAATCCGCCCTTTTCTCACCATGGAAACAACAAAAGCCCTCACTGTCGCATTGATCCACTCCCGCCTAGACTACTGCAACATCCTATTAATTGGCCTCCCCGTTACTCGACTTTCCCCTCTCCAGTCCATACTTAATGCAGCAGCCAGGGTGATCCATCTGGCTAATCGGTATTCGGACGCGTCTGCTCTTCGCCAATCATTACCCGTGCTGCCCATTCATTATAGGATGCAATTCAAAGTACTTGTTCTCACCCACAAAGCTCTCCTACATCCCCCCCCTACATCTCCTCCCTCATTTCTGTCTATCGGCCTAACCGACCGTTGCGCTCTGCAAACAACTTTCGACTAACCTCTGCACTAATCTGCACCTCCCACTCCCAACTCCAAGACTTCTCCCGTTCTGCGCCAATCCTCTGGAATGCTCTACCCCAAGAAATTAGGACCATCCACAATTTGCATAGTTTTAAGCACTCCCTCAAAACACACTTGTTCAGAGCGACCTATCATGATCCCTGATCAAAGTCAATTTATGTGTAAGTGTGTGTAGCACACCCACTATCTCTATCTATCCCCAACTGCCTCAAGATGGCTGGACCATCATTGTAAATACATCATTGTAAATACACACCTGTACTCTGTATCTGCCCCACCTCATTGTAGATTGTAAGCTCTCACAAGCAGGGTCGTCTTATTTTGCTTTATTGTATTGTTAACGTTGTTACTTATGACTTGTGTTTTGAAACTGTTAAACTATAAAGCGCTGCGGATTATGTTGGCGCTATATAAATATTATTATTATATCTGCAGCAGATAAAACAGATATTGTATCCAAATTGTAGCAACCAGCAAATCAAGTGATACATCTCAGGAATCATGGTCTCTGCCCCTACATAATGCTGCTCTGAGACAAAGTAGCAAAAACTCAGAACAATTTGGGCTTTAACAGACTGTTACAAAATGGGGATACAGCTCAATGTTCTTTCAACAATTGTTCACTCCAGTCAAAACTGCTCAGATGTGAGAATTTCAAAAAGGAGAAAAACAATTGTAATACTCCTTGTCAGAATTACTGTTAATGATAAATTGTAAACCACATTGCAATACATGTCACAATAATACTCCTTTAGGGTAGATGGAAACACTTGATCAAGGCATTTTATCACAAGACCTCATGACCAAACGGCATACATAAACTGATATTTTACCATCCGGACTTTCTGCACTCTCAGAAGAAAGGGATTCATCTTGATCATCAAAACAACATGTCTGCTTTGATTTGTAATATTGATCCAATTTCATGCATTTATCCAGTGTCCTGTTAAGGGATGGTCTACAAGGATTCTGTTCTATTGTATGGTTAAGGGGTATTTGGAGTCATTAGGAAAAAGAAAGTGGGAGAAAAGAGAATTAAAGAATGAGCGAGTTATTAAATGGAAAAAAAAATAAAGTCTGCAACTCACATTTAACAGAATCTAATAAAGGTGACTTTGATGCTGCTGAAGCTTCAGTGTAACTACTTGCAGACAGCCCATTCGAAAATATCGCTGCATAGAATTTCAACTATAAGTCAGACACAGCTGGAATCCCCAAATAGACGTCAGAGTTTATTGCTAGAGATGAGTGAATTTGTTCGGATTTTGGCCCTATATCTGATTTTGACACATTTGGGCCATATTCGACCACTATTCGTGCCGAATGTATGTCTTATGTTACTTTACGAACATATTCGGTAATTTCTACTCCCATTGCCTCTATTAAAGTTCGGCTGTGTTGGACAAATATTGCAAAAAACAATATTTCGAATCCGATCGTATTTGGAACCAAATCCGAACAAATTCACTCATCTCTATTGACATATCTCTCTTACTGATTGCTGTAAACACAGAGCTGAACAAGAGATGTGCATGCAGTATAGGAAGCACTGACAGTGCTTCCTCTTCCGGGCCCAGTAATCATGTGAATACTAGGTGTAAAGAAGGAGAAGGAGCTGCTGGGTTCTAGGAGTCCAAGTCAACTCAGCTATGCTGGCAGTAATATGAATTTACAGTGTAACAGGAACTAATATTCCAGCCCCAGTTATAGGGAAAATCAGATAAAAAGTTCACATCAAATGTTGTGTCCCTGAGTATGATACCTGCTAGCAAGCCAAGCCTCCGTCTTTACTGATTGATGGAGTATACACTCTAATCACAATATTTACATATAGAAATAACATGGCATTTGAACAAGAACACAGCTGAGGACAGCGTCGTGACTTGAAGACCTGCTCTGAAAGCTGCAGGCTCAGAAGCTGAGGGAGTGAAATGGAGGGGAGCAGATAACTGCTGTATACCAATAAATGGGCTGGAGAGAGGTGACTGTGATGTTAGGAGTTAACCTTTTTCCTAGAATGTATGTACTGTGCACTTTTGGCCAGGATCTGGGAAGGTGCTAGTGGCCAAGCTCTATGGAAATGAGTTGTACACTATGAAAGATAAAAGCTCATATTACAGGAAAATGCTCGCAGATAGAAGAAGCAAAAGCAACTTAATAGCAAACTTGCTTATTTTCATGATGTCTAGCTAACTAAAGCAATTTAATAAATTGAGAGAATACCCCTTTTACATAAATTATACCCTAAACTTAGAATAACAACATAAAATATAACTTATAAAGAAAACTAAATAAAATAATGATAACCGATCCACCATACTTTTGTGCAGTCTACCCCGAAGGTGACAAAACCAGGGTAATGTAATGGACACTGATAAAATTAAAGTAGGACACTGGGATATCAAGGATAGTAAAATGAGAGGACCCAATATTGTATCCTATATGGATACAAATACAAGAAATGCATCTCCCACACTGCATCCACGACAGAGGAAAATATCCCAGAAAAATATAATGTGCATAAAGATCAAAGGATAACTGCACTTTGCCCTTTATAGGGGAAATATTTTTGATTATATGTCATCAATAATAGAATGAGCCATAATATAGGACTCAGTATAGCCCAAAATTTATCATGCGCATAGGGATCGACCAATTATTGCACTTTGCCCTTTATAAGGAAATATTAATCATTGACCGTGTACCATTAATTCCATAGAGCCCTGATATAAGACTCTAACGCAATGAAAAAAAAACAGTCTAATAAAGTGCAACACCTATTGCACATTATCCTCAATTGGAAAAGGAAAGTTTCCATATAAAGTACCATGGCAAGACAAAAACTGCCACCTAGTACCATAGACTTAAACCAGTGTCACTAGCATCACTGTAAGACTGCTCAAATTAGAAGCTCCTTAGGACAAATAGAAGCAGAGGAGTGATTAGTTATTGAATCACGTCTGTTCACATTGATTCAATAACACCCCTCACCATAAGCACAAACTGTATCTTTAAATAATAGGGGGACTGATAAATCTAAAGCCTGACAGTTGCTGGACCGTGACGATACAGTCCCTAGCACCAGTGCTATGTCACCTAAACGCGTTTCGCCCTTTACTGTGTTGATGGGCAGATCAGGAGGTTATTTTTCATGTTTGTGTGCTAAGTACAATCACACCGAAGCATTATACTCCCAGCCATGATATGAACGTGGTATTGTTTGCCACGCTCATATAATTGGTGGTATCGTTTATTTGAGCCTATAGGGTCCTCAATCAGTGACATAACATGGCAGCCAACTAGAAAATATTGCCATGCATTGCGAGATGTGGTTACATAAAAATGTGTCAAACAGAAAAAACTGTACAATACAATCAACTTAACTAGCACAACAAAAGCAATACCGGTATGGAAGGTTGAGACAGGTTTCTTATTATCATCCAATTTAGAATGATGTCTGTCTGCTATCCCCTGGCTCTTTTGCTTCCTCTGTTTTAAATATGATCTTGATTGTTGTACTTAAAGAAAAAAAAATAGACAACAGAAAAAGAAACAAGGAGAACAAGCATAACAGACATGTAAATACAAAGATGCACAGAAAGAGGAACAGAAAAAAAAGGACTGAAGATGAAGATAACTAGATTGAGTTCCCCCCCGAGCCCAAAACGGTACAAAAGCTATTAGAAAATTTTTTACTAAGCCACACCTGACTCATGGTGGTAATGAGGTGTCATTGCACTTTTATGTTTAAGCAAGTTTTAGGATATGTGCACACGGTGCGGATTCTGCTGCGGTTCCGCAGCGTTTCTGCACCTGCGGGTCCGCAGCAGATTCTGCTGCGTTGTACAGTACCTTTATTTCCTATGGAAATTAAAAAAAGCTGTGCACATGCTGCGTTTTTTTCCACGCGGTTTTGCTGCGGTTTACAATACGCAGCATGTCAATTGTTTGGTGCAGAAACGCTGCAGTTTTACACCTCATCCATTATGAGGTGTAAAACCGCAGGGCAAAACCGCAGATAAAACGCAGGACTTTTGTCCTGCGGATTTACCTGCGGTTTTCTCTACAAAATCCGCACACCAAAAAAACTACGTGTGCACATAGCCTAAGGGCTCCTTCACTCACCTTTAATTAATAGGATTTTTTTTCCTCCTAACTTATTCGAAGTTCTATACATGAGCCTTTGCATAAGAACACCAGAAAAGTGTCATACCTTATGGAACTTCATTTTATTGTGCATTCTGTGCATATAGGGGTGTGACCGCCCTCTTTCTGAGCTGGGAAAGCCATCCAGTCCGGCCTAAGCTGTTACTAGTGGGTCAGTCCCTCGATCCTTGTTCACATTCACGTCACTTGGCAAGTGAAAAGGTTTTAAATACTAGAGTAGGGACTGTCCCACAAGGGTTGCCGTGACGTGGTGGGATGGCTTGTACATTATTTTGATCAATATTATGTTTACTAAATACCCTTATTATTAACTTTATGCATTATTTGCAGTTTATTTTTTACTTTTTTATTTTAGGATATTTGTGTTTTTTGCTTTCTTATGGAAAAATTGACAATGCCCCCACCCCCCCAAAAAAAATAAAAAATTATAAATATGGCAAAAATTAATGCTGTATATGGAAAATGCATAGATTTGCCCACAGTGCTTTTATAATGAAAACAAAAAGATATAAATAATACATATATATGCATTAAAAACTACAGGTGTGTTAAAACCCCCTTTATTAAAAATTCACTTAACGTGTATATGAAATTAGCATGCAATCATAAATGAGCATGATTAAAAAAAAATATTACTTAAGACAAAGCACACAGACCTTCTGGTGTCTCTGCTAAAATGGAACAACAATAAAACGGAAAGCCTACGGCCATATTATAGTTCTGTGCAGCCTGCATGCTACAGTTTCTGATCACCTCATTGACCGCAGTCTATGGATACATAATATACCTCAACTTATCTTTCATTGTATATATAGCCATATGGAATTTAACAGGAAAAAAAACAATGGTATGCTCTGTGACAGTGTCATAGGAAGCCGATAAAACTAGGTGCCCCGGCAATGGCACCATATAAGGGATGCTGTCAGAAACTGACAGTGGCATTAAATGGTTAACAGCAGCAGGCGGAGCTCAGTTCCAGCCACTGTGTTAAAAACCATATTTGCTATTCAATCCAGGTTTCTGAGCCTGCTCCATACATCCTGACCAGCTCCTTGAAGAATATACAGTCATATGTAAAAGTTTGGGCACCCCTATTAATGTTAACCTTTTTTCTTTATAACAATTTTGGTTTTTGCAACAGCTATTTCAGTTTCTTATATCTAATAACTGATGGACTCAGTTATATTTCTGGATTCAAATGAGGTTTATTGTACTAACAGAAAATGTGCAATCTGCATTTAAACAAAATTTGACCGGTGCAAAAGTATGGGCACCTCAACATAAAAGTGACATTAATATTTCGTAGATCCTCCTTTTACAAAAATAACAGCCTCTAGTCACTTCCTGTAGCTATTAATGAGGTCCTGGATCCTGGATGAAGGTATTTGTGACCATTCCTGTTTACAAAACAATTCCAGTTCAGTTAAGTTTGATGGTCGCCGAGCATGGACAGCCCGCTTCAAATCATCCCACAGATGTTCAATGATATTCAGGTCTGGGGACTGGGATGGCCATTCCAGAACATTGTAATTGTTCCTCTGCATGAATGCCTGAGTAGATTTGGAGCGGTGTTTTGGATCATTGTCTTGCTGAAATATCCATCCCCTGCGTAACTTCAACTTCGTCACTGATTCTTGCACATTATTGTCAAGAATCTGCCGATACTGAGTTGAATCCATGCGACCCTCAACTTCAACAAGATTCCTGGTGCCGGCATTGGCCACACAGCCCCAAAGCATGATGGAACCTCCACCAAATTTTACTGTGGGTAGCAAGTGTTTTTCTTGGAATGCTGTGTTTTTTAGCCTCCATACATAACGCCTTTTTGTTTGACCAAACAACTCAATCTTTGTTTCATCAGTCCACAGGACCTTCTTCCAAAATGTAACTGGCTTGTCCAAATGTGCTTTTGCATACCTCAGGCGACTCTGTTTGTGGAGTGCTTGCAGAAACGGCTTCTTTCGCATCACTCTCCCATACAGCTTCTCCTTGTGCAAAGTGTGCTGTATTGTTGACCGATGCACAGTGACACCATCTGCAGCAAGATGATGCTGCAGGTCTTTGGAGGTGGTTTGTGGATTGTCCTTGACTGTTCTCACCATTCTTCTTCTCTGCCTTTCTGATATTTTTCTTGGCCTGCCACTTCTGGGCTTAACAAGAACTGTACCTGTGTTCTTCCATTTCCTTACTATGTTCCTCACAGTGGAAACTGACAGGTTAAATCTCTGAGACAACTTTTTGTATCCTTCACCAGAAAAGCTATGTTGAATAATCTTTGTTTTCAGATCATTTGAGAGTTGTTTTGAGGAGCCCATGATGCCACTCTTCATAGGAGAATCAAATAGGAGAACTACTTGCAAGTGGCCACCTTAAATACCTTTTCTCATGATTTGATACACCTGGCTATGAAGTTCAAAGCTCAATGAGGTTACAAAACCAATTTAGTGCTTCAGGAAGTCAGTAAAAAGTAGTTAGGAGTGTTCAAATCAAGAAAATGATAAGGGTGCCCATACTTTTGCACCGGTCAAATTTTGTTTAAATGCAGATTGCACATTTTCTGCTAGTACAATAAACCTCATTTGAATCCAGAAATATAACTGAGTCCATCAGTTATTAGATATATGAAACTGAAATAGCTGTTGCAAAAACCAAAATTGTTATAAAGAAAAAAGGTTAACATTAATAGGGGTGCCCAAACTTTAACATATGACTGTATCAGTCATAGGGCATTAACAGGAACCTGTGTTGTCAAAAAAAAGTTATTGACCAGCTGATTTCTGGTTAATTAGCAGGTTAATAACATTCGGAAGCTGTGCGGCTGCACTGAAAGCTGGCATAAATAAAGAGAGGAAAATCTTAGTTACCTACTCGTAACAGGATTTTCCAGAGCTCATGACAGCACCACCTAAGAGAGGGGATCCAACCCATCAAGAACAGAAGACCTACTGAATAACAGGGCAGTACCTCTCCCCCCGCATTAGTGGAGTTACAGAGCATGAGAGGACATCTGGACAATTATACAGTGGGTACGGAATGTATTCAGACCCCTTTTCACTATTTCCTTCATTGCAGCCATTAGGTAAAGTCGGAAAAGTTCATTTTTTTTCTCATTAATGTACACTCTGCACCCCATCTTGACTGAAAAAAACAGAAATGCACACATTTTTGCAAACTTATTAAAAAAGAAAAACTGAAATATCACATGGTCATAAGTATTCAGACCCTTTGCTCAGACACTCATATTTAAGTCACATGCTGTTCATTTCTTTGTGATCCTCCTTGAGATGGTTCTACTCCTTCATTGGAATCCAACTGTGTTTAATTAAACCGATTGGAACTGATTTGTAAAGGCCCACACCTGTCTATATAAGACCTCACAGCTCACAGTGCATGTCAGACCAAATGAGAATCATGAGGTCAAAGCAGGGCTGTGGAGTCGGTAAGCCACAGTTGCGACTCCGACTCCTGGATTTTATCAGGCTCCGGCTCCGACTCCTTCATAAATGGCCAACTCATAACAACAAATTTACTGTTGTAAAATATTAAACATCGTGCTTATTCAGTTTCTCACCATCATATAAGTAATCAGACCACTTAGAGCAAAAACTACATTTATTAGAATACAATTAGAATATAGCAAATAACTTTTATAAACTTTTCTAAACTGTAAGTAAATATGCAATAAACACTTTTATGCAGTTAATAAGAAGAAATCTATAAATTTGTCCTCAGAAAAAGTATTGCCTCTGTCAGATCCTCCTTCATGGATGCCCTCAAATCTGATCTAATTATTTTGAGAGCAGAGAACAACCTCTCTACACTAACTGGTGTTGGTGGCAAAGCAGTAACCACTCGGGCAACATCTCTGACAATGTCAGGATACAGAGGAATCGCTTGTTGCACTGTTATTTTTGATGAATGGTCAAATTTCTCAATTTCTTTTAGTGCACATGAAAAATTCTGCTGAAATGTACTGGCTGTGTTCCTTGATGGGGATGACTCTTCTTCTATGCGGGAACGCTTTGCACGGTCCTTGTGATCCAAATATTTTTCGAAATTAAATTCATCAGTTGATGATGAGGGTGAAGATGTGGCAGGACGACCAAATTCTTCTTGTTCCTCTTGACTGTTCTGCAACCCTTTCATCCTTACTGCTATTTCAAACAGAGCTTCTTTTCCTTTACTTAGCTGTTGATCATCTAGAAGAATCCGATGCATTGGGTCTACATAAACAGCTGCCAAAAGAATGTTATTTTGTAATAGTAGCTCCTCTCTCCGTTTCATTGATGTAGCAATGCCACTTGCAATTAACACTCCTCTTTGGGACAGGCGAAACATCAGGTTCTTCCACTCCTTTAAGAAAATACCTGGAGTTAAGTCCTCTGCTTGTAATTTTTTAGTCACTGTAAATGGGTGCTCTAGCAATTTTTCCAGCTCAGTCACCTGATTCCACTGACTTTCATTTAGCGTTAGTTGAGGGTTAGCCATGTCTACAAGAAAGGTTTTCAGTTCAACCAAGCGCTGAATCATTAAGTAAGTACTGCCCCATCGTGTGGCTTGATCAATAATTGCCCCTTTTCCAGCACGTCTCTTCAAAATTGAGTCAACTTTAGGGGTTCTGGCAACAGTAGCCAATTTTCTCACCTTGCCAATCAGTGCAGCAGCATGTCCTTCTTGCAGACTGTCTCTTATAGCCAGCTGTAGCGTATGCACAACACAGCGCATGTGATGAATGAAAGAACATATTGACACAGTTTCAACAAGATCATCTAAACTATCATGTTGCTGTTCATCTGAAGCAACTTCAGTTTGCTCCTCAGTTACAATACTGTGTTCCTCTATTTCAAACATTTCTGTGTCTGTGGACCCAGAATGTTCTTCTAGCTGCTGGTCACCATCATTACTCTCATTCATTAGCTTAATAGTACTTATCATATTTGAAGCATTGTCAGTTACGACAGAAAGAACTTGCTCTTTTTTAAGTTCATAGTCTTGCAGAACCTTTTCCACCAAGACCTGGAGAAACTCACTGGTGTGATGAGCTTTGGTGTCTTTTACTGCCAATGTCTTGGTAACTATTTCATTTTTGTCACAAACAAATCGGACATTGATGGCAAAATAGTTCACTCTGTGACGTGTGCAGGCATCCATTTTAAGAAACAGAAAGCGTCCCTTGAGAGTTTTTTTTAAGTTCTTCCTTTTGTTTAAAAGCTTCTTCGATTACTAATTTTCTAATACTCTCTCTCTCCAGAGAAACACCAAGCTTGCGGGCCATTTCCCCATTCAGACACATAAAAGCTGGTCGTGAAAATAATGAAATAGGCACACTATCCTTTACAACAAGCTCTATGATCTGTTTTTTAAATGTATCTACTGTCATTGTCACAGTAACTTTGTCACTGACAAAATATCTTGCAACTGATGGCTGCAAAGTTCTCTGCTCCTTTGTTTGTTTGTTTGGCTGGAAGAGCTGGGCACTGGTTCATTGGTTTGGATGCAGTCTTTCTCATCCACTGCTTTCAGTACTTCTGGATGAAAGCGCTGTAAATGTCTCTTTAGATTAGAAGCTCTGGTAGGAGCATTTTTATCTTTGCCTGAATATGCACTCATCTTGGCTTCACAGCATTTGTTTTCGTCTGGATCATTTGTCATACACTGACAGACATAATGTTTTCTATCTTGAGTGATGGTGAAATGTTCAAATACAGCTGATTTAATGTGATGCTTCTTTGACATTCTCAGGTTTTTAATTCTGCATTCACAATCCAAATGACAATTGTTTTTCCTAAAAACAATTGTACAAAATTATTGCCAGGTCGTACAACTGATATAGTTGTCAGTAATACTGTTATTATTCCTCATGTACTCACAGTTAACTGATGCAAAGTTTGTTGAAAGGATAATACTTCTTACAGTCTTCCTCTTCTGAGTAGCAGGCAGCTGTGAGATGCTTGGAAGACGCACACCTAGTATGATCTAGTCTAGAGGAGGAGCTTTACTACTAAGAATTTGCAACACATTTTCACTTTCAGTTTCATACATTGTAAGTAGGGGGGTTGGGGCAGCATGAGGTTAACCAAGTATAAGATTAGATAAGGGCAGTGGAGAACAGTGACACACAAGAAGTAAGAAATGTCTCTATCTCCAGCAGAACTGCTTATCACTGTTGTTCATAGTTTGATAGAACATATATATTTGAGTAACATTTATAAAATTCATATGAAAGTTCAATTATGAAATATTAATACATTTTTTTTAAAGCTGGAGTCGGAGTCGTTACATTTCTACCGACTCCAACCAAAACTAACTCCGACTCCGACTCCACAGCCCTGGGTCAAAGGAACTGGTCAAGGAGCTCAGAGACAGAACTGTGGCAAGGCACAGATCTGGCCAAGGTTACAAAAGAATTTCTGCAGTAGTCAAGGTTCCTAAGAGCACAGTGGCCGCCATAATACTTAAATGGAAGAAGTTTGGGACCACCAGAAGTCTTCCTAGGCCTGGCCATCCAGACAAACTGAGCAATCATGGGAGAATAGCCTTGGTGAGAGGGGTAAAAAAGAACCCCAAGGTCACTGTGGCTGAGCTCCACAGATGCAGTAAGGAGATGGGAGAAAGTTCCACAAAGTCAACTATCACTGAAGCCCTCCACCAGTTGGGCTTTTAGGGCAGAGTTACCTGACAGAAGACTCCTCAGTGCAAGACATATGAAAGTCCGCATACAGTTTGCTAAAAAACACATGGACTCCCAGACTATGAGAAATAAGATTCTCTGGTCTGATAACGCGAAGATAGAACTTTCTAGTTATAATTCTAAGCGGTATGTGTGGAGAAAACTAGGCACCGCTCATCACCCGCCCAATACAATCCCAACAGTGAAACATGGTGGTGGCAGCATCATGCTGTGGGGGTGTTTTTCAGCTGCAGGGACAGGACGACTGGTTGCCATTGAAGGAAACATGAATGTGGCCAAGTACAGAGATATCCTGGATGAAAACCTCTTCCAGAATGCTCTGGACCTCAAACTTGGCCGAAGGTTCACAAGACAATGACCCTAAGAACACAGCTAACCAACGTTCACCATCCAAACTGACAGAACTGCAGAGGATTGGCAAAGGAAGAATGGCAGAGGATCCCCAAATCCAGGTGTGAAAAACTTGTTGCATCATTCCCAAGAAGACTTATGGCTGTACTAGCTCAAAAGGGTGCTTCTGCTCAATTCTGAGAAAATGGTATGAGTACTTATAACCATGTGATATTTCAGTTTTTCTTTTTTAATAAATTTGCAAAAATTTCTACATTTTTTTTTCAATCAAGATGGGGGTGCAGAGTGTACATTAATGAGAAAAAAAATGACCTTTTTTTGAATTTATTAAATGGCTGCAATGAAACAAAGAGTGAAAAATTTAAAGGAGTTTCAATACTTTCCGTACCCACTGTATGTACAAACCATCACCCAACAAACACCACAATGTCTAGACTACACACCAAACAAAAAGTGCACAGAAACCATTGATAGGGGGTGGGGAATATAAGAGCGCTGTCATTGGCTCTGGAAAATGCAGTTACATGTAAGTAACTAAGATTTTTTTCTCTTTCTCCCATGACATCACCTGAGAGATTTACCGTATTTTTCGGACTATAAGATGCACCGGACCATAAGACTTACCTAGGTTTTAGAGGAGGAAATTACAGAAAAAAATTGAAGCAAAAAAATGTGGTCAACTCTGTACTTAATATCCCCTATCCTGGTATATATGATCCCCTCATCCCCATCCTGGTATGCATGGTGCCCTCATCCCTATCCTGGTGTGCATGGCTCCGTCATCCCTATGCTGGTATGACTGGCTCCTCATCCCTATCCCTGGTATACATGGCTCCTCATCCCTATACTGGTATGCAAGGTTCCTCATCCCTATTCTGGTGTGCATGGCCCCCTTATCCCTATAGTGGTATGCATGGCCCTCATCCCCATCGTGGTATGCATGGCTCGCTTATCTCTAGCCTGGTAGGCATGGCCCCCTCATCACTATCCTGGTAGGAATAGTCCCCCTCATCCCCATCCTGGTATACATGTCTCCTCTTCCCTATCCTGGTATGCAGGGTCACTATCTCGTTCTAGTATGCATGGCCCCATCCCTATCCTGATATGTATGGCCCCTTCAGAAAACATAAAAAAAAAAAATTATACTTACTTTTCCAGTGCTCCCAAACAGCATTTCGTTCTGATACAAGCAGCTGCTTTATACTTGTAAGCAGCGCATGGCAGGAACGTCATGCGCTGCTTGCAAGCCGAAGGGAAGCTGCCGAAATACTCACTGCTCTGCACGCCGGGACTGTGTGCGCGTAGAGCAGTGAGTATTCATTGCTCTTCAGTAGCGCGCAGTGTCAGCTGGAGCATTCCTGCAGCGCAGGGTGGTCACTTGTGCCGCTACTTAAGAGAAATTAATATTCACCTTGCTCAACTTCGATGGGCATGGAGAAAGTTGAATTTTGGAGGAAAAAAAGTGCGTCTAAGGCTGTGTGCACACGTCCGGAATTCCTGCGTATTTTATGCGTTTTTGCCGTGTTTTTCATAGCGTAAACGCTGCGAAAACGCATAAAATAAGCAAGCCATTGAATTCAATGGCATTCCGCACATGCTGTGCTAATGCTGCGTATTTTTCCGCGGCTAAATCGCATCGCCGAAAAATACGCAGCAGGCTCATTCTTTTTGCGGAAAATGTGCGGATGGTACCCAGGGTCTGGAGAAGAGGAGACTCTCCTCCAGGCCCTGGGTACCATATCCCTGGTAAAAAAAAATAAATAAATAAAAATCGTTGATATTCTCACCTTCCGGCGTCCCCAGGCCTCAGCGATGCTCCCGGTCCCAGCGATGCCTTGCGCGACAATGACCTATAATGACGTTGCTGTCTCGCGTGATGCTACGTCATCAGAGGTCATTGTCGCAAGGCATCACTAGGACCGGGAAGGCTGCGGCGGATGCCGTAAGGTGAGAAAAATCACGATTTTTTTTTTAAAAAATATTTTTAACATTCTTTTACTACTGATGCTGCATCGGCAGCCTCAATAGTAAAAAAGTTGGTCACACTCGTCAAACACTATGTTTGACGAGTGTGACTAACCTGTCAATCAGCATGAGGATTTTTCCTGTATTTCCCGCAGCAGGGAGTAGCGGAATTGCAGCGGAAATACCGTGAAAAATCTGCACGTGTGCACATGGCCTTACAGTCCTAACAAAACAGTATATAGAACAAAATCCAACTTACGGAGGGATCACCGCTTGTTAAACCCTTCTCCCAAAGGGTAGATCAGCAGAGGAGGGCAGATTAAGCCTTTAATGTTTATAGAAGGTCGAAGAGAGGACCAAGTCGCTGCCTTACTTCTGTGGTCGATATACACCCTCCCCGCCTTTTCTGTCCAAGAGGTTGTGACAGCCCAAGAAGAATGAGCTTTCAAGTTCTCTGCAACTGACACATTACTAGAGAAATAGGCTAACCTAATGGCTTCCCTAATCAATCTAGCTAAGGGTACCCCTTGTCACCCTGATGCTTTCCTAGTTACCAAGAAGGAAACAAACAAGAACCAACTCTTTCTGCACTGTTTTCTCACGGCTAAGTACTCTACTAGAGCCCGTATAACATCTAGCGTGTAAAGTTTCTCCTCTTCATTAAAATAGATGTGAATAATAATTTCCTGGCTTCTATGAAATTATGTGGCGACTTTTGGAAGATAGGGTTGTCTTAAGACCAGGCCCAGCCTAACTTCAAAAATCTGTGTAAACAGATGGTTAACTGACAGGGCTTGTATATCACTGACTCTATGGGCCGAAGTTAATGCCACTAGAATTACCATTTTTACAGTTACAATCTTGACTGACATTCTTTCCAGTTGTGCAAAAGGGGACTTAGCTAGTGCTTCTAGAACCAAGTTCAAATCCCAGGGAGGTATCTTAAGACTAAGGATTGGTCTGGACCTATCACAAGCTCTGATAAATCTAACAATCCATCTATTGGCTGCCAGGTTATAGTTGTACAATTCCCCAAGGGCCAAAACCTGCACTGTAAGAGTGCTAAAGGATAGGCCCAGTTCCATACCTTTCTGGAGGAATTGTAATATGACATTGTGACGACACAGAATTTAATCTTAATTATCCAGACATCTATTTTCAATTGGTCAAGAACTATAGACTGTTGTCATGAGTCTTAAAAGTTTATTCTTCATATTTTTGAAAGGCTGCCGTTTGCCTCTTATATCAGCCCCTAAAGTTTATAGTCTGTTATCTTTGCAAGACAGATGCAAGGTCATTGAACAATCAATATTTGATTATATGCTGATTGACCATTGCGTGGAACCCTGTGGCTTGTTGACTTGCAAAACAGTGGAGGGAAAACTATGCAAATTGATTAAATACTCAAACAATGAGATAAACTCATCCCACCTCCCCCTTGACTTGTGGATGAGGACCTGAAACACAGATGTGGGTATGAAAAAAAAAGTATTTCTATCATTCTGCAAGAAGAACCAGAGACTGTCTACAAAATCACAGCCAGCAACACTCTACAGGACAGCAGCCAGGACATCATGGCTCCATCACAAGGAACACAGATTTGACATTCTACAGGATGTCAGCTTAGGGGACCCACGGCCCCGGCTGGAAGAATAAAGATCTGCTCCATTCACCATCACTGAACCCATGGATATCTTTGGGGAAGCAAGGATTTCGACCCAACAGTCACCTGAGTCACCATTTGGGAAGCCAGGATTGGGACCCACCAATCACCTGGCTCCATGGACACATTCGGAGAAGCCAAGTTGTGACAATCCGGTCACCTGGCCATGTTCCTCAATGCACTATCAACTTACTGTAACAACCTTGCCGGCATCACTGCATGGCTTCCCATCCCCCACACCCCAACTTACTCATTGCTCCAGGCCTTGCTGTGTGTTCTGTCTGCTGCCGGCTCCATGCTGTGTGCCTCTTGCTTCCTCCCTGCTCTCTGCATGCTTCCTGTCTGTGTGCATAAGGGGGCGGCGCCAGAACTCTTTGGTTCTTATGGAATCAGGGTGCACCTGTCTAATGTGTCCCTGGCCAAATACCAAGAGGCCTCTAGTATTTAGGGCAGCTCCACCCGGTGGTAGCTGCCTGTGCAATGTCTCAACTCAGTTAGTGTCTTGCTACTGAGTTGCCAAGTCCTGTCCTGTGTTTCGCCTTCTCTGGAGGCTTGATTCCTAGCTTTGCCTTGTACCTGTCTGTCTGCCCTCCAGGAGGCAGAATATCCTGGTTTCTGTGTCTTTGTTCCTGTACCTTGTCTCGTACCATTACCTTGTCTGTACTCAGTCCTACCTCTGTCTCTTGGTCTCCTCGTCTGTGGCTACTTTCCCTGCTGTGTCTATCCTTGTGTCCTCTCCGTACTCTTGCGATGCTGCCTGTGCTCCGCACTCTTGCGACGCTGCCTGTGCTCCGCAAACTGCAGCACCTCTTCGCAGTCTTGCGGTTCACCTCCTGTGTGAACAGGTCTCTACCTGTTCCTTCATACACCATTTACGCCCTGGAAGTCCTGGAGTCACAGCTGCTCTAATCCTGGTGAGTCAGCGGAAGGGTGACACACTGTAATTTTGCTGGGACTACTCTATCTGTTATTTGCCCGTTTTGTGGTTCAATAAAGTATTGCGTTGTCTGAGTAGCATTATGCCCATAATAAAAGGAGAGCTGGCGTTCAGTGGGATGAGCCCCGGTCCATGCTATCTCAGAGTAGCAGACGAGAACACCCACTGCCCCCCCCACCGTGACTCCACAGGCATGAATTGGTATGTCACCATCCAAGCTTTCCCCTGAACTAGACAAGAACCTTGCCCAAGTTCTACCATATAACTCAGTCGGCACTGGTTTTCTGCTTTTAGCCCCTTCACGCCGCAGCCCTTTTTTGTTTTAGCGTTTGTTTTTCTCTCCCCTTCTTCCCAGAGCCACAACTTTTTTATTTTTCTGTCAATGTGAGGATTTGTTTTTTGCGGGACGGGTACAACAGTTTTTGGGATTTTTTCACCCTGTTCACCAAATGTTAAAACTGACCTGCCATTATGATTGTCCAGATCAGTACAAGTTCGTAGATACCAAACATGTATAGGTTGTTTTTCATTTAAATGGCGAAAAAAAATTGCGTCATTTTCGGACCCGTAGCATCTCCATTTTTCGTGATCTGGCGCTGGGTGAGGGCTTATTTTTTGCATGCCAAGCTGACGTTTTTAGTGATACCATTTTGGTGTCTTTTGATCACCCCTTTCTTGCATTTTAATGCAATGTTTTGGGAACCAAAAACCAGTTATTACTTACTGGTAATAGGATTTTACAGAGTCCACGACAGCACCCACGGAGAGGGGATCCGCCCACCATCAGGACAGGAACCTACAGGTTAAAAAGGGGGGCGGTCCCCTTGCCTCCTCAGTTTGTGTTTCAGAGTATGAGAGGAACCACCCATGAATTAGTACATAATGATCATTATCCTATTTACATTGTCATACACCGTCACCTCTCCAGAGTGAAACCATACAAAAACTCCCTTCAGAGTGTAGGAAACTAGTGAATAATTACAAGGGGGGGGAATATGCGGGTGCTGTCGTGGATTCTGTAAAATACTATTACCAGTAAGTAATAACCGGTTTTTCTATCGCCACGACAGCACCCACGGAGAGACTTAAAGAGACTATTATTTGGGAGGGACCACAGCACCAAGTACTGTACGCCCAAAATCTAGATTAGAGGCGGATGACAGGTCAAGCCTGTAGTTCTTATAAAAGGTAGAAGTTGACACCCATATAGCTGCCTTACAAATTACATCAATGGAGACATCCGCCTTCTCCGCCCATGATGAGGCCATAGCTCGTGCTGAATGTGCTTTTATTCCCTCTGGCGGCGATTCTCCCGTTACCGAATAGGCCAGGCTGACTGCATCCCATATCCACCGAGCAATCGAACTGTTTGTGAGACCTGACCCTTTTCATTGTCCCTGGAAAGCAATAAAAAGTGCCCTACTCTTCCTCCAGCTATGAGTCCTTGTTAACTACTCTAGCAGTACTCTTAACATCTAGGCTATGGAGCATTTGTTCCTCCGGTGTGACTGGGTTATCATAAAAGGAAGGCAAATAGATTTCTTGACTTCTATGAAATTTAGAAGGAACTTTCGGTAAATAAGATGGGTCTGGTTTTAAAACTATTTTGTCTTGCTAGACCATTAGAAAGGGAGGATCTACCAATAATGCTTGGAGATCATTGACCCATCTAGCTGAAGTTAATGCTACCAACAGGGCAGTTTTAAAGGTTAATACCTTCATTGAAGTTGAATCTAACGGCTCAAAGGGTGGAACCATCAATGCATCTAATACCATGTTTAAGTCCCCTGCTGGTAGTTTGGCAATGTGTACTGGTTTCATTCGTTCGCAGGCGTAAATGAACCTAGTAACCCATCTGTTGCCCGCTATATTATTGTTATATAATGCCCCTAATGTGGATATCTGCACCTTAAGAGTGCTGACTGACAATCCCAATTCCCAATCTTGCTGTAAAAATTCCAAAATTGCAGAAATCGGAATAACATCTGATAGAGGAGTCGGGTGAAACATTAAGAACTTCCTCCACGTTTTACAATAAGTCTTTGCAGTGATCTCCTTCCTGCTTTTTAACAATGTAGTAATTAGAGGTTCAGAGAACCCTCTACTCCTCAGTAGCTCCCTCTCCAGGCTCGATGGTAATATCCAGGGGTCGGTCACAGACATTGCTTTCAGCCATGAAAACCATGGCCTTTTGGGCCAAAATGGGGCTATCAGAATTACTCTCGCCCCTTCTTACCTCATTTTGCTGAGGACCAGAGGGACTAGACACAGAGGGGGGAATGCGTATGCCAGGACAAATTCCCACTGGGATTGAAGGGAATCCACCATTTCTGGCAGATCCCTCACTCACAGAGATGCGAATCTCCTGAACTGCCTGTTTTCCCTTGTGGCAAATAGGTCTATCACCGATAGGCCCCACAACTGCACTATTTTCCTGAAGATCTCCCTGCTCAAGGTCCATTCTCCCTGGCTTAGAGAATGTCGACTGAGATAATCTGCCTACACGTTGTGCTCCCCTTTTATGTGGAGCGTCGACAGGGAGAGGAGTTGCGTTTCGGGTAGGTTCAATATTTCTTCTGCGGTGTTCATCAGGGAATACGACCTTGTACCCCCTTGATGGTTTAGATAAGCCACTACTGTTGTATTGCCGGAGTGTATCCGTACACGAGACCCCCGCAGATGCGGTAGAAATTGAAGGAGCGCATATCTTACGGCCAGAAGTTCTTGTTGATATGAGGAATTTTCTCAGAAATGCTCACTTACTATGAGTTTTGGGGCAGTTTGTAAACAGGTCTCTTCTTGGTTTCTCTGGCTTAGAGCAGGAAGATAAGACTCTGCCTACAGTCCCGTCCTGGAGCACAGGCATATCATTAACAGAAAACATCTACCACTGATTACACAAGTACCACAAGACTGATTTCTTCACACAAGGTATCATTTCATTCAGTTCAAAACTGCCAACCTGACAATACCTGTAGTTAACTTAGCAAAATCCTGCTGACAAGTTCGCTTTAAGGTTACCTCAAGGACAGGAAACCAAACTGATGCTGGGGAGATGTACCACTAATGTTAGGCGTCAGGTTCCTGCCACTGCACAGCAGGAATTCAGAGCCTTGCATCCGGCGGTCTCCCATTCCTCTTCGACCGCAGAGGAGCCTGCTCAGCAGTCTCGTCGTTCCCGACGCTCTGCTCAGACCAGCTCTGTGGGTCTGGCTGTTGCTGCCACCACTGGGCCAGCAATAGCAATGCAGGCTGCTCAGCAGCAAGCCACTCCTGAGGCTAAGTTCTTCAGTCGCTCCACTGAGCATGCTCACAGGACAATCTCCCATTGGAGATCGGGAGTCACATGCACAGGTCCTTCTCCAGATCTGGAAACTTCCGGAAGGTCTCGGCTATAAAAGGTTCGCATGACCGCTCGGCCATGCGCTAGTAAAGACTCTAGTTGCTACATGTGTGAATGATGACGAATGCATGGAACTGCGAATGACTCATTAAGATTCCCCTCCCTCTGATATTACGTGTGTGGACAGGGAACTAGAGATAGAGTCCGCGCAAGTCAGTGGCAAGCTACAGGTCACGGTGCATATCATTCCACTGTACTAGCGTCCGATAGTGTGGCCCATTACAGGGCATTATTGTACCGCGGCAGTCTGTCGCCTCGCTGCAGCAGTTATTGACGTTCGCAGCTGCAACGCCGCACGCACGGTAGGTCTAGAGAGACGCTGACGCTGTGACTTGGGCCAGAGTCCTGTGACTGTATACCGAGCGTGCATCTCGCTGAGCTCTGTGAGCTTGAACAGGCTCAGTATTTGTGTTTAGTGCTTCGGCGACTCTGATGTAACAGAGCCTGCCCAGCGCACACCGGGTGACGTTCAACCCGCGTGTTATACCACCATATTGTGCGTCCGCCATTGCTTAGCAGCAGCGTAACACCTCTGGACGGTGGACCCCGGGCGGCGAACGCACCTACTATTATTTTATAATTTGAGAAAAAGGAGAAACTGAGTCCAAAGCTACATAGAGAAATAACAACTTTATTTTTCAAGACAATACAGAGAGCAGTACGCCCCCCGAAGAAGCGGGTGTACCGCGAAACGTGCGTTGGGGTCCTCCTGGTTAGCGGTGCTGTCGGTGGCTGACATGATGGGTGTGTTTTAACTCCGTCCATGATTATTTTACTGGGTTATGTGCAATAGACGAACCAATACCTTTTTTTTTCTCTATTACTCCGCTTTGGTTACTTAGGAGTATTATATCTCCATATGACTTTATTAACTGGGGTCTAGAGAATTTTTGCTATTATATAATACACCATTTCTTGCCAGCCCCTATTGAGGGACTTAAATGCAACTTACCCTTATGTGCCATTGACCACACTGCACAGGTTCTTTTTTGTATCCGGTGATATATGACATTGTTTCCCTTCATCTGATTTTATTAGCGCCTTTACTCGTCCTGCTCTCTGTATTGTCTTGAAAAATAAAGTTGTTATTTCTCTATGTAACTTTGGACTCAGTTTCTCCTTTTTCTCAGTTTTTGTGAGTCGTTTCTACCTCCTTTACTTCACTTGGGGCATTTGTGCACTTGCACAGTATGAATTATAATGTATTTTGAGGGTTTTTGTTTTGTTCTGTTTTATAATTTGGTGCGTTCCGCCAGCCCTAACAACTACTTTATTCAGTAGGTCCTTGATGGGCAGATTCCCTCTCTCAGGTGATGCTGTCATGGGAGAAAGGGAATATTAATATTCCTCCTGGTCGCCTCCGGCTTTCAGTCACAGAGGTGCACTAGTACATAGTGAGAGGCAGCTGTAACCACAATCCCAGGCACTGACTTGCTCAGCAGTACATTGGTGCACTATGTACAGTACAGTGACGGACGCCGCACCTCTATGACTAAAAGCCAGAAGCTGTCGGAAGGAATAAAGATTATTTCCACTGGCAGCAGAGCTCCCTGTGTTGTGGCCACATGGCTTGAGAATGCTATTAACCTGCGGATTATCACTGTTTTATCAGTGAGAGATTATCATACAAATATGTTGTACAGACATTGCAGGAAGACATCTTAGTCCAATAGTGGACTCTTGTATTGTTTACCTACAAGGATAACAATGAACTATGATGTGACAACATACAGCTCTGGTGTTGTACTTGTATAAAGCTGTGTATGTGATCAGCACAGACTCTATCCTCAGAATAATCGTAGTTCTCACTGACTGCATACAGGAAGGTTATTACAATACAGTATCTAACCTGATTTCATCCTTTGCAAAATGATAGAGCTACTTTTTTTTTTTTCAATTTCTAGGTTCTTCAATCAGCAAGAGGCCTCCAGACAAGCTTGTTTTTCATACCTCCATCACCAGAGTCCTCTTCAGTCATCCACCATGGAGAAGTATCTTTCTTGTTTGCTTTTTTAACTTTCGGCTTTCCAAGATTTTCAAGAACAATTGATTTTTTGTTATTATCAAATGAGTCATCTGAAAGAGACTGAATACAAGCAAATAATGAAACGGCTAACAGAAAAAAAATCCAAACATGCATTATAACTACGGTATATATGCTTGCACAAGTACAAGTGACAAAGGACGTGACATGCACACAGCAACTAAAAAGATTAAAACATTTCATCATATCTAGAAGCGTAACGATCACAGTTAGAGGTTACGACTGCAAAAGGGCCGGTGTGAGAGGAGGGCTTGCCAACTGCAAATATTTCCTTGGAAGCTGAAATGTATTGTGGTGCAGAGACCTGCTGGTTCCCTGCAATGGCTAATCAGAGGCCGAAAGATGCCATTGGTGTGCCCGTCACGGGAGGCTCATGGCAGTGACGCCTTGCGTTGCCCGTGCCGACACGCCAAGGTCAGCTTTTGCATCGGCTATAGAAGACCCCATACATCGTGGCAGTGGGTGAAAATAAGAATAATCATTTGTTTATTTTAAAAAAAGAAATGTGCTGGAGAATAAAGAGGGACATTATACCAGGAAGGGGCCCTGGATGGGGGACATTGCTACTGGATGGGGTTGAGGATTAAGGGGGTCATTATGACAGGAATGGGTTAGGAGGGGGGCACTATACTAGGAAGGAGCCCAGGATGAGGGACATTTATTCAGGAAGGAGCTAGGAGAGGGAAACTGTGGGCCTAGAATATAGGACATTATACTATAAAGGAGCAGAGGATAGAGACATTAAACTATGTAGGGGAACAGGATGGGGGACCTTATACATGGAAGGGACATTATACCAGAAAAGGGCTCAGGATGGGGGACATTGTTCTAGGAAGGGCCATGATGGGGGGCATTATGATAGTAAGGAGAAAGGTCAGGATACATTACTACATGGGGGGGGCAAATATGCATGTTTTTATATGTTCTAGAATGCTGCAACATGCTGGTTAACCCCTTCCTGACATGAGACGTACTATCCCGTCCACGGTACCCGGGCCCGTATGACCGGGGACGGGATAGTACGTCTACCGCGATCAGCGGCGCCCACGTGGTGAGCGCCGCTGATCGCGGCCGGGTGTCAGCTGATTATCACAGCTGACACCCGGCACTACGTGTCAGGGGCGGTCACGGACCGCCCCCGACACGTTAACCCCTTGCACACCGCGATCAAACATGATCGCGGTGTACCGGGGGTTAAAGGGAAGCATCGGCAGGGAGGGGGCTCCCTCCGTGCTTCCCTGAGCCCCCCACGGCAGCGCAATGTGCAGCGCTGCTGCGGGGGGCTCCTTTCCTCCAGGCCCCCGAATCCAAGATGGCGACGGGGGCCTTCGGGGGCCTGGGGAAGCTGGCTTCCTCAGTGCCTGCAAAGCGCAGGCATGAGGAAGCCTTGTGCACTGCCTGTGACAGATTGCTGATCTGTCACAGTGATCTGTGATGTGACAGATCAGCGATCTGTCACAGGACAGTGATGTCCCACCTGGGACTATGTAATAAAGTAAAAAAAAAATTAAAAAAAAGTGTAAAAATAAATTTAAAAAAATCGCCAAATAAATTAGTAAAAAAAAAAAAAAATATTCCCCAATAAATTCATTTTTTGAAAATAATAAAAAAAAAAAACAATAAAAGTACACATATTAGGTATCGCCGCGTCCGTAACGACCTGCCCTATAAAACTGTCCCATTAGTTAACCCCTTTAGCGAACCCCTTAAAAAATAAAAATAAAAAACGAAGCAAAAAATAATGATTTATTATCATACCGCCAAACAAAAAGTGCAATAACGCGCGATCAAAAAGACGCATATAAATATCCATGGTACCGCTGAAAACGTCATCTTGTCCCGCAAAAAACAAGCTGCCACACAGCATCATCAGCGAAAAAATAAAAAAGTTATAACTCGCAGAATAAAGCGATGCAAAAATAATTATTTTTTATATAAAATAGTTTTCATTGCATAAAACCGACAAAAACATAAAAAAACGACCTAAATGAGGTATCGCTGTAACCGTACTGACCCGAAGAATAAAACCGCTTTATCAATTTTACCGCACGCGGAACGGTGTAAACGCACCCCCCCCAAAAGAAATTCATGAAACGCTGGTTTTTGTTCATTCTGCGTCCCAAAAATCGGAATAAAAAGCGATCAAAAAATTTCACGTGCCCGAAAATGGTACCAATAAAAACGTCAACTCGTCCCGCAAAAAATAAGACCTCACATGACTCGGTGGGTCAAAATACGGAAAAATTATAGCTCTCAAAATGTGGTGATGCAAAAACTATTTTTACAATAAAAAGCGTCTTTTAGCGTGCGACAGCCGCAAAACATAAAAACCGCCATAAATAGTAAATCAAACCCCCCGTTATCACCCCCTTAGTTAGGGAAAAATAATAAAATAAAAAAAATGTATTTATTTCCATTTTTCCATTAGGGTTAGAGCTAGGGTTAGGGCTAGGGGTGTGTTGGGGTAGGGTTGGGGTAGGGTTAGGGCTAGGGTTAGGGTTAGGGCTAGGGTTAGGGCTAGGGTTAGGGGCGTGTTGGGGTTCGGGTTGGAGTTAGAATTGGGGGTTTCCACTGTTTGGGCACATCAGGTGCTCTCCAAATGCAACATGGCGTCTGATCTCAATTCCAGCCAATTCTGAGTTGAAAAAGTCAAATGGTGCTCCTTCCCTTCCAAGCTCTGCTATGCGCCCAAACAGTGTTTTACCCCCACATGTAGGGTAGCAGCCTACTCAGGACAAATTGCAAAACAATTTTTGGGGTCCAATTTCTCCTGTTACCCTTAGGAAAATAAAAAATTGGGGGCAAAAATATCATTTTTGTGGAAAAAAATGATTTTTTTATTTTCACATCCGAGTGTTATAAACTTCTGTGAAGCACTTGGGGGTTCAAAGTGCTCACCACACATCTAGATAAGTTCCGTGGGGGGTCTAGTGTCCAAAATGGGGTCACTTGTGGGGAGTTTCAATAGTTTAGGTACATCAGGGGCTCTCCAAACGCACATGACACCCGCAGACCATTCCATCAAAGTCTGCATTCCAAAACGTCACTGCTTCCCTTCCGAGCCCCGACGTGTGTCCATACAGTAGTTTTCTCCCACATATGGGGTGTCAGCGTACTCAGGACAAATTGGACAACAACTTTTGGGGTCCAATTTCTCCTGGTACCCTTGGGAAAATAAAAAAATGGTGACTAAAAGATCATGTTTGTGGAAAAAATACGAATTTTTTATTTTCACGCCCGGGCGTTGTAAACTTCTGTGAAGCACTGGGGGGGTCAAAGTGCTCACCACACATCTAGATAAGTTCCTTGGGGGGTCTAGTTTACAAAATGGTGTCAATTGTGGGGGTTTCCACTGTTTAGGTACATTAAGGGCTCTCCAAAGGCAACATGACACCCGCAGACCATTCCATCAAAGTCTGCATTCCAAAACGTCACTACTTCCCTTCCGAGCCCCGATGTGTGCCCATACAGTAGTTTTCTCCCACATATGGGGTGTCAGCGTACTCAGGACAAATTGGACAACAACTTTTGGGGTCCAATTTCTCCTGGTACCCTTGGGAAAATAAAAAAATGGTGACTAAAAGATCATGTTTGTGGAAAAAATACTAATTTTTTATTTTCACGCCCGGGCGTTGTAAACTTCTGTGAAGCACTGGGGGGGTCAAAGTGCTCACCACACACCTAGATAAGTTCCTTGGGGGGTCTAGTTTACAAAATGGTGTCATTTGTGGGGGGTTTCCACTGTTTAGGTACATTAGGGGCTCTCCAAAGGCAACATGACACCCGCAGACCATTCCATCAAAGTCTGCATTCCAAAACGTCACTACTTCCCTTCCGAGCCCCGACGTGTGCCCATACAGTAGTTTTCTCCCACATATGGGGTGTCAGCGTACTCAGGACAAATTGGACAACAACTTTTGGGGTCCAATTTCTCCTGGTACCCTTGGGAAAATAAAAAAATGGTGACTAAAAGATCATGTTTGTGGAAAAAATACTAATTTTTTATTTTCACGCCCGGGCGTTGTAAACTTCTGTGAAGCACTGGGGGGGTCAAAGTGCTCACCACACATCTAGATAAGTTCCTTGGGGGGTCTAGTTTACAAAATGGTGTCATTTGTGGGGGGTTTCCACTGTTTAGGTACATTAGGGGCTCTCCAAAGGCAACATGACACCCGCAGACCATTCCATCAAAGACTGCATTCCAAAACGTCACTACTTCCCTTCCGAGCCCCGACTTGTGCCCATACAGTAGTTTTCTCCCACATATGGGGTATCAGCATACTCAGGACAAATTGGACAACAACTTTTGGGGTCCAATTTCTCCTGGTACCCTTGGGAAAATAAAAAAATGGTGACTAAAAGATCATGTTTGTGGAAAAAATACGAATTTTTTATTTTCACGCCCGGGCGTTGTAAACTTCTGTGACGCACTGGGGGGGTCAAAGTGCTCACCACACATCTAGATAAGTTCCTTAGGGGGTCTAGTTTCCAAAATGGTGTCATTTGTGGGGGGTTTCCACTGTTTTGGTACATCAGGGGTTTTCCAAACGCGACATGGTGTCCAATCTCAATTCCAGCCAAAAACGTCAAATGGCGCTGCTTCCCTTCCAAGCTCTGCCATGCGCCCAAATAGTGGTTTACCCCCACATGTGGGGTATCAGCGTACTCAGGACAAATTGCACAATAACTTTTAGGGTCCTGCTACCCTTGGGAAAATAAAAATTGGGGTGAAAAGATCATTTTTGTGGAAAAAATATGATTTTTTAATTGTACCGCTGTACGTTATAAACTTCTGTAAAGCCCTTGTGGGTTCAAAGTTCTCACCACATATCTAGATAAGTTCCTTGGGGGTCTAGTTTCTAAAATGGGGTCACTTGTAGGGGGTTTCCACTGTTTAGGTACATCAGGGACTCTCCAAACGTGACATGGCGTCCAATCTGAATTCCAGCCAATTTTGCATTGAAGAAGTCAAACGGCGCTCCTTCCATTCTGAGCTCTGCCATGCGCCGAAACAGTCGTTCCCCCCCACATATCAGGTATCTGCGTACTCAGGACAAATTGCACAATAACTTTTGCAGTTCAATTTCTCCTGTTACCCTTGGTAAAATAAAAAAAATTGAACCTGAAGTATTTTTTTTATGAAAAAAAGTTAGATGTTCATTTTTTTTTAAATATTCAAAAAAATTCCTGTGACGCACCTAAAGGGTTAATAAACTTCTTGAATGTGGTTTTGAGCACCTTAAGGGGTGCAGTTTTTAGAATGGTGTCACTTTTGGGTATTTTCTATCATATAGACCCCTCAAAGTGGCTTCAAATGTGATGTGGTCCTAAAAATAAAATGGTGTTGTAAAAATGAGAAATCGCTGGTCAACTTTTAACCCTTATAACTTCCTAACAAAAAAAAATTTTGGTTCCAAAATTGTGCTGATGTAAAGTAAACATGTGGGAAATGTTAGTTATCAAGTTTTTTGTGTGCCGTATCTCTGTGATTTAAGGGCATAAAAATTCAAAGTTGGAAAATTGCGAAATTTTCAAAATTTTCGCCAAATTTCCGTTTTTCTCACAAATAAACGCAAGTTATTTGAATGAAATTTTACCACTATCATGAAGTACAATATGTCACGAGAAAACAATGTCAGAATCACCGGGATCCATGGAAGCGTTCGAGAGTTATGACCTCATAAAGGTACAGTGGTCAGAATTGTAAAAATTGGCCCGGTCATGAACGTGCAAACCACCCTTGGGGGTGAAGGGGTTAAAAACTGATATTTAGTGCGGTGAATAAGATTGTATCTGGTCCAACAAGATCAGAGGAAGGGGGTCACATGAGGCATCCAGTACAGAGCGGTGCTGACATGTGTAAGCCTTAGTGGTCCACAGCGTACAGACCCGGCACAGCTCCGTACACCCGAGTGCAGCAGATCAGCCCCCATTCATTCATTAAGAGTGGAGCTCTACACCGTATATGGAGCTGTATGAAATTCTGGAGGCTGATCTGTGGCGGTCCCTGGTGTGGAGCCCCCACTGTTGTGACATTGACGACCTATCCTTCGGCTACGGCGTCAGTGACCGACCTGGAGACCTGAGTAATAAGAGTATAAGGTAGCGCTGCCATAATGGCAGGTAACAATGTGGAAGGACAGAAGCCCCCCAGGTGCGGTCACCACATACTCCATTGGTAGTTATGATGTAGCTGACATACGCTGTCACGTTGTGAGATGTGTGAGGTAGAGCAGGGTCCTAGAGCTCGGGACACTCCAGCTCCTTGTGGGTTACCTACCTCCTTTAAGAACTGTTCAAACTGCTCATCCAACTCCTCCTTAGACAGCCGGTGAGCCATGGCTCCTCTATGGAGATGTTACACTGCGGTCAGGAACAGCTCCACCACACGACAACCATGGAGAAGTAGCAGGAAGCCTCACAGAAGATGCCCGCGTCACTTTACGACAGGAACACCGGGCGACAAAACAGAACCGGCGCGGGACTGGTAACCGGGACAACGCATCTCTACCGCTCGCGTTCCCGACCACTGTAGTTTAGGAACATCCAATCGCTCGTCTCCGCGCATCCACCAATAGCGACACAGGAGTCACGGGCCTCCTGCAAGCAAAGAAGAGCGGAGACAGGTGACTGGCTGGAAGCCGTAGGCCTTGCGGGTGACGGTTGGGTGAACATCCAATGGATCTGCTCCGGAGAGGCGTGACGTCAAGGGAAGAGGCGGGGCCTTACAAATAGCGCCGCTGACAGCAAGGACTGGAGAAAAACAGCAGCAGTGCACGTGGCTATGAGGTGGTGACAGGAGCGGCGCGGATACCGGGCTCTGGGCGCCTCTACTTTCCAATGTTATCTCTCCAGTCCCTGACTGTGAAGCCAGTGCCTCATTATACAGCTGTATAGCGCCGCCATTTCTTCAGAGTGTAATCCCAGGAATAACGCTGTTACCCTGCAGATATGGGGTTAATCTGGTTAACAGCGCTATGGTGCTGCCTGCACACAGCCGAATGTAGGGAGGAGAAAACTAGTGGCCGGTATTACCCATCCACCTTCTGTGATGGGCAGATGTGCAGTACCGACCAGGGCCGCTGTGCAAGAGATGGCGCAGCTAAGTAAATGCGCAGTTCCAGCTGAAAAGGGAGGTATCGCACCCCTACCGATCAGACATTTAGGCTACGTGCACACACTGCGGATTTTGTAAAATCTGCAGGTCAAAAGACTTGCGGATTAGCCCGCGCTTATGCCCTGCAGTGTTTCATCTCCACATTGGAGGAGATGGCAAACCTCAGCGGAATCCGCAGAAAGAATTGACATGTCAATTCTGCGGTTTAGAAACTGCGCGGAAATATCCGCACCGTCTGCACTGCGGTTTTTAATATCCATAGGATATTATGGTACTGTACACCGCAGCAAAAACTGCTGCGGAACCGCAGCAGAATCCGCAGCGTGTGCACTGTGCACACACCCTTAAAGGGAATCTGTCACCCTTTTTTTGGCCTTTCAGCTGCCGGCATAGACATCGGGGGCTTATCTACAGCATTCTGTAATGCTGTAGATAAGCCCCCGATGTAACCTGAAAGAGAAGAAAAACACGTTATATTATACTCACGGGGGTGGGTGGTCCGTCCGGCGCCTCCCTTTATGCGATGACGTCCTCTTCTCCCGTCCTGTAATGGCTCCGGTGCAGGCGCACTGCTCTGCCCTGTTGAGGGCAGAGCAGAGTCCTGCAGTGCACAGGCGTCGGGAGAGGTCTGGTGCCTGCGCACTGCAGAATTCTACTCTGCCCTCAACAGGGCAGAGCAGTGCGCCTGCACCGGAGCCATTACAGGACGGGAGAAGAGGACATCATGCGCATGAAGAAGGGAGGCGCCGGACGGGACGGCGACACCCATCGGACCGGACCGCCCACCTCGGTGAGTATAATATAACGTGTTTTTCTTCTCTTTCAGGTTACATCGGAGGCTTATCTACAGCATTACAGAATGCTGTAGATAAGCCCTCCATGTCTATGCTGGCAGCCAATAGGGGAAAAAAAGGGTGACAGATTCCGTTTAACCCCTTCACTACCAAGGGTGGTTTGCACGTTAACTACCGGGCCAATTTTTACAATTCTGACCACTGTCCCTTTATGAGGTCATAACTCTGAAACGCTTCCGTGGATCCCGGTGATTCTGACACTGTTTTCTCGTGACATATTGTACTTCATGTTAGTGGTAAAATTTCATTCATATAACTTGCGTTTATTTATGAGAAAAACGGAAATTTGGCGAAAATTTTGAAAATTCCGCAATTTTCCAACTTTGAATTTTTATGCCCTTAAATCACAGAGATACAGCACACAAAAAAGTTAAGTAACATTTGCCACATGTTTACTTTACATCAGCACAATTTTGGAACCAAAATTTTTATTTGTTAGTAAGATATAAGGGTTAAAAGTTGACCAGCGATCTCTCATTTTTGCAACACCATTTTATTTTTACGGACCACATCACATTTGAAGCCACTTTGAGGGGTCTATATGATAGAAAATACCCAAAAGTGACACCATTCTAAAAACTGCACCTCTTAAGGTGCTTAAAACCACATTCAAGGAGTTTATTAACCCTTCAGGTGCGTCACAGGAATTTTTTGAATATTTAAAAAAAAATTAACATTTAACTTTTTTTCACCAAAAAAATTACTTCAGGTTCAATTTTTTTTATTTTACCAAGTGTAACAGGAGAAATTGGACTGCAAAAATTATTGTGCAATTTGTCCTGAGCACGCTGATACCTGATATGTTGGGGGGAACCACTGTTTCGGCGCATGGCAGAGCTCAGAAGGGAAGGAGCGCCGTTTGACTTTTTCAATGCAAAATTGGCTGGAATTGTGATCGGACGCCATGTCGCGTTTGGAGAGCCCCTGATGTACCTAAACAGTGGAAACCCCCCACAAGTGACCCCATTTTTGAAACTAGACCCCCTAAGGAACTTATCTAGATATGTGGTGAGAACTTTGAACCCACAAGGGCTTCACAGAAGTTTATAATGTACATCGGTACAATGAAAAAATCATATTTTTTCCACAAAATGATCTTTTCACCCCCAATTTTTATTTTCCCAAGGGTAACAGGACCCTAAAAGTTATTGTGCAATTTGTCCTGAGTACGCTGATACCCCATATGTGGGTGTAAATGACTATTTGGGCACATGGTAGAGCTCGGAAGGCAAGCAGCGCCATTTGACTTTTTTGGCTGGAATTGAGATCGGACACCATGTCGCGTTTGGAAAGCCCCTGATGTACCAAAACAGTGGAAACCCCCACAAATGACACCATTTTGGAAACTAGACCCCCCAAGGAACTTATCTAGATGTGTGGTGAGAACTTTGAACCCCCAAGTGCTTCACAGAAGTTTATAACGCCCAGGCGTGAAAATAACAAAAACATTTTTTTCCACAAAAATGATATTTTTGCCCCCAAATTTTTATTTTCCCAAGGGCAACAGGAGAAATAGGACCCCAAAAGTTGTTTTGCAAATTGTCCTGAGTAGGCTGATACCCCATATGAGGGGGTAAAACACTGTTTGGGTGCATGGCAGAGCTTGGAAGGGAAGGAGCACCATTTGACTTTTTCAAAGCAGAATTGGCTGGAATTGAGATCAGATGCCATGTTGCGTTTGGAGAGCACCTGATGTGCGCAAATAGTGGAAACCCACAATTCTAACCCTAGCCCTAGCCCTAACCCTAATGGGAAAATGGAAATAAATACATTTTTTTAATTTTATTATTTTTCCCTAACTAAGGCTGGTTTCACATTTGTGTTTTTTTTCGCGGTATGCGCTCGGGCGCACAAAATGCAACCTGTTGCATTTTTTGGGCGTCCGACTTGCCTCAAAAAAACGCATGCGCGCGCAATGCGTTTTTTTACAGCAAGACACCCATTATAAGTCTATGGGTGCGCATATGTGCGCATTGGCATGCTTATGTATGCGTTTTTTTGCACATGCGTTTTTTTTTGTTAACCATGGAATTTAGGGGTTTGGGTTAGAGTTAGGGTTAGTTAAGGGGGTTTAGGGTCATGGTTAGGGTCAGGGTTAGTTAGGGTTTGGGTTAGGGTTAAGTATGGTTTGGTTAAGGGTTAGGGTCAGGGTTAGTTAGGGTTTGGGTTAGGGTTAAGTATGGTTTGGTTAAGGGTCAGGGTTAGTTAGGGTTTGGGTTAGGGTTAAGTATGGTTTGGTTAAGGGTTAGGGTCAGGGTTAGTTAGGGTTTGGGTTAGGGTTAAGTATGGTTTGGTTAAGGGTCAGGGTTAGTTAGGGTTTGGGTTAGGGTTAAGTATGGTTTGGTTAAGGGTCAGGGTTAGGGTCAGGGTTAGTTAGGGTTTGGGTTAGGGTTAAGTATGGTTTGGTTAAGGGTTAGGGTTGGGGTCAGGGTTGGGGTCAGGGTCAGGGTTAGTTAGGGTTTGGGTTAGTAAAGTCATGGTTTGGGTTAGTGTGAGGGGCCACCTAATGTTTGGAAAAAACGCAAACGCGGTAAAAACGCACTAAAAACGCATACAAACGCATAAAAACGCTGCGTTTTTTTCATGCATGCTCATAAAAATGCTTGAAAAAAACGCAGCAGTTGTATGCTTTTCTATGCGTTTTTTCAATGCGTTTTTTTGCGGGAAAAACGCGCTGCAAAAAAAAGCAAGTGTGAAATTAGCCTAAGGGGGTGATAACGGGGGGGTTTGATTTACTATTTATGGCGGTTTTTATGTTTGACAGCTGTTGCACGCTAAAAGATGCTTTTTATTGTAAAAATAGTTTTTGCATCACCACATATTGAGAGCTATAATTTTTCCTTATTTTAACCCACCGAGTCATGTGAGGTCTTATTTTTTGCGGGACGAGTTGACGCTTTTATTGGTATCATGTTCGGGCATGTGACATTTTTTGATCGCTTTTATTTTGTTTTTTGGGACGCAGAATTTACAAAAACCAGCGTTTCATGAATTTCTTTTGGGTGGTGCGTTTACGCCGTTCCGGGTGCGGTAAAATTTATAATGCGGTTTTATTCTTCGGGTCAGTACGGTTACAGCGATACCTCATTTAGGTCTTTTTTTATGTTTTGGCGCTTTTATGCAATGAAAACAATTTTATATAAAAAATAATTTTTTGCATCACTTTATTCTGCGAGCTATAACTTTTTTATTTTTTCGCTGATGATGCTGTATGGTGGCTCGTTTTTTGCGGGACAAGATAACGTTTTCAGCGGTACCATGGATATTTATATGCGTCTTTTTGATCGCCCGTTATTGCACTTTTTGTTCGGCGGTATGATAATAAATCATTTTTTGCTTCGTTTTTTATTATTTTTTAAGGGGTTCGCTTAAGGGGTTAACTATTGGGACAGTTTTATAGGGCGGGTCGTTACGGACGCGGCGATACCAAATATGTGTACTTTTATTGTTTTTTTTTTTTTTATTTCCAAAAAATGAATTTATTGGGGAATATTTTTTTTTTTTTTAATTTATTTGGCGATTTATTTTTAATTATTTTTACACTTTTTTTTATTTTTTTTTTACTTTATTACAATGTCCCTGGGGGGGACATCACTGACCTGTGACAGATCGCTGATCTGTCACATCACAGATCACTGTGACAGATCAGCGATCTGTCACAGGCACTGCACAGGCTTCCTCATGCCTGCGCTTTGCAGGCACTGAGGAAGCCAGCTTCCTGCAGGCCCCCGGAGGTCCCCGTCGCCATATTGGATCCGGGGACCTGCAGGAAAGGAGTCCCCCGCAGCAGCGCTGCACATTGCGCTGCCGTGGGGGGGCTCAGGGAAGCAAGGAGGGAGCCCCCTCCCTGCCGATGCTTCCCTTTAACCCCCGGTACACCGCGATCGTGTTTGATCGCGGTGTGCAAGGGGTTAACGTGTCGGGGGCGGTCCGTGACCGCCCCTGACACATTGTGCCGGGTGTCAGCTATGATAATTAGCTGACACTCGGCCGCGATCAGCGGCGCTCACCACGTGGGCGCCGCTGATCGCGATGACGTAATATTCCGTCCATGGTAATTAGGTCCATGGTCACATGGACAGAATATTACGTCAATTGTAGGTAAGGGGTTAAAGGGAACCTGCCACCCCCCCAGACGTTTTAAGTAAAGAGCCACCTTGTGCAGCACTAATGCTGCATTCTGTCAAGGTGGCTCTTTTACTTAGCGTCCCTTCCACTGCAGAAGTAATCGTTATTAAAATTGTTCAAAAATACCTGAATTTTGACAGGGGGGCAGGTCTTTCCCCCAGGGCTGTGGAAGTCGGTAAGCCAAACCTGCGACTCCGACTCCTCATTTCCCTTACACTGACTCTGACTCTCACATATATTGCTTATATTTAAGTGAAAAATTTATTGTAGTACAATGTGAACATCAGACATTTAATCATTTTTATTATACAATAATCAAGATATTTAGTTAAAACATAATATATATTTATTGGAATACAACTTTAGAACACAAAAAACTAATAAATTGTAAATATGTAATGCACTATGTAATATCGATAACATATATATATATTGTATGTATATATATTATATACTGTATATCACTATGTAAGTGGCAAAAAACAGTTTTCAACAAAAACATACTAAATAACATTTGTGCAGTCTATAGAAAAATATTCAGAATTGAGAGTACTCAGTAGTTGATACCTTTTAATGGCTAACTGAAAAACTGGTAACAGAACTATCAATATGGGAGAGGGAGAAACATAAATATAAACATTGGACCAGTTCATAGATAAGGAGTCCAGATGTTTTATGGTCCTCTGATTGGGGTCTAGTTCTGTGTTGTGATGCCCCCACAAGGTTTTAAAAGGGAAATTCCTTAATTGATGTAAAAAGACATAAATCCATGCAACACATTCATTGTGCAGTCTATGAATTTGTTCTAAGAAACAGAATTGCCTCCATCAGATCCTCCTTCATAGATGACCTCAAATCTGACCTAATAATTTTAAGGCTAGAGAACAACCTCTCTACACTAACTTGGGTTGGAGGCAAAGCCGTAACCACATGGGCAACATCTCTAACAATTTCCGGGTATAAAGGACTTGCCTCATACACAGTTTTGATGAACGGTTTTAGTTTTAAGCGCTCGCTCAAAACACATTTGTTCAGAGCGGCCTATCACATTCAGTAATCAAAGTCATTTTATGTTTGTGTGTAGCCCATTGACTATCTCCATCTAACCCCCACCCCCTGAAGATGGCTGGACCATCATTGTAAATACATCATTGTAAATACAAACCTGTGCTTTGTATCTGCCCCACCTCATTGTAGATTGTAAGCTCCCACGAGCAGGGTCGTCTTATTTCGCTTTAATTATTGTATTGTTAACGTTGTTACTTATGATTGTTGTGTTTGAAACTGTTCAACTGTAAAGCGCTGCGGAATATGTTGGCGTTATATAAATAAAGATTATTATTATTAACGGTTGAATTTTTCTATTTCTTTGAGAGCAAGTGAAACATTTTGCTGAAATATGGTCAATCTGCTTGCTATAGGAGACGGAGTGAAATCTTTTTCCTTGCGGCAACGCTTTGCCTGCTCCATGTCATCCAAATACTTGTCAAAGTCATACTCCTCATCTGATGAGGATGAAGATATGGCAGCAGTAGCACTGTCAGGACCCAAGTTCTCTTGCGCCTGGCAGTCCCCATGTAGGCCACTCATCCTAACTGCTACCTCAGTCAGAGCTTCTTTTCCATTAGTAAGCTGTTGATCATCAAGCAGTATACGATGACTTGGGTCCACATAAACAGCTGCCAGAAAAATTTTATTTTCCAATAGCTGTGTCTCTCCGTTTCATTGAAGCAGAAATGCCATCTGCGATTAAACCTCCTCTTGGGACAGGCAAAATAGCAAGTTCTTCCACTCCCTTATGAAAATGCCAGGAGTTAAATCCTCAGCTTGTAATTTTTTAGTCATGGTAAATGGGTGATTAAGCAATTCTTTCAATTCAGCCACCTGTGTCCATTGACCTTCATGTAGTGTTACCTGAGGGTTCGCCATATCTATAAGAAACGGTTTTAGTTCAAGCAATCGCTCAGTCATTAAATAAGTGCTGCCCCACCAAGTGGCTTGATCGACAATTGCCCCTTTCCCAGCACGTCTCTTCAAGATGGAATCAATTTTAACCAATTACCTCACTTTTCCAATCAGATTTCCAGCATGTCCCTCTTGCAGACTATCTCCTATTGCCAGCTACAGCGTGTGCACAACTTTCTCCAGCCCGGGGCCCAGGAATCGGATCCTGTGCAGGGCAGGCACCCCTCCTCTCTGGTGAAGACAGGACAGAGGAGGGGAGATTGCCCCCTGCAGTCTGGAGCCGGTGCACGACGGGAGCACTACAGCATACAAGTGAGTTTTGATAGGTGCGTGCCCCTGCTTCTAGGGGGGGCAGCTGCCCCCCTGCCCCTCGCTGGCTACGGCCATGATTCACACACAGCGTTTTTGCGGAATCGTTTTTTGCAGTAAAATGCAGTGACTCTGGGCATCCCAGCAAAGTCAATGGGTTTCAAGATATGACATTCAGACACATCGTTTTGTGAGGATCCGTTCTGGGCTGAATGAGCATGTCAGGTTGTGTGGCGTTTTTCTAATCTGCTTTTGCTATTCAAAACATTATCTATGAGCTCAAAAACCTTTCAGGTGATGCGGTTTTTTAAAAAGCTGATCTGCTTTTGCAGCTGAAAAACGAATCCTCAAAAAACGCAGCAAAAACGCTGTGTGTGAATGTAGCCTTAGATCAGGAATAGAACAGTACTTTATAGGACATTTCATAACTTTCCCAAATTCCTATGAAAAAATATTCAGCACATTCTGCATTGAACTACTGTACCCAATTTATTATATATTTTAGGAGTCGGACCATTTTATTCCGACTCCACAACTCCGACTCCACCACCCTGCTTTCCCCCTCTGACAGACGCTTCGCATCCATCAGTCATTTCGTATTTGGCGCCGCCTCCTCAGTGTTCTTTTGAAATGCTGGCACCTGCGCTGTACTATAGTTTTGTGGGCATGCGCAGTTAGCGCTGCCCGACGTGCCCGTGCTCTCAGATCACATCCTGGCTTTCATATTGCGCAGCCACAGATCCACCCCGCAGTCGCTTATGATTTATTCACACTGTGGGGCTGGGAATCTTGGGCATGAAAGCCGCAGAGAACTACTGCACATGCCCAAGATTCCCAGCCCCGCAGTGTGAATAAATCATAAGCGACTGTGGGGCGGGATCTGTGGCCACGCGATATGAAAGCCTATCAAAATAACACTGAGGAGGCGGCGCCAAATGCGAAATGACTGATGGATGCGAGGCGTCTGTCAGGGGGGGGGGGAACCTGCCCCCTGTCAAAATTCAGGTATTTTTGAACAATTTTAAAAACGATTATTTCTGCGGTGGAAGGGACGCTAAGTAACAGAGCCGCCTTGACAGAATGCAGCATTAGTGCTGCACAAGGTGGCTCTTTTACTTAAAAAACGCCTGGGGGGGGTGACAGGTTCCCTTTAACCCCTTAGTGACGGGTCAAATTTGATATCTGACCAGTGTCACTTTATGTAGTAATAATAACTCTCGAACACTTCAACAGATCTCATTTATTTTGAGATTGTTTTTTCATGACACGTACTTTATGTTAGTGGTAAAGTTATGTCGACGTTTTCTGCGTTTATTTATAAAAAAAAATCCGAAATTTGTAAACAAATTCTAAAAATTAGTAATTTTCAAACTTTGGCCAGTCATACTACATAAAATACTAATTAACACCTCCTGTCTGATTTACATCAGCACCATTTTTAAAATATCCGTTTATTTTGTTAAGATGTTAGAAAGTTTAAATTAAAATTTAAAATAATGACCCCTGATGAAGGAAGCCGTTTTAGCTCCCGAAACCAGTTGGATTTAGACTCTATTATTCCCACAGACCCAACCTTTGGTTTGGGAGTGACGTCACTACCCCATCCTCTGAAGCGGTAATCCGCCCAGAACTATCGGCAGTTTTTAATCACATTCGCCGCCGGCCAGGACAGCGTCTGATTCTGCCCACTTTTTAATTATGGTGCCTATCTGAACTCTCACTTCATACCCACCAAATAGCGACAGGTATCTATAATTGAACTGGTGTGCAGTATCCAAATCACGCGCAAACGCCGACTGCAAGACTTCCTACCAGCGCTGCTCCCCTCAAGTCCGTCCAGACCTTCTGTGAATCTTCCACTCTGCATCTATTACATCAGCAGGTACTATCATTATCGTTTGTTATTACTAAGCAAGAAATCTCTCTCGTATAGCACTTTCCGACACATCGTGCCTCTTTCTGTTTAGAGCACAGGAATACATTAACTCTGGGCCCTATCCCGCGGCCGGTGCCTGAACGCTGCTTACCGGCACCACTGACACCGCAGGCTGCTTGCGCCATTCAAACCACACCGCCGATTAGAAGACTTAACTACCATTCCTCCTACGATGGAACAGTAACATCCATCTCACTGCCTGGTTATTGCAGACCATATTTTACCTGACCGTGCAACTACTACAGCCACTGAGTCAACTAGTCAGTTACAATGACTGAGGTAAAAAGCTGACACTTTCTTTATAGAAACTTTTCTAATAATACATTTCTTAAAAGATATTATTTTGTGTCACCTATTAAAACCCCTTGTCAGCAGTATATAACACCGTCCTCATAACATTGTCCCTATATTTTAGACCATCTGGAGGGTGATTGTGAAACATGCCCTATGAGGAGACCTACACAAACCTTCACAGCAGTGACTACTAGTGGGCCTTTTAATCAACTAGCAACAACTAAACAATTTTTGATCGGAGTGTTTTTTCCTATGTCCTAAATAAAAAATTCAGTTGTTATATATGTTAAGTAAATAAACATATGTTTTTACATTACTCAATACACTGAAGAGATGCTTTAAATTTATCGTCTTTGTAGCACATTGCACTCCTAGACTAGAAATCATATATTGTAGGTACTGTATTTTTGGTTTTATAGGTTTTAAAGCGCCACTTGGATTCCCAGATGGAGATCGCGGTGACCATTTTCCTGAAGCAGACATCTCAATCTGCGCACTCGGCTTCAGGAAAATGGCTGCCGCGATCTCTGTGCACGCGCGGCCTCCTGCGGCCATTTTCATGAAGCCCGGGAAGCAGAGAATGCAATCTGCACACACGCGGCCTCAGGAAGATGGCCGTCACCATCGAGAAACCCTTGATTCACCCGGCTCTGCTCTTCGTGGACACCGGGCCGTGGCGTCACCACACCTGAGGAAGGGACCCTGCTCAGGTGCACGCCGTACCGCCCACCGCGCCGCAGCATTGCCACACCACTGCCGCAACCCCCCAGTAAGCCTGCGTTCGCACTATAAGACGAATCCACATTTTCCTCACAATTTTTTTGGGGGAAAAAGTGTGTCTTATAGTCTGAAAAATACAGTATATGTCATAAAATCCCCAAATGTGAGACTGTGATAGAAATATGTATAGATTTCATATAGATCTCACTTTCATATATACTCATACTCACAGCTAATATATACAGTATAATTCCATCTGCTTAAAATGGCCGCCACAAACCAGACAACGGTTTGGGACTTTCCAGGCATAAAGAGGAACTGAGCACTAGATGTCCTGAACTAATGTCTCGAATTTTAGCATAATTGCAGAAAAACCTACAGTTATACTTTAGGTGCTTAATCAGCATCTGGCCATGCATAAGGTTACGTTCCCATTAGCGTCTCTGTGCCCAGCGTATCATCTGCATGCGCAAACGCATGCCAAAACGCATTCCAACGCATGGTTACTCTTTTTTTATCCGCATCAGCTTACGCATGACGCCAAAAACTGCTGCGTATGCATTTTCGCATGCGTTTGCGTTTTTTCAGCACTTGCATTCACATTTTCATCAAATTTTGTAATGTAGCAAATGCTGTTCCAGGAGAATTCGTGCCTCCAAACCCCTTTTTATACAGCAGGGATTTTGCAGGTAGTGTTATCATTTCCTGGACATGATTAGTGTGAAGAACACATGCGTATCAAATGCATACGTACGCAAGTCCTTGCGTACCAATGCATTCCCATAGACAGTAATGCGTTGTTTTGATGCACTCATCCACATGCGTATGTCTGCACGAAATTGACGCCTCAAAAAATGTAGCATGTTGTGTGCACCGCACACAGCAAAACGACGCATGTGTACGCATCCGCATGCAAACGCCTGTCCCTGCGTACACAATGTTAAAGATATGTATGCAAGACTCATGCGAATCGGTATGCAGGTATCGGTATGTGCACACATAAACTAATGTGAACCCAGCCTAAATCACGATATTCCATATATTTAGATAGCCAATAACAAAGGAGATTGACAATATGGTAATTAACTAAGGCTAGTTTCACACTAGCGTTTATGAGCGCAGCGACGGCCTGCGCACGGCCGCCGCTGAGCCCCGCCTCCGCCGGTAGCTCCGCCTACCGGCGCATGACGCTGCATGCGCCCTGCGTCCCCTATCTTTATCACTGGGGGCGCAGGGTGTGCGCAATATGCGTTTGGCGGCGCATGTGCCTTTTTGACGGTGCGCCGGCGCAACCAAACTGCAGCAGGTTGCGTTTGACGCAGGTCGGCGCACCGTCAAAAGGACGCATGCGCCGCCAAACGCATATTGCGCACGCCCTGCGCCCCCAGTGATAATGATAGGGGACGCAGGGCGCATGCAGCGTCATGCGCCGGTAGGCGGAGCTACCGGCGGAGGCGCGGCAGGGGGCGGGGCTTAGCGGCGGCCGCGCGCAGGCAGTCGCTGCGCTCATAAACGCTAGTGTGAAACTAGCCTAACCACCCCTTTCTATATGCACCTATAAACCCATGTATGTACAATAAACCATCAGTATTGATGGAATGTTATTCTGTCACCTCGGTGTACAGTGTCATTCTTGAGCGTGCTAATACTCAGCCTGATTGGGAGCGGCCGCAGCACACACAGGGATAGATTTATCCTAACCAAATTTCCTTCACAAGACCATTTTAAGAACACTTCAACATATTGAAAACTGTTGTCAGGTAGTTTATTAACCATTCGGCTGCTTTTCAGGAATTAATACAAAGTGGCATGACATGAATGAAAAATGTTATTTCTACCACATAAATGTTGCTAACTTCTGAACAGGTCGCTATAGCTAACAGACTCTAAGGCTGTTATTTGGCTGTTAATTGCTATGACAAACAGAACTACACAATCATGATCTCAGTGAGGGAGCCCCCACTCTCTGTTAACCATTTAGATGCCGTAGTCACTGACAGCAGCATCTAAGGGGTTAAAAAGTCATGGTTGGTGCCAAAACCAATCAAGGCTGATATAGCAAGGTGTCAGTTATAGTGTACAGTCAACAGCTGCTGCATTTTCATCAGTCAGGGGATGCTATTATCTGATATTTGAGGTCAGTAAACAGACATATTGGTGGTCACTAAGGAGTTAATGACCTATCCTATGGCTACGCTATCAGTGTTAGGCCGGGGTCACACTGCATTTAGGCAGTCCGTTAGATGGACTGCGTTATACTGCTGCATAGCACAGTGTAACGCAGTCCGTTAACGCTGCCATTGCCCTCCATTGTCAGGCGCATCGCAATCGTCATTCACTGACGGAGCTTCGGACGTGGGCTGCAGCGTCTGAGGCTCCGTCACCGCTAGCACAGATGAATCACACGTTATGCTATAGCGTTAACGCAGCCCATCAACGCTATGTGTTGAACGGGCTGCCTTAAAACACTGTATGAACCTGGCCTTAGTCAAGCACAACAATTTAAGGCCAGCAAATGATGTGGTCTGGGGTTAATTTTTTTTTTTTTGCATATTACAGTGAAAAAAACCCTTCAGGTTCCCCAACTGGACAGTGACTTAGGCTAAGTTCACACTTGCGTACCGGGGCTCTGCGGACAGTGCGTACTTCCTACCTAAAGCTCCACCCACTTCCACACTTCTGTTTAGGTCCGCCTACTTCTGCATGCGTCCTGCGTACCTATGCTTAACATTGGGTATGCAGGACATGCGGATGTATGTGGATGCGTCGTTTTGATGTGCCTGCCGACCGCATGGGAACGCAACAAGCGTAGTCAGGTAACGTTCCAAGATCAGTGTTTTGGGAGGAGAACGGATCAGAGCTGAAGGGTTTAAACAGGAGGATGGTCAGAATGAAGTCCAAGGTCAGGCAACAGATCAAGGTTACAGAACTCATGGCACAGGTAAGCACAAACCTCACAAGCTGAATGTACGTCTGGCAGAGTTCTGGGAGACGCAGCTCAGTAAAGAAGCATGGCAATCACCTGAAATAATGAAAACCTGGAGACAGTCGACACCTCACAGTCTCAGATTGGATAGATAAGCTGTCAATCAACCCAGACAGATCAGCTTGCCCCTGTACTAGATTGGATGGCCAAGCTGTCAATCAAAGTACCAACAGCTTTGGCACATCCCTATATCAGATTGGAAGGCCGAGCTGTCAGTAACTGCATCCCAGACACCTTGAGGGGTGGAACCGTGACAGTGATTACCCCAAACATACAGTTGTGGCCAAAAGTATTGACACCCCTGCAATTTTGTCGGATAATACTCAGTTTCTTCCTGAAAATTATTGCAAACACAAATTCTTTGCTATTATTATAAATGAAAAAACAAAAAAAATTGTCCTAAAGCCAAATTGGATATAATTCCACACCAAACATAAAAAAGAGGGTGGCACTGTTCGAAAAATCGTGATGCTTCTCTAATTTGTGTAATTAACAGCACCTGTAACTTACCTGTGGCACCTAACAGGTGTTGGCAATAACTAAATCACACTTGCAGCCAGATGACATGGATTAAAGTTGACTCAACCTCTGTCCTGTGTCCTTGTGTGTACCACATTGAGCATGGAGAAAAGAAAGAAGACCAAAGAACTGTCTGAGGACTTGAGAAACCAAATTGTGAGGAAGCATGAGCAATCTCAAGGCTACAAGTCCATCTCCAAAGACCTGAATGTTCCTGTGTCTACTGTGCGCAGTGTCATCAAGAAGTTTAAAGCCCATGGCACTGTGGCTAACCTCCCTAGATGTGGACGGAAAAGAAAAATTGACAAGAGACTTCAACGCAAGATTGTGCAGATGTTGGATAAAGAACCTCGACTAACATCCAAACAAGTTCAAGCTGCCCTGCAGTCCAAGGGTACAACGGTGTCAACCCGTACTATCCTTCGGCGCCTGAATGAAAAGGGACTGTATGGTAGGAGACCCAGGAAGACCCCACTTCTTACCCCGGGACATAAAAAAGCCAGGCTGGAGTTTGCCAAAACTTACCTGAAAAAGCCTAAAACATTTTGGAAGAATGTTCTCTGGTCAGATGAGACAAAAGTAGAGCTTTTTGGGCAAAGGCATCAACATCGAGTTTACAGGAGAAAAAAAAGGCATTCAAAGAAAAGAACACGGTCCATATAGTCAAACATGGTGGAGGTTCCCTGATGTTTTGGGGTTGCTTTGCTGCCTCTGGCACTGGACTGCTTGACCGTGTGCATGGCATTATGAAGTCTGAAGACTACCAACAAATTTTGCAGCATAATGTAGGGCCCAGTGTGAGAAAGCTGGGTGTCCCTCAGAGGTCATGGGTCTTCCAGCAGGACAATGACCCAAAACACACTTCAAAAAGCACTAGAAAATGGTTTGAGAGAAAGCACTGGAGACTTCTAAGGTGGCCAGCAATGAGTCCAGACCTGAATCCCATAGAACACCTGTGGAGAGATCTAAAAATGGCAGTTTGGAGAAGTTACCCTTCTAATATTAGGGACCTGGAGCAGTTTGCCAAAGAAGAATGGTCTAAAATTCCAGCAGAGCATTGTAAGAAACTCATTGATGGTTACCGGAAGCGGTTGGTCGCAGTTATTTTGGCTAAAGGTTGTGCAACCAAGTATTAGGCTGAGGGTGCCAATACGTTTGTCTGGCCCATTTTTGGAGTTTTGTGTGAAATGATCAATGTTTTGCTTTTTGCTTCATTCTCTTTTGTGTTTTTTCATTTAAGACAAATTAAATGAAGATAATAATACCAAAGAATTTGTGATTGTAATCATTTTCAGGAAGAAACTGAGTATTATCTGACAAAATTCACTCTGAGATTCTGGGAGGCTTTTTATAGCCTCATTGTGGGCTCATTCCTCATCGCTTATACTCAGACCCTTGGCCGAGTGTGTGTGACCCTGGTGTGCTTTGTGACTGTGATACTTTATGCTTGTTTGGTTCTGATCTGGTTTTGTCCCTGTTATGAGTTTTGCCTGTCCCTCTTGTACTATGTTGCTATCTCTGTGTATGACTCATTCCCTATGACCTGACTATTCTCTGATTACCCCTCTTGTGCTGCGCAGCTATCTAAGTGTATGACTCATTGCTTACGTTCTGACTACTCTCTGCTCGCCCCTCTGGTACCGCGCCGCCCTCTCCGTGTATGACCCCCCCGTTTGTCTGACCTGAAGTCCCCTCGCCTCTACTCCAGGATTCCTGTAGTAGAATCCTACAATCATCTCAAGCAGTGGGATGCTAAGCCCCACCCCCTGTGGTCACATGATCGCAGGTCCTTGTACTTCTAACTACCTTCAACGTCGCAGGTCCTCTGTCTGAACTTTCCTTGCAGTATTGGATCCTAGTGTGGGTGAGTCAGCCTGCTTAGCCATGGCAGTTTGCCGGCGCTGACAGGATCCTGATATTATAAGCGACCGCACATTTTTCAGGGTTGGGGAAAGTTGTGTATATTTTCTGGGCTATTTAGCACTATGGATCCCCTGCAGGCTTTGGCCGATCAAGTCAAACAGCTAACCCAAATGTTCCAAAAGCTTAATGTGGAACAACGCACGATGACCCATACACAACAGCAGTTGATTGACACCGTGCAGGGGGCCATGGTGGCAGGGTCTCCAGGGACGTATCTGTGGTATCCCCTGAGTCTCCGGTCAAATTGCCTGACCCCTTTTCAGGGGATTAAAAGGAGTTTAGGTCCTTCAGGGAGGGATGTAAGCTTTTTTTTCTTTAAGGCCCTGTTCCTCTGGGGACTAATTCCAGAGGGTGGGGGTTGTTATTTCTCTGCTGCGGGGTGCCCCCCAAGCTTGGGCTTTCTCTCTGTTTCCCAACGCCCCCGAGAGAATGACAGTGGATGCCTTCTTTGATGCCCTGGGCCGAATATATGATGAGCCTGACAGAGTACGTGTGGCTGAAGATATGGTCATGAGTGTGCATCAGGGTAAACGCTCGGCTGAGTGGTTTTGTGCGGAGTTCCAACGCTGGGCTGCAGAGGTCTCATGGGATGATGCCGCCCTTCGGGGCATATTCCGCAGAGACCTGTCTGAACGCCTCCAAGATTCTCCAGCAGCAAAGAGACCGGTGTCGCTCCAGAACCCATGGAGATTGGCACCACTTCGGTCAAGCAGAAGGAGAGGAAACACCACTGGGAGAAGCAGCTCTGTTTTTACTGCGGGGTATCTGGTCATTGGATAAAGGATTGCCCCTCATGCCCATCATCCTCCAAAGCGACTAGGTCTGGCTAGTGGTCGAGGAGGCTGCCCAGACCTTCAGGTACTTTCTTCCTGATGTTCTAAAGTTGTTGTAAGGGTTGAACTGTTGGTAGACAATGTCCGTTTTTTTTCTACAGCACTGGTGGTGTTAGGCATCGGGTTCCTGCAGCTGCACAGTGGGAAGCCAGAGCCTTGCATCCAGTGGTCTCCCATTCTCCACCGTCCACTCAGGAGCCTGCACAGCAATCTCGGCATCCCAGACGCTCTGCTCAGACCAGCTCTGTAGGACTGGTTGTTGCTGCCACCTCTGGGTCAGCAATAGCAGCGCAGGCTGTCCTGCAGCAAGCCACTCCAGAGGCTAAGTCCTCTCGTCTCACTACCGGGCATGCTCAAGAGATGATCTCCCAATGGAGATTGGGAGTCACGTGCTCAGGTCCTTCTCCTGATCTGGAAGGTCCCGGCAGTGTACGGCTATAAAAGGCCCGCATGGCCGCTCGGCCATGCGCTAGCTTAGACTCTTCTTGCTAGATGTGTGAATGGTGATGGATGTATGATTCTGGTGACTGACTTATTAAGATTCCCCTCCTTCTGATATTACGCATGTGGATAGGGAACTATAGAAAGAGTCAGCGCCAGTCAGTAGCAAACCTTAGGCCACTGTGCACACCGCACCTCTACACTAACGTCCGGTGGTGTCACGTCTCTCACGGCACTATCGCATAGTGGCTGTGTCTGCCGCCGCGTTGCATTCAGCAGCATTTACCGGCGTCCGCAGTAGCGACGCCACACGCACGGTAGGTCTAGACGGACACCGTCCCCTGTCTTGGACCCGTGTCCTGTGACCAGATACCATGCGTGCAATTTCGCTGAGACCTTTGAGTCTAACAGGCTCGGTGTTTATGTTTATGTTACAGCGCCTCTGAGAGTCCGCTTTGCCCACATCGGGTGACGTTGAACCCGTGTGCATTATACCACCATATAGCGCGTCTGCCATTGTCTAGCAGCGGTTTTAACACTGCATGGTGGACCCCAGGCGATGAGCGCACTTTCTATTATTTAATATTTAGTGCGTTCCGCTGTCCCTAACATTATACTAGCGCCAGGGTCTGGCTAGTAATGGCGGACCAACAGCAGCTGCGGCAGTACATTCGGTAGCTGCAGGGCAGGTTGGCGGCTCTCGAGAGTCCCACCTCAGCTGCGAATGCTACTGCGGCCGCTGTTCAGGCAGTCGCAGAGGCTGTCTCACGTATGCCCACGCTCACACCGGCACTGACATCCCGCCTCCCGCTGCCCGACAAGTTTTCGGGTGACAGCGCCACCTGTAGGGGATTCATGAGCCAGTGCTCTATTCAGCTTGAGCTACTGGCCACACGATTCCCTACAGAGCGGGCTAAGGTGGGGTTTATTGTCTCTCCTGTCGGGCAGGGCGTTAGAGTGGGCTACGCCATTGTGGGAGCGTGATGACCTCGTGGTTCTGAGCGCCGCTCAGTTTCTCACATCCATTTAGCAGGTCTTTTTGGGGTCCATGAGTCACTCACGACACCTCTCTCCAACTATTAGCCCTAACACAGGGGTCCCTCTCGGTCAGCCATTACGCCGTCCAATTCCGGACATTGGCTTCCAAGCTGGAGTGGCCTGATAAGACACTCGTCCCTGTGTTTTGGAGAGGGTTAGCGGAGCATGTCAAGGATGCTCTAGCAACCAGAGAGGTTGGCACAACTCTGGAGGATTGATTGCCATTTCCACCCGCATTGATCTCCGGTTTACGGAGCGCGGGCTGGAGCGTGCGCAATCCAGGCGAAGGGATGTGTTGGCTCCCACCTTCTCTGAGCCGCTAAAATTTCCCGCTCAGGAGCTGATACCTTCTGAACCTATGGAGGTGTCCCGCGCCGGTCCCAAGCCGCGTCCCGTGCGAAGCTCTGCATGTTGTTACCAGTGCCGGCAGTTTGGTCACTCGGCTAACACATGTTCACAGCGATTGAAAAAATTATCACGTCCAGTGGTCGTAGGTGGGGGTCTATCAGATATGAAACCTTTCTCTCCCAAACCGGTATTCCGTGGGACCTTAGATAGCGGAGCTTCCACCTGGGAGGCAGAGGTCACCGTGGATTCCGGGGCAGAAGGGAACTTTATGTCCTCGGGCTCTCAATCTCACCATCCCACCGTGAGATTTTGTCCCTGTTCATTTTGCCAGATAGCATCAACCAGGTGCTTCTCGGAGTTCCCTGGCTCCGTTGCCATTCCCCTCATATTGATTGGGCTTCTGGGAATATACTGGGTGGGAGCAAGGACTGTGAGGGAAGGTGCCTGAGGGGCAGTGTTCAGGTAGCCTCCACTGAAGTGCCCGCGGATCTCTCCGTGCTTCCCAAACCATACCACCAGTACGTGGACGTCTTCTCTAAAAAATCTGCGGAGTCGCTTCCGCCGCACCGTCCTTACGATTGTCCGATAGATCTATTGCCAGGCACAGAACCTCCTAGAGGCTGCGTGTATCCGCTATCACTCCCCGAGACTGAGGCTATGTCTCAATATATCCGGGAGAACCTGGCTAGAGGTTTTATCAGAAAGTCGGTGTCGCCGGCTGGTGCAGGGTTCTTCTTCGTGCAGAAGAAGAGTGGAGATTTACGTCCCTGCATTGACTACAGTGGTCTCAACACCATAACAGTTAAAACAAGTACCCTCTTCTATTGATCTCTGAGTTATTTGACAGGTTGCGAGGGGCCCGGATCTTTACAAAATTAGATCTACGGGGGGTGTACAACCTGATCCGCATTCGTGAAGGAGACGAGTGGAAGACAGCCTTTAATACCAGGGATGGCCACTATGAATATCTGATCATGCCCTTCGGCCTCTGTAATGCGCCTGCTGTCTTCCAGGATTTTGTTAACGACGTCTTCCGCGATATGCTCTCTACCTCGGTGGTGGTCTATCTGGATGACATCCTCATCTTTTTGCTAGATTTGACTTCCCACCGGAGAGATGTCTGCAGGGTCTTCGACCGTCTGCGGGCAAACTCTCTCTTTGCCAAGCTGGAGAAGTGCCAGTTTGAGCAGGAGTCCTTGCTGTTCCTGGGCTACATCATCTCGGCCCAGGGGTTGGCTATGGATCCTGCCAAATTGCAAGCGGTAATGGACTGGCAGGAGCCCCAGTCGCTCAAAGCGGTGTAGCGCTTTTTGGGGTTCGTCAACTGTTACCACCAGTTCATTCCCCACTTCTCCACACTGGTAGCTCCTCTGGTTGCCCTCACTAAGAAAGGAGCTAATCCCAAAGCTTGTTCAGAACAGGTCTCCAAGGCGTTCTCGTCTCTGAAGACCTATTTTGCCGGCGCTCCCATCTTACACCATCCCGATGTGGATAAACCTTTTATCCTAGAGATGGATGCTTCTTCCGTCGGTGCAGGAGCAGTCCTTTTTCAGAAGGATGCTCAAGGTCGGAAGCATCCCTGCTTTTTCTTCTCAAAGACCTTCTCACCGGCGGAGAACTACTCCATTGGGGACAGGGAGCTGCTGGCAATGAAGTTGACCTTTTCCGAGTGGAAACATCTCCTGGAGGGAACACCCTATTTGTACTGAATACAAAAATGCTGAAGAAAAACAAAAAAAAACTGAACTGGAGTAGACTTGAATGACATGCATGATGTAAAAGCATGTTCACACCGGCCATAAAAGCAAGCAAAACCAAAGGAAAAAACAATGTGTGTATATACCCTAATGAAAATAAATAAGTAAAAAAGCAAGTGCATTAAATAACTTAGGGTACTTGGTAAACACTGTTTTGATCAAAAAAGTATAAAGCTGTCCCACCACGGCAAGGTGTACCCATTTGAGACAGTAACTACACTAACGGTTAAAACCTACCTAGTGCGAATAGTGGCAGAGTCTCTGGGTCCCAAACGGACAACCAGCTTCAGAGGGACTATAAGTGAACTACACAGCTCAGTAGAAAGGAGGCCACACCCTATTTGTACTGAATACAAAAATGCTGAAGAAAAAACAAAAAAAACTGAACTGGAGTAGACTTGAATGACATGCATGATGTAAAAGCACAAACTATACAAGCTTGCAATTGTCGTAATCATACTGACCTTTCAAATTTTATTCTGTTATTCAGTACATGTGCTAAAATATATAGTATTATTAAAAAAAGTCATCCCGCAAAAAACAAGCCATCATATAGCTATAATGATAAAAAAATATTATTGCCTCCTGAAGGAGGGAATGAAACAACGAAAGTGCAAAAATGAAAACTGTCATTCCAGCAGGAGTTAAAACAATAGAGGCACAATATTAATTAGTCTTCTAGAAGGTGCCATGCTTAAACACCCATTTCCTGCTGACAGACTCCCTGTCAGGAACACCGCACTGCACTTGCTCACTGAGCCAGTGCGCGTGTCCTGAGTACAAAAACAGTGCTCAAAGATACCTGTGGAGCGGGCAGCAGCGGTGACGATGCATGCTCCAGGACCTGAAGCAAGTGACTGCTGGGGGCGTGGCCTAAGCTCCACAGAGTAGGAGCTGCAGGGAAACTCCTAGAAAGGTAACTACAGGGCAATGTTACCAAGGGGCATAGACAGAGACAGAAACCAGGTCAAGCAGGGTCAAAGCACGAGATAGCAGGACAGTACCAAAGGGTTAGACAGAGCGAGTAGTCAGGACGTAGCAATAGATCAGAAAACCAGAACGGGCAATGGACGGTACAATAGTGACAAACTGCAATGGAGTAGCAATAGCCAAGCCAGGAGGTCAGAACCAGAGAAGACAATAGTATCAAAACGAGAGACGGAGTACAGAGTGAGGGAACAGGTCGGGTCATACACAGGAATCAAACAAGCAATGCAGATACACGCACACCAGGGGGGGTCGGTCAGACACACAGCCAGAATAACAGTATAGCTGACAGAGAATGCTAGTCTGGAGTGAGTATAAATACCCCTCCCAGATCCAAAGAGAGGCCAGCAAAAGTTAACCCTGTGAAAACAGGACATTAACCATGTCCTAACCATGACACTCCCTTAAACATCACTGTGTGCATGCCGTTCATATTGCCTTTATCAAGACAGATTGTAGCAGTTTTTCAGAATGAATGATAAGTTTAGGAGGCAATAGGAGAAGAAATGACTCATAGGTGGAGAAAGATGCATTGCAGCTATATTGTTAAATGCTTTATATTTGCTTGTGCAATTATTTCCTATTAATAAAATTTGGTTGAAATGACAGCGACCATTTAGGCATCAATATTTTGCAATCCGTTTTAGTCTGTTACGTTTGGCAATTTTAGAACGACAGCTTTCAATACCTTACTTTCACCAGCAGAGGTCAGAAAAGGATAACTGACAAAGAGAAATATCCTTAACAGTTTTAGGCAAACATGCAAGAAATGCATTAAGGAACGATTTGAAATTTTTGCTCGTTTTAATTTAAAATCTATATTTTTCAGTATGTTAGGAAAAAAGCCAGTTTTAAACAATCTTGCAAATGCAAAACCTATCAATATCACACAATCATAATGCAACTGTTTCCCTGCAAAGCTATTGTGTTACAACTATTGCAGGTCTCAATATCGTAAAGAGAACCTGTTGGCACAATTTTGTAATGTAAAGTATAGACATGGTTGTAATGAGGCTGTAATACTATTTAAATTAATACCTTTGGTGATAAAATCTGCTTTGTGGTTTAACCCCTTTCTGGGTCATACTATCCCGTCCACGGTACTCCGGCCCGTATGACCGGGGATGGGATAGTACATCTAAACGATCAGCGGCGATCCCGGGGGGGGCGCTGCTGATCGTGGCCGTGTGTCAGGTGATTATCACAGCTGACACCTGGCACTATGTGTCAGGGGTGGTCATGGACCATCCCGGACACGTTAACCCCTGGCACACTGCAATCAAACATGATCGCAGTGTACTAGGGTTCCCTCTGTGATTTCCTGAGACCCCCAGAGCAGCGCGATGCTCTGACGGTCTCCTTCCCTGCAGGCTCCTGGATCCAAGATGGCCGGGGGGCCCATCGGGGGCTTGCAGGGAGGCGGCTTCCTCAGTGCCTGCAGAGGCACGGAGGAAGCCTGTGCAGCGCCTGTCAGATCGCTGATCTGACAGAGTGCTGTCCAAACTGTCAGATCAGCCATCTGACACATTACAGTAATGTCCCCCGGGGACAATAAAATAAAGTAAAAAAAAAAAATTATAAGAAATCGCTAAATAAATTTAAATAAAAAAAAATATTCCCTAATAAATTCATTTTTTGGAAATAAAAAAAGCAATAAAAGTACACATATTTAGTATCGCCGCATCCGTACTGACCCGCCCTATAAACTGTCCCAGTAGTTAACCCATTTAGTGAACCCCTTAAAAAATAAAAATAACAAAGCAAAAAACAATGCTTTATCATCATACCACCGAACAAAAAGTGCAATAACGCGCAATCAAAAAGATGGATATAAATAACCATTGTACCCCTAAAAACGTCATCTTGTCCCACAAAAAACGAGCCACCACACAGCGTCATCAGCGAAAAAATAAAAAAGTTATAGTTCACAGAATAAAGCGATGCAAAAATAATTATTTTTTATATAAAATTGTTTTCATTGCATAAAAGCGCCAAAACATAAAAAAACTACATAAATGAGGTATCGCTGTGATCGTACTGACCCGAAGAATAAAACCGCTTTATCAATTTTACCACATGCGGAACGGTATAAACGCACCCCCGAAAAGAAATTCATGAAATGCTGGTTTTTGTTCATTCTGCTTCCCAAAAATCGGAATAAAAAGCGATCAAAAAATGTCACATGCCAATAAAAACATCAACTCGTCCTGCAAAAAATAAGACCTCACACGACTCGGTGAGTCAAAATTTGGAAAAATTATAGCTCTCAAAATGTGGTGATGCAAAATTATTTTTACAATTAAAAGCGACTTTTAGCGTATGACAGTTGCCAAACATAAAAACCTGCCATAAATAGTAAATCAAACCCCCCTTTATCACCCCCTTAGTTAGGGAAAAATAATAAAATAAAAAAAATGTATTTATTTCCATTTTCCCATTAGGGTTAGAGCTAGGGTCAGGGCTAGGGCTGGGATTAGGGTTAGGCGTGTGTTGGGGTTGGAGTTAGAATTGGGGGGTTTCCACTGTTTAGGCACATCAGGTGCTCTCCAAACTCAACATGGCGCCTGATCTCAATTCCAGCCAATTCTGCGTTGAAAAAGTCAAACGGTGCTCCTTCCCTTCCAAGCTCTGCCATGTGCCCAAACAGTGGTTTACCCCCGCATATGGGGTATCAACCTACTCAGGACAAATTGCACAATAACTTTTGGGGTCCAATTTCTCCTGTTACCCTTGGGAAAATAAAAAATTGGGGGCAAAAAATATTTTTGTGGAAAAAAATATTTTTTTATTTTTATGGCTCTACATTATAAACTTCTGTGAAGCACTTGGGGGTTCAAAGTGCTCACCACACATCTAGATAAGTTCCTTGGGGATCTAGTTTCCAAAATGGGGTCACTTGTGTGGGGTTTCATAAGTTTAGGCACATCAGAGGCTCTCCAAATCCAACATGACACCTGCAGACCATTCCATCAAAGTCTGCATTCCAAAACATCACTACTTCCCTTCCAAGCCCTGACGTGTGCCCATACAGTAGTTTTCTCCCACATATGGGGTATCAGCGTACTCAGGACAAATTGGACAACAACTTTTGGGGTCCAATTTCTCCTGTTACCCTTGGGAAAATAAAAAATTGGGGACTAAAAGATCATGTTTGTGGAAAAAATATGATTTTTTTTATTTTCACACCAGGGCGTTATAAACTTCTGTGAAGCACTTGGGGGTTCAAAGTGCTCACCACACATCTAGATAAGTTCCATGGGGGGTCTAGTTTCCAAAATGGGGTCACTTGTGGGGGGTTTCCACTGTTTAGGCACATCAGGGGCTTTCCAAACACGACATGGCGTCCGATCTCAATTCCAGCCAAAAAAGTCAAATGGCGCTGCTTCCCTTCCGAGCTCTGCCATGCACCCAAATAGTCATTTACCCCTACATATGGGGTATCAGCGTACTCAGGATAAATTGCACAATAACTTTCGGGGTCCTGTTACCCTTGCGAAGATAAAAATTGGGGGTAAAAAGATAATTTTTGTGGAAAAAATATGATTTTTTAATTGTGCGATTGTACGTTATAAACTTCTGTGAAGCCCTTGGGGGTTCAAAGTTCTCATCACATCTAGATAAGTTCCTTGGGGGGTCTAGTTTTCAAAATGGGGTCACTTGAGGGAGGTTTCCACTGTTTAGGCACATCAGGGGCTCTCCAAACGTGACATGGTGTCCGATCTGAATTCCAGCCAATTTTGCGTTGAAAAAGTCAAACGGCGCTCCTTCCCTTCTGAGGTCTGCCATGTGCCGAAACAGTGATTCCCCCCCACATATCAAGTATCAGTATACTCAGGACAATTTGTGAAATAACTTTTGCAGTCTAATTTCTCCTGTTACCCTTGGTAAAATAAAAAAATTGGACCTGAAGTAATTTTTTTGTGAAAAAAGCTAAATGTTAATTTTTTTCAAACATTCAAAAAATTCCTGTGAAGCAACTGAAGAGTTAATAAACTTCTTGAATGTGGTTTTGAGCGCCTTGAGGGGTGCAGTTTTTAAAATGGTGTTACTTTTGGTTACTTTTGGGTATTTTCTATCATATAGACCCCTCAAAGTGACTTCAAATGTGATGTGGTCCGTAAAAATAAGATGGTGTTGTAAAAATGAGAAATCGCTGGTCAACTTTTAACCCTTATAACTTCCTAACAAAAAAATTTTGGGTTCCAAAATTGTGCTGTATGTAAAGTAAACATATGTGAAATGTTACTTATTAAGTTTTTTGTGTGCCATATCTCTGTGATTTAAGGGCATAAAAATTCAAAGTTGGAAAGCTGCGAAATTTTCAAAATTTTCGCCAAATTTCCGTTTTTCTCACAAATAAACGCTAGTTATATCAATGAAATTTTACCACTAACATGAAGTACAATATGTCAAGAGAAAACAATGTCAGAATCACTGGGATCCATGGAAGCGTTCCAGAGTTATTACCTCATAAAGGGACAGTGGTCAGAATTGTAAAAATTGGCCTGGTCATGAACTTGCAAACCACCCTTGGGGTAAAGGGGTTAATCACCAGTTGAAGGTTTCCTCTGATAAGATTTTGGTGCACAGGGGCTGGACTGTACACGGGGTCTTTGCCTTCCTGTCTGTGATTTTCTAGCCCCTCCACCTGCCTCCAACCTTTGAATGACAGGTCACTGCTTTTTCAGTGACCTGCCTCCTCTATTTGAAATCTTATACCTCTTTCATACTGCTTTCTTTAACCCCTTCACTACCCAGCGATATTCAGTTTTTTCAGTTTTTGCTTTTTTGACCATCTTCCAAGAGCCATAACGTTTATTTTTCTGGCCATATAGCCATATGAGGGCTTGTTTTTTTGCGGGAAGAGTTCAAATTTTGTATGAAACCATTCATTTTACCATATAGTGTATTGGAAAAGGGGAAACACTGCCCACTGCCCAGAAAATCAGGAGGCGTGCATGAGACTGTCACGCCTCGGTGATGCAAGATCAACTTCCAGAGTCTGAAAGTTGACGTGAAGTCACCGGATGTCAGCATCGGCTTCAGCCAGGGGGTCACGTGATCGGGACAGAGCCAGCAGCGATAGCGCCGGTCAACATAAGGTATTTGCAAAAAGATTTATTTGAAAGGTTTAAATCATTGTGCACAATATACATTGTAGTAGAGCACCTCTTTAATCTGAAAAAGGGCTTCTGTTATGTGTGCAAAAACACAGAATACAATATAATTGAAATCAAAAGGTTTTATGCATAAATGTATTGATGAATGTAAGTAAATACATACTAGGCAGTTCATTTAATTTTAGGGTAATGAAGGTATCTCTATGGAAGTTGTATTTTGTCAGCTTTTTCTGCAGCAGCAATACATGTAATACGCTTGGGGGGTATCAGAAAGAGGAATGAATCAATTTCTACTTGGCAGCAAATGGCTGTGTCCTAGGTCTGTATGTTTTCTCTAGCAGTGGGAGATGCCCTATGGCTATCAGTACGGACATTCCTTACAGGCCCCTCTAGGACTGAGATTTAAAAATTTGATTCATTTACGTTTTTGTGAAATTCTATATATATATACTTAAATAATTTTTTGGTGAAACCATGCTGCTTTTGGCTGTTCTTTATTAAATAACTTGTAATTAGCGGCCACAGCCTTAAGTTTATTTCATTGCTCTACAGTTCCCACTACTATATAGACGTGTTTTGAGTTCTAAAATAGAAAGACATATGTTACCAAAACCCTTTTCCTTAGATTCTCTCCTATAACTAACTTTCCCCTTACAATCTAGTCTCCAGTTTAAGCCTGTCTCATTAGTAGTTATTTTTAAGCATACAGTCATGGCTGAACGTGTTGGCACCCTTGAAATTGTTCCAGAAAATGAAGTATTTGTCCCAGAAAATTATTGCAATTACACATGTTTTGTTATACACATATTTATTTCCTTTGTGTGTATGGGAAAAATACAAAAATCTGAGGAAAAAAAGGCAAATTGGACATAATTTCACACAAAACTACCAAAATGGGCCTGACAAAATTGTTGGCACATTTCCAAAATTTGGGGTAAACAGCTTTTTGTTTCAAGCACGTGCTGCTCATTCAAACTCACCTGTGGAAGATCACACCTGAAGTAAGATATAAATGGGAGAAGTTGACTCAATCTTTGTATTGTGTGTCTGTGGGTGCCACACTAAGCATGTAGAGCAGAAAGAGGACTTGATAACCAAAATTGTTGAAAAATATCAACAATCTCAAGGTTGCTAGTCAGTCTCCAGGATCTAACTGTCCCTGTTTTGCCCATTCAAATTTTTCTTCAAAATCATGTCCCTCACAGCATCTGTACACACACCCTTCATGCACTTTATGGCCCTCTGTGACTGTGCTGTACACATACTGGTTGGTGACAGGTTCATACAGCATTATATACATATCCTATTTAGTATATTATTGCAGGACCGTGCAATATAAGCATATTTTATCATTTACCTTTCTCCCCAATTTCCTCATATATTGTAAGCTTGCGAGCAGGGCCCTCATTCCTTTTGGTGTTTGGGTTATGTGTTATTCTGTAATGTCTTTATTGTTTGTACAAGTCCTCTCTACAGTTGTAGATTGCTGTGGAATATGTTGGTGCTCTTAAAATAAAAATTATTATTATGTAGATGTTCTGTTATCCATAGTGCACAATATAATCAAGAAGTCTACAGCTCATGGCACTGTAGCTAATCTGGATGGAGATGGCAGAGAAAAATTGATGAAAGTTGCAAGACAGGATAGTCCAGATGGTGGATAAGCAGCCCTAATTAAGTTCCATAGAAATTCAAGCTGTCCTCCAGGCTCAGCGTGCATCAGGGTCAGCGCGAACTATCCGTCAACATTTGAATGAAATGAAACACTATGGCAGGAGATCCAGAAGGACCCCATTGCTGACACAGAGATAAAAAAAACTGCAGTTTGTCAAAATGTACGTGAGTAAGCTGAAAATCTTCTGGGAAAGCATCTTGTGGACGCATGAGACCAATATAGAGCTTTTGATAAAGCACATCATTCTACTGTTTACTGAAAATGCAATGAGGTCTACACAGAAAAGAACACAGTACCTACAGTCAAATATGGTGGAGGTTTAAAGAGTTTTTTAGGGTTGTTTTGCTGCCTCTGGCACTGGATGCCTTGACTGTGTGCAAGGCATCATGCAATCTGAAGATTACCAATGGATTTTGGGTTGTAAAGTAGTGCCGAGTGTCAGAAAGCTAGGTTTGCATCCTAGGTCATAGATCTTTCAGCAGCGCAATGACCCCAACCATACTTCAAGAAGCCCCCAGAAATGAATGGAAACAAATTTCTGGAGAGATATCTTAAAATTGCTGTTGGGAGAAGGCACCCTTCAAATATGAAAGACCTGGGGCGGTTTGCAAAAGAACAGTGGTCTAAAATTCCTGTTGAGAGGTGTAAGAAGTGTGTTGATGGTTATAGGAAGCGATTGATTGGAGTTATTTATTCCAAAGGGTGTGCAACCAAATAATGAGTTGAGGGTGCCAACAATTTTGTCCAGACCATTTTGGGGTTTTGTTTGAAATTATGTGCACTTTGCGTTTTTTTCTCTGTTGTTTTTTGTGTTGTTCCAATATACACAAAAAATATGTGCAGTCACCTAAAGTGATTGTAGATTTTAAGCAGAAGATTGGACAACTCCTTTATGTGAAATTTAAAACATGTCCTATGTGGTTTAAGGTTCTTGATAAATTGTGATATATTGATAAAAATATTACAATTGTAACATTATAGTACCTACTATACTACAGAAAAATTCACTGAAAAAGACAGAATTCATCGTAGACAATGGTTATTCCTATCTTAAAAGATGGATAATATAGGAAAGTATTTGTTAAAACAAGCAATTTTCCCCAATTAGCTTTTTAATAAAATCATACTCTGTTCTCCAGATAATTACAATTTTGCTCTTTAGTGTGTACTGTTAGTTGTCTAGGTTATCAGCCAACCAGACATGAGTGAATCGATTCTTAGGACCCTGGTCCATTAGAAACATCCTTATTCCGTGATTCCTTGACAGGAACTATGCAACATCTTCCTTACCTCCCAGCATCCTTGGCTCCTCTTTCAGTGGTGGATGCACATGGGCAGTACTTACAAGCTATTTTCTATTAAGCTTGTAAGTATTGTAGTGAAGCTGGCTGGACCGTACTGTTATCTCCTAATCCTGACAAGCTTCCGTGCAACTACATTCCTCTTAACCAGAATCGGAGATCATGCAGTTTGAGCAAGTGACGCAATAATATGGCTGATCTGAACTGTCAGGTCATTTTCCCATGTAGCATAAACACTGCAAGTGATCAGTGCTAATTTGCTCAATTATTGCTGATCGTATCTTTTTTTACTGACCTCAAAATATTGGTTGCTTATCAGTACATCCAGCCAAATGGCTATCAGTGACAAGTGTGAGGTATGAATGAATGTCAGACATTGCTTTTCGACCATGCTTCCACAGAATTAAAAAAAAAATATATAACTCATGAAATATGCCTCAACAGAAATGCTGGTACCCTGAAAATAATGTGACAAAATGGACATTGTAAATCAAGGTGTGTCCACTAATTAGTATCACAGGTCTTTACAATCTTGGAATCAGTGAGTGGGCCTGTGTAGAGGGCTACAGTTACTCACTGTGCTGTTTGGTGACATGGTGTGTATCACACTCAACATGGACCAGAGGAAGCGAAGGAAAGAGTTGTCTCAGTAAATTAGAAAGAAAATTATAAACAAACAAACATGTTAAAGGTAAAAGTTATAAGACCATCTCCAGGCAGCTTGATGTTCCTGTGACTACATTTGCACATATTATTCAAAAATTTAAGCTCCATGAGACTGTAGCCAACCTCCCTGGATGTGGCCACAGGAGGAAAATTGATGCCAAAAAAGAGACGAATAATACAAATGGTAACAAAAGAGCCCAGAAAAACTTCTAAACAGATTAAATGTGAACTTCAAGCTCAATGAACATCAGTGTCAGATCTCACCATCCGTCATTGTATTTGCCAAAGTGGACTTCATGGGAGACAACCAAGGAGGACACCATTGTTGAAAAAAAATCATAGAAAAGCCAGACTGGAATTTGCCAAACTACAAGATGACAAGCTTCTGGGAGAATGTCCATAGACAGATGAGACAAAAATGGAACTCTTTTGCAAGGCACATCAGCTCTATGTTCGCAGATGGAAAACTGAAGCATATCAAGAAAAGAACACTGTCCCTACTTTGAAACATGGAGGAGGCTCTGTTATGTTCTGGGGCTGCTTTGCTGCATCTGGCACAGGGTGTCTAGAATCTGTGCAGGGTACAATGAAATCTCAAGACTATCAAGGGATTCTAGAGAGAAATGTACTGTCCAGTGTCAGAAACCTTGGTCTCAGTCACAGGTCATGGGTCTTGCAACAGGATAATGACCCAAAAGACACAGCTAAAAACACCCAAGAATGGCTAAGAGGAAAACTTTGAACTATTCTGAAGTGGCCTTCTTTGAGCCCTGACCTAAATCCTATTGCGCATCTTTGGAAAGAGCTGAAACATGCCGTCTGGAAAAGGCAACTTTCAAACACGAGACAACTGGAGCAGTTTGCTCTTGAGGAGTGGGCCAAAATACCTGTCAAGAGGTACAGAAGTCTCATTGACAGTTGCAGGAATCGTTTGATTGCAGTGATTGCCTCAAAAGGTTGTGCAACAAAATATTAAGTTAAGGGTACCACCATTTCTGTCCAGGCCTATTTCATGAGTTTTATTTTTTAAAAATTCTGTGGAAGCATGATTGAAAAGCAATGTCTGACTCTCATTTGTTCATTTTCATAGATTTTTGATTTATTAATGCTTTTGTCAGATTCAGGTTATTTCTGTGACCATTGTGGATTTCTCTGTCATTAAACGAGGGGTACCCACAATTTTGACCATGTGTGTGTGTATATATATATATTCACTTAACGCATCTTTATATTTTAGTATAAATTTGCAGTAATTTATCAAAGCTGTGGAAAAAATGAAGTGCAAGCTATTTTAGAGTCCTTCTGAATGTATGCCCCCAGATGTATGCAACTCAGTGCCTATACACATGCATGCACACATACACAGGCATACATAAATGAAGGTTTCTCACATACAAGCATAGACTGAATTTCTGCTGAGTATGTTTTCCTCCAATACTATGTGATTATGCTAAATATATTCTTCTCTTTCTTAGTCATTAAGTAAGAGGAATAGATTAGCATTTTTTTATCTAATGTACAGGATTGTTAAAACGCTTATCCGTGACTTTTTTCCCTATGGGGCTAAGAACGTACAGGCTGGTAGTTGCTAACTACCTGCATGTTCTCCCTGACTGCAGATTCAGATATGTTACAGACCTCTCCTGCCAGCGATTCTGCTGCTTTATGTGACATTACACTGACCAAGCAGTTCCTTCTCTTCCGCTCTGCTCTGAAGATGGGGTGTCACTGCCGACGTCATGCTGATTGACAGCTGGCTCCCCACTGCCTAACTGTGAAACACTGGCTGTCAATCAACATGACGTCGGCAGTGATGCACTGTCGATAGAGCAGTGCGGAAAAGAATAAACTGTGTCAACATGTGGTAAAAGGAAGCAGGAGAATTGCTGCCTGAGCCGGGAGAGATCGCCGCAGGGCGAAACAGACAGGTAGTTAGCAACAAATACTTGCTGGTATGTTCTTAGCCCCATAAGAAAAAAATTAAAAGTTTCGAATAATCCTTTTACTTTTAATGTCTTCAATACCCTATATTTTTTAAGCATTGTATGTATGCTTGTATACTGTACTTGTCACATATTTAGTGTTGCTGCTGCTTTATTCAGTTGGTACTTGTACATGTTATGGAGGTGCTTCAATAAAGTATGTATTTTAATGCAAAAAAATAAACTCCATTTCTTCTTTGAGTAGTGTCTATTAGCTGTATGTTGAGTGTTTCCCCAGTTATTCCTATAATGAACATGTCGATGTAGGATCATTATGTATTAGTAAATTCCACAATATCATGTCCCAACATATTATTCAAAATAAAGATAAAATCGCCACCATTTAACTAAACTTTTTGAAATTTTCCAGGGTTTTCCTCTTATCATAACATAAAATAAAAACTAGGCAACTCACTGCAATAATCTAACTGATTTTTGAAGATCGGTATTTCTCACACCATTCTTGAGGACAAGTCAGCTGGAATAAAGGGTCTTTTACACGATATTTAGCGATATCACTAAAGCGTCACCGACTTTGTGACGCAACAGCGATATCGCTAGCGATCTCGCTACATGTGACACTTACCTCCAACCGGCTCCCCCGCTGTCTATAGCTAAGCGCGCGAGATCGTCCTGGTCCATTTCTCATCGTCAGCTTCCTGCTGGCGCCGACGACCGACGCATGGACGCGGGCGGAAGTCATCATTGCTGCATGTGACAGGTAAGTAACAACCGCCGAGCATCGCTGCGTCGCTGGTGAGATCTGCCTGTTTGGCAGGTCACTAGCGACCATTTAACGATGCACCGGCGATCCTGACCGGGTCGTATCGTCGGGATCGCTGGTGCATCGTTAAATGTAATGGGACCTTAAGATTTCTAAAATTCATTAAGAGGCACACGCCTTCGGACTGCGGTGTGCAAAAATCTGAAGTCTACTCCACCTATGAGCTGACATATTACATGCTATAATTGACATTCTTGGTGGAAATTCCTCATTTGAAACTCGGCTAATACAAGGAAAGAGTTGTCAAATTTTGGAGCAAAAAATTCTTGTGCGAGTAACTTGACTTCCATTCAACATTATGTTGCTTCTATGCAAAGGAGCCGTGTGCGATGGATAAAGAGTCAGAACTGAATAGCGGCCTTATATTTTAGGTGCTTAACTTTGTGTTATGTGATATTGGGAATAAAATTGTAAGAAAGCAGCGATCCTCTTAAGTCTAGCCTTTCCAATATAAATATACTGTATAACAGGCTTCAAACAGCCTCTAATGAACAATATCCTATTCATTTAATTACCTTATTCTGCGTGCAAAGTATTGGGACTTTTTTATTTTATCAGAAACAGACATTTTTGTACTACATTTACATTTTTTTTTTCACGGTTATTTTTAGTCTCTCTGAAGCCTGGGAAATAAGAAATGTAAAGTCTTTGAACACTGTAAGCTAGCCAACTGAAGTAAGGCCTCTGAATCCGATTAGATAAAATAACAAAGAGGTTCTGTAAGGGCAGAGGAAGGAAGAACTAAGGTGGGTGGCAATATATGTCATTGCTCTGGGGAGATACTGACTTAAAAAGTAGGTGAAAAAAAGCCGAGCAATATGCAACTTTCCCACATATTGACTCCTTGACTTAGAAATATCTGCTTCCTCTACATTCTAGCACTGCAAAAAATAATAAACAGGGCTTTGGCGTATTATTATTCTACAAAACCTCTCAGAAAATATCACGTTTCTGGTTAGATTTCAAAGCATGTAAAGCAGGATTATTGTAATTTCTAAAATGAATTTCAACCTACAGCTGCATGCCGTTTATTGTGCGAAAAAAAAAAAATTCTTAGATTATTATAGATTATTCCATAAAATCACATCGAGAGGATTGTAATATTCAACAAATGTAATTGGATTTTTATTTTTGCATAACTAATAATGTTTTCTATTTTATTATTATGTTGTAAAAAATATTTGGAAATTTTATAGATATATTTTACTGTGACTGCATAAGGAAAAGTAACATTTTGAAATAACATGAAATAAAACTAAAATGTGCATATGAATGTTGCGCTATAAATACTGAATTCCTATTTTTCATTTTATTGATGCAATAACAAAGTAAGGCATCACGCACAGTGTGCTCAGGATGGAGCCGCGCAATGGTGAGGTGTCACTGTAGTTTCATGCGTCTGACCCATTCTATATGTGGGTGCTGCACCCTTCTGGATCAGAATAATATAATCTATATTTATTATATATATCTTATGCATAGTCCAGACAGAGTTGATAAGAAAATTCCCTAGATAGGTAAAGTTTTCAATGAGTTCAGGGCACTTCATTTAGCAGTACTGCTTAAAGGGAATCTGTCACCCCTTTTTTCGAATATGAGCTGCTGGCACCTACATCAGGGGCTTATCTACAGCATTCTGCAATGCTGTAGATAAGCCCCCGATGTAACCTGAAAGATAAGAAAAAAAGAGTTAGATTATACTCACTGGGGGCAGGGGCGGTCCGTTCTGACGCCTCCCATCTTCTAGCGATGACGTCCTCTTCTTTCCTTCCTGTCGTGGCTCCGGTGCCTGCGCACTGCAGTATTCTGCTCTGCCCTCAACAGGGCAGAGCAGTGCCCCAGTGCCAGAGCCGCGACAGGAAGGAAAGAAGAGGACGTCATCACTAGAAGATGGGAGGCGCCGGACCGCGACACCTATCGGACCAGACCGCCCCCGCGGTGAGTATAATCTAACTCTTTTTTCTTATCTTTCAGGTTACATAAGGGGATTATCTACAGCATTACAGAATTCTGTAGATAAGCCCCTGATGGCAGTGCCGGCAGTTCATATTCGAAAGGGAACCTTTAAAGGGAACCTGACAGCTGATACATGCTGCTCAATCCACGGACAGCATGTATGGGGCACTGGCTGTATGATATCATCCAGAAATGTTTGACTCTGAAACAATGTGGAGTTTCAGAGAAAAACATACTTTAAAAGCTGCCGAGTACAGTGCTGTTTCTCCCCACCCACTATCCTGGAGTGACAGGTCTCTCCCTATAGGTGTATATAGGGGGAGACCTTTAATTCCAAGGGAGCGGGAAGAGAAAAGCCTGGATGAGCCTCTATCCGACTAGTCTTTAGCATGGCATCATGCACGGTGGCTTTTAAAGTATGTGTTTCTCTAAAATGTCACAACGTTTCAGAGTCAAACATACCTGGCTGAGATCATACAGCCAGTACCTGATACTTGCTGCTTGTGGATCGGGCAGCATGTATCAGCTGTCAAGTTCACTTTAAAGTATTCCACCAAATGTATGACCATGCAATGAAAGAAAGCGTATTTTTTCTAATTAGTTGCTTAGTCAACTATGCTCATCAATAAACTTTAGGCAATAAATATACCATTTTGGTTATTCTTTTTGCATCTGATTGGAAAGAATGGGCTTTTTGCGTACTTGCATATCAACTACACATCAATTGCATTTTTATCTTTCCAACTTGTCTGTCTTTTTTCTACTTCTCCACTTGCATCTTTTCATGTATTTATAATATGTTTGTATATATTTGCTTTTAATATGTTTTTGTTGTCATGTGTATCTATAAATTAACATATTGATTTTTTTTTCTAATGAATGCGGCTTATTCATTTGAATATGGATTTGCAGATATCTCAATAATTATTTCATTGTATATCAAGTAAATATACAATATATACCAGAACATCACTCTTTTGAAATATTTGACTAGTGATGGTACACAGGGGTAATTTTGGGAGAGTTTAAAGTGTTCAATAAGGGATTTTTACATTATGGTTTGGGCTTCACGGCGCAAGATTACTCTATGCGGCTACTAAATTGTAGCATTGTGCAAGTGAATGGGGTTACATTGTGACCAGCAAAAATCCAAATGGTTCCAACCTTTTTGCTGTATCCCATGGATCAATCGCTATGGGACCCCATTAATTTATCCGATGCTGAAATGTAGCAGCGGACTACTGAGATCCTTAGCCATGCGACGTGTGTCATAACCAATGTCACTCAATAGCACAAGCTTAAAAGTTCATTTATCTTTACCATTTTAATGTGTTCTTTCTCTTTCTAGTTCAGTACTTTTCTAGAAACATAGGCGTTCACACAGATGCTACGGAGAATGCTCATTAAATGCCTTTGTTAGTTCTACCGCCTTCACACGAAATGTGGTTTATTTGTAAAGGATTTTTAAAGCTAAACACAGCGATAAAGTAATTAAATTGCCTGGCACCAAATTCCTTTACTAACCCCCTTGTTAAGATTTGTTAATTAAAGACATGTACCTTATATCTAGTATGACATTATTTTTAGCGGTTGCAAAATAATTCATAAAATGATTAAAATATAGTTATGAAATCTACTGTACTTCATTAGGTCTTTTGTTTTATAGAAATGTGTATGGGGGTATTTTATTTTTGGGGCATAATGCTGTAGATAAGCCCGACCTGAAAGATAAGAAAAATAAGTTTTATTATACTCACCCGGGGGGCAGTCTGGTCCGATGGGTGTGGCAGTTAAGGGTCCAGTGCCTCCCATCTTCTTATGATCGCCATGTTCCTGCATGCTTTATGGCTACCCGGCATTGCGCTCCTGCACAGGCGTACTTACCTGTCCTGTAGAGGGCAGAGCAAAGTGCTGGAGTGCGCAGGTGCTGGGCCTCTCTGACCTTTCCCAGCGCCTGCGCACTGCATTACTTTGCTCTGCCCTCAACAGGGCAGATAAGTACGCCTGCGCAGGAGCGCAATGCCAGGGAACCATGAAGTATGCTGGACAGCGGCGTTGCAAGAAGATGGGAGGCGCCGGACCCGGAACTGCAACACCCATCGGACCGGACTGCCCCCCCCGGGTGAGTATAATCAAACCTATTTTTCATATCTTTCAGGTCTGATCGGGGGCCTATCTACAGCATTATAGAATGCTGTATATGAGCCCTGAAAGGCAGTGACCATATCTTATATTGGCCAAAACTACTGACAGGTTTGCTTTAAGAGCTTTTCGCCTCTTAATGAATCAGGAGCGCCCCCTCATCAAGATCGACAAGAGAGTCGATCTTGATGGATCGCCCCCGCTATTGTGAGTTATTCTTTCACCACTCCTATTAGCCAAACATTACAAACTTTCACGTACCTTTTTGGCTAATAGAAGCATGGACCTGGAGGAGTATATAGGGCTGCATGTTTAATTGACAGAGGAAATAAGAAACTAACCAAGCTTGCAATCCATCTTTAACACAAGTAATGAACGGATTTCAGTCTGGATAACTGTAAAGCAGAAAATCATTGCCCTTAAAAGAAATAGATCATTATAAAGAAACCTAAAAAAAATGCTTATAGGTCATACTCCATTTTTCCATATTGCAGCAATAACTTTTACCATTAACGCTGATCATGAAAAACGCTCTGTATCCAGCAGCAGGGTCACCTGCTCAGGAAATGATGAGTTTAGGGAAACTTGTCACACCATGAACTGACTTTAACTTAAATAAACCGGTTTTTCCCTTAAAGTAAAATATCTTGCATACCGATAAACACAAAGACACAGCACTGGTAATAATTCTGTTGTACGTGCAATGGCAACAATGGCTTATGTTTAATAGTCCCTGGGCCGTATTTAGGGAGTGATTTCAGCTAGTTACAGAACCAGTGTTTACCTGTTCAGATGCTTTAAAAGGCATTCAAGACAAGTTTCATTGTAAAACAAATATTAAAGCTGACAAGCAGCGCTGTTTTATAAATCCTGGTAGAGTAGGAATGGTTTCAGCTTCAGCATCTTGTTAGTAAAATATTCCTGCAGTCGAGTTCTGTAAACTCACAACAGATTGTGTTGCACATTGTTTTCAGATGTGAGAGACCTGTGCAAACAGCACCAGATACCAAATGTACAAGTAAATGATACTGCTTGCAGACAGTTTTCTAATTAGAAACACATTTCTGCAGACAAGTGTTAGAATCTTTACAGCAGACAACTCGGAACTAAAGCCACTGGACTAAACGTGAACCTTTTTTTTTTAAATGTGCCATCTATAAAAGAGGCCTTTTCAGCCCCGTATGTAAAAGTAAAAATTTATATTAGCAATATATTATGGACATGGTACAAAACAAATCTACAACGCATACCAGTAATAATAATAATGCAAGTACTCTGGCCTTGCAGATGTGTAATTATTACTCTTTGTGCTCCTCCTTTATATCACAAGAGATTTCATCCTCATCACTTGGTACTTTTTTCCCTTCTCCCTTTACTGGACTAAAACACTGCAGCCTGATCTATAGTTTGTTGCCTATGATTATGATTTTGTACAAACGCATATATTTATGGGATTAGTATCATTTTTAGACCAAAAATTGGAAACTATGATGAGTGTTTCAGGTATTTTTTTGTCAATTTTCAGTATTTGGGCTCAAAAACACCCGAATAAATACAAATAAGACAGTATTTAAAAAAGGCACTAAAACATAGTTAAAAAAAACCTCAAGCTTAAAGCTTTAGGTTTTAAAATACATTACAATACAATGTCTTGTAATCTCATATTTGTATGTAATTTAAAAGGGAATCTGTCACCAGGTGTTTGCCAATATAATGCTGAACTCACATTAGGAAGCAAAGACCCTGATCCCCAACAATGTATCACTAACTGGGCTGCTTGCTGTAGTTTTGATAGTATCATTGTTTTATCAGCAGGAGATTATCACTAAAGAACTAGTAAGGCTGCTGTTATGTATTCCTACATATTCACTAACTGTATAACCCCACCTCCATCACTGATTGGCAGTTTTCTGTGTACACGATGTATAGGCAGCTGCCAATTAGTGGTGTGGGCGGGGTTATATAGAGCTCAACATTCAGAGAACTGCTAGTTTTGTATCAGATAAAATAGTGATTTTATCAAACCTGCAGCACCCAGTAAGTGAAATATCACTGCATTAAAGGTACCTGTCTCTACATTATGCTTCTCTCATGGAGTAGCAAAGACCTGGTTACAGATATCTGTAAGAAAAAGGGAATAAAAATACCACAGATAATACTTATATAGAGAAGACCCCGAAAAGGAGTACAATGTCACCAAACTGCACACCATTAGAATCCAAGAAACATCATATTTGCAAAAATACAGACTACATCATATACAGAAAAAGACAGGTTGCAGAAAGAGATAAACACAATGCAAACACAGTACTAAGGGATTTTTCAGGATACAAGTTGGTTAGTCTGCAGTTATGTAACAGTACAATAAATCAGTGGCTCATCATGTAATTTATGGTTATTTCATACTGAGATACAGTGGGGAAAAAAAGTATTTAGTCAGTCAGCAATAGTGCAAGTTCCACCACTTAAAAAGATGAGAGGCGTCTGTAATTTACATCATAGGTAGACCTCAACTATGGGAGACAAACTGAGAAAAAAAAATCCAGAAAATCACATTGTCTGGTTTTTTTTTCATTTTATTTGCATATTATGGTGGAAAATAAGTATTTGGTCAGAAACAAAATTTCATCTCAATACTTTGTGATATATCCTTTGTTGGCAATGACAGAGGTCAAACGTTTTCTGTAAGTCTTCACAAGGTTGCCACACACTGTTGTTGGTATGTTGGCCCATTCCTCCATGCAGATCTCCTCTAGAGCAGTGATGTTTTTGGCTTTTCGCTTGGCAACACGGACTTTCAACTCCCTCCAAAGGTTTTCTATAGGGTTGAGATCTGGAGACTGGCTAGGCCACTCCAGGACCTTGAAATGCTTCTTACGAAGCCACTCCTTCGCTGCCCTGGCGGTGTGCTTTGGATCATTGTCATGTTGAAAGACCCAGCCACGTTTCATCTTCAATGCCCTTGCTGATGGAAGGAGGTTTGCACTCAAAATCTCACGATACATGGCCCCATTCATTCTTTCATGTACCCGGAGCAGTCGTCCTGGCCCCTTTGCAGAGAAACAGCCCCAAAGCATGATGTTTCCACCACCATGCTTTACAGTAGGTATGGTGTTTGATGGATGCAACTCAGTATTCTTTTTCCTCCAAAACCGACAAGTTGTGTTTCTACCAAACAGTTCCAGTTTGGTTTCATCAGACCATAGGACATTCTCCCAAAACTCCTCTGGATCAGTGACACGTCTGGCACTGCAGGATCTGAGTCCATGGTGGCGTAGTGTGTTACTTATGGTAGGCCTTGTTACATTGGTCCCAGCTCTCTGCAGTTCATTCACTAGGTCCCCCCGCGTGGTTCTGGGATTTTGGCTCACCGTTCTTGTGATCATTCTGACCCCACGGGGTGGGATTTTGCGTGGAGCACCAGATCGAGGGAGATTATCAGTGGTCTTGTATGTCTTCCATTTTCTAATTATTGCTCCCACAGTTGATTTCTTCACTCCAAGCTGGTTGGCTATTGCAGATTCAGTCTTCCCAGCCTGGTGCAGGGCTACAATTTTGTTTCTGGTGTCCTTTGACAGCTCTTTGGTCTTCACCATAGTGGAGTTTGGAGTCAGACTGTTTGAGGGTGTGCACAGGTGTCTTTTTATACTGATAACAAGTTTAAACAGGTGCCATTACTACAGGTAATGAGTGGAGGAAAGAGGAGACTCTTAAAGAAGAAGTTACAGGTCTGTGAGAGCCAGAAATCTTGATTGCTTGTTTCTGACCAAATACTTATTTTCCACCATAATATGCAAATAAAATGAAAAAAAAACAGACAATGTGATTTTCTGGATTTTTTTTTCTCAGTTTGTCTCCCATAGTTGAGGTCTACCTATGATGTAAATTACAGACGCCTCTCATCTTTTTAAGTGGTGGAACTTGCACTATTGCTGACTGACTAAATACTTTTTTTCCCCACTGTACACTATGGAAAACAGAGGGGTGGTGAGGAGTTGTAGGTACTATATTATCTACAGTTGTGGCCAAAAGTATTGACACCTCTGCAATTTTGTCAGATAATACTCAGTTTCTTTCTGAAAATTATTGCAAACACAAATTTTTTGTTATTATTATCTTCATTTAATTTGTCTTAAATGAAAAAACACAAAAAGAATTGTCCTAAAGCCAAATTGGATATAATTCCACACCAAACATAAAAAAGAGGGTGGACAAAACTATTGGCACTGTTCGAAAAATCATGTGATGCTTCTCTAATTTGTGTAATTAACAGCACCTGTAACTTACCTGTGGCACCTAATAGGTGTTGGCAATAACTAAATCACACTTGCAGCCAGTTGACATGGATTAAAGTTGACTCGTCCTGTGTCCTTGTGTGTACCACATTGAGCATGGAGAAAAGAAAGAAGACCAAAGAACTGTCTGAGGACTTGAGAAACCAAATTTTGAGGAAGCATGAGCAATCTCAATGCTACAAGTCCATCTCCAAAGACCTGAATGTTCCTGTGTCTACCGTGCGCAGTGTCATCAAGAAGTTTAAAGCCCATGGCACTGTGGCTAACCTCCCTAGATGTGGACGGAAAAGAAAAATTGACAAGAGATTTCAACTCAAGATTGTGCGGATGTTGGATAAAGAACCTCGACTAACATCCAAACAAGTTCGAGCTGCCCTGCAGTCCGAGGGTACACCAGTGTCAACCCGTACTATCCGTCGGTGTCTGAATGAAAAGGGACTGTATGGTAGGAGACCCAGGAAGACCCCACTTCTTACCCCGAGACAAAAAAAAGCCAGGCTGGAGATCGCCAAAACTTACCTGAAAAAGCCTAAAATGTTTTGGAAGAATGTTCTCTTCAGATGAGACAAAAGTAGAGCTTTTTGGGCAAAGGCATCAACATAGAGTTTACAGGAGAAAGAAAGAGGCATTCAAAGAAAAAAACTCGGTCCCTACAGTCAAACATGGCAGAGGTTCCCTGATGTTTTGGGGTTGCTTTGCTGCCTCTGGCACTGGACTGCTTGACCGTGTGCATGGCATTATGAAGTCTGAAGACTACCATCAAATTTTGCAGCATAATGTAGGGCCCAGTGTGAGAAAGCTGTGTCTCTCTCAGAGGTCATGGGTCTTCCAGCAGGACAATGACCCAAAACACACTTCAAAAAGCTCTAGAAAATGGTTTGAGAGAAAGCACTGGAGACTTCTAAGGTGGCCAGCAAGGAGTCCAGACCTGAATCCCATAGAACACCTGTGGAGAGATCTAAAAATGGCAGTTTGGAGAAGGCACCCTTCTAATATCAGGGACCTGGAGCAGTTTACCAAAGAAGAATGGTCTAAAATTCCAGCAGAGCATTTTAAGAAACTCATTGATGGTTACCGGAAGCGGTTGGTCGCAGTTATTTTGGCTAAAGGTTGTGCAACCAAGTATTAGGCTGAGGGTGCCAATACTTTTGTCTGGCCCATTTTTGGAGTTTTGTGTGAAATGATCAATGTTTTGCTTTTTGCTTCATTCTCTTTTGTGTTTTTTCATTTAAGACAAATTAAATGAAGATAATAATACCAAAGAATTTGTGATTGCAATCATTTTCAGGAAGAAACTGAGTATTATCTGACAGAATTGCAGGGGTGTCAATACTTTTGGCCACAACTGTGCATGTCCTAAGTATATGGAATAGTATGCCATATAGGTATATGGATGGTTGTTTTCTTAATATAACGGCCTTGTCTTTAGGCGTCATCTCATCTCTGATTCATCAAAACAATTATGCCCATCCTGGTGTAAAACACATAGTAAAGTAGCAAAAACTAAGCTGGGTTGCTAAAAAAAGTGACTTTTGATGTTTTAATGCCAGTCTTTGACAGAATTAAAATTTGTGGTGGGGCAAGCACTACTTTCTAGACGTGCCTGATTCATTAAGAGCCCTATATCTCTTAATGTGTCAGGCTCCTCTGACCTAAGCATTCATCTTTATCAAGGCCGACATGAACATTGCCAGTCTTGATGAACAGCGACTTACATATTTTGTTAGACAACCATTGAGATATCATATAAAAATGCCTGTGAGTGACAGATCTTGCACCTTGAGCCAGCTAAGCTCAGAACAAAAACCTTAATTGCAAAATATATACCATGCGCTCTAACTGCTTTGTTGAGTCAGCTATGATTTCATAATGAGAATATGGACTTATCATACATACTGATCATATACCGGTTACCTTTTTGAGATATCTGGAATGGAACGACCACCTTACAGGGTCTATATACGTTCTATCACCACAGTGTGGGGAGAAATGCAGAATGACTAGTAGTAGCCAGATAGCAAAGCTGTGCTTGGTCTTAATGCATAGCAGAGGCCTGGCCGGATCTGATGGTGCCAAAAACCACCTTCCTAGGACCGTCTGTTAAAGAGTTATGATTCATCTTAGGTTTTGGAGTTTTTAACTGCTAGAGGCAAGGGGAGGGAATTTATTTTCAGCCCAGACGGCTGAAGGGGAGCGACCCATAGGGGATAAAAGCTACTGTGAGGCCATGTGGCCTCTCTATTATTCTTGCGGTTCACTTCAAAGGTGGGAGCCACATTGAGTAACGTGCTGTGAAGGACCTAGGAATCAGCTATCAGCCCATGCCCCCCTGCAGCCCAGCAAACACATGGTCGAACATTAACCCGGTAATTTACATGATCCATCTGCTTATATCATTTGTACTGCCACTATTTTTGTTTTCATATCTGACCATTGTATATGTATAACCATAGTGTATATAATTTATTGTCTATTGTGCCCCTAAGGCGATTAAATATATAATTTAACCTTGGGCTGTTCTTTTATCTCAATCCAAAAATCCACACATCCATTTCTCAGCTTAACTTTCCATGCTACCAGGGCTGGTTTCTGGCCCGATGTAATCCCGTTAACGGACCAAGCTTATATCTAGCAAGGAACTGGTGGCAGTCCTACTGGGCTGACCAGGTGCTTTTTTACTGGTGCTAGTAAAATGGGCCTCTCAGCCTGTCGGGGTAATGAGCGAGTGTGGTTCCACATCAGTGACTGCATGGGGCACATCCTCTCACATCCCGTGCCTCCCTGGGCCAGTGTGGACAGTGTGTCTGTGTAAAACTGTACCAAGCTGACCTTACGTGACCCCATGGATTGCGTAATGTTACGTTGGTGAAAGTGGGGAGACTGCATTAGGTGATCCTTCTTTCTGATGTAATAGTAACATTAGGCGGGGTGGAGAGGTACGGGTTCACCACACCCACTTTCTGTTGCCATCCATTGCCTAATGTGTGGAGAGAAAAAATAGTTTTGTATGTGTACATGGACAAACTTCAACTGTCTTTTGAAATGCTTCTGCAGAAAGATCTTTTTGTGGCAGATGGAAGCTGGTTTCTTTATATAAAGTTATAGTGGTAGTTATATATTGTTAAGTTATTATTCTGATATACAGATAGGCAAACTAAACAGCATGTAGCCAGAAGATACAGAGTCAAACCATCAGTAGTCTCATCTTCAGTGGTTACTACATGTGGGAGACAGTGTTGTAGATACATATTTCAAGGATAGCAGCAGCCCATCACAAACACAATCACCCACCTGTAATCCAAATGTCAGGATAAAGCAGAAACACATGACATCAATCCAATAAATATCAGTTTTGTAACGTAAAGACAAAAACCTGGATCAAAAATAAAGATAAAAACTATGCTACAGAAAGATTTCTTCTCTTTATGCCACAAGTGATTAATTCCCGATTTTTCCAACCGTCTGTTCACAAGCCACGCTTGATCTTACCTGACTGTAAAGAACACAGCACTGGAAAAGGTACTGTCAATGGAAAATGTAATTTGTGATATCACTCTATCAATTTTATCCCTGTAGACATCCTAGAATATAAATTAGAGTTTACTTAAGCCGCAGTAACTTCGCTTATAGTGTCTTATTTCTATGCCATTGGAACAATATATAGCAATCACATATATCAGTCATATAAGGAAATTTTAGAAGGTGCAAAAAAACATGTATGTTCATAATGCCATATAAATAGGTAGGCAATATCCTTAATATAAAACAATCTGTTAGGTTACAGCAGTAATCATATACCCTATTCTTTTTGCTATCCATGATGGTGAAACAGAGAATATTAACACTGTCATATTTGTAACTTGTGCCTGGCAAAAACCATGAATGTCTATCATAGAAATACTCTCTCTGGGACTGTACTAGCTTCCATACATGAACTTTGAGTAAACGAATACCTTTCAAGTTAAAAAAAAAAAAGAAAAGAAAATCCCACCCTTGCTAACAGATTACTGGAACTCAGCTGAACATTCATCAGAATTTGACTGGATCAATTGCAAAAGCTTTGCCTTTTTATGGTTTTAATATTTAGTTTTGGTTCAAAGACTCAAACACTAGCTAAAATAATATTTGGAACTTGTAAATGGTGTATACTTATTACTTGGATAAAATATGCTGTTTTGGGGGAGGTGCCTTAAATCTGGGGTTTTCATGTTCCATTTCTGCAATATTTTTATTGTTTTAATTATATTTAGAGTATTCAGTGTTTCTTTTCAAACCACTTGTTGCATTTGTAGATTGAATAGTTACTGTGAAAGTCCATTGAACAAAAAATGAGTTCTAAATAGATACACCAATATAATTATCCTCTATATTTTGTGGCCATAAAGCAGAAACTTAAAGAAATTCCAAAAGAAAAACTTTACACTTAGAACACAGGTTTTAGATCTCGCAGCCATTGTTTGGAAAGTTAATAATATTTTGGAGACCCATAGATCTAAAAACTAAAGTTAGGCTGTGTGCCCATGATGCGATTTTTAAGCGTTTCCGTGGCGTTTTTAAACGCACGATTCTGCCGCGGAAACACTTAAAAAAAGCATTTCATTCATTTTTAATACAAAACGCACATGTTGTGCCAATGATGCGTTTTTTACCGCAGCGGAATCGCTTAGCGGTAAAAAACGCAGCATGTTCATTAATTTTGCGGAATCGCCCGCGATTCCGCATACCATCCATTGAATGAGCAAAAACGCATGGGAAACCACATGCAAAAACACTTGACAATCGCGTCAAAAACGCGTGTCAAAAACCGCATGCGATTTCCCTGGCAGGGGCATGCGTTTCTGCTCAGGAATAAATCGCATGAAAAACGCGACGTGGGCACATAGCCTAATACCAATGTCGTGGCAGAGCTAATTTTTGAAACTTCAAAAGAAAAACTTTCCACAGTCAAGGTGAACGTTAAAAATATATATATTTTATCGAGAGCATTAAATAAAAACAAGGTAAAAAGTGAGATAAATACCACTGGTATTTGAGAAAGGTGGGTACACCCAGATGGATTAAATATAAATCCTCTGTATCAAAGATATCTTTTGCATGAATAAAGTCAGCTAGTTAGAATAGTCAATGACTGTATCAAACATTCAATTGTGCAAATATCGCAATCAAGAAACCATATCAAGGGGAAAATTCCATCAGCATAAGAGTGTGATACATGTAAGGGGGAATGTACACTGTATAATATTCAGTGGGTATGGAATGCATTCAGACCCTTTTAAAATCATAGCATGATGGACATTAAATTACTTGTATTAAAAGGTAACTTCAAGTCTCAGAGAGAGAGAAGGATCTCTGAGTACAAATTTATGAAAACTTTCGACACATTCAGTGCAGGTATGAATGTGTCGCATGGATTTATGTCTTTTTACATCTATTAAGGAATTTGTTACGCAGACCTTCTGGGGTCATCACAACACAGAACCAGACCACAATCAGAGGGCTATAAAACCTTCACACTGCTTATCTATGAACTGCTCCAATATTTATGCTTATCCCTCTCCCATAATGACTATTCCGCTTCACATCACTTGTCTTAGCTATTGCGTTATTTCTGTGCTGTGTTGTGTATAAATACGTGATTCTTCATATTTTGTATTAGTCTAGCCTGATGACGAGACCTGCGTAGTCTCGAAAGCTTACAATTTGTTACCATCTTTTCAGTTAGCCATTAAAAGGTATCAACCACTGAGGACTCTCAATTCTAAATATTCTTGAGATGAAATGAACATTTTTGAATTTACTAAATGGCTGTAATGAAACAAAGAGTGAAAAATGTAAAGGGGTCTGAATACTTTACGTACCCACTGTACATGGCATATAATGAAGTAAAGAGGATCCGCAATCCCTAGATGACGTACTGCCAGGAAAAAGTGTTGAGTGTAGTAGAACAACCTTCGGCACAAAATGTATTCTGGAAGTCAGCAATGTGCTTTATTGCAGGCACATAAGGCGTAAAACAGAACCAACTTTTCGGCCTATATTGGCCTTTATCAAGGTTATCTAAACAAAACATAGATATTTAAATCATATCAAATGTAACTAAATAAATGTCAAATGATAAAGCTGAGTACAAAAATTAAATTGGACAATACATGGGAAAAAAAGAACCATGTTCTGTCCAATTTAATTTCTGTACTTAGCCAATGTAGGCCGAAATGTTGGTTCTGTTTTATACGCCTTATGTGCCTGCAATAAAACACAATGTTGACTTCAAGAACATGTTTTGTGCTGAACATTGTTCTTCTACTATAATATGCATGGCAAACACCTCTGGATTAAGCATTTCAGTGCGAAACTCGCATCAGGTGTGGTAGATCCCCGGTTACTTATCCCAAGGTAATTATACCTATCTGTGTTCTCTGCTCATATGGTAGATGTTCAAAATAATAGTGAACATGCCTAGATTTATGGTGACCTCCTAATTCCAAGACATCATATAAATGATTGAGAAGTCATATTGCTGTAAAAAATGTACAAATTTTATTTGATATTTATTAAATGGTACAAAAAACCACTTATAAAATGAATAAGAAATGGGGACAAACAAAACAAAAAATGGCCACTAGAGAAAATGGAGATCATATAATGGTAAAGGGAATATTGGAATTTGTTCCACAATATTACTGACGCAAGCGTCTAAATATGCCAGGTAACCATAAAAAAAGTTTGCAAAGTGAGCATGAAATCTGCATGGTCATGATAGAAAAAACACAGTATGCTGTATCAGAATTCAGCGACAATAAAACCTCACCCTTATATGAATCATATGAGAGATAGTATGTAATACTGCCTATGTGGTTTGCCTTAATGTCCAAAGTATCCTTAATTATACCATAATGGTGCAGTAGAGGCAGGACATAAGGAGCAAGTGGCAAGAGAAAAAATATATATGGCAGCTACTTGTAATATATCATACATCCAGATAGGCCGTGGCACCCCCGACGCGCGTTTCGTGTAAAGCTTCTTCCAAGGGAGCGTTCATGGATTTGCCTCCTAAATGCATGCTTTTTATAGGGCATGTTCTCATTGGTGACAGCGGTAAATTAGCGGTGCATCCGCTCGCGTGACTCGCCTGACGTCAGCGCGAGTCTGCATCATGTGACATCTGGCCCCCCTCCTGCTCAACGCGTCAGAGCAGAGGAGGAGACCATGACGTCCATAGAGATGTGTCGTCATGGTGACGCCTGTGGGCAAGAGGCGGGCGGAAGCGCTCCCCGCATAGCTATGTTACCATAGTGCTCGCTATAATACCGGAAGCGAATAAAAATATATACAAAAGCATGATGATATACTAGCGAGCATCATAGCACAGGGCATGGGCAAGGAGCACCTCATACTAAGCATATATATAAACATATATATAAGAAATTATATAAAATTATATATTACTAATAGTGCGAAAAGATAACTTACGTCTAAATAGATGGAAACTATCCTGCATATACAAACGTGTGTAAAATATGTGCCAAAAAACATTATCAACTGCATAAAAAAATATATACAGTGCCTACAAGTAGTATTCAACCCCCTGCAGATTTAGCAGGTTTACACATTCGGAATTAACTTGGCATTGTGACATTTGGACTGTAGATCAGCCTGGAAGTGTGAAATGCACTGCAGCAAAAAAGAATGTTATTTCTTTGTTTAATTTTTTTTTAAATTGTGAAAAGTTTATTCAGAGGGTCATTTATTATTCAACCCCTCAAACCACCAGAATTCTGTTTGGTTCCCCTAAAGTATTAAGAAGTATTTCAGGCACAAAGAACAATGAGCTTCACATGTTTGGATTAATTATCTCTTTTTCCAGCCTTTTCTGACTATTTAAGACCCTCCCCAAACTTGTGAACAGCACTCATACATGGTCAACATGGGAAAGACAAAGGAGCATTCCAAGGCCATCAGAGACAAGATCGTGGAGGGTCACAAGGCTGGCAAGGGGTACAAAACCCTTTCCAAGGAGTTGGGCCTACCTGTCTCCACTGTTGGGAGCATCATCCGGAAGTGGAAGGCTTATGGAACTACTGTTAGCCTTCCACGGCCTGGACAGCCTTTGAAAGTTTCCTCCCGTGCCGAGGCCAGGCTTGTCCGAAGAGTCAAGGCTAACCCAAGGACAACAAGGAAGGAGCTCCGGGAAGATCTCATGGCAGTGGGGACATTGGTTTCAGTCAATACCATAAGTAACGTACTCCACCGCAATGGTCTCCGTTCCAGACGAGCCCGTAAGGTACCTTTACTTTCAAAGTGTCATGTCAAGGCTCGTCTACAGTTTGCTCATGATCACTTGGAGGACTCTGAGACAGACTGGTTCAAGGTTCTCTGGTCTGATGAGACCAAGATCGAGATCTTTGATGCCAACCACACACGTGACGTTTGGAGACTGGATGGCACTGCATACGCCCCCAAGAATACCATCCCTACAGTCAAGCATGGTGGTGGCAGCATCATGCTGTGGGGCTGTTTCTCAGCCAAGGGGCCTGGCCATCTGGTCCGCATCCATGGGAAGATGGATAGCAAAACCTACCTGGAGATTTTGGCCAAGAACCTCCGCTCCTCCATCAAGGATCTTAAGATGGGTCGTCATTTCATCTTCCAACAAGACAACGACCCAAAGCACACAGCCAAGAAAACCAAGGCCCGGTTCAAGAGGGAAAAAATCAAGGTGTTGGAGTGGCCTAGTCAGTCTCCTGACCTTAACCCAATTGAAAACTTGTGGAAGGAGCTCAAGATTAAAGTCCACATGAGACACCCAAAGAACCTAGATAACTTGGAGAAGATCTGCATGGAGGAGTGTGCCAAGATAACTCCAGAGACCTGTGCCGGCCTGATCAGGTCTTATAAAAGACGATTATTAGCTGTAATTGCAAACAAGGGTTATTCCACAAAATATTAAACCTAGGGGTTGAATAATAATTGACCCACACTTTTATGTTTAAAATTTATTAAAATTTAACTGAGCAACATAACTTTTTGGTTTGTAAGATTTATGCATCTGTTAATAAATCCTGCTCTTGTGTGAAGTTTGAAGGCTCTAACTTATTTGCATCTTATCAAACCTGCTAAATCTGCAGGGGGTTGAATACTACTTGTAGGCACTGTATATATGCACAAATGAGTGATTAACATAAATCACAAAAAAAGAAGGAGACATATTGTGAATAAAGAGCTTTGTGCTGCATAATAATGATCCATAAATGACAATGAAAAAATAAATATATGAGTAAATTAATGAAATAAAAAACAAAACCATGAAAATAAAAATGAAAATAAATAAAAATGTGCATGTGAAAAAATTGTGAAAGAAATATACATAAATATGAAAAAAGTGACAAAAAGCTGAGAGACCAATATGTCTCTCAAAATGTAAAAGTTCATATGCATTTATGAGTGATTATATGGTTTTCCAAGAGTTCTTTCTTCATTTCATTCTTGGGAGGATATGAAAAAACTTCCAAGAAAGGAGTCCTTCCACCGCCAGCCACAGTTTTTCTTCATGCCACATATGGAATATTACATGCTGAAGGTATATATATATACTAGAAATAACGAAAAATATTTAAATAATTAAAAACGTATATACAGAAACAGGAAAGGAGACATTTTACAGAAAAGGGGCATAACTTAATGTCTCATTGAGTCCTAAAGGCTGAACGGACTGGATTCTAAAAATCCAACAGGATTCTAATTGTGCCAAGGTTTTTCTCCAATTTCCCCCCCGTAAGTCTATATGGACCCTATCAATACCAGTAACCTTAAGGGCTGTAGCGTCACAATTATGGAACTCCTTAAAGAGCCTGGATATGGGTTTCAAGGTGGTCCAATCCTCAATATTTTAGGCATTAAGGATACCCCGATAGTGTTCTCTCACCCTAACTCTTAATGGTCTAGAAGTCAGGCCCACATAAATTTTCGAACAAGGACACACTGCATAGTAAATTACACCAATGGTGTCACACGTAATGTGTTGTGTGATGACAAACTCTTTCTTACCGTTACTTGAGTAAAAGGTGCAGGCTCTTGACATCTTAGGACAGGATATGCATGTTCCACAGGGATAAAAACCCCATTTCGGTCCTTTGGCCCCGAAAGCTTTACTTAGTTGGGGTCCAGAGTAATAACTGTGAACAAGCTGATCTCTTAAGTTGGGTGACCTTCTGTATGTAATAGATGGCCATTCAGGAAGGTGCTTGACAAGTGTACGATCCATTTGGAGTATAGGCCAGTATTGATTTAAGATGTTTTTCATCTTTACCCATTGGTGGTTGTAGGTTGATATAAATCGCACCTTTTGTTCATTAGCAGGTTTGGTAACTGGTTGCAATAAATCTGTTCTTTGCGCCATCTTGGCTTTCTTAAATCGATTCCTAATGCTTATTTTGGAATATCCTAGCTCCTGGAACCTATGAAATAGAATATTGGCCTGCTCAGAAAAAGTCCGATCATTGGAGCAGATTCTTTTGGTTCTCAGGAACTGCCCAGTGGGGATTCCATTAATAAGAGGTTGAGGATGTGAGGAGTTAGCATGCAAAAGTGAGTTTACTGCAGTTTCTTTACGAAACACATTGGTTTCCAGAATACCATCACTACCTTTGGATATTAAAAGATCCAAAAAATCAATACTGTCTTGGCTATATTTACTAGTCAATCGAATGTTTAATTTGTTGTCATTCAAAACATTCATGAAAGAAAGGAGGTCCTCCTCTGAGCCCTGCCAATTGAGTAAAATGCTATTGATATAGCGGGCCCACAGCAGGACCCCCTCAATGAAGGCCACCGGGTTTGAAAAATAGATGGATTGCTCCCACTTACCCAAAAAAAGATTTGCGTAAGAGGATGCAAACGCCGCCCCCATCACGGTCCCTTGCTTTTGCAAATAAATTCCCTCTTTGAATGTGAAGTAATTATGCTCTAATGCAAAGCTGAGAAGTTTCCAAATGAAATTACTCAACCCAATCTCATAATCTTAGAGATGTAATAAGGTTTCAACTGCTTGTATACCATCTGTGACGTTTCTGGCTAAATACGTCCAAGAGTGGACCCTCTGGGTCGTGGATCTGGAGCCCCTGGGCCGAGCACACCAGGTGGAGACCGACCCCTATACAGGGATCGTTAGGGGCAGGACCGCAGGGGGCAGAACCGCGACAGCCGGTACCAAGAGGGACGGCTCGAAGGACAAGGCAGGACGGGAACCAGAGTACCAGGAGGGAATAACGGAGGGCACTAGGCAGAAGACCACAGGAGGGAGAATCGGAGCGGAAGGGACAAGGCAGAGACAGGCAGAAGGGAGCGGAGCAGGACACAAGGCTGGCCGAGGGGAACAGGGCAGGACAGAAGGCAGGCAGGGGAAAGTAGCACTAGACAAAAGGGCAGGCCGGGTTACTATAGAGAAGATATGCGGCCGGAGTGTGCAGGGTAGCCACACAATCACCAGGCGCCCTCCATATAGGGAGGACGCCTGATATATCCTGAGCCAGGAAGTACGTCCTGCAGCCCCGCCCCTCAGCGACGCCCCCCACTAGCGGAAGAGAGCGGGGGAACGCGCGCCCGCGACCTAAGGCCGGCGCGGGTACCCTCAGCAGGGCGGAGGGCAGAGCGGGAGTGCGCGAGGACAGGAGCGCGCAGGTGAGGAAACGCTGCGGCGGGCACCGCCGCTGAAGGGACATCGGCGGGCACGGCCGCCGATGTCACACCATCCCAATGGTGAATCAAGGTATATAAGGACTCAATGTTCATAGTAACCATCTACATGTCGTCCTCCATTGGTATTCCTTCAACCTTTTTTAAGGCATCTCCTGTATCTTTAAGATAGGAAGGGAGATTACTCACTAATGGCTTAAGATGAAAATCTAGATATTTGCTGATCGTTTCGCATAAATTGCCATTACCCAAAACAATCGGGCGACCGGGAGGGTTTATTGGATCCTGTGGATCTTTGGGATAAAGTAAATACAAGCCATTCTCGGATATTCAGGGATTAAGTGCTTTCTAAGATCATTGTTAATAACTCCATCATCAAATGCTCTATCCAAAATTTGTTGTAATTCATCTTGAAATTTGGTTGTTGGATTAAATGTCAGTTTTTTATAGCACTTAATATCTCTGAGTTGCCAAAAAGCCTCTTTTTCATACAATTTATGTGGCAAAATGACCACATTACCCCCTTTATCAGCAGGTTTTATAAATACTCCCTTAAGATTTTTTAATTCCTTGAGGGCCTTTCTTTGCTCCAAATTAAGATTATCCTGAGTAATATTGTTGGGGATTTTTTGAAAGGCCCATATGGTAGAAGTGTGGTTGAGTCACACTCAATAACATCGAAATTTATCTATACTTAAACACCCCCTTTTTAATGTTGCAACTCTGCTCTGTATATTATACGGTGTTTGACTGTGGCTCTACCATTCACTTATACATATATCCCACTCTTATGCTGATGGCATTTTCCTCTTGATATGGTTTCTTGATTGCTATATTTGCACAATTGAATGTTTGTGTGGCGCCCCTGAGGCTCAGTCGCCACAGAGGTACTGCACCTCCTCCTGAGGTGTGGCATCCCACCATCCAGGTAAGGTGGAGACTCCCAACCACACTCCAACACCTGCACCCCACACCACAAAGATGTGTAGCAAAGCACCTTCGGCGGCTCCCTGCTTGGAGTGTAGCAAAGCACCCATTGGTGGATCCCTGCTTAGAACATGAAACGTGCTGGGAGGTGGGTGGAGTTAGTTTACATTACTAGGAGCGGGAAGAGTTTAGGATGAGAAGTCAGTTGATTAGAGAGCTGGAGAGAAGAAGATCCCCGGAGAGAGGGATAGATGGATGGAAGTGCTGCAGCAGATCCCAGTGACCTGGGTCTGCTGGCACGGGAAAGGAAGAGAGAGAGCAACATAGACTGAAAGCCTGATTCTTCATAGAAAGAAAGGATTAGTATGGAATGTGAGGAGTAAAAGAGAACAGAGGACGTGGGTTAGAGGAGAACCCTTCCTAGAAGTTCTAAGCGCAAGGCCAGGGCCCGGTCCCCCGAGGTTGTATGGATACTAATGGTCCTGCAGCAGACACCGGAGGAATAGAAGTAGTGACCACTTTATTCCCACACAAGATTTGGGGGCACAACAGCAACTGGATAGTGAGCCGGGACTTAGCAAGGAGTCCCCGAAGCAGGCTACAGCTGTCTGCCATACAAGTAGAGTTCATAGGAACATCGGACAGGAGGAACTCCAGTGTAACTCAGTACTAGGAGTACTTCATCTAAAAGCGCTATAAGAGGAGATGTTCAGAAAGGCACATGTTGGTGGAGTGTTGGAAAGGAGTATTCCATCTGGCCTGGAGGTTGACTGAGTCCCTGACTCGGAGGACACGGCACGGAGGCAGGCACCTGTTTGTACAACAGACTGTGAGTAAAGCTTTGGAACTACATGCCCTGGTGTCCTCCACTTATTCCCTGCGCCATCCTGCCTAGCACAGCTGCCACCTCTGCGCCTGATACTACCCCATCTACGTGTCACTTCACCTACACTGCCCTGGGACTCCAGCCCTGCCTGTGGAGGGCTATAACATCACTGCTGCACCACACCATCTGTTCCAGAGGATCTGTCTGCAGCGTCGGCTTACATCTTCATTGCCGAACACCACAGGTGGCGTCACAAATCACATATAAACTTTCATTACATAAGCACACTGAAACAACTCCTTTTACAATGGGCGCACAGGGCCACGGGCCGGGTTACAGCTGCCGTGACATCTCCCATTGAAGCTCATCCGGCCCGGTACCGAGAACCCCACAGCCCTGGGTGTGAGGGTGTCCCATTTGCATATTTGATAACTATTGCATTGATATGAGGAATATATGTATTGGTTTTTCACAGTCATTGATGGTTCTAACTAGCTGAGTTTATTCATACAAAAGATATCTCTGATATAGAGGATTTATATTTATTCCATCTGGGTGTTCATACCTACCTGTCTGTATCAAGGGTACTTGTTTCACTTTTTACCTTGTTTTTATTGAATGTTCTCAATAAAATGTATATATTTTTTATTGCTCACCTTGGCTGTGGGTGAAGTTTTTCTTTTGGAGTTTCAAAAATTAGTTCTGACACGACTTGTCCATTCCATACTTAGTCATTTTTTCCATCCTTATTGAAAAAATGACTATGCATGGAATGGACAAGGCAACTTAGGTGGATTTATAACTGGCTTAGTGATCGGACCCAAAGAGTGGTCGTAAATGCCTGCACATCCAGTTGGAAGAATTTCTTAAGTGGGGAACCACAGGGCTCTGTCCTGGGTCCTGTATTGTTCAACATCTTTATCAATGATTTAGATGAATGAATTGAGGGTACACTGATTAAATTTGCTGATGACACAAAGGTAGGAGGGATAGCTAATACTAGAGAAGAGAGAGGTGTTGTGAGCTCATTTTCGGGTTTGCCTCTGGCTTCTGGTGAGGGTTATGGAGCTGGCTGTGCTGACAGAGGAGTAGTGAGTTCTCTATCTGGACTCCCTCTGTTGGTGAAGGGAGGTAATGAAGCTGATCTAAATGGCAGAGACCGGCCACCTGAGGAAGAGGACTGCGATTGGACATCAGGAGTTTCTGATTGGATTTAAGGCAGCCGACACCCTAGTTCCTTACTGGTGATTTTTCCTGACTGAGGCTCCTGGTTTCCAGTTTGGTTCCTGCCTTCCTAAAGCTAAGTTTTCTCTGCTATTGTTCATATGAGTTTTTGCCTGGTTTACTTAGTTTTTGTATTCAGCCAGCCCTGGCTGGGACTGGGCTGAATCCCCATTGTGTCTCTGATCAGTTGATCTCTTTTGCTCTGTCTTCAGAATATACCTGAGTGCTGATATAGTGATTTGAAGTCTAGCGACTTCAGGGCCTTTTTCAATCAGACATGTTGGACATTCTTTTTGGCAGGGTTTTTGCGTGATTGCAGACAGCAGCTTTTCTTTCCTGTCCTTTCTAGTTAGTGAGGGCCCCATCGGTTGCTCAGCCTATCTTTCTACCTGTGTCTGTGTTTTCATCTTGTTTCACCGACAATACATGTTGGGGGCTGTCTATTGCTTTGGGGTTTGCTCTGGGGCAGTTTAGATTTTCCCTTTCTTTCTTTAGGCTTATTTAGTTCTCCGGCCGTGACGAGGCATCTAGGACCACCGTAGGCACGCTCCATGGCTACTGCTAGTTGTTGTGGATAGGATCAGGGGTCTGCAATCCGCTAGTTACCAACCTCTCCGGTTTTCTGGGCTTAGCTTGCTTTTTGTTTTTTCCTCCTCGGTGACTCATTCATAACAGAGAGGATTCAAAAAGATATAAATAAACTGGAGCAGTGGGCAGCAGCTAACAGAATGGATTTTAACAGAGAAAAATGCAAAGTACTACATCTGGGCAATAAAAATGAAAAAAAGCATATACAGAATGGGAGGAATAGGGCTAAGCAACAGCACATGTGAAAAAGACTAGGGTATACTAATAGATCATAAACTATATGTTAGGCGTCAGATTCCTGCAGCTAAACAGCAGGAATCCAGAGCCATACATCCAGCGGTCTCCCATTCCTCTCTGACCGTTCAGGGACCTGCACAGCAATCTTGGTGATCCAGGCACCCTGCTCAGACCAGCTCTCTGGGTCTGGATGTTGCTGCCACCTCTGGACCAGCAATGGTAGCGCAGCCTGCTTTGCAGGAAACCACTCCAGAGGCTAAGTCCTCTCGCCGTGCTACTGGGCATGCCCACGAGACGATCTCCCAGTGGAGATCGGGGGTCACATGCTCAGGTCCTTGTCCTGATCCGATTGGCCCATCTCAGAGGTCTGGATGGTCCCGGAAGCGCATGGCTATAAAAGACCCGCATGGCCCCTCGGCCATGCGCTAGTATAGGCTACACTTGCTATGTGTGAATGTTGACGGATGTTTGATTCTGGTGACTGACTCATTTGAAACCCCTTCCCTCTGATATTACGCATGTGGATAGGGAACTAGAGAGATAGTCAGCACCAGTCAGTGGCAAGCTATAGGCCACAGTGCCTACCGCACCTCTGCACTAGCGTCCGATGGTGTCACGCCTCACGGCACTATCGTATTGTGGCAGTAGTTACCGCCACGCTGCAGTTAGCAGCACTTGCCGGCGTCCGCGGTTGCGATGTCGCACGCACGGTAGGTCAAGACGGACACGACCTCTGTCTTGGGCCGTGTCCTGTGACCATATACCATGTGTGCATGCCAGCTGAGACCTGTGAAGCTAACAGGCTCGGTGTTTATGCTTTAGGGCCTCTGTGAGTTTAATAGAGTCCGCTCTGCGCACCCTGGGTGATGTTTAACCCGAGCGCAGTATACCGCCATATAAGCGAGTCCGCCATTACTCAGCAGCGGTTGTTACACCTACTGCACGGTGGACCCCGGCGGCGAATGCACTTCCTATTATTTATATTTAGTGCGTTCCGCAGTCCCTATACATGAGTCAACAGTGTGATGCAGCAGCAAAAAAGGCAAATACAATTCTGGGATGTATTAACAGAAGCATACAGTCTAGATCATGTGAAGTTATTATTGTTCTCTACTCCTCTTTGGTCAGGCCTCATCTGGAATACTGTGTCCAGTTTTGGGCACCACGTTTTAAAAAAGACATCAACAAACTGGAGCAAGTTCAGAGAAGAGCGACTAGTATGTTGACCGGTCTGCAAAACATGTCCTATGAGGAATGGTTACAGGATTTGGGAATGTTTAACTTTCAAAAAAGAAGACTGAGAGGAGAATTAATAGCTGTCTACAAATATCTCAAGGGCTGTCACACTGTAGAAGGATCATCTTTATGATCAGACACAGATTAGATATTAGAAAAAACTTTATGACAGTTAGGGTGATCAATGAGAGGATCAGGCTGCCACGAAAGGTGGTGAGTTCTCCTCAACAGAAGTCTTCAAACAGAAGGTTGACAGACATCTGTCTGAGATGATTTAGTGAATCTTGCTTTGAGCAGGGGGTTGGACCAGGTGATCCAGGAGGTCCCTTCCAACTATACCATTCTATCATTTTATGACTTGAAAACACTGGTATTACTTTAGTTTTTTAGTTTTTTGAGTATTCTGTGCCAAATCAGCATGAGAAAAAAGCACTGGTTAACACTGCCTCAAATTATAACACTAGGTCAAGTGCTATCCAAAAAAACAGCAGATAGCATTCGGCCGTGTTATTCAGTTGTGTGAGCAAGGCCTAACTTCCACAATTGGAGGTGTTACAGAAATGTTCCTGTGCTGAGATAATCTTATTAATGTGCCCCTGCTGTGTACTGTGTAATGGCTGTGTCTGACCATACAGGGACAAGGTCTGAACAAACCCCAGCTCATTGACGGGGAGGAAGCAAAAGAGTATACTGACATTACAGCATATGATTGTAGCTGCTGGTGTCTATGAGGTAAAATGTGTTTAAAAACAAGCAGGGACATGTTTTACCTTACAGAAAGAATCAGCTGTGACCGCATGCTGTAATGTCTGTATACTCTCTATTGCTTCCTCCCCTGCCCAGGAGCTGTGGTATGATCAGACCATGTTCCTGTATGGTCATACACGGCCATTACACAGTACACAGAAGGGGCACATTTATGAGATTATCTCAACACAGGGACATATTTTTATCCCATTGCGGCACTTATTATTATTCCAAGAACTATTGATTAAAATTTGTTTTGTTATTGTTTAACCCCTTTACATCCAGAGACATACTACCCTGAGCAAATTTTGCTACAAACCCTGGAATTATGGGTTAAGAATTTAGGTAGACGTTTAGTCTGCTTGCATTTACAGTGAAAAAAAAAATCCCTCTTCATCTTAAATTGCCTTTTTGATCTAATTGTAAAGAAATACATCCATGAATGTCATGTGATTTCCTGACACAAAGTTATATAGCACACAAGTAGTTGCTCCGTTTCTTTCTCACTGCCGCTTATCCCACTTATGCTCATGAGTTTTAGAGACATGGTCTGCTAATTTACCAGCCAGTGCTCTGTTTGACTTATCTCTCAACTAATAAAATGGAAAATGAAATGTTACTGTTTTGTGGATAGCCACACATTAAATACGGAAATAAGTGTTTGGCTTTAGTTTACAGTTCAGAATACTGATTTTGTCATGTGGCCCAAACCACATTTTCCATACCTATAACAGCTTCTAGATTAGTAAACTACGTGGGATAATTATGGATAACATTCTAGGTTTATTATGTCACTAAAGTAACCGTCGGGGAATACATTGTAAAGTTATGCCAGCATCTTGCACTATTTAACACTCAATTGACATGATTATTAAACCAAATGAGTTCTGTTCTCAGTGCACTCGTTTACAGCGCTTTACAATGTAACGTTTTTATATATCAGTGTAGAGCAAGTCTCATAATAGTCATTGCACAATATTTACAGTCCAATAGCAGGGAAACAGTATTGTTCAATTATATTGTCATTTTAAGGTGAAAACATAAATCAGGACCAAGCGGCCCTACACACAATAGATAGATGTCGGCAGAGCACTTTTTGTTGTCTACGAGAGAGCTGCTGCCAGATTCTTCTAGGAATTGCTTATGTCCATAAAGGGATCAGAAGTCTGTAATCGGACATGTTGGATTCTTATCTTCCCCAATATCATCACTCCAGGGAGAGTCAAGAGGTCACCATACACATCAAACTGTCGGCCAAGCTGACGCATATTGGGTCCTTTAACTTCAAAAGGAGGGTAGAAAATTAGATGAAGAGAAAATATATATAAAACTTCACATTTACTGTGGAATATAAAACATGCTCCAATACAAATATATACTAATTAACATAAGAATTCAGACCTATGTGTTTTGGCGCAAAGCCTTAATCATGTTTGTGTCCGAAACATGTAGATCTGATGTATTTTGTGGATTAGTATTCCATAATAAATGTGAAGTTTTACATATATATAGTGCTCAAAAAATAAAGGGAACACTATTCCATTTGCAACAGGCTGTTTGTGTTCCCTTTATTTCTTTGAGCAGTATATTTTCTTTGCTGCATTTTCTACCTTATTGTCCAAGTCACTATGGAGCCTTGACTCGGGCATTTCCGTGTGAAGTTGCTTAGTCCTGACACAGGAATACTGGCAAGTGGTGAGCTGGCTCTCCCTTTTTTGCTTCCCTTTTTTTTTTGAGATTATATTGGGTCCTTTAGACTCTTTTCCCATATGTGTCTGGAATTTAGTTTGTAATAGTAATCACAAGGCTGTGCTGCATCATATTTCATGGCCACTGATTGACCAAAAGGGCAAAATGGCCAGTCTGCTCTATTACTGCTACATTGTTGAGCACATACAGAAAACAAAAACTGCTCTTCTTCAGCATAAAGGCCTTCCTGAAGTCGTATATGACACCCAACATCTTCACCCCTTTTAAAACCAGTTTTTTAATCTTCCCAATGTGCATATAGTGTTATTGATCAATTATTCATAATATTCTAGATGCATAGAGAAACATAAATATATGAATATAGAGTAAATATATGTAATATGGTGCACATTGCTTATGGAATAAGCTTTTGTAGGAAGTTTCTGTAAGACATTGTAATATTCAATCATTAATCAGCATCTTGGCTTTAACCTCAAGTACCAGCATTGAACCCTAATAATATTAACCCCTTTCCGACATCGGGTGATGTCGGACTCCCTCCCTTAGATGTGGCCTCCGACGGTGAGCCCACATCTTTCCCGGCACATGTCAACTGTTTTGAACAGCTGACATGTGCTCGGAACAGCCACGGGTGGAATCGCGATCCACCCGCGGCTATTAACCCGTTAAATACCGCTGTCAAACGCTGACAGCGGCATTTATCATGCTGTAACAATTATGAAGATACTATGGAATCTGATTGCATAGGATAAGAGTGAATCTGAGATCAAAATTGTGACAAAATAAACTGTATTAACAAGCAAGGTGTACAACATGAACTAACAGAGATTATCCTGAATTTACATCGAAGTTTCCAGATTTTGTTTCATTCCTGCCAACCTCTGCAGGCACCGGAGAATCGATTGAGGATCTGGGAAAAATACTAGGATGATAAGCCAGGTTGGCAAACAAGGGTGATACCTTAGTAGACACACTCTGCAAGTTATTGTAAGAGAGCTCTGCTAGAGGAAGCAACTCCAACCAGTCATCCTGCGAGTGGCTGATATAACACCGAAGAAACTTTTCCAGAGTCTGATTAGTTCGCTCTGTCTGCCCATTAGTCTGAGGATGATATGCTGAAGACAGACAGACATTGATACCAAGCGCAGAACAAAATCCCTTCCAGAATCTGGAGGTAAACTGCACTCCCCGATCAGAGATGATCTAATCTGGAACTCCATGCAGCTAGAACACATTCTGAATGACCAGATGTACCATCTCCCTAGCTGAGGGAAGACCCATACAAGGAATGAAGTTGGTAGCTTTAGTAAGGTGATCTACTACAACCACAATAGAGTTCTTTCCCCAGAGGTGGGCAATTCCACTATAAAGCCCATAGAAATAGACCCCCAAGGGTGAGCAGGAACAGGTAGTGATTGCAGCAATCCAGTAGGTGATACACAAGGAATCTTAAAATGCGCACATACCTCACAAAAGAGAACGCAGCTCTTCACGTCCCTCAGACAGGTAGGCCACCACCAAAAGAAATGGCTCAGGAACTCCTATGTCTTCTGTACCCCCGAGGATCAGCCAACTTGGAGTCATGGACCAACTTGAGGACCTGCAGCCTTACCACCTCTGGAACATATAAATGTCTATCCCGGACCCACATACTGTTCATGAGATTCAAGTTCACATTATCAGTCGAATTAGCGAGAAATGGGTCTGTGTCATAGGCCTTCTTAATAGTCTTCCATATGTACTTATTCTGGACGACTCCGACAAAGTTGGCATTTGACAAAATGATCTTGGATGGGGTCCCAGGTACAAAATCCATATGGATTTGGGACAAAGCATCCGCTTTCCCATTACGTGAACATGGGTGGAACAAAATGACAAAATTAAATTGATTCAAAAATAAACTCCAACAAGCCTGAAGTGGAGAAAGACATCTAGCAGATCTAAGAAATTACAGGTTGCGATGATCCGTGAGCACAATAACTTGTGCTGCCCCTTGCAGATGGTGCCTCCATTCCTTAAATGCAGCTTTAATGGCTAGAAGCTCTTTTATCTCCCACTTCATAATTCTTCTCTAAAGCAGAAAGTCTATGCGAGAAAAAAGCACACGGATGTAACAGACCTTTCTATCCTGTTCTTTGAGAGATGATGGCCCCCAGAGCACAATCTGAAGCATCCACTTCCATAATGAAAAGATGTGCTGGGATAGGATGAATCAACACAGGTGCAGAAGTGAAACGGGACTTAAGACAATCAAAAGTCTCTTGAGCCTGTGTAGACCACAAGAAAGTCTTTTCCTTCTTGGTTAGTTGCGGAATAGGTTGAACAATATCAGAGAAATTACGAATAAACCGTCTATAAAAGTTAGCAAACCCAATAAAGCATTGTACCTCCTTGACATTTTTAGGTGCGGGCCAATCAAGAATAGCCTGGATCTTACTTGCCTCTATATTAAGTCCCTGTGGTGAGATGACATAACCCAGAAATTGAATCTCTGTGTGATGGAACTCACATTTCTCAGGCTTGATGTAGAGATGATTCTGTTTCAGGCTTTTTAAAACAGTCTTAGTCTTAACATTCTCTTGATTTTCCTGCAGTGAATCGGAAAAAATCAAAATATCATCCAGATAGATTACAACAAAATGATCTAACAGATATCTAAAATGTCATTAGCCACGTGTTGGAAGGTTGCCGAAACATTGCAGAAACCAAAAGGCATCACAAGGTATTCGAAGTGCCCATAACGACTTCTAAATGCAGTCTTCCATTCATCCCCAGAGCGGATGGGAATTAGGTTATAAGCTCCTCGAAGATCCAAATAAGAGAAGATTTTAGCGTGTCATACTCTTTCCAGCAGTTCAGCAATTAGCGGCAAAGTATAACGATACCAAATGGTTACCTTGTTGAGCTCCCGATAATCAATACATGGTCTAAGAGTTCCATCCTTCTTTTTTCCGGCTCCTGCCGGTGTTGAGGAGGGGCGAATGAAACCCTTAGCCAGATTCTCATGAATGTATTCCTTTAAGGCCTGCAGCTCCAGAGCTCCTAGTGGGTAGACATTCTTGAATGGAATAGCTGCCCCGGATGTAGTTCAATGGGACAATCATAATGTCTGTGAGGAGGAAGCTGATCTGCTATTTTCTTACCACGAATATCAGAAAATTCATTATAAATGGATAGTAATATAGATACCTTAGTGGTACATTCTGTATCCCGAGATCTTGCGTGAATTGTTTTGGTGTGTCCCTTGGTGGAAAATTGATCTCCTTGGTCTCCAAGTTGATGACTGGATTCTGCAACTGCAGCCAGGGAATCCCTAGAATTAAAGGGAAATGTAGCAAAGAAATTAACATAAAGGACAGCACTTGCTGATGATTTGGCTCTATGAAAATCTCCAGAGGTACTGTCTCCTGATCCACCAGTCCTGAAACTAGAGGACTAGAGAGGAACATCCACTGTTTCCATGTCACGGGGCAGTAGGGAAAAAGCAGGAGACATTGAACCTGGGCCCCTGAACTGCCCCTCAGGCTAAGGAGGAGCCCTGACTTTCTTTAACTTGGAGGTACACTTGATGGTAGTGAGGCCCAAGTCTCGACCTGTCACTATCTCCTGTTAAGCCCTGAGCTAAACCCCCAACTCCCTCCTCAGGAGGTGAGACAGGGAATAAAGTGAACTGCACCGCAAACCAAAAGAAAGATAAAACAGACACCATGGGGTTAAAGCAACCAAAAACCAAAACTTAGCTTTATCTGCTGCCAATGCTCCAAGCAGCAGAGAAAGGCACCCAATCAGAATCCAGCAGCAACACCACTGCTCCAGATAAGCTGAACCCCCTCTGCATCAGGTAGGTCCAGTCTTCACCAAGGTTGGTTAGCAAATAACCAGTATTACCAACAGTGATCTGCAGCAGCAGGTGGCCTTATAAAGGGAAGTGGGAGTAGTCACCACCTGCATAGATAATTAATCACCATGCAGTAACAGCAGCAGCCACCGGGGGGAAAAACCCATCAGCAGACCAACTACATTTGTAGTAACACCAGCGGCCACCAGGGGGCAAAAGACCATATTAACCCCCGAGGGCCAGAAAGGAAAAAGGTTTATATAAGAGAGTCCAGACTCTGACACAGATCCAAAAATGAATCGTGACATTCCGTGGTTACTGGGGTGGCTCTCTGTTGAATCTGTATGCCATGTTCTTCAGCAAAAGTTAGGTCCATAACGTTACCTCCCGCCCCAGAATCTACCATGGTTGCACAGGAGATCCACCCAGCAACAAGATCTTAATGGGGAGGGAGCAATGCGTCTCTTTATCCTTCTGTATTTTAGAAGAGGCGGTCACCGACAGAGAATGAAAGACAGCATTCAAAGAAGAACTGGACCCAGGAACAACAGATTCTGCATCCTGATCCTCATACTCCCCTACTGCAGCTAGTACCTTGCGAGGCTGCTAGGGACAGTTAATAAGAAAATGGTCAGATTGACAGAAGTAAAAGCACAAACTCTCACGAAAACTATGCTCCTTGCGCTCATTACTTTCACGCTGCTGCTCCACTTGCATTGGAACTGGTTCCACTTCCCATGAGGATTTGCCTGCAGGTTCTTTAGGAGAAAGGGGAGAGTTAGCAACATGATTAGAGGTTGCAATTTCTCCTGTCTACGTTCATTAATATGTTTACCAATGCACACGCAATGCTGTATGAACGTCTCTAACTCTTGAGGAGCATCTCAATGGGCTATCTCGTCTTTAACCATATTATACAGTTGTGGCCAAAAGTATTGACACCCGTGCAATTCTGTCAGATAATACTCAGTTTCTTCCTGAAAATGATTGCAAACACAAATTCTTTGGTATTATTATCTTCATTTAATTTAACACAAAAAGAATTGTCCTAAAGCCAAATTGGATATAATTCCACACCAAACATAAAAAAGAGGGTGGACAAAAGTATTGGCACTGTTCGAAAAATCATGTGATGCTTCTCTAATTTGTGTAATTAACAGAACCTGTAACCTACCTGTGGCACCTAACAGGGGTTGGCAATAACTAAATCACACTTGCAGCCAGTTGACATGGATTAAAGTTGACTCAACCTCTGTCCTGTGTCCTTGTGGGTACCACATTGAGCATGGAGAAAAGAAAGAAGAACAAAGAACTGTCTGAGGACTTGAGAAACCAAATTGTGAGGAAGCATGAGCAATCTCAAGGCTACAAGTCCATCTCCAAAGACCTGAATGTTCCTGTGTCTACCGTGCGCAGTGTCATCAAGAAGTTTAAAGACCCATGGCACTGTGGCTAACATCCCTAGATGTGCACGGAAAAGAAAAATTGACAAGAGATTTCAACGCAAGATTGTGCGGATTTTGGATAAAGAACCTCGACTAACATCCAAACAACTTCAAGCTGCCCTGCAGTCCGAGGGTACAACAGTGTCAACCCGTACTATCCGTCGGCATCTGAATGAAAAGGGACTGTATGGTCGGAGACCAAGGAAGACCCCACTTCTTACCCCGAGACATAAAAAAAGCCAGGCTGGAGTTTGCCAAAACTTACCTGAAAAAGCCTAAAACGTTTTGGAAGAATGTTCTCTGGTCAGATGAGACAAAAGTAGAGCTTTTTGGGCACAGGCATCAACATAGAGTTTACAGGAGAAAAAAAGAGGCATTCAAAGAAAAGAACACGGCCCCTACAGTCAAACATGGCAGAGGTTCCCTGATGTTTTGGGGTTGCTTTGCTGCCTCTGGCACTGGACTGCTTGACCGTGTGCATGGCATTATGAAGTCTTAAGACTACCAACGAATTTTGGAGCATAATGTAGGGCCCAGTGTGAGAAAGCTGGGTCTCCCTCAGAGGTCATGGGTCTTCCAGCAGGACAATGACCCAAAACACACTTCAAAAAGCACTAGAAAATGGTTTGAGAGAAAGCACTGGAGACTTCTAAGGTGGCCAGCAATGAGTCCAGACCTGAATCCCATACAACACCTGTGGAGAGATCTAAAAATGGCAGTTTGGAGAAGGCACCCTTCAAATATCAGGGACCTGGAGCAGTTTGCCAAAGAAGAATGGTCTAAAATTCCAGCAGAGCATTGTAAGAAACTCATTGATGGTTACCGGAAGAGGTTGGTCGCAGTTATTTTGGCTAAAGGTTGTGCAACCAAGTATTAGGCTGAGGGTGCCAATACTTTTGTCTGGCCCATTTTTGGAGTTTTGTGTGAAATGATCAATGTTTTGCTTTTTGCTTCATTCTCTTTTGTGTTTTTTAATTTAAGACAAATTAAATGAAGATAATAATACCAAAAATTTGTGTTTGCAATCATTTTCAGGAAGAAACTGAGTATTATCTGACAGAATTGCAGGGATGTCAATACTTTTGGCCACAACTGTAAAATCCCTTCCTAAAAATGAGTAATTGAGCATAACAGTCCCAAACCGCTAGCTATCTAAATTCAATAGCGTATTCAATGACAGAGCTCTTACCCTGACGTAACGATAACAATGCAGTTCCAGCAGTAGTGTGACGATTAGGATCAACAAACATCATAGACATTGCAGCTAGAAAATCATCTAAATTATTCAAACGGGGGTCACAAGTGTCAGTAAGCAGATTTGCCCAAGCGAGAGCTCTTGAGATAAGTAACATGATTATACATAGGACCTTGGACTGATCTGTACGAAAGTGGGCAGCATGCACATCAAAATACAAAATATATTGATTAATAAACTCATGAAATTTGTAGCAGTTTCCATTAAATTTAAACAACGGTAACCTGAGTGTGTTAATTGGCAGTGGCTACACCAGAGGTATAGGCACCTGTGCTGTTATTTGATTACTTAGGTCTTGCAGAGCCTCTCCAAAACGGCCCTCCCAGTTAGCAACCTTATTTTGCAGAGCCTCTATGTCCTCTTGTATAGATTTAATCATGGAGAACAACTGATCCAACCTTGCCTCAGTCGTCATTATCCCAGCAGATTCCTTATTTTGGCCTGAGTATCCTGTAACAATTATGAAGATACTATGGAATCTGATTGCATAGGATAACAAATCTGAGACCGAAATTGTGACAAAATAAACTGTATTAACAAGCAAGGTGTACAACATAAACTAACAGAGATTATCCTGAATTTACAGTGAAGTGCAAACTGCACAAAACGAAAATGTCCAGCAACAGCGTTAAATGAAGCTTAGTGCGACCGGCACTTATACGTAGTGAAAATGCCCAGCAACTTTCCTGGCAGTCCAAAAATATACAGGTGATGTTCGGCAATGAGGAAGATTTGCAGTGTACTGCTTTAGGGCTGAAAAAGTCCTGCAAAGTCCAGCACCCCAGCCCGCACAGACACAGTTCGAGAATTAGTACACTGATAATAATGTCAAAGGTTCTTACGAACACAGCAGTTCCAGAAAAGTATAACTCCTCACATAGACGTCCAAACAAACGTAACCACAGCCAGGATCAGGAAGCAGCACAGACGACTGAAAGCAGCCGGAAGTAATGAGGCAGAGTACCGAATAACGAGCAGCAGTAGAAACTACAGAAGCAAGCCAGGAGGAAGCTCAGGAGCCAGCAGCACACAAAATACTCCGGAAAGGAGTGTTTCCCAACCCGGACTTAACAGGACAGACAGGAAGTTCAAAGGCAGGGCAAAGTACCAGACTCCATCTTGGACAAGGGCAAAAGAGGCTCCATGGATCATCCGGAGTCCTTACACATGTGCTTCCGGCAATCGCGCCAGAAATCAGCTCATGATGGCAGGTCACCAATGGGTTGGCATGACAACCAGCGGTTTCCTGGAAAACTCTATGGTTGTCACTGCCAGCTTGCTGTGAAAGCCGCCCGGTAGTCGGCACTCATTGCAAGTGAGTATTTCAGCTACATAAAGGCGATTTGATGATTGCCTGTATGCAGCAGAGACAATCGGGTTATGGAAGCTTTTAGTCTCCTATGGAAACTAAGCAAGACAGAACATAATCAGCAATGCAAAGGACACCTGGCAGAAGCTGAAGCCTGAACACACGTGCTGTGTCTATCTGTACATGTCATCCCCTGAGGAAGAAGTATAAACTTCGAAACGCGTTGGGAAATAAAAGTACAGTTTACAATATCTGGAAGGAGTGATCTGTCAAGCAGCGCACGTTTAATCCATAAACCTTCTCCTTTGAAATCTGATGGAAACTATTGAAGCATGCCAAAAGTGAAAAGAAAATGTTTTTTTTTAAATATAAAAAAATAAAAAAATATAAAAGTTCAAATCAAACCCTTTCGCCCCAAAATAAAACAATATAAAATACACATATTTGGTATTGCTGTGTTCAGAATCACCCAATCTATCAATATAAAAAAAGATTAACCTTATCGCTAAATGGAGTAGTGAGAAAAAAAAAATTAAAACGCCAGAATTACGTTTTTTTTTGTCGCCGAGACATTGCATTAAAATGCAATAACGGGCAATCAAAATATTGTATCTGAACCAAAATGGCATCATTAAAAATGTCAGCTCGGCGTGTAAAAAATAAGTCCTCGCCCAACCTGAGATCATGAAAAATGGAGATGCTACGGGTATCGGAAAATGGTACATTTTTTTTTTTTTTTTACAAAGTTTGGAATTTTTTTTCACCTCTTATATAAAAAAGAACCTAGACAAGTTTGGGGTCTATGAACTCGTCATGACCTGGAGAATCATAATCGAAGGTTAATTTTTTTCCCATTTTCCAGTACACAATATGTTAAAACCAATGGTGTTGCTCAAAAGTTCAACGTGTCCTGCAAAAAAACAGCCCTCACATGGCCATTTTGACCAAAAACTAAAAAAGTTATGATTCTGAGAAGAAGGGGAGCAAAAAATGAAAATGCAAAACCAAAAATACCTCTGGTCGTTAAGGGGTTATGGAGTCTGTCAGAGTACAAATATTAATTTCCTGTGACATGACACAGGTATTATTGCCATTCATACTGCTTTTACAGTAGGAAATTACAGTAATACGATAATATGAAAAAATTGCTGATAGTATACATTTATGGCAAAATGTTTTGAACTTTACTCAAATTTTGGTTTTCAGAAAGTGCTGCTTCAGTGTTCATGATCTTTTAGCCAGATGTTTCTATGGTTACTGTAGTACAATAATAAACATTTTATCAGTTTTTAAACTCATTGACCAATCAAGTTTGTGCAAAAACTCAATATTTATAGAGTAGGGATGAGCTGAACCATGGATGTTTGGGCTCTTCAGGTTCAGTCAAACTGTAGTTCAAAGATCATTTCAGCAAATGAACTTGACCCCCAACTTTAGCCTGAACCCGATCCCAATAGAAGTCAATGGGGACCTGAACTTTGATGCTTTAAAATGGCTGTAAAATGGTCAAAGTAAGGGATAGGGGGCTGCAAAAGGAAGGAAAATGGCAGTAGGAGCGGAACAATTTCCCTGTAATCAATTGTGGATGGGAAAGTAACTTAAAATAACATAGGATTATAAAAGAAAATCTTGAACCAGGAAGAGGAGGTCCAAGTGGAGGAGGTGAAGTTGGATGCAGCGGTGTAGGTGGAAGAGGTTTATGAGTAGGCATCCAGCACTGTTTTTGTTTTGTTTTCTCTGTTTCTGTTTTCTTTGTTGTTTTGTTTTCCAAGTGGAGGTGGAGTAGGTGGAGGTGGACGTTGAAGTGTAGGTGGAAGAGGCAGCGGATGAAGTATCCAAAACTTTTTCTGTTTTTGTTGTTGTTTTTTTGTTAAGGAACTGAATTAAAATAAAATAATATAAAAAAATAAAAATTGCCAATCTAGAACAGGAAGAAGTCCAAGTGGGGGAGGTGGTGGTGGACATGACGGTGTAGGTGGAAGATGCTGGGGAAGAGATATCTAACACTATTTTTTTTTAGGCATCTGACTTAAAAGAACATAGAATTTAATAAAATAACAAAAATAACAACTAGAACCAGAATGCAGAGGCCCAGGTGGAGGAGGAGGTGGCCCTGTGGTGTAGGTGGAAGAGGCAGTAGACGAGGTATCCAACACTGTTTGGTGGGTTTTTTTCTTTTTTTTTTCTTTTTTAGGAAACTGACCTAAAAGAACATAGAATTACAAAAAATAAAAAAATAACAATCTAGAACCAGAAGTCGGAGGTGGAGGTGGACATGGCTGTGAAGCTGGAAGATATGGAGGAGGATGTAGCCAACACTCTTTTTTTGCTTTTAGTTTTGTTTTTTCTTTTTCTTTAGTTTTTTAAATTAAATTAAACGAATGGCAAATAAAGTATAACAATGGCTGGGTGCGCCTGGCATAGTTGTCTCATCAGGTAAAGCTACTGACAAGTTCTGTGGGATCCACACCAGATTCATTTTAATGAATATTATCTTCTCCACATTGGCTGTGGATAAGTGGATGCACTTGTCTGTGAAAACACCCCCTGACATGCTTAATAAACGTTCCGACAGTACACTTGCCGCAGGTCAGGCCAGCACCTCCAAGGCATAAATAGCAAGCTCAAACAATGTGTCCAATTTGTGGACCCAGAGGTTAAATGGGGCAGACACATCAGTTAGTACATGTAGACATGTGGACTCATACTCTTACACCATGATGTTGTAATGCTGAGCTCATGCTGCTACGGACAGTATCAGATGGTGGTGCTGGATGTTTCAGAGTGCTGAGAAAGTTTTTCCACATTTCAGTCATGCTAACGCTGTCTTCTGAGGTAGTGGTGGTGCCTCAGCTGTGTTGGTGACCTTCGCCCCCCCACCTGTGAGTTATTTTTCCACAGCATCTGTGAGTTATTTTTCCACAGCATCCACTGTCAAGTGGGAACTCCCTCAGTAGTGCCTGCATTTTTTGATCCCACTCCAGTGACAGAAGTAATGATGGTACGTTTTCCTTGTAGTGGTGATTCATCAGGGTGGCCACCCTGTACTCAGCAGTAGTAACAATCCGGGCAACTCGACGGTCACTCCGCAGGCACTAGGCACCAGGCCTGCTGCCATCTTCGAGCAAGCTTTGCACTGATGTATAACTGATTCCATAGTTGAATCATCTTTAGAAGATGGTCATGGCACTTGCTGGAATTTCTTGAGTGTCCTGAATCCTTCTTTACAGCAATTGAACCTCTCTCTTTGAAGTTCTTGATGCTCCAAAAAATGGTTGATTTAAGTCAATCTTGCAAGCAGCAATGCACTTGCCTGAAAAGCCATTTCGATGCAAAGCAATGACTGCATACATTGCAGCTAGTACATTACATGGTATAATGGAGTCAATTAGGAGAGACTATCATAGCCTGTATAAAATCAAAAGCAGGGAATGCAGCAGCCATTCAGTGGTGAATCTAGATAGTAAGAGGAGGTCACAGCGCACAATTTAACCAAAGAGATATGGTGAGAAATATATAAAATACTGAATAAACGGTATAAATCTTGTATGACTGCACAGCAGTGAAGATTAGTGTGAATAACATGAACACAACAATTTACCCATAGACCTTTTTGATGAGATCATATTGACATTACTAAAGTTATGTTTGCGTTAAAGAACTTGAAAGAGGTTGAATACAGTCTAGGAGACTTCAGCGTGTTATTCACGTTTTTTTCAGGGCAATTGGAGGCTTTGCAGTACTCTCAATTTGCCACAAATCACATTTTTGGAAAAAATTGGCAGAGCTGGAAAATTTGAATTTCAAAAGATTTGCTCATCTCTAGCAACTATAAAAACATACTCGTTGGTTTGTGTTGTCTCAGCCCTTTCAATGTGACCCTTAATTATGTTCATATTGAGTCACACTACAGTGCAAATTAATGCAATTCTTTAATTTCTCTCCATAATGAAGTTGCATTTAAAGGGAATCTGTCAGCAGGTTTTTGCTATATACAGACAACATGAGTTAGTGGTTGAAACATAGATTTCAATGATGTGTCACATGTCAGGCTGTGTGCTGTTTACTTACAATGAAGGTTCTATAACCTACTGATTATCATTGTCCGGACTATAGCAGCGCAGGCATGCTAATCCGACTCCGGCCCCTCCTGTGATAAGCTGCTTACTGTCTATAAATAACGTACATAGAGAGTTGGTGCGGGCAGGGTTAGCGATCTCAGCTCTGCTGCATTGCTAAAACTAAAAACTCTGTGTCAAAACTGATGCATCCAGTAAACTAAGTGATACATCGTTGTATTCAGCTTTTCTTCACCTACATTATGCTACTGTCAGATGAGGTAGCCAAAACTTGCTGACAGATTCCCTTTAATATAACTGCAGCAATTTAAAATCAATATCTACCTAAAATTAGTTTTATGCATTATGTCACTTCCAAAATCTTTAAATTCCACTTACATTTTACATGCATAAATACGCAGAATTATTGCATGATACTAGTAAATGTTATGGAGAACAATAAATGGGCCTAAAACACACTTCTTTGACCAAACACAGTGACATATTTTATTGATGTTTTGGTCATATTTTTGTTTCTTTTTTCTCATAAATTCTCATCTGGAGTTTTCCTTCATATATTACATTAATAACGTACTGAGCTGGTTCTTGTTTGGATTTCACCATATCTACTTAGATAACCTCTTTGCGGCTTGCACAGTTTTTAAGAACATAGATAACTTTATTCACAACATACTGTTTTTTCTGCCAAAAAGTTGTATAATTGCTCCCTAGAGGCAAGAGTGAAGTGATGTATAATTTGTCTCCCTCAAATTCTTTTTTCCCTTTCCTTTTATCCCTTCTGTTTCTTATAATGGTGAGCTATTGTAGAACAATGGGAAAATCGCATTTTGCACAGATAACTATTTTCCTGTTAAAATACATGATATCATATTTGGCTCTTTTTATTGGCAGCGAAATAATGTAATAATGAAAATCTGGTAGCTATGTCAAAACGTTTTGTTTTATTGTTTTTCTCAGTCTACTTATGAATTAGTCTTAGGCTTGAATTAAACTTGCCTAAGGCCTTGGGCACACAACCTGTCCCTGTTTTGTGCAACCCATTAATAGGGTTTCCATAGGGATTAGAGATGAGCGAATTTGATTGGATTCGGTTCCGAATACAATCGGAATCGAATATTGTTTTTGTAATATTCGTCGAACACAGCCGGATGTCATTAGAGGCAATGGGAGTGGAAATTACCGAATATGTTCGGAACCGATCATAAGACAAACATTCGGCACGAACAGTGTTCAAATGGCTCGAATATGTCATAATCAGATTCGAGGACAAAATCGGAACTAATTCGCTCATCTCTATTCGTGATTTGTCCTCATTCTTTTGTATTTGTTGCAGTGAATAAGTACCAAGGTTCTGTATTCTTTCCTAGAAGCTGTCCAACAGAACCTGTATAGCAATGCTCTAAGCTTGTAGGGTTCCATTCTTTTCCCTATATTTAAACAAAAACAAGACCACATCCCATCCTTTGGAAAGAATAACAAATAATTCCTTAATGAAATGGTTTCTTAATGATTTCCCTTTTATCTAGACTGATATCTGTTTTATTTTTTGTTGTTAAAGAGGAATGAACAGATTATTCAAGGCTCTCAAAGATGAGTATGGTGCAAGTCATAAACAGAGATGAGCGACCGATCTGCATGGGAACAAGTTCAAGTCGAAATGAATTTGTGTTTTTACGCAAATTCATACAAATGTCTTTGTGTGTGGCCGTACAGGCTTCCTTATATTGCCCTGCAGCTGTGACATATATTGAATTATACCTTGTACAATGGTGGTCAGTACCTGGGTCATCACAGAGCAGTGACTTACTGTGGAGCGCAGCTTGTACAGAAGATTTGTTTTCCAGAATCACTGGGTAAATGGGGTTTTACACATAGCGATATCGCTAGCAATATCGATAAAACGTCACTGATTTTGTGACGTTATAGCGATATTGCTAGCGATATCGCTATGTGTGATACTTACCTCCGACCGGCTCCCCCGCTGTCTGTCGCTCATCGCGTGAGGTCGGGCGGCTCCATTTCTCGTCGTCTGCTTGCTGCTGGGCTTCCTGCTGTGTGAGACGAGCGACGCGTGGAGGCGGGCGGGAGGACGTCTGGATCGCTGTGTGTGAAAGGTAAGTATTGTCCGCTGCGTCGTTGCTGCATCGCTGTGAGATCTTCCTGTGTGGAAGCTCACTAGCGATCATTTAGCGATGCACCAGCGATCCTGACTGGGTCGGATCGCTGGTCGGATCGCTGGTGCATCGCTAAATGTAAAAGGGCCTTAAGACTCTCTTTCCTGTAGTTTATAAGATCTCATGGTCAGTGGGGTCTTATCTCTTTCTTTGTCTCTCCTGTAACGTATAAGTTCTTATGATTAGCGCCATCCTCTCTCTTTCCTGTGCTCCCCATTCAAACCTCAGTATGTTTCATCAGTGTTTGTAAGCCAAAGCCAGGACTGGAACTTACAGAGAAAAACTATAATTCAAAGATTGACCCCTGTTCTGTGTTTTGGAGACACTCCTGGTTTTGGCATACAAATACAGATGAAATACTGATTAAAAAATACTGATGGATGAGTAAAAGAGAACTTACAATGTAAGTTTTTTTTTTTAGCGTGACACCAGGAGGGGATCCTTGCCATATTCAGACTGATGTGTCTCTAGCTTCTTCTTTTTGTCAGGTCCTGTTCTTTTGATGGGTATAATAGAACAATGTAGCACTATTCTACCCAGATAATAAAAGCAGAAACCTGTGGACAACAATGTCACCGTTTCTTGAAAAAAAAAAAAAAGATCCTTTTTTTTGTTTCTGGATATAACCCCTTTTAAAATGTGAAATACTAATTTTCCTCTCTGCTTAGATTATTAGCATAGAAATCCCATAATTCATCAAATTGGTTCAGTTTGTGAGTTAGAAGAAACCATGGAACATTTTATCCATTGCAATTAGAATTTGTATTGCAGGTAAGTAAATCAAATCAATGATAATTATTTTTTTTTCTGTTGTTTCTGTAGTGTCAGCAAATTTTGTAGCACTTCGCAGATATTGCCATCACTCACTGTCCCCATTGGGGCTCACAATTTAAATTCCCTATTATTATGATTTTGGAGTTTGTCAGAAATCTGGAGTACCTGGAAGAAACCCACAAAAATTACGGCTATGGGCAACTTGAAAAAAAACTTCAATGGAACAGAAAAAAATGGGTCGCTGCGGTGGAAAAAATTGATGTGGGGCAAGGTACATGAGGTCACCGGATAAGGCGCGCCCAGTGGGGTTGACTAGCTGCATGTAAGTGAAAAGTTTTAACTGAAAATACCCTTATTTTTGTTATATTGGGGTAAAATTGCAGTTACTTGTAGATTTATATTAGGAACCATAAGGACAAATATGAGAGCCGAGGACGAATGGGAAAATCATTAAAATGGTTTTAAAAAACACATTAAATAAACAAAATTGTTATAGTTCTTTCTTCAGTTGAAGAAAATGTTCTCAGCCAGTAAACTCCATTTCATTTATTCCCATGTGTGTCAAAGTGTTAGAGAGAAAACATTAAACGAGAGCAAAAATTTAGTGATAGTGCCAGCTTAATGATGCTCATATGGAAGCTATAATGGAGGAGAATGTAGCACTGAATCCAACTCACTCATGTCTCAGCTGCTCCTTCTGTTAAAAGTAACAAACTAAGAATTAATTTCTGTTCCTTCTGATTTATTCTAATGAAAATCCACATAGAATGTAACTGATTTGATGAGGTGTTCCATTAATTTCTATTTAGAATGTGAAATTTTTTAACTGTGCCTGAAAATGCTGTGGTGGTAGAACTGTTTACTGGCATATTGCCATTATAATGGATATTAGAAACAGTAATGTGCCATTTACTTATTTTTAAAACTCGAAAAAGGGATCATTCTAAAGCCAGGAACCCTTTTTAGTCATTTTTTATATATTTAATCCTGCGGCGACTTGGGAGCAAATCTAATAATAAAATAGTAATCATAGTAATAATACTTAGCAGTAGTAGTATTACAATATTGTAAAAGAAGTACAAAACATTTATCCCAATATCACATTGCCCCTAATCTACCCAATCCACCATGATGCTGGATGAATGGTAACATTTCCTTTGAACCATATTTCTTTTCCTACAGATTCAACGTGGTATATTGTATATACTTGATATATAGTATATGTCATGGTTTCATATCTGACTGTGGCCTACGGATGTCTTGAGTGACAGCTCAGCTGCCCTTTGGGATCTGTAGTGTGCTGGACTGTCGGTTTTGTGAGTGACGGTTTAGTCATCCAATCTGATAATTCAAGTACATCAGTTTTAACATGCAGTATTGGTGCTTGTTTTCCGAAACGCGTTGGATTTTGGTCCCCTTAATGCTCTGTACTGGTCTAAACCACATATACATCACGTGACCTGTAACATCATAAAAGTCCTGCTTCTACACAAACACCGTCGTTACAAAGACTGGATCTGCGGTGTTCACATGCCAGCGCAGCACCAGAGGAGTATCAAGGAGCGTCTATCACCAGCCGATACAGCGCCCCGCCCCCGCCGGTCTGACTTACCAGCTGTCTCCAATCAACACCCGGATGGAACGGAAGGTACTACTATAAATTTTTCACTTTATACCTTAAGACTACTGTGGTTTTGTCCTGTTTTGCAGCTAGTTCTTCCTTCTTATACCAGTGCCACTAACTGCAATTGATTCAAAGTTGGACATGACTGCCACTGTGATCCACAAACAAAGGCGACATATATCATAGTAACATACAAGTACACAGGAAAGAATAGACCTCAAACACCAGGCAAAGCTTGGCTGATCGATTCCCCTTTAATTACTCTATTAGAACTGAAGTCATTTGATGCTTTCTTAGCAGCCAAACCCAGCAGAGGATGCAGATCAGCTATACCACAGCCACAGCAAGGCCAGGAAGAGCAGGGGCACTGAGAACATGTAGCAAGCAGGGGGGCTGCAGAGAAGAGCCAGGAGGGGGTGAGTATGATCTCTGACACCCCCGATCCCTCTCCCCCGCCGACCCCTCGGTATATGACTCAAGTATAAGCCGAGAGGGGGACTTTTAGCCCCAAAAAATGGGCTGAAAATCTCAGCTTATACAAGAGTATATACAGTACTTATTATATGCCAAGTTCCTCTCAACAGAAGCCCAATTCAAATGGTTGTGTGGCTGATATTTGCTCTATTTTTATAGCAATCAGGAAGAGCAACTTGGTGCCCAAAAAATGAACCTAGGACTCAAATTATGGAAGCCTGAGGGGAAAAATATGACATGCTGTTAGCTGCATCATTGAGATTGTGAAGCGTGAGCTAACACCTGTCACGATCCATTTTTGGATCTGTATCAGAGCCTGGACTCTGTTATATAAACCTTCTTCCTTTCTGGCCCTCGGGGATTAATATGGGTTTTTGCCCCCAGTGGCCGCTGGTATTAATACAACTGTAGTTGGTTGGCTGCTGGGTTCCTCCCCCCGGTCGCCACTGGTGTTACTACATGTTTAGTTAGTCAGCAGATGGTGACTACTCCCTCCCACTTCCCTTTATAAGGCCACCTGGTGCTGCACTTCACTGTTGGTAATACTGGTCATTTGGAAACCAACCGTGGTGAAGACTGGACCTACCTGGTGCAGAGGGGGTTCAGCTTATCTGGAGTAGTGGTGTTGCTGCTGAAGAGAGGAGCTATCGAGAGCAGTGGTGTTACTGCTGAAAGCTGAGTTCAGGAGCCGTTCTCTGCTGCTTGTAGCATTGGCAGCAGACAAAGCTAAGTTTTGTTTTTTAGTTGCTATAATCCTGTGGGGTCTGTTTTATCTTTCCTTTTGTGTTATTGATGCAGTACACTTTATTCCCTGAACACCTCCTGGGGAGGGGGTTGGGGTTTAGCTCAGGGCTAAACAGGAGATAGGGACAGGTCGGGGACTTAGGCCTCACTACCATTAAGTGTACCCCCAAGTTAAGGAAAGTCAGGGCCCCCCTTAGCTTGAGGGGCAGTTCAGGTGCCCTGGTTCCACGTCTCCTGTTTTCCCTTTACTGCCCCGTGATAACACCTCTTTGGTGAGCATTTCTGTTGCCTTGAATACTGTTCCTTTGAGTGCAATCGTGGACTAAAGGTGACTGTGTAAGAAGATGGAGTGGACCGGGGTTACCTCTCTGGAACTGTTGGAGCTGTCACCATTGTTGTCCGAGGGAAAGCTTTCCGACCCGGACCGACCTTTGCACTCAACAGCAGGGGCAGGTCGGTAATAAAAGGCGCTGTGCGTGGGAAAGGGAGAGAAAACTTGGCGGGAAGACAGAGCACGCAGCAGGGGAAGGTTGGTGCTCCGTCCCTCGAGCATTGTAATAGTGCAGGTCCACGCTTTAGACTCCATGCATCCAGGGACACTGACTGTGGACCGCAAACTGCCGCATTCCCATTGTCCCCATGACCGTTAGTTGCAGATTCTCCGGGCCAGTGGTTGCTGTGGGCGTGCCGCCTAAGACTGATCGGGTGACCCAGTTAGAACTGTGTAATTCCTCACCCGCCTACTACAGCCAAGCTGTGTCACGCTTCGGCAGTAATACAGACCGCTCTGCATTCCATATGACGAATCGTGGATCAAGGACCCCGCTTAGGACAACAAGGACCCACCACCATCACAGGTAACCGGACCTAAACTTCTTCAGGATGACACCGGAGATATCACGCGCCACTTGCGTGGGCGCCATCGTTGGAACTTACAACTCTGCAGCCAGGAAGCTGGCAGACTGATAAGTTTACCCTTTCATGAACAGTTGCTTTACCTTATACCTCATCCTTTACCCATACTGTGCTAATATCATCTTACTTACACCCTCTGCTTAACACTTTATCTCCCTGCATGGAGTATACCTCTGTTAATCTGTTAACGCTTTCTCTGCCCCCTGTCCGTCAATGCAACCCGCAACCTGCTCACAACTGGGACAAAATAGGGATGTTGGTAATTCAAGGGTAAACCTTCTTTCCTATATGAAAAAACCTATAAAGAATAAGTGCAAGGCACCGATGTTCTGAATAAAAATTAACTTTTATTAAGTATAATTAAAAACAATTACCGTATATACTCGAGTATAAGCCGACCCCCCTAATTTTGCCACAAAAAACTGGGAAAACTTATTGACTCGAGTATAAGCCTAGGGTGGGAAATGCTCCATCGATTATTCCCCCATATAGTATCCCCAGAAGAAGCTCCATAGATTATTCCCCCATATGCTACCCCCATAAGAAGCTCCATAGATTGTTCCCCCATATGCTGACCCCATAAGAAGCTCCATAGATTGTTCCCTCATCTGCTGACCCCATAAAAAGCTCCAGATTATTCCCCCATATACTGCCCCCATAAGAAGCTCCATAGATTGTTCCCCCATACGCTGACCCCAGAAGAAGCTCCAGATTATTCCCCCATATACTGCCCCCATAAGAAGCTCCATAGATTTTTCCCCCATACGCTGACCCCAGAAGAAGCTCCAGATTATTCCCCCATATACTGCCCCCATAAGAAGCTCCATAGATTGTTCCCCCATACGCTGACCCCAGAAGAAGCTTCAGATTATTCCCCCATATACTGCCCCCATAAGAAGCTCCATAGATTGTTCCCCCATACGCTGACCCCAGAAGAAGCTCCAGATTATTCCCCCATATACTGCCCCCATAAGAAGCTCCATAGATTGTTCCCCCATACGCTGACCCCAGAAGAAGCTCCAGATTATTCCCCCATATACTGCCCCCATAAGAAGCTCCATAGATTGTTCCCCCATACGCTGACCCCAGAAGAAGCTCCAGATTATTCCCCCATATACTGCCCCCATAAGAAGCTCCATAGATTGTTCCCCCATATGCTGCCCCTATGCTGCTGCATGTAAAAATAAAAAAAATGACATACTCACCTCTCCGTCGCTGGGTGTCAGGTGCCGGTGTCACTGCCGACACCTGAGATACTCACGTGTCCTGTGTCCATGGCTGCTCACCGCTATCTGCCGCGTCATCAGTCAGTGACGTTCAGACTGCAGGGGGCGCGGCGCGCACTAACCATGTCACCGCGCCCTCTGCTGTCTGAAGTCACTGACCGATGACAGACAGCAGCAAGCAGCCATGGACGCAGGACAGGTGAGTATCGCTATACTTACCCGTCCTGACGCTGTGTCTTGAGCCCCCAGCTTCTCCCCGTGCTCTCTCTTCCTGCCTTTAGCGGTCATGTGGTACCGCTCATTAAAACTCATGAATATGCGCATAATCATGAGTTTTAATGAGCGGCACCACGTTACCGCTGAAGGCAGGAAGGGAGAGCACGGGGAGAAGCTGGGGGCTCAAGACACAGCGTCAGGACTGGTAAGTATGACCTGACACCCCCGCCCCCCCTCCCCCTCTGACCCCCTTTGTATATGACTCGAATATAAGACGAGAGGGGGACTTTCAGCCCAATTTTTTGGGCTGAAAATCTCGGCTTATATTCGAGTATATACGGTATTAAAAACAGTAGGACACATGATAATCAAATCTGGAGAGCATAACACTATGTGAGCAACAAGATACATAAATATCTCCTACCCTCTTGCTAACTATTGTGTTTATATGTGTGGCCTTACCCCATTATATCTACGAGTGTTTTATGTGCATGCCTTTTTATGTTGTAAAAGATACATACATATACCTGATACTAAGTACTAGGTACCATATACAGTGGGGCAAAAAAGTATTTAGTCAGTCAGCAATAGTGCAAGTTCCACCACTTAAAAAGATGAGAGGCGTCTGTAATTTACATCATAGGTAGACCTCAACTATGGGAGACAAACTGAGAAAAAAAAATCCAGAAAATCACATTGTCTGTTTTTTTTCCATTTTATTTGCATATTATGGTGGGAAATAAGTATTTGGTCAGAAACAAGCAATCAAGATTTCTGGCTCTCACAGACCTGTAACTTCTTCTTTAAGAGTCTCCTCTTTCCTCCACTCATTACCTGTAGTAATGGCACCTGTTTAAACTTGTTATCAGTATAAAAAGACACCTGTGCACACCCTCAAACAGTCTGACTCCAAACTCCACTATGGTGAAGACCAAAGAGCTGTCAAAGGACACCAGAAACAAAATTGTAGCCCTGCACCAGGCTGGGAAGACTGAATCTGCAATAGCCAACCAGCTTGGAGTGAAGAAATCAACTGTGGGAGCAATAATTAGAAAATGGAAGACATACAAGACCACTGATAATCTCCCTCGATCTGGTGCTCCACGCAAAATCCCACCCCGTGGGGTCAGAATGATCACAAGAACGGTGAGCAAAAATCCCAGAACCATGCGGGGGGACCTAGTGAATGAACTGCAGAGAGCTGGGACCAATGTAACAAGGCCTACCATAAGTAACACACTACGCCACCATGGACTCAGATCCTGCAGTGCCAGACGTGTCCCACTGCTTAAGCCTGTACATGTCCGGGCCCGTCTGAAGTTTGCTAGAGAGCATTTGGATGATCCAGAGGAGTTTTGGGAGAATGTCCTATGGTCTGATGAAACCAAACTGGAACTGTTTGGTAAAAACACAACTTGTCGTGTTTAGAGGAAAAAGAATACTGAGTTGCATCCATCAAACACCATACCTACTGTAAAGCATGGTGGTGGAAACATCATGCTTTGGGGCTGTTTCTCTGCAAAGGGGCCAGGACGACTGATCCGGGTACATGAAAGAATGAATGGGGCCATGTATCGTGAGATTTTGAGTGCAAACCTCCTTCCATCAGCAAGGGCATTGAATATGAAACGTGGCTGGGTCTTTCAACATGACAATGATCCAAAGCACACCGCCAGGGCAACGAAGGAGTGGCTTCGTAAGAAGCATTTCAAGGTCCTGGAGTGGCCTAGCCAGTCTCCAGATCTCAACCCTATAGAAAACCTTTGGAGGGAGTTGAAAGTCCGTGTTGCCAAGCGAAAAGCCAAAAACATCACTGCTCTAGAGGAGATCTGCATGGAGGAATGGGCCAACATACCAACAACAGTGTGTGGCAACCTTGTGAAGACTTACAGAAAACATTTGACCGCTGTCATTGCCAACAAAGGATATATCACAAAGTATTGAGATGAAATTTTGTTTCTGACCAAATACTTATTTTCCACCATAATATGCAAATAAAATGAAAAAAAAACAGACAATGTGATTTTCTGGATTTTTTTTTCTCAGTTTGTCTCCCATAGTTGAGGTCTACCTATGATGTAAATTACAGATGCCTCTTATCTTTTTAAGTGGTGGAACTTGCACTATTGCTGACTGACTAAATACTTTTTTGCCCCACTGTATATACATAATAGTCCAAAGTAAATACAAAATATTAAGTATTAAATGTATATATAGCAAAAGAATAGTCAAAGATCAAATAGCAAAATATAGATATCAACATTATATAAAAATAAAATCAATGAGGATGTCTCAGAAAATCAGGTACGCCTTATAGCCACATACGATAATCAATGGTCACAATTCCGTTCAATCATCCAAAAACATTGGCAAGTCCTCCTGACTGATCCCGTTTTTAAAAAATGTCTACCTCCTTCTCCGTTAATTACAGCAAGGAGATCCAAAAATTTCTGGTACACAGCCATTATGAATCTATTAAGAAGAAAAGTGATACATGGCTTGATTTAAAGGGTTTTTATCCCTGTCGTTATTGCAAGGGATGTGTGAATATGACCAAAAGTCAAACCTTCTCCAATCAGGGCCGGTTTTAGGCAAAGTGTGGCCCTAGGCAAAGTTTAAAATGGGGCCCCAAATTCTAACATATTGCACATCACAGAAGCATTTTGATTGTATTTACATGCGCTGAGTTCAGGACGCTAAATGATTGACAAAATTGAAGAAGTCGTTCAACACATGTTTCCCGCCCTCTTTCCACCGTCTGAGAAAGAATGATGGGAACAGAACGATCACTAATGGATCACTAAGGGTGTGTGCTCACGTTGCGGTTTTTGCTGCGGATCCGTAGTGGATTTGGTCCTGTGGATCCCGCAGCAGTTTCCATGCAGTTTACAGTACCATGTAATCCTATGGAAAACCAAATCCGCCGTGCACATGCTGCGGAAAATTCCGTGCAGATTTGCTGCGGTTTATTTTCCGCAGCATGTTACTTCTTTTTTGCGGAACCGCAGCTGCAGTGTATGTTCCGGGACATACAAGTCAATCAATCTCTCTCTCATCCGCACTGCCAAACCTCACTAGAACCTGCATCAAATCCGCTGTACACATGCTAGGAATCTACAGGAAAAATGCATGTGTTTTACCCTGCGGTTTCTGCCAAGAGATATGGATTCTCTGCAGAAAGCCGCAGACTAATCCGCAACGTGTGCACACACCCTAACAGATCACCATACAGTATCATGTTATCAGCAGCACATCCTACAGTTTACACCCCATAGTCCTCCATATAATATAATCTGCCCCATAGTCTTCCATATAGTATAATACACTCCTTATAGCCTTCCATATATTAAAATACACTGTTCAGTCCTCTATATAGTATAATACACTCCCCATAGTCCTGCATATAGTATAATACACTCCTCAGTCCTCCATATAGTATAATACACTCCTTATAGCCCTCCATATATTAAAATACACTGCTCAGTCCTCCATATAGTATAATACACTCCTCATAGTTCTCCACATAGTCACCCATGTAGTACAATTCACTTCCCATAGCATAATGCACCCCATAGTTCTTCATATAATGTATTCCCCATAGTCCTAGATACAGTATAATGCAGCCCACATATAGTATAATGCAGCCACCCAATAAAGCATAATGCAGCCACCCCACAGAGTATAATGCAGCCCTGCCATACAATATAATGTAACCCCCATAGAATATAATGCAGCCCCCCTCTTATAGTATAATGCAGCCACCCCTTAGAGAATAATGCAGCTACCCCAGAGCATAATGCAGCCACTCTACAGAATATAATGTAACCCCCCATAGAATATAATGCAGCCCCACCCCACATATAGTATAATGCAGCCCCTCCATAGAATATATGGCAACCCCCTCATAGGATATAATGCAGCCCTTTATATAGTATAATGTAGCCCCTCCATAGAATACAATGTAGCCCTCCTCATATAGTATAATGCAGCCCCTATCAAATATAATAAATATAATACAGCTCCCCATAGAATATAATGTAGCCCCAAATAGAATATAATACAGCCCACCTCCCCATAGAATATAATGTAGCCCCCCATATTATATAACACAGCCTCCCCCTATAGAATATAATGTAAAATGTACCCCCCATGGTATATAACACAGCCGCATAGTATATATCCCAGCATTACATGGTATATAGCCCAGCACCACATGGTATACAGCCCAGCCCACCATGGTATAATACAGCCTACCATGGTATAATACAGCCCAGCATTACAATTAGTGGCTATAGCTAATGAGGAGGTTAGATCAACATGTAGACATACCTTGATACGTAAAATTCGATTAGTTAAAGATGAAACCACGAATATACCAGAACAAATTTGTAAGCTACCCATTATTACGCAGTTTCATCACGGTCATAAAAAATTTATTAAGATCATCCAGAAACACTGGTCTAGCCTTCAATCGGATAGAGTAGTGGGCGAATTTTTACCCAAATATCCAAAATTCGTTTATAGAAAATGCCAGACAATAGGCATCATTGTGGCACCTACAGTGGGTAATATCAATACTAGAGTCTTGAGGATGCAAGCCTCTGGCTTTACACCATGTGGCACATGTTCTTGCTGCATCCGCACAGAATTTAAGAAAAAACAACTACATATATTTCACAATTCTAATGACTCCCAGGAATTTCGCATTAAGGATTGCATGTCTTGCAACTCTACAGGGGTAATCTATTTAATCACATGCCCTTGTAACAAGCTTTATGTGGGTCACACAAAACGCAAGCTTACGAACCGGATCACGGAGCATTTTAACCCCTTCACCCCCAAGGGTGGTTTGCACGTTCATGACCGGGCCAATTTTTACAATTCTGACCACTGTACCTTTATGAGGTCATAACTCTGGAACGCTTCTATGGATCCCGGTTATTCTGACACTGTTTTCTCGTGACATATTGTACTTCATGATAGTGGTAAAATTTCATTCAAATAACTTGCATTTATTTGTGAAAAAAACGGAAATTTGGCAAAAATTTTGAAAATTTCGCAATTTTCCAACTTTGAATTTTTATGCCCTTAAATCACAGAGATACGGCACACAAAAAACTTGATAACTAACATTTCCCACATGTTTACTTTACATCAGCACAATTTTGGAATCAAAATTTTTTTTTGTTAGGAAGTTATAAGGGTTAAAAGTTGACCAGCGATTTCTCATTTTTACAACACCATTTTATTTTTAGGACCACATAACATTTGAAGCCACTTTGAGGGGTCTATATGATAGAAAATACCCAAAAGTGACACCATTCTAAAAACTGCACCCCTTAAGGTGCTCAAAACCACATTCAAGAAGTTTATTAACCCTTTAGGTGCGTCACAGGAATTTTTTTGAATATTTAAAAAAAATGAACATCTAACTTTTTTTCACAAAAAAAATACTTCAGGTTCAATTTTTTTATTTTACCAAGGGTAACAGGAGAAATTGGACTGCAAAAGTTATTGTGCAATTTGTCCTGAGTACGCTGATACCTGATTTGTGGGGGGGAACGACTGTTTCGGCGCATGGCAGAGCTCAGAATGGAAGGAGCGCCGTTTGACTTTTTCAATGCAAAATTGGCTGGAATTCAGATCGGACGCCATGTCACGTTTGGAGAGTCCCTGATGTACCTAAACAGTGGAAACCCCCTACAAGTGACCCCATTTTGGAAACTAGACCCCCCAAGGAACTTATCTAGATATGTGGTGAGAACTTTGAACCCACAAGGGCTTTACAGAAGTTTATAACGTACAGCGGTACAATTAAAAAATCATATTTTTTCCACAAAAATGAACTTTTCACCCCAATTTTTATTTTCCCTAGGGTAACAGGACCCTAAAAGTTATTGTGCAATTTGTCCTGAGTACGCTGATACCCCACATGTGGGGGTAAACCACTATTTGGAAGCATGGCAGAGCTCGGAAGGGAAGCAGCGCCATTTGACGTTTTTGGCTGGAATTGACATCGGACACCATGTCGCGATTGGAAAACCCCTGATGTACCTAAACAGTGGAAACCCCCCACAAATGACACCATTTTGTAAACTAGACCCCCCAAGGAACTTATCTAGATGTGTGGTGAGCACTTTGAACCCCCCAGTGCTTCACAGAAGTTTATAATGCCAGGGCATGAAAATAAAAAAATCGTATTTTTTCCACAAACATGATCAATTAGTCCCCAATTTTTTTATTTTCCCAAGGGTAACAGGAGAAATTGAACCCCAAAAGTTGTTGTCCAATTTGTCCTGAGTACGCTGACACCCCATATGTGGGAGAAAACTACTGTATGGACACACGTCAGGGCTCGGAAGGGAAGTAGTGATGTTTTGGAATGCAGACTTTAATGGAATGGTCTGCGGGTGTCATGTTGCCTTTGGAGAGCCCCTAATGTACCTAAACAGTGGAAACACCCACAAATGACCACATTTTGGAAACGAGAACCCCTAAGGAACTTATCTAGATGTGTGGTGAGCACTTTGAACCCCCAAGGGCTTCACAGAAGTTTATAATGCCCGGGCATGAAAATAAAAAAATCGTATTTTTTCCACAAACATGATCAATTAGTCCCCAATTTTTTCATTTTCCCAAGGGTAACAGGAGTAATTGGACTGCAAAAGTTGTTGTCCAATTTGTCATGAGTACGCTGACACCCCATATGTGGGAGAAAACTACTGTATGGACACACGTCGGGGCTCGGAAGGGAAGCAGTGCCATTTTGGAATGCAGACTTTGATGGAATGGTCTGCGGGTGTCATGTGCGTTCGGAGAGCCCCTGATGAACCTAAACTATTGAAACTCCCCACAAGTGACCCCATTTTGGACACTAGACCCCCCCATGGAACTTATCTAGATGTGTGGTGAGCACTTTGAACCCCTAAGTGCTTCACAGAAGTTTATAACGCTCGGACGTGAAAATAAAAAAATCATTTTTTTCCACAAAAATGATATTTTTGCCCCCAATTTTTTATTTTCCTAAGGGTAACAGGAGAAATTGGACCCCAAAAATTGTTTTGCAATTTGTCCTGAGTAGGCTGATACCCTACATGTGGGGGTAAAACACTGTTTGGGCGCATGGCAGAACTTGGAAGGGAAGGAGCACCATATGACTTTTTCAACTCAGAATTGGCTGGAATTGAGATCAGGCGCAATGTTGCATTTGGAGAGCCCCTGATGTGCCCAAACAGTGGAAACCCCCAATTCTAACTCCAACCCGAACCCCAACACACCCCTAACCCTAATCTCAGCCCAACCCCTAGCCCTAACCCTAACCCTAACCCTAATGGAAAAATGGAAATAAATACATTTTTTTAATTTTATTATTTTTCCCTAACTAAGGGGGTGATAACGGGGGGTTTGATTTACGATTTATGGCGGTTTTTATTTTTGGCAGCTGTCGCACGCTAAAAGACGCTTTTTATTGTAAAAATAGTTTTTGCATCACCACATATTGAGAGCTATAATTTTTCCGTATTTTGACCCACCGAGTCATGTGAGGTCTTATTTTTTGCGGGACGAGTTGACGTTTTTATTGGTACCATTTTCGGGCACGTGACATTTTTTGATCGCTTTTTATTCCAATTTTTGGGACGCAGAATGAACAAAAACCAGCGTTTCATGAATTTCTTTTGGGGGAGTGCGTTTACACCATTCCGAGTGCGGTAAAATTGATAAAGCAGTTTTATTCTTCGGGTCAGTACGGTTACAGCGATACCTCATTTAGGTCGTTTTTTATATTTTGTCGGTTTTATGCAATGAAAACTATTTTATATAAAAAATAATTATTTTTGCATCGCTTTATTCTGCGAGCTATAACTTTTTTATTTTTTCGCTGATGATGCTGTGTGGTGGCTAGTTTTTTGCGGTACAAGATGACGTTTTCAGCGGTACCATGGATATTTATATGCGTCTTTTTGATCGCGCGTTATTACACTTTTTGTTTGGCGGTATGATAATAAATCATTATTTTTTGCTTCGTTTTTTATTTTTATTTTTTAAGGGGTTCGCTAAAGGGGTTAACTAATGGGACAGTTTTATAGGGCGGGTTGTTACAGACGCGGCGATACCTAATATGCGTACTTTTATTGTTTTGGGTTTTTTTTATTTTCAAAAAATGAATTTATTGGGGAATATTTTTTTTTTTTTTACTAATTTATTTGGCGATTTTTTTAAAATTATTTTTACACTTTTTTTTATTTTTTTTTACTTTATTACATAGTCCCAGGTGGGACATCACTATCCTGTGACAGATCGTTGATCTGTCACATCACAGATCACTGTGACAGATCAGCAATATGTCACAGGCAGTGCAGAAGGCTTCCTCATGCCTGCGCTTTGCAGGCACTGAGGAAGCCAGCTTCCTCCAGGCCCCCGAAGGCCTCCGTTGCCATCTTGGATTCGGGGGCCTGGAGGAAAGGAGCCCCCCGCATCAGCGCTGCACATTGCGCTGCCGTGGGGGGCTCAGGGAAGCACGGAAGGAGCCCCCTCCCTGCCGATGCTTCCCTTTAACTCCCGGTACAAACATGATCGCGGTGTGCAAGGGGTTAACGTGTCGGGGCAGTCCGTGACTGCCCCTGACACATTGTGCTGGGTGTCAGCTGTGATAATCAGCTGACACCCGGCCGCGATCAGCGGCGCTCACCACGTGGGCGCCGCTGATCGAGGTAGACGTACTATCCCGTCCATGGGCATAGGGTCCCATGGATGGGATAGTACGTCGGATGTCAGGAAGGGGTTAATAATATTGAGAAGGGTTATATTGGACATCCCCTATCTAGGCACTTTAGGGATTATCACAAGAGATCAGTGAAAGGGGCAGTTTTTTGTGGCATTCAGAGAGTAGTTAAAAACGTGAGGGGGGAGACTATCTTAACCCCTTTCTGCCATCAGACGTACTATCCCGTCCATGCGCCCTGGGACTTAATTCCCAGGGACGTGATAGTACGTCATAGCGATCAGCGGCGCTCACATAGTGAGCGCCGCTGATCGTGGCCGGGTGTCAGCTGATTATCACACCTGACACCCGGCACAATGTGTCAGGGGCAGTCACGGACCGCCCCCGACACGTTAACCCCTTGTACACCGCGATCAAACACGATCGCGGTGTACTGGGGGTTAAAGGGAAGCATCGGCAGGGAGGGGGCTCCCTCCGTGCTTCCCTGAGCCCCCCACAGCAGCGCAATGTGTAGCACTGCTGTGGGGGGCTCTTTCCCTACAGGCCTCCGGATCTGAGATGGCGACGGGGACCTTCGGAGGCCTGTAGGGCGCTGACTTCCTCACTGCCTGCAAAGCGCAGGCATGAGGAAGTCCGCAGCAGTGCCTGTGACAGATCACTGATCTGTCACAGTGATCTGTGATGTGACAGATCAGCGATCTGTCACAGGACAGTGATGTCCCACCTGGGACAATGTAATAAAGTTTAAAAAAAAAAAAAGTGTAAACATAATTTAAAAAAAATCGCTAAATAAATTAGTAAAAAAAAAAAAAATATTCCCCAATAAATTCATTTTTTTTAAATAAAAAAAAACAATAAAAGTACACATGTTTGGTATCGCCACGTCCGTAACGACCCGCCCTATAAAACTGTCCCATTAGTTAACCCCTTTAGCTAACCCGTTAAAAAATAAAAATAAAAAACGAAGCAAAAAATAATGATTTATTATCATACCGCCAAACAAAAAGTGTAATAACGCGCGATCAAAAAGACGCATATAAATATCCATGGTACCGCTGAAAACGTCATCTTGTACCGCAAAAAACTAGCCACCACACAGCATCATCCACAAAAAATAAAAAAGTTATAGCTCGCAGAATAAAGCGATGCAAAAATAATTATTTTCTATATAAAATTGTTTTCATTGCATAAAACTGACAAAACATAAAAAAACGACCTAAATGAGGTATCGCTGTAACCATACTGACCCGAAGAATAAAACCGCTTTATCAATTTTACCGTACGCGGAACGATGTAAACGCACCTCCCCAAAAGAAATTCATGAAACGCTGGTTTTTGTTCATTCTGCGTCCCAAAAATCGGAATAAAAAGCGATCAAAAAATGTCACGTGCCCGATAATGGTACCAATAAAAATGTCAACTCGTCCCGCAAAGAATAAGACCTCACATGACTCAGTGGGTCAAAATACGGAAAAATTATAGCTCTCAATATGTGGTGATGCAAAAACTATTTTTACAATAAAAAGCGTCTTTTAGCGTGTGACAGCTGCCAAACATAAAAACCACCATAAATGGTAAATCAAACCCCCCGTTATCACCCCCTTAGTTAGGGAAAAATAATAAAATTAAAAAATGTATTTATTTCCATTTTCCCATTAGGGCTAGGGTTAGGGCTAGGGTTAGGGCTGAGATTAGGGTTAGGGGTGTGTTGGGGTTAGGGTTGGAGTTATAAATGGGGGGTTTCCACTGTTTCAGCACATCAGGTGCTCTCCAAATGCAACATGATGTCTGATCTCAATTCCAGCCAATTCTGCGTTGAAAAAGTCAAATGGTGCTCCTTCCCTTCCAAGCTCTGCCATGCGCCCAAACAATGTTTTACCCCCACTTTTGGGGTCCAATTTCTCCTTACCCTTAGGAAAATAAAAAATTGGGGGCAAAAATATCATTTTTGTGGAAAAAAATAATTTTTTATTTTCACGCCCAGGCGTTATAAACTTCTGTGAAGCACTTGGGGGTTCAAAGTGCTCACCACACATCTAGATAAGTTCCGTGGGGGGTCTAGTTTTCAAAATGGGGTCACTTGTGGGGAGTTTCAATAGTTTAGGTACATCAGGGGGTCTCCAAATGCACATGACACCCGCAGACCAATCCATCAAAGTCTGCATTCCAAAACATCACTACTTCCCTTCCGAGCCCCGACGTGTGCCCATACAGTAGTTTTCTCCCACATCTGAGGTATCAGCGTACTCAGGACAAATTGGACAACAACTTTTGGGGTCCAATTTCTCCTGTTACCCTTGGGAAAATAAAAAAATTGGAGACTAATTGATCATGTTTGTGGAAAAAATACGATTTTTTTATTTTCATGCCTGGGCATTATAAACTTCTGTGAAGCCCTTGGGGGTTCAAAGTGCTCACCACACATCTAGATAAGTTCCGTCGGGGGTCTAGTTTTCAAAATGGGGTCACTTGTGGGGAGTTTCAATAGTTTAGGTACATCAGGGGCTCTCCAAACGCACATGACACCCGCAGACCAATCCATCAAAGTCTGCGTTCCAAAACGTCACTACTTCCCTTCCGAGCCCCGATGTGTACCCATACAGTAGTTTTCTCCCACATCTGAGGTATCAGCGTACTCAGGACAAATTGGACAACAACTTTTCGGGTCCAATTTCTCCTGTTACCCTTGGGAAAATAAAAAAATTGGAGACTAATTGATCATGTTTGTGGAAAAAATACGATTTTTTTATTTTCATGCCTGGGCATTATAAACCTCTGTGAAGCCCTTGGGGGTTCAAAGTGCTCACCACACATCTAGATAAGTTCCTTAAGGGGTCTAGTTTCCAAAATGGGATAACTGTGGGGGGTTTCCACTGTTTAGGTACATTAGGGGCTCTCCAAAGGCAACATGACACCTGCAGACCATTCCATCAAAGTCTGCATTGCAAAACGTCACTATTTGCCTTCTGAGCCCCGACGTGTGCCCATACAGTAGTTTTCTCCCACATATGGGGTGTCAGCACACTCAGGACAAATTGGACAACAACTTTTGGGGTCCATTTTCTCTTGTTACCCTTGGGAAAATAAAAAAATGGGGACTAAAAGATGTTTTTTGTGGAAAAAATATGATATTTTTATTTTCACTCCCGGTCGTTATAAACTTCTGTGAAGCACTGGGGGTGGGGTTCAAAGTGCTCACCACACATCTAGATAAGTTCCTTAGGGGGTCTAGTTTCCAAAATGGGGTCACTTGAGGGGGGTTTCCACTCTTTAGGTACATCAGGATCTCTCCAAATGCAACATGACACCCGCAGACCATTCCATCAAAGTCTGCATTCCAAAACATCACTACTTCCCTTCCGAGCCCCGACGTGTGCCCATACAGTAGTTTTCTCCCACATATGAGGTATCAGTGTACTCAGGACAAATTGGATAACAACTTTTGGGGTCCAATTTCTCCTTGTACCCTTGGGAAAATAAAAAAATTGGTGACTAAAAGATCATGTTTGTAGAAAAAATACGATTTTTTTATTTTCACGCCAGGGCGTTATAAACTTCTGTGAAGCACTGGGGGGTTCAAAGTGCTCACCACACATCTAGATAAGTTCTGTGGGGGGTCTAGTTTCCAAAATGGCGTCAATTGTGGGGGATTTCTACTGTTTTGGTACATCAGGGGCTTTCCAAACGCGACATGGTGTCCGATCTCAATTCCAGCCAAAAACGTCAAATGGCGCTGCTTCCCTTCCGAGCTCTGCCATGCTTCCAAATAGTGGTTTACCCCCACATGTGGGGTATCAGCGCACTCAGGACAAATTGCACAATATCTTTTAGGGTCCTTTTACTCTTTGAAAAATAAGAAATGAGGGTGAAAAGATCATTTTTTTGGAAAAAATATGATTTTTTAATTGTACGGCTGTATGTTATAAACTTCTGTGAAGCCCTTGGGGGTTCAAAGTTCTCACCACACATCTAGTTAAGTTCCTTGGGGGGGTCTAGTTTCCAAAATGGTGTCATTTGTGGGGGGTTTCCACTGTTTTGGTACATCAGGGGTTTCCCAATCACGACATGGTGTCCGATCTCAATTCCAGCCAAAAACGTCAAATGGCGCTGCTTCCCTTCCGAGCTCTGCCATGCGCCCAAATAGTCATTTACACCCACATATTGGGTATCAGCGTACTCAGGACAAATTGCACAATAACTTTTAGGGTCCTGTTACCCTTTGAAAAATAAAAATAGGGGGTGAAAATATTTTTGTGGAAAAAATATGATTTTTTAATTGTACCGCTGTACGTTATAAACTTCTGTGAAGCCCTTGTGGGTTCAAAGTTCACACCACATATCTAGTGGGGGGTCTAGTTTCCAAAATGGGGTCACTTGTGGGAGGTTTCCACTGTTTAGGTACATCAGGGGCTCTCCAAACGCGACATGGCGTCCGATCTGAATTCCAGCCAATTTTACATTGAAAAAGTCAAACGGCGCTCCTTCCCTTCTGAGGTCTGCCATGCGCCGTAACTGTGGTTCCTCCCCACATATCAGGTATCAGCGTACTCAGGACAAATTGCACAATAACTTTTGCAGTTCAATTTCTCCTGTTACTCTTGGTAAAATAAAAAAAATTGAACCTGAAGTATTTTTTTGTGAAAAAATCTTAAATGTTCATTTTTTTTAAATATTCAAAAAATTCCTGTGACGCACCTAAAGGGTTAATAAACTTCTTGAATGTGGTTTTGAGCACCTTAAGGGGTGCAGTTTTTAGAATGGTGTCACTTTTGGGTATTTTCTATCATATAGACCCCTCAAAGTGGCTTCAAATGTGATGTGGTCCGTAAAAATAAAATGGTGTTGCAAAAATGAGAAATCGCTGGTCAATTTTTAACCCTTATAACTTCCTACCAAAAAAAATTTTGGTTCCAAAATTTTGCTGATGTAAAGTAAACATGTGGGAAATGTTATTTATTAAGTTTCTTGTGTGGTGCCGTATCTCTGTGATTTTAGGGCATAAAAATTCAGATTTGGAAAATTGCAAAATTTTCAAAATTTTCTCCAAATTTCTGTTTTTTTCACAAATAAACGCAAGTTATATGAATAAAATTTTACCACTGTCATGAAGTACAATATGTCACGAGAAAACAGTGTCGGAATCACCAGGATCCATAGAAACGTTTCAGAGTTATAACCTCATAAAGGGACAGTGGTCAGAATTGTAAAAATTAGCCCGGTCATGAACGTGCAAACCACCCTTGGGGGTTAAGGGGTTAAACAAATGTCGCGTATTGAATATAAATGGATTTTTACCCTAGATTGCCTAGCCCCTAAAGGGTTAAACTACGAAATAGAACTTTATGCCTTCTCATGATGTCAGGCTAGACTATCTATGTTCTATTTTGTAATACCCCTTTATTGTCTCACACAAATATATATATTTTTTATATTCTAATATTTTTAATTGTCTATATATTAGTATGGGTATATCTTCATGACATATTTATTTATATATGTGCATATCTATGTATGTACTAATTTTAAAGTTTTCTCTTGGGTATACCTAGAGGGCATTTTTTCCATTTATTCATTTTTTATACTATTAATTCTAATAAAGTTTTCAACAATTTTTAACTGTATATTTTTAACTATATATATTTTTTCAAGTTATTTTTGGGCTGAGTGCAACAGGATTATCAGTGAGTCCTCTTTAAATGGTTTTATAGACTAAGGAGGGCACTCCAGTAGAGGGGCGGGCATTTTATTCATTTATTTTTCTATATGATGTCATGACGATAGCCAGGCCAGCAGCCCTGACGAAGAAGGTCTGTGCACCTTCGAAATGCGTTGGCGATTGGCCCATCTCAGCTACCGTCTCTTGGTTCGCAGCTCCCCGTCTAGGTGACGTCACCCAGACCACGCCCCCTCTCCACTCTGACACTGCTAGCGGCGTCTCCCGGCTGGCGCATGCCGTGTGCATCAAGCCCTCGGTGAGGGTTAGGTGGGTTCCATCCAGGGGAGGATGCTCCCCGGTCCCCAGCCTTCCTTCACCCAGGGCACTCATCCCATGTGTCACTGTGATCCTGTGCAACCACCGGTGTACGGCTCAGTTTACACCTCCCTGCTTCGGTGCCCAGGACCTTCCCATTGCAGCCATTTATGGGGATCAGCTATTAAGTGATTTTACTTCACAAGACCCCCATTTCACTTTGTCATCATTTCCTGGTTGGAGTACCGATTCATCTTAAGGTAGACAGGTTTTTTTACCATTTACAGGCCATATTATCTATATATCTTCAGTCACCAATTATTACAAGCAGGCATTTTTTCACCTGTTTAGCAGCAACATTAGCGCGGTGCACTTTTTGCTTTTATGTTTTGTACTTATTACTGCCAGCTATCAGCACAGAGGCGGCTAGAGCACCTGCAGCTGCAGTTGGTATTGTTAAGAGTGCCGGTGTATTGTGGTTTTAATTATTCGTGATTATATTTATGTTGCGTCCTAAAGAGTGGGTCCAGAGTGTTTTATGTGTGAACTTGTGGTGCTAACGGAAGGACTGTTCCTAGGCATTCCTTGAGGGTATCGTGGGAAAACAAATTTTTGTTTTCTACAATGGACTGAAGGAGTAACCTGGAGGACTGTTAACCTGTTCATCGTTATTTTCTACCTAGCTTTTCTCCCTGTGTGGAGTATACGCTGTATATAATAAAGTTTTACCTGTGAATGGTCAAGGAAGGAGGAATGTAAGGGGTGTACTGGGACCATGTGATACTCCACTCCCTTCCTTGATGTAGATATTGCCTTGTATGTAAAATTGTATGTATATTATGTGGTGATGGACATAACTGCAAATAGTGTTAAATACAGCATTGCTATATTGTAAAGCTAAGGAAAAAAGAGCGCAATATGGTCTTATCCGGGTGGTGAATCAAATAAATGTAGGAAATCCACTCACCTGATTTAGGAGAAATAAAGGCATAGGAACCAAATGTCAGTCTGCTGCATGTCCGAAGGTCCACTCTGTGACCGCCAATATGAATCCTTATGGATAAAAAACTTTCTCGGACTTACTGTGCGCTACTAGACAAAGTTCAGATCAACGCTGCATGTAAAGTTTAACTGTTTAATTCCCAACGCGTTTCAAAGTATAAAACTTCTTCAGGGGATGTCATCCCCTGAAGAAGAAGTTTTATACTTTGAAACGCGTTGGGAATTAAACAGTTAAACTTTACATGCAGCGTTGATCTGAACTTTGTCTAGTAGCGCACAGTAAGTCCGAGAAAGTTTTTTATCCATAAGGATTCAAATACAGCATTGCTGTAAGATGTATATTATGCTGAAGATTAGGGAAAGCATAGTACATCAAATTGGACACTAGATGGGGCACCTTAGTTAATATAGTTATTTAGGAGGAGCCAACCATGTTTAAGATAGAGGGTTTTCCTAAGCCTAGTTAGTAGGGCCATTGAGCCCGTATAGATCGGACAGCTCCATAACGTTTCAGCAAGGAACCCAGCCATCCAGGGCCCAGTTGGCCAGAAGTGCAGCCTAGGCAGCAGCGGTGACAGCAGTGGTGGAACAGAAGCTACAGCAGAGGTCACAACAGTACAGGGACACAGGTAGCTCTAACAAGTGGCAGCTTACTGCATGGGCAGATGCCGTCATGTCTGGGGCAAAACGGATGAGGACACTCCTGAGCGTGGTGAGTCTGAAAAGGGAGGACCCTTGGTTACTGGATGAGATGGTACGACTTGGGCACGTACTGAAGGACGTAGGAAAGAGTGCAGGGAAAGTGAAGAATGTGGACTGTATGGAACCCTATGCTAATGTTGTATCTATTAAGGATGTCTTGCGAAAAGAAAGAAGTAAAGTTCTACATTTTTAGTTGCAACCGGACGTGGGCAACATCCGGGTCACCAAGCTACAGAAAGCCTGTTTGGCCATGCTCAGAGCATGGTCTAAGAGGCAATCTGTCAGTGCAGCGATATACCAGCGATCGGAGTACTAAAAGTTACAGTCGCATTGCGTAACTAAGTAAAAAACTGAAAGAGTTTTTAAAAATTGTAAAAGTATAAAATAAAAACACAAAATAAAGAACAAAAAAAGAGAAAAAAATCTGAATTCAATAAATACATATTTTTATGTAAAAACAAAAATAAACAAATAAAGTATACATATTTAGTATTGCCAAGACAGGAATGACAGGACCTATGAAATGGTCACACTAGTTAATTCCTTCAGTGAAAATTATAAAAAGGAAAGTGGCAAACTACTATGTTTTTTCATCATACCGCTGAACAAAAAGTGGAATAAATGGAATCAAAAAGTCAAATTTAAATAAAAATGGTATTGCTGGAAATGTCATCCTGACTCTAAAAAATTAATCCCACGATTCAGCTCCGTCAGCCAAGAAATAAAAAAGCTATAGCTCTCAGAATAAAGCGATGCAAAGACAATCGTTTTTTTCTATAAAATAGATATTTTTGTGTAAAAGTGCCAAAACATAAAAAATTATCTAAATGTGGTATTGCTGTAATGGTACTTAATCAAATAATAAAGCTGTCTTATAAATGACTCAAGACAGTACCAATAAAAATGTCAACTTATCCAGGAAAAAAACAATCCCTCACAGGTTGACAGAAATATAGAAAAATTATAGCTCTCAAAATATGGCAATGCAAAAACATTATTTTGCCAAAAAAAGCTTCTTTAGTGTGTAACAGCAATGAAAAACATGAAAAAGATATATATTTGGTACAGCTGTAATCACACCGACCCGAAGAATAATGATGTCTAATCACTTAAACCGAACGGGAAACGGCGTAAAAAATAAATGAAGGCAATTCTTCACCTGCTGTTGATTTGTTTATTCTGTCTCCCAAAGATTGCAGTAAGACTTGGCTTACATTTATCTTGTGCTATGCGCTGAGCGCTTATATCAGGATTTCAATGTAACTTGGAAATATGTGATTTAGATGGAACACTGTGGACACTGTCTGGCTTATGATTCAGCTGTGGCCAGCTTTTTAAGGTGCACATAAGTATGGTTGACCACAGTATTGTGCACCTCTGTATAGAAGGACACTGTAAAACAGAGGCAAGTCAGAGTTCAGAGCAATGCTGCTGCCTCATTATAGTGAATGGATCCCTCAGTTGTTTCCTCTGAAATACGTTATTCGGAGATTTAGATGGAAACCCCAATGTAAGTGTTCAGCGTAAAGCACAGGATAAATGTGATCCCACCATTATGTAAAATGTTCCCAATAAAAGCTTCAGCTCAATCCATAAAAAAGCAAGTTCCCACTCAGGTCCATCATCTGTCAATGGAAATATAGGGGGCTTCCAGTTACCAGTACTACAAAGGCTCAGGAAAAGCGTTATGGCTCTTCGCCTCCCCAAAAAATAATCCATCAAATTCTGCACTCCCAAATTGAAATGCCCCCATCCCTCTTATCCCTTTTGAAAATAAAAAATTTGGGGCTAAAGTAACATTTTTGTGAAAAAGTAAAATGTTAATTTTTTTCCTTCTACATTGCTTTATTTCTTGTAAAACATCTGAAGGTTTAACAAACTTCTTGAATGTGGTTTTGAACACCTTGCGGTGTACAGTTTTTCGAATTGTGTCACATTGGGTATTTTCTGTCAAATAGACCCCTCAAAGTCACCTCAAATGTGATCCCTAAAAAATGATTTTGTACATTTTGTTGGAAAAATGAGAAATTGCTGATCAACTTTTAATCCTTTTAGCTTCTAACAGAAAAAAATTATGTTTAAAAATCATGCAGATGTAAAGTAGACATGTGGTAAATTTTATTTGTTAACTATTTTGTGTGACATAACTCTCTGATTTAGGGGCATAAACATTAGAAGTTTGAAAATTGCAAAATGTTCTAAATTTTCACCAAATTTCCGATATTTTCAGAAATAAACGCAAATCATATCAAACAGTTTTTACCACTAACATGAAGTACAATATGTCATGAAAATCAGTTTCAGAGTCAGTGAGATCCGTTGAAGCATTCCAGAGTTATTTCCTCATAAAGTGACACTTGTCAGAATTGGTCAGGCTTTGGAGTAAAGGGGTTAAACCTTTGCTCTTTCTAGAATTTTTGGTCCACTGAGAGGTCCTTTCAGTGATTGACAGCTTTCTATGTATAAGTCTACATACGTAGATAGCTGTGAATCACTTATAGTACACCTACTGGACCAAACATCCCAGAAAGAGCAGAAGTGCAAATGATTAAAAAAGGATATACTGAATACTTTCTCATCAAAATATGTAGCAATCTACTTAGCTCCTCCTGCTCTTTAACAGGATGCCTTCAGATTGGACAATTTCATTGTGACAGGCTCCCTTCATTCCAGCTACATTAGTTTTAGTTCTCTTTTTAGATCTAATTTTAGCCTTCAGTACAATCAGGAATGTGAATTCAATTGTATTAGTGAGTTGTTTGTTGGTCTCTCTTGTCATCCTTTAAAATAAAAAATTGTTTTGCAAATATGTTTATTCACAATCGGTATTCTCAATGTTTAATTTATTTAATTTAGCATCAGTTACATCTATACGTTCCCCCTTTATTAGGGTTTATGTGATCCCTCATCTGACAAACAGTCCATTACATGTGCTAATGTGTACACAGGAAGACAGTTTATGGAAGTCAGTATAACCATTGTGTAGGGCCCTTGGGTTAATTTCACGGAGTGTCTGCTGGCCGATGGAACAGGCTGGCAGAGAATAGTCAGAAGGTTAGGTCAGTATCAGGTGGTCATGGCAGTCTGGCAGCCTGGCCTTCAATATGCAATAAGTAAGTTATGTTTGAGCAGGGAAGGAGGAGTGAACCAGAATAAGTATAACACGTGACTGGCAGCCAGGGACTGACTGCTGTGGTTTTATATAGGGAGAAGTTCAGCCCATGGCTCCTAGCAGATAGATAACTACACTAATAACAAGCCTTTCCCGGCAAAACACAATTAAACTGAACAACAATTCAAATTATCCAAAACTTAAACTGAAACATGCAGTGCATCACCCAGAGGAATCTGTCAGCCAGAAATGATCACTTGAACTTAATGAAGGCACTGATTACCTCAGATTTCTAGTTAATCACATCAACCACTTTATTAGTTAAATCAGTCAGTGGTTTAGCAGCCTTGGGAATTATTTTCATAAATTTACAATAATAACTAGCAAATCCAAGAAAACACTGTCATATTTTTAATGATTTGCGCTTCACCCAATACTTAATAGCTTGGACTTTAGAGGAATTCATTCAACAACCTTTGGCAGAAAACATATGCACAAGGAAGTTTGATTCTTGTAACAGGACAACAAAATTTTCAATTTTAGCAAATGAAGAGTTGTCTTTAAGTGTTTGAAGTACAGTGCATAAGTGTAACTCAAAATCTGATGAAAAAAACAGTCAACTGGACAGACGGCTGTGAGGCAGCCTTCCAAGCTTTGAAAACAGCCCTGTGCAACTCTCCAGTGTTGAAAGCAGTTGACAGCAGTCGCCCATTCCTGGTACAGACCGACGCCAGCGAGTTTGGCCTCGGTGCTGTGCTCAGCCAGGTCGACTCGGGGAACCAAGAGCACCCCGTGTTGTACCTGAGCTGGAAACTTCAGCCGAGGGAAGTGGCATACTCCACCATCGGAAAGGAGTGCCTGGCCATGGTCTGGGCACTGCAACGTTTGCAGCCCTACCTGTACGGGCGCACCTTCATGGTGGTAACCGACCACAACCCTCTGAGCTGGCTGCATACAGTGTCCTGAACCAATGAAAGGTTGCTATGCTGGAGCCTTTCCCTCCAGCAGTACGACTTTACCATACAACAAAAAAAGGCAGCGAGCATGGAAATGCCGATGGGTTGTCCCACCGGGGCAAACCTGCTAAGGTGTGCCTGGAGGCATACCCACAGGTACTGCCTCCTTAGCGCACTTTAAAAGGGGAGGTGTAACGATAATGTAAAATATGATGTGAGATTCCCCTGATTATCACATTGCAGAATCTCCTATTTGCATACTGAGCTCTGCTATGTCAGTATGTGGGCTTGACCACCCCCCTGTTCTTTTCCCTTCGCCTGCATATTTTGGCTCACTGGCAGCCTGTAACCTTAGACAGGAGCCACTCACCCCCTGGTTCCTCCCCCACAGCTCACACACATGACCAGTGTAACCTGAATTACTACTCCCTGACTTCCCGCCTCCCAGCAGGGGATCTCTTTCTCTCCAACATGTGCAGCTACTCTCATAGACAATAATGAGAATCTAATAATTTGGTCATAAAAAGCTGCCAGATTACGACAGAAATATGTGCCGAGATGTATGGCTCCTCCCCACATGGTTCTGCCTGAAATGATCTAAGCAATATGTAAGTTCATCTCTGTTTTTTAAACCCTTTTATTTGTAGCTGCATTGTACATACTGTTATTGTCTCATATCGTAAAACCTTTTTATCTTCTGTAAACACTGCCCATCTTTTGGGAATAAACTATAAAATGTATTAGTTCAGTCTCTTTTCTCTGTGACGAATTCACATGCCTGTAAGCTAATTATGCTACTGACTTGGGTTTGCTTCGTGCCCCTCTATTAATTTTACATATTAATAAGAGAAATCTGAAGCTGGTGGCAGAGAAGTGTGCCCTGGACAGGTGGGCCAGCTGGCAGTGACAGAAGGGGTTTTATAAGCTGATTGGCTGTGGCCAGGACCAGTTATAATTCCCTCACTGCAGCAGCCTAATAGCCAATGCACAACAAGTAGCCCGTCCGGTGACTAATTATCCTAGGTGTAGTTCCCTGACTGACCTGAGGGTAAGGGGGGCACCGGAGAGCTGCAAATTCCAAAGGGGAACTGAAAAGTGGGTTATACATAAAATCCCGGCAACATATAACCTATTGTGGCAGCGGTGGGATAACCTAAATAAACCCCCCTGCGGTAAATTGTTACGGCAAGACTAGCTTGCTGTTTTTATCACATTGTTGGCAGCAGTGGGAAAACTAAGATAAGCCCCCTGCACATGTGATAGCCATGTGTGGCCAAAAGGTCACACCCCCTGATCGTGACAGATGTCATGAAGATAGGCAACCACATATTGACCACTCATATCTCTGAATATTTTATTTTATTGTTTAAAAGCAAATGAGTATTACTTAGCCCGAAAGATATCACAAAATCCTCATAGTGACCCTGAGGTATATTAATTGCTTTCTTTCACTCATCTCCTTGCCTGATATGGAATAAGTTATAAGCCACACTGAGATCAAGCTTGATGAACCAACGAACTTCCTACAACTGGTTTTCAAGATTGTAACAGGAGTGGTGGTGGAGCCACTATGCGGTGGTCTGAGGAAACACTGGGGGGGCATAACTAGGTGAACACCTGAGTCTTTGCTAGAGCCCCAAAGGTGGGATTAGACTTGGCTCCAGATGGACTCCAGGTGCCACACCAGGACGTACATCAGATGCTCAGCAGCCGACCCCCAAGGGGCAGGAAGCTGGAACGGCCTAGAAAGGAAAGCTCAGCTGGTACAGGCAGGCATAGCAGGAACACAGGAATGGCTGGTACTGGTGGGGATGGCTGGAACACAGGCAGGCACTGGCAGGTGCATACAGGATCAACTAGTATGCAAGTGTGCACTGGCAGGTGCAGGCAGGTGCAGCTGGTATACAGTTGGGCATGGCAGGTGCATGGAGGAACAACTAGCATGCAGGCGTGAACTGGCAGATGCAGGCAGGTGCGGCTGGTATACAGTTGGACATGGCAGGTGCAGGCAGGAATGGCTGGTATACAGGCGGGCATGGTAACTGCAGGCAGGTACGGCAGTTATGGCTGGTATACAGGCAGCCACTGGCAGGTACTGGAAGATAAACAAGAACAGGGGACCTGAGAACTAGGGATGCAGGTGCTACAGAGATCACAGATAAGTGACAGAGGAAACTGATTCTTTAGAGCAATTTTGTTAAGTTCCTGGTAGTTAATATATGGCCTTAGAAGACCACCAACTTTTTACTTTTTGCCAACAAAAAACCCTGTCCCATCTGGTTATGTAAGAGGTCTGATTAACCCTTCTTGCAAATTGTCATGTTTCATTGCCTGACATTGTGGACCAAAAAGATTATATAATTTACCTTTAGCTGGGAGTTAGGTAGCAGATCAATAAGACAATCATAAATTGTTTGTGGAGGTAACTTTTAAGATTCATACACAGAAAAATATTGGTAACATTTCTAAATATGTAATGATAAATAATGAGTCAAAGTTCTTACAAACCCACAGATAATATCATACATTGTTTCAGAAAATCTAGATTCCAGGGCAGAATATTGCCCTCCTCAATACAATAACTGGTTTATGTTTACGTGTCCAAGGCATATCCAAGACCATAGCTGCAAACAGGATTTCAAGAATTTAAAACTTCATAGAAAAAAAATAGATTCAAAATAGAAGGTACCAATAACCAAGGACACCTCCTAAATTATATACTTCACCACACCCTGGGTGAGAGGTATATAATCAATAAGGGCAGACTGCCGTATAACTCGTGCGAGAATCACATCACACTGCACGGACTGGCCCGACACCTCTCCTGACCTTAGCAAGACAGCATGATGGATTACTATGCAGCTGTCAAGCTCAGGTCAGGAGAGCCGACAGCCAGTACGAGTTTTGCAATGTGATTCTCGCACAAGAAATACGGCAGTCTGTCTCTGCCCTAACAGTGACTTTCATAGTAAAATCTAATTTTAGCAATGGTAAACCAAGCTTTTTTGCCACTTCGGCATCACAAAATTTGCTGCAGGACCACAGTCAATAAAGGCTTTATCCCCATTCATTGCCTCGAACGTATAGGTACGAACAAGGTTTCCTCCCCTGTTTACTGCGGGCTCTGGCGATGAGCCTGCAACTTTTCCTGCACATCACAGCTGATTTCATCAGTTGACATGTGGCCTTTACAGCCTGGGGGGAATTACGATCCACGTGCGGCTGTTAACACGTTAAATGCAGAGGTCAATCTCTGACAGAGGCATTTAGCATGATTGCACCGGAAGTGCATCACAAACCCCGACCATCGGCACCCATGTCACATGCTGGGAGTTGCCGATGGGTTGCAGGAGACCCTGTGGTTGTCATTGTCTGATAGCTATGAGTGCTGCCCAGACATAGCAAGTGAGCATTTTTTATACATAGAGCAGGGCTGAAGCCCTACTGTGTGTAGCACAAGTGATCAGAAGATCGCAGCTTCTAGTCTCCCTTGGAGACTATCGAAGATAGTAAAAAGTAAAAAAAAATTTAAAAGAAAACTTTAAAAAAAGTAAAAGTTTAAATCGCCCCCATTTGGCCCATTCAAAATAAAACAATAAAAAAATACAGATATTTGGTATCGCCGAGTTCAGAATTTCTCGATCTATCAATATATAAAAAGATTTAATCCTATCGGTAAACAACGTAATGAGAAAAAAAATGAATATGCCAGAATTACGTTTTTTTGATTGGAGCAACATTGCATTGAAATGCAATAACGGGCGACCAAAAGATCCTATCTACACCAAAATGGTATCATTAAAAATGTCAAATCAGGATGCAAAAAAATAAGCCATCACTCAGCCACAGATCATGAAAAATGGATATGCTACGGATCCTGAAGTGTGGCGCCTATTTATTTTTTACAATCTTTGTTTTTTCTTTTTACCGCTTAAATAAAAAATGACCTATAAATGTTTGGCATCTACGAACTTGTAATGACCTGGAGACTCATTCTGTCAAGTCAGTTTTAGCATTTAGGGAACATAGTGAAAAAAAACCCAAAAAACAATTGTGGAGTTATTTCCAATTTTCCAGTACACTATATGGTAAAAGCAACAGTGTCATTCAAAAGTACAAGTCAGCCTGCAAAAAACAAGCCTTCATATGACCAGATTGACAAACAAAATTAAAAAGTTATGACTCTGGGAAGAAGGGGAGCAAAAACCAAAAACTGAAAAACAGAAAAACCCAATGTGGGGAAGGGGTTAAGCGTCACAAGTTTTATAGATAAGATAAACAAACAAGGAGAAATAATTTTGTATACTCATAGGGAAATACCTGTACATCTAGAAGGACATCCCCAGACTTGGCACTTCTCAGACAATCATTGACTTGGGCTGTCATATATCTGATGTCCACACTGTCCACAGTAGCTACATAGTGTTATGTGGAGGCGTAGAGTAAGTAGTACCTTTTTGTCAGCATCCACGCAAGATGGAGTTAAGAGAATCAGGAGGAGGGCATTGTGCTGAAGTCTTTAATTTGGTCAGAAAGGCCAGTATGGAAGTGATAGGGAAAAGCCTACTGATTCCATGAAGAGTCTATGGCCTAGATGCAAAATTCATTACAGTATTCCTGTGGCGCCCTTGAGGGTCCAGTCACTACAGAGGTACTGCACCTCAGCCAGAGGTGTGGTACTCTGCTCTCGGGTAAGGAGGGGGCACTACCCAGGACCCACACACTAGCTCCCAACACTAGACCTCTCCAGGCCAGGGAGGAGCTGGGTAGAGAGTGTGGGTGGAGGAAGTGGAGAAGGGGTGGAGTTAGAGTGAGTGACAGTTGGGAGACAGAGGACAGTTGGTGGAAGGGACTGGAAGAGTGAGGAGCTCATCCTCACAAGAGAGAATAGAGGAGTGACAAAGGATTCAGGGGCTCCAGAGAGTAAGAAGGGGTCCTAGATGCACGGGAATTGAGGAATCCACCTGTGACGCCCGAATCCACTTTGACTGTAGTCGGGTGGAGGTCCCAGACTAGTGGAGATACTGCAAATCTCAGCTAGCAAATCGGAGGCTGTGGTGACTATAAGTGCGACAGCCAAATCCACACTCATTCGCTGAAAACGCAGCCACATAGTATCAAGGGGACCAGGAGGACGTCGCCTGACAGGATCCAAGGCTGCTGGCTTGGGACACTGTGTGTGAGGTGCAGGGCAGGAGAGGCAGGAGCCAGCAAAGAGAGATGACCAGAGAAGGAACATAAGTAGGGGGTTATGGTAAAGTGTACCCCAAATTACCCGAGAGCTGGCTAGACCACCGACCCGGAGGACACAGCACCCCAAAAGTAAAAGTGTGAAGACTGCACCACGCTGTGTCTTCAGATTTATTTACTGCATCATCAGCCCTGAACTACAACCATTCCCATCACCTTTAAAACAATGACTGCCCTGGGACCCAGCTCTACCAGTGGAGAGCTGTAACATCTCTGCTGCATCACCATCCATCCCAGTGGATCTGAATCACAGCTTCGGCCATCTTCTTATTGCCGAACACCATGGGTGGCATCACAAACTTTCCCCTATAACTTTCCCCATCTTTATTGCATTGCACACCCAGGGCCACGGACCTGGTCATTGCTGCCGTGACATCCCCTGAAGAACTGACCGGCCCAGACCCAGTACCCCTGGCCCTAGCAGGCGTTGCAAACTTGGCATCATGAACAGGATGTATCGACCCATTAAACCGGGTCTCGTGTGCCCAGAGAAAATACAAGAAAGGGAGTGGTGTAGCTTCCCATCATGGGCTGGGTTGCAGAAAGGCGCGAAAACCATGCCCGCCCAATGTGAATACTTCTATGCAATTTGAACATGTCTGTTGGCCAGAAGGATCCACCTCCTGGCCTGGTGTGGTGGGAAAAGAAAAAGAAAAAGGAACTGCCCATGAAAGACAGAGTGGAAACTGCATGTAAAGGAGTGTGCGACAAGGAACCCTGTGCGCTTCATGGCAAGTGGTGGCTGGAAAGATCCGGAGCGTGGGGTGGAAGCGGGGGGCTCCCCCAGCCAACGGGATGGAAACCCTTACCAGCTGCCTGCAATGGACCCAGAGTTCCTTGGAGCTCAGGTGGAGGAGCTGAGCCGCCAGCTCCTAAGGTTGCAGATCACCACAGTGTTGAGGTGGAAAGTGGCCCTGCTGGAGAAAGTGTCTGGGCGGTGGGTGGCCTCGCGACCAGCATCCCTGACCCTAGAGGAGGAGGAAGAGGAGTCCGGCACTGGAGAGGCAATGGAGGCAGGTACTATTAGCGACCTTGCTCCGGTGGCTGAGGGGACCCTGGTTGGTCCACTAAAATCCCCGCCAGCCTTCAAACCCGGCCAGTCATTTAAAAATCTAGCCTGGGACATGGCGGACACTGGGCGGACAGTGGACTACAGGCGGTTCTACTGCAGTCTGAACTTATGCCCTGGGAGGTGTATGAAGAAAGGGTAGTATTCAGCTGGGAATACCCTGGGATGGATTTGATGGGGTTCTCTGGGAAAGCCCAAGTGAAAGGGGCCCGTGTGGGGACCCTCAGTTGGGAGAACTACCACCAGCAGCAGGCGCTTAGGTTGGAGGTGGAGGAGCAGGAGCGCAGAGCTCAATGGAGAGCTATGGAGGACCGAAGCATGAGGGCCAAGGCCCAAGCCCGCAAAGCCAGACATGCCGACCGGGGTCTGCAGAGGCAGGGCATGGTGGTCTCCTTCAATTTAAAAAAGGCTGGGGATTCATCAAGGAGCCTGGGATGGTCTCTGAACCATTTGTCACCCGGCGGGATGTTGAATCACATCTCTTGGAGGGGCACTCTGATTGTGAATTATACCAGGGAGACCTAGTCACCTTTACCCGGCATATGGGCAAAAGAGGGTGGTATGCCCTTAATGTAAAAAGGTGCACATGGGCACCCAGGTCAGTGGTTGCAAGACCAGAAAGGCAACCAGTGGCCTCAACCCCAGACACTGCACTGGTCCCTGTGGCAACAACAACAATAGCAGTGCGGACACAAGCTACTCAGACCCCGGTGGTAGGACCTGATCAATTTGAGTTGCACGGTGTTACACCAGAAGAGGAACTTCCCTGGCCAGGAGGTTGAAGACCTGAGGAACTGCCCTGGAAGAGGAAGTAAGAAGTTCCAAAAAGTAATGTGAATACTTAATAGACCTAGTTAGAACTTGTTAAATTAAAGACAATGTGGTCATGGACAGTGAATGGCCAGAACTTTTCTTGTACATAGTTAGCACTTAATGTGCTCCTTAATTGGTTTTACAGCAACCATTTAGGGTGTGAGTGAGACACTCTACATTCTACAGTAGACCACAGAACAAAAACCATCTGGTATGGCCGAAAAGTGGTCTAATGAGTTAACCGACTATGCCCTGTAGCCAAGCCCTGGGCCAAAGTTGAGATGGGTTCCCCCATACTGCACTTAAGAACACTGAAACCTGTTGAACTTGATAAAATTTTATTTATAGTAAAGCTGTATTTGATATTTCTAGTATAGTTCTATTTATATTAAAGCTATGTTTTATATTTCTAGTAGTTATATGCAACATTCAAGTAAAAGTACCTCCCATAAAGGGAAGATAGAGTTACTTGTTTAACTGTTTACCCTGTTGAAATGAAAACTATTTGCATTTTGTTGTTGTCTGTTTTGCTATGTTCCAGCCCGAGGATGTGCTGTGTTTAACGGGGTGATTATGGCACCCCTGAGGGTCCAGTCTGTTATGAGTTCATTTTCTCCTTCACCTCTGATGTCGGATGAACTCCCTCTGCTGGTGAAAAGAGGTAGTGAAATTGATCTGGATGGGAAGAACCTGTCATCTGAACAGGTGGAGTGTGATTGGACATCCGGAATTTCTGAGTGGATATAAGGCAGCTGACGCCCTGCTGGGTTGCTGGTGATCCTTTCTGCTCTGAGCTCTGGCATCCAGTTTAGTTCCTGTCTACTAAAAGCTAAGTTTTTGCTCTGCTATTTTTCTATGAGATTTTGTCTGTTTACTTAGTGTTTGTGTTCAGCCTCCCTGGTTGGGACGGGTTGAACTCCATTTTTGCCTCTGATCAGTTGATCTCTTTTCTCTGTGTTCAGAATATACCTGAGTGCTGATATAGTGATTTTGAAGTCTAGTGACTTCAGGGCCTTTTCTATCAGACGTGTTGGACATTATTTTTTGCAGGGTTTTTTGCGTGATTGCAGCCAGCATCTTTTCTGTCCTTTCCTATCTAGTTAGTTGGGCCCCATCATTTGCTCAGCCTGTCTTTCTGTCTGTGTTTGTGTTTTCATCTGTTTTTCACCGACAATACTTGTTGGGGGCTGTCTATTGCTTTGGGGTCTGCTCTGGGGCAGTTTAGATTTCCCCTTTCTTTCTTTAGGCTTATTTGGCTCTCTGGCTGTGACGAGGGGTCTAGGGCACCGTAGGAACCCCCAACGGCTACTGTTAGTTGTGGTGAATAGGATCAGGGGTCTGCAATCCGCTAGCTACCAACCTCTCCGGTTTTCTGGACTTAGCTTGTGTTTTTGTTTTTTCCTCCTCCGGTGACTCATTCATAGCAGAATCACCAGCCATACCGCAGATTCTAGGGTACTCAATAGCAGGAAAGAATTGTAAAAAACAAAAGTGTCAGAATTTTTTTTTTTCTGTATATTTTTTCCTCTATTTCTCTGAGGCCGTAGGGGAATTTTTTTCTCAATGGAGATTAAGCAATTGTCTGATCGTGTGGAGCAGCTCACTGCTGAAGTGCGGGGAATTTCCACCTATCTTGCTCATTCACATGCTGCTGAACCAAAGATCCCTACTCCTGATGTGATTTTTGGGGATCGGTCTAAATTTTTGAATTTTAAGAATAATTGTAAATTATTTTTTGCCTTGAAGCCTAACTCATCGGGGAGCTCCGTGCAGCAGGTTAAAATTGTCATCTCTTTGCTGCGCGGCGATCCCCAGGATTGGGCGCTTTATTTAAAACCTGATGATCCTATTCTAACTAATGTGAACGCATTCTTTCAAGCCTTGGGGTTGTTGTATGATGAACCTAATGCTATTGATCAGGCTGAAAAGGCCCTGTTGGCATTGAGCCAGGGTTAGGATTCTGCAGAGTTGTACTGTCAAAAATTCCGAAAGTGGGCGGTCCTTACTACCTGGAATGATGGTGCCTTGGCAGCTCTCTTTCGGAAGGTTTTGTCAGAAACCATAAATGGTGGGATTTGCTGTTCCCTCTGGTCTTGACGATTCTATGTCATTAGCCATTCAGGTTGATCGGCGTTTGCGTGAATGCAGAACTGCACGAGAGGTGTTGCCACCTGTTGAACAAATGTCTGAACCTATGCAATGTGATAGAGTTTTGTCTAGGGCGCAACGTCAGGAGTTCAGAAGGCGTAATAAGCTGTTTTTTTTTTGTGGAGATGCCTCTCATATTATTTCTGTCTGCCCTAAACGAGAGAAACGTTTTGCACACACATTTGCTGTGGGTGGTGTTCAACCTAAGTTTCTTCTGGCAATTACTCTGATCTGCTCCCTGTTCACATTTTCCGCTAAGGCTTTTGTGGATTCGGGAGCAGCTCTGAACCTGATGGACTTGGATTTTGCTAAACGTTGTGGGTTTCCTATGACACCTCTGCAGACGCCTATCCCTTTGAGGGGTATTGATGCTACTCCTTTGGCGAAGAATAAACCTCAGTTTTGGACCCAGGTGGTAATGCGGGTCACCCCAGACCATCAAGAAAATTGCAGATTTTTGGTGTTGCATAATTTGCATGATACCATTGTTCTGGGGTTTCCTTGGTTGCAAATCCATAATCCAGTTTTGGATTGGAAATCTTTGTCTGTGGTGAGTTGGGGCTGTCGGTGTGCCCTTAGTGACGCTCCTGTTTTCTCCACCTCTCCCCAGTCGCATGATGTTCCTGACTATTTGGCTTATTTTTATGATGTATTTAGTCAGAATAAGTCTGTGTTTTTGCCTCCTCATAGGAGTTATGACTGTGCAATTGAGCTGAGCCCTGGGTGTAAATTTCCCAAGGGTCGACTTTTCAATTTATCTGTACCCGAGCACGAGGCTATGCGATCCTATATTAAGGAGTCGTTGGAGAAGGGTCGTATTAGACCATCCTCTTCACCCTTAGGTGCTGGTTTTTTTTTGTGGCCAAGAAAGATGGTTCATTAAGGCCTTGTATTGACTATCGTTCCCTCAACAAAATTACTGTTAAATATTAATTTCCGTTACCCCGATTTCTGATATATTCTCCAGAGTTAAAGGTGCTTGCTGGTTTACCAAGCTTGACCTCAGGGGGGCGTATAATCTTATTCGCATCAAGCATGGGGATGAATGGAAGACAGCGTTTAATACTCCGGAGGGACATTTTGAGTACCTGGTGATGCCTTTTGGGCTCACTAATGCCCCTTCTGTCTTCCAGTGCTTCATGAATGATATTTTCCGAGACTTTGTGGATAAATTTTTGATCATCTATCTGGATGATATTTTGATCTTTTCCAGGGATTGGGACTCTCATGTGGAACATGTTCGGACTGTGTTCCGGATTTTGAGGGTGAATTCCCTGTATGTCAAGCGATCGAAATGCCTATTTGGGGTACAGAGGATTTCATTTGTGGGATTTATTTTGTCTCCGTCAACTATTGAAATGGACCCGGCCAAGGTACAGGCCATTTATGATTGGGTTCAGCCCACTTCTTTGAAGGCCCTCCAGAAGTTTTTGGGTTTTGCTAATTTTTATCGTAAATTTATAGCTAATTTTTCTGGTATTGCCAAACCATTGACTGATTTGACTAAGAAGGGTGCTGATGTGCTGAATTGGTCTCCAGAGGCTGTTTCTTCCTTTCAGGAGCTGAAGCAAAGGTTCACTTCTGCTCCGGTCTTGCGGCAACCTGATGTCTCACTCCCGTTTCAGGTAGAGGTGGACGCTTCTGAGATTGGTGCAGGAGCTGTTTTGTCCCAAAAAGATCCTGTAACATCTAAAATGAATCCCTGTGCATTCTTTTCCCGAAAGTTCTCCCCATCCGAGCATAACTATGATGTGGGGAATCGGGAACTGTTAGCCAGTTGAGGAGCATTTGAGGAGTGGAGACATTGGTTGGAGGGAGCTAAACATCAAGTCGTGGTCCTTACTGACCACAAGAATTTGATTTACCTGGAGTCGGCCAAACGCTTGAATCCTAGATAGGCTAGGTGGGCCTTGTTTTTCACGCGTTTTGATTTTGTGGTCTCTTTTATTCAGGGCACTAAGAATGTCAAGGCAGATGCCCTCTCTAGGAGTTTCTTTGCTGATTCTCCTATTGTGACCAAGCCTGCTACCATCTTAGGTGAGGGGGTAGTTCTTTCTGCCATCTCGCCCGATTTGAGACGTGCTCTGGAAGAGTTTCAGGAGGACAAACCTGAGCGTTGTCCCATTGGAAAATTGTATGTTCATGGCCAGTGGAGGAGGAGAGTAATGTCTGAAGTTCATTGCTCCGCATTGGCTGGTCATCCAGGTATTTTTGGTACTAGAGATTTGGTGAGTTGGTCTTTTTGGTGGCCCGCCTTGTCTCGTGATGTCAGGAATTTTGTGCAGTCCTGTGGGACTTGCTCCCGGTCTAAACCTTGTTCTCGCTCTAGTGGGTTGTTGATGCCTTTGCCGGTGCCCAGGAGGCCATGGACCCATATTTCAATGGATTTAATCTCTGATATGCCTGTCTCTCAGAGAATGACTGTTATTTGGGTGATTTGTGATAGATTCTCTAAGATGGTCCATCTTGTACCACTCCCTAAGTTGCCATCTTCCTCAGAGTTTGTGCCCTTGTTTTTGCGACAGGTGGTTCGCTTGCACGGGATTCCTGAGAACATTGTATCTGGCAGAGGAGTTCAGTTTGTTTCTAGATTTTGGAGGACTTTCTGCTCCAAGCTGGGAATTCAGTTGTCCTTCTCCTCTGCGTTTCACCCTCAGACCAATGGGCAGACGGAGAGAACAAACCAGACTTTGGAGTCGTATTTGATATGTTTTATTTCTGCTGATCAGGATGATTGGGTTTCATTTTTGCCCTTGGCCGAATTTGCTTTAAATAATAGAGCTAGTTCTGCCACTTTGATGTCACCTTTTTTTTGTAACTTTGGGTTTCATCCTCGATTCTCTTCAGGGCAGGTGGAGTCTTCTGCCTGCCCACGTGTTGACACTGTGGTGGAGAGAATGCACCAGATCTGGGACCAAGTGGTGGATAAGTTGTCTCTCTCCCTGGAAAAGGCCCAGCGGTTTTCCAACCGGCATAGGACCATTGGTCCCCGGTTTAAGGTGGGTGATATGGTTTGGTTGTCATCAAAGAATATCTCTATGAAGGTGGCTTCTCCAAAGTTTAAACCTAGATTTATTGGACCTTACAAGATTTTGGAGATTCTTAATCCAGTCTCATTTCGATTGGCTCTTCCTGTTACATTCAAGATCCATAACGTGTTTCAGTCTCTGTTAAAGAGGTTTGTTGAGCCAGTAGTTCCTGTGGTGGCACCTCCTGACCCTGTATTGGTTGAAGGTAATGTGGAATATGAGGTTGAGAAGATACTGGACTCTCGTCTGGCTCCAGTATTTGGTTAAATGGAAGGGTTATGGCCAGGAGGATAATTCTTGGGTCTCTGCATCAGATATTCATGCCGAAAGATTGGTTCGTGCTTTTCATCGGGCCCATCCTGATCACCCTGGTGGCGTGGATGAGGGTTCGGTGACCCCTCATCAAGGGGGAGGTACTGTTATGAGTTCATTTTCTCCTTCACCTCTGATGTCGGATGAACTCCCTCTGCTGGTGAAAGGAGGTAGTGAAATTGATCTGGATGGGAAGAACCTGTCATCTGAACAGGTGGAGTGTGATTGGACATCCGAAATTTCTGAGTGGATATAAGGCAGCCGACGCCCTGCTGGGTTGCTGGTGATCCTTTCTGCTCTGAGCTCTGGCATCCAGTTTAGTTCCTGTCTACTAAAAGCTAAGTTTTTGCTCTGCTATTTTTCCATGAGATTTTGTCTGTTTACTTAGTGTTTGTGTTCAGCCTGCCATGGTTGGGACGGGCTGAACTCCATTTTTGTCTCTGATCAGTTGATCTCTTTGCTCTGTGTTCAGAATATACCTGAGTGCTGATATAGTGATTTTGAAGTCTAGTGACTTCAGGGCCTTTTCTATCAGACGTGTTGGACATTATTTTTTGCAGGGTTTTTTGCGTGATTGCAGCCAGCATCTTTTCTGTCCTTTCCTATCTAGTTAGTTGGGCCCCATCATTTGCTCAGCCTGTCTTTCTGTCTGTGTTTGTGTTTTCATCTGTTTTTCACCGACAATACTTGTTGGGGGCTGTCTATTGTTTTGGGGTCTGCTCTGGGGCAGTTTAGATTTTCCTTTCTTTCTTTAGGCTTATTTAGGTCTCCGGCTGTGACGAGGGGTCTAGGGCACCGTAGGAACCCCCCACGGCTACTGTTAGTTGTGGTGAATAGGATCAGGGGTCTGCAATCCGCTAGCTACCAACCGCTCCGGTTTTCTGGACTTAGCTTGTGTTTTTGTTTTTTCCTCCTCCGGTGACTCATTCATAACACCAGTCACCACAGAGGTACTGCACCTCAGCCAGAGGTGTGGTACTCCGCTCTCGGGTAAGGAAAGGGCACTACCCAGGACCCACACACTAGCACCCAACAATAGACCTCTCCAGGCCAGGATCCGAGGCTGCTGGCTTGGGACACTGTGTGTGAGGCGCAGGGCAGGAGAGGCAGAGCAAGCACAGAGAGACAACCAGAGAAGGAACATAAGAAGGGGGTTCTGGTAAAGTGTACCCCAAATTACCCGAGAGCTGGCTGGACCACCGACCTGGAGGACACAGCACCCCGGCTGGGGATTGTAACTTGAAAGACTGTGAGTAAAAGTGTGAAGACTGCATCCCTCTGTGTCCTCAGATTTATTTACTGCATCATCTGCCCTGCGCTACAACCATTCCCATCACCTTTAATGCTATGACTGCCCTGGGGCCTAGCTCTACCTGTGGAGAGCTGTAACATCTCTGCTGCGTCACCAACCGCTCCAGTGGATCTGAATTGCAGCGTCGGCATTCTTCTTATTGCGGAACACAACAGGTGGCGTCACGATCTTTCCCTTAGAACTTTTCCCATCTTTATTACATTGCATGCCCAGGGTCACAGACTGGGTCATTGCTGCCGTGACGTGACGTCCCCTGAAGAACTGACCAGCCTGAACCGTGTACCCCCGGCGCTAACAGGCGTTGCATTTCTGATCAGTATGTTGACTTTTGCGTAGAGCTGCAAATTTACTTCCTGCTAATGCTACACACTTAGGATAATAATAGAGGTGTTCAAGGGTCTAGAAGAGTTAACTATAGCGAGCAAGAGCATAATTGGGTAGTAAAAAAGCCAAAGCCTGGGAGTGATCCTACAGAAGAGATATGATGAGACCCACTCGTTAGCTCTCAGAATCAGATGAACGTAGATGGAGCCTGAAATACAGGTGACAAAATTCTCTAAATGTGAAAAATGCTTATGGTCACCTGAAAATGGTATGGAACCCTGGCCTACACCCTTTTATGCATGGTTTCTTGGCTCACAGCAGAGATCTATTTACACTATTAAGAAGCCTTCTGTTGCAAACCACAGATGAACTGGAGGAAAGACAACAAATCACAGCTATCCGAAAGCTAAATTGAAGCACTCCACCATCACCCAGCAACATTTCCAGTATCAGTGCAATTCTGCCTAGCGACAAAGGCAGAGGTGATGAGAAAGTGTTCAGATGTGGATATTGTAGATGCACCGTATTCATGACAGAATGCATTAAGACTTTGCCGTATGATGCACCAATCCATTGGTGTGTGGTTCCAAAGAATTATAGCTTATGAAAAAATTATTTTTTATCAAGTGGTCAACATGCAATGTTTCAGGATATCTCGGGAACTCTTTTAGTTTAACATTGAACGAGTATAAGAGAATTTGTCAGGAGAAAAGAGAAGAGGAAAAAAGAGTCTAAGGCTACTTTCACACATCAGGTTTTCGGCGTCAGGCGCGATCCGGTGTCGTGCCGGAATGCCGGATCCGGCAAATGTTTTGTAAAACCTGATGTGCCGGATCCGGTTTTCTGCCGGATCCGTCTTGTTCTTGACAGACAAAACCGGATCCGTCTCATCCGGTTCATCTGTTTTTCTATCCGTTTTTCGACGGATTACGCCGGATCTGGTTTTTAAAATTGACCCTTGTGGCCTTCCGAACGGGATTGGCTACTGGAAAACTATATATAGCATGTTCCTACAGCCCTTCTTTGACAGGTTGTAGAGGAGAAAGTGCAGGTTGGAGAGAAGAGCAAGTTACTGGCGAAGATGGATGTTGTCATTGGAAATATTACCACTAGAAGTTCTGTGATGGTTTCAGTAATGAGGGACAATTTTGCACTATACTTTATGTCACCTCAAGGCAGAGTACACTGGCAGGATGACAGAGTGTGAAAGATTTGTGCCCTAACCAAACTTGTGTACCTTCTGGACCAACAGTATATACCTTTGCCAACCAAAGTTGGCTATCTTGTCATGGTCTTACTATTTTTAGCTTTAGGCCACAGGTGTGTACCTGGTTGTGTTTTATGCAAAGTATTTCACCTTTTAACAAAAGTTGTGTACATTGTTAGGAAATCACCAACAATAAACACAACTTTTCAGGTGAAATACTTTTCTTCAAACACAACCAGGAACACAACTGTGGCAAAAAGCTAAAATTTACCCACAGTTATATACCTGGTTTTGAATACCTTTTTACCTTTTAAATACCCTGTATTTAACCTTTTTTTTAAACATATTTCGCCACAGAAAGAAATGACAGACAACCAGTGTAAACAATAATTTAACTTTTATTTAAAATATTTTTTTTTGTGTAAACTGTTTTTAAAGTTAAAAAAACATTTTTAATAAAGGTTTGAAACCAACCAAATGGGCATTTTTATTACAAAAAAAAATTATAACTCGGTGTAGTGTGGGGTGGAAATACTGCTGGAGGGGCTGCGGGACACTTCGACAATGGGAGTGTGGAGAGAGGACTGGGATCGTGGTGGGGAAGGAACAGTTAGAGGTGATGGTGTGGAAAAAGCTACAGAATGGGTGGACATGTGGGAGGCAGAAGAGGTGGTGGGCGGTGGAGTGGAGGGTTGGGCAGGGACTGTAGGAGCAGATGATGTTGATGGAAAGTTGTATGGGGAAGGAGTTTGGTACGGGGAAGGAGTTTGGTACGGGGAAGGAGTTTGGTACGGGGCAGGTTGCTGGAAGTGGGGAGATGTCTGGTACTGGGGAGGTTGCTGGTACTGGGAAGGTTGCTGGTACTGGTGAGGTTGCTGGTATGTAATAGGAGGGGGAGGATGGAAAGTGGCTGGAGGGGGTGCAGATGTAATAGGAGGGGGAGGATGGAAAGTGGCTGGAGGGGGTGCAGATGTAATAGGAGGGGGAGGATGGAAAGTGGCTGGAGGGGGTGCAGGTGGAGGAACTACAGTGGTGGGAGGTGGAGGTTGGGAGGTAACCTGCTGTAGAGCACCGTGGCACGAATGCATTACATGCATCTGCTGGGTAGGAGATAGTGTTGCCATGCGCTCCACAACAGACCTGAAAAAGGTGTGGTTTGGCGAAGATCTTGCTTCTGAATGCATGGTTTGCAGAAGTGTCTTCACCTCCAGAATGCTGGAGTTGATCTGCTGAAAGCCTGCGGAGATTTGCTCTGACAAGACTTTTAGACAGTTCTGGAAAGATGCATTCAGATGCAAGAACTCTGGCGCATAACTCTTTTCCTGACCCCTCTGCCGCTGCCGCCCAGTACCCGCAGGTGTACTAGAGGTGGCAGGGGCAGAAGGGTGGGGTAAAGGGAAAGCGATCTCCTCACCAGCAGCTTCATGTAATGTAGGCGGCCACGATGCTCCTGTGCTGGTGGATGGGACAGATGGGTCAAATGTGTGGGAAGGCTGGGAAGGTGCAGATGTACCGGGGCGGTCGAAGTGTCCCTCGGTGCCGGTCTCCTCAGGGATCGCCTCAGAAGGGTCCAATCGTGCAGGCTCCCGAGTGCTGCTCACCGTGCTGTGGAATAAAGAGAAAAAAAAAACAATTAAAATACTGACATGGTAAGGCCCTGGCTGAAAAAAAAAAGTTACATCTAACATTTTTTTTCACATGTGGTGTGTAATATTTACCTTCTAGTGACCATTGTTTCCCGGAGGAACGACAGGGCTTGTGCGTACTTGTACTTGCTCCTGCGTCCTCCAGATCCACTCGGGGCCCGCATCTCTTTATTGAACTCCTTCTTGAAACGATCCCTCACAGACCGCCACCGATTCACAATTCTGTTCCCTGAAACGAGAAAGGAGTGGTTAGTATACAACATCAGTGTTTCACAAACTCCAGTCCTCATGGTCCCCAGGGGTCATGTTTTCAGGATTTCCATAGTAAATAAAAATCCTGAACACATGATCCGTGGGGACCACGAGGACTGGAGTTCGGGAAACACTGGTTTACATCAAGCAACCGGTACTGTATATACTTACGCTCTTTAATCTGGGCCCGAACATCGAGGTCCTCCCAGCGGCCCACAAGGAGCGAACAGATTTCCTCCCAGAGTCGTCGGGTAACGATAAGGTCAGCGTGGCGGCGGTCAGCCATATTCCAGAGCGGCTCCCTTTCTCTGACAAGATCGATGAGGTGGTCCACATCGAGTCCTCCATCCTCACCGTCAGAGTCGGGAGCACGCTGTGAAGGCTGTTAAAGAAAAAGACAAAAATAACATAATTAGCCTCCACAAAAGAAATGAAATAAAAAGTGCAAAAAAACAAAGCAAAAATATTTATACTTACACGCTGGTGACCGCCGCGTTGCTGTCGCCGACGACCCTGGGAGGCACTACGAGGACCTCTTGGCCGAGCACCAGATTGGGAAGACTAGAGAAGAAAACAAAAAATGTTATGTCTTTGGATGTAGGCATTTGTTTGCTGTGTGTGGTCTGCAGAACATTGTTTTCTATGTGTTGTGTGTAGTGTGATGTTGTGTTTCTGCGTTTGATGCAAAAAACTTACCAATTGTGAGCCCACTCCAAGTGTCTGTCCACCCCTTCCTTCTTCTTCTGGGAGCTCCTCTTCATCTTGTGAATCCTGTTTTGAAATAAAAGGCAATGAATAGACATATATTACAGAGATGATGGATTTTGGAAATAAAAACTTACCGTCAAACGCTGACGATGCGAGGGAGGGCTCCCAGAAGATGATGTGCTGTCTTCCTGGTGGCCACACTCCATGCCTGTGGGTGGTGTTCCAGCTGCTGCCATTGCTGCTGCTGCTGCTGCATCTATTGGGCGGCTGTTGAATAAAGAGAAACAAAGGGCCAATGAATATCTTGATATTCAATAGCCCTAGTTTGGAGGAATGGGGGATTTGATAATTACCGTCTCTCATCTGCTGCTGGCCTCCCCTCCTCAGCATGTTCCATTTGCTGCTCCATTTGGGGTGGTGGTGGTGCTGATGGTGCTGCAGTGGTCTCCTGCCTTCTCCTGCTGCGCTTGGTTGCTTTCTTGGGTGGCATGTTGGGTGTGGCTGTGGGTCCCACTGTCTTGCTTTTATATGTCTTGTGGGCAGAGCTACTGAGCATGCTCAGACCAAAAAAACCGGATCCGGCCACCGGATCCGGCTTTCGCCGGATCAGGCGCATTGCGGCGCTCATAGGCTTTCATTGTGTGAAAAAGCCGGACGCGCCGGATCCGGCGTGTCCGGCTTTTTCGCCGGAGACAAAAAACGTTACAGTAGCCGTTTTTTCCAGACGCCGAATCGCGACACATTGCCGGATCCGGCAAAAACCGGATGAAACGCATGGCCATCCGGCGCGATCCGGCGCAAATGCAAGTCAATGGGGGGGAAACCGGATCCGGCATTGCATTTCGCCGGATCCGGTTTCTGTCAAAAGCGCCGGATCGCGCCTGACGGCGAAAACCTGATGTGTGAAAGAGGCCTAATTTTGAAAAGGAGTCCTCTATTTCTATCTACCGTAGAAAAAATAATATAAAATATATATACATACAGTATGTATATATATTCATAAACAATACAGTCATATGTAAAAGTTTGGGCACCCCTATTAATGTTAACCTTTTTTCTTTATAACAATTTTGTTTTTTGCAACAGGTATTTCAGTTTCATATATCTAATAACTGATGGACTCAGTTATATTTCTGGATTCAAATGAGGTTTATTGTACTAACAGAAAATGTGCAATCTGCATTTAAACAAAATTTGACCGGTGCAAAAGTATGGGCACCCTTATCATTTTCTTGATTTGAACACTCCTAACTACTTTTTACTGACTTTCTGAAGCACTAAATTGGTTTTGTAACCTCATAGAGCTTTGAACTTCACAGCCAGGTGTATCAAATCATGAGAAAGGGTATTTAAAGTGGCCACTTGCAAGTAGTTCTCCTATTTGATTCTCCTATGAAGAGTGGCATCATGGGCTCCTCAAAACAACTCTCAAATGATCTGAAAACCAAGATTATTCAACATAGCTTTTTAGGGGGAAGGATACAAAAAGTTGTCTCAGAGATTTAACCTGTCAGTTTCCACTGTGAGGAATATAGTAAGGAAATGGAAGAACACAGGTACAGTTCTTGTTAAGCCCAGAAGTGGCAGGCCAAGAAAAATATCTGAAAGGCAGAGAAGAAGAATGGTGAGAACAGTCAAGGACAATCCACAGACCACCTCCAAAGACCTGCAGCATCATCTTGCTGCAGATGGTGTCACTGTGCATCGGTCAACAATACAGCGCACTTTGCACAAGGAGAAGCTGTATGGGAGAGTGATACGAAAGAAGCCGTTTCTGCAAGCACGCCACAAACAGAGTCGCCTGAGGTATGCAAAAGCACATTTGGACAAGCCAGTTACATTTTGGAAGAAGGTCCTGTGAACTGATGAAACAAAGATTGAGTTGTTTGTTCATACAAAAAGGCGTTATGCATGCGCTGTATTGTTGACCGATGCACAGTGACACCATCTGCAGCAAGATGATGCTGCAGGTCTTTGGAGGTGGTCTGTGGATTGTCCTTGACTGTTCTCACCATTCTTCTTCTCTGCCTTTCTGATATTTTTCTTGGCCTGCCACTTCTGGGCTTAACAAGAACTGTACCTGTGTTCTTCCATTTCCTTACTATGTTCCTCACAGTGGAAACTGACTGGTTAAATCTCTGAGACAACTTTTTGTATCCTTCCCCTGAAAAGCTATGTTGAATAATCTTTGTTTTCAGATCATTTGAGAGTTGTTTTGAGGAGCCCATGATGCCACTCTTCATAGGAGAATCAAATAGGAGAACTACTTGCAAGTGGGCACTTTAAATACATTTTCTCATGATTTGATACACCTGGCTATGAAGTTCAAAGCTCAATGAGGTTACAAAACCAATTTAGTGCTTCAGGAAGTCAGTAAAAAGTAGTTAGGAGTGTTCAAATCAAGAAAATGATAAGGGTGCCCATACTTTTGCACCGGTCAAATTTTGTTTAAATGCAGATTGCACATTTTCTGTTAGTACAATAAACCTCATTTGAATCCAGAAATATAACTGAGTCCATCAGTTATTAGACATATGAAACTGAAATACCTGTTGCAAAAACCAAAATTGTTATAAAGAAAAAAGGTTAACATTAATAGGGGTGCCCAAACTTTTACATATGACTGTATATACATTTAAATATTTATACACAATTTATATATATTTGTATACAAAGCTTACATAATTTACCAAATATAATGCATTATTTAATCCTATTTTTGATGTATTGGGTTTATTTGATTAATATTAAATTCATATTCTTTTGTTTCTAATTTTTATTTTTTTCCTCCTGTAAAATTAAACTATGATATGAAGTTTTAAAAAAGAGAACCCCCTGAATAACTAGACAAGTTATGCATAAAATGATGGCTGTATATACTGTATGTATTTTTTCTTTTTTTGTATCTCTTAGAAACTGATAATAAATAAATATTAAAAAATATTAAACTGGATTATTGCATTGACACCAGCAATAGGACATTTCTAAAAGAAAGAAGAAATTCTAATAAAACAAGCTAAGGGTTGAAGCAACATTGGATATCATCCAACTGTTCTACAAACCAAACATAACTAAGAAGCAAAACAGATTTTTTTTAACAACTTAACAAAAAAAAATCATTTACAGAATGTCTAAATTCTTATAATTACTGTTGTGGGAATGCTCTTTAATGCGGTAACAATTTCATCTTGATTATATTTCCTAATAGGTGTTATAAATGTACGTATCAACTCATTTTATGTCATGTCAACAATTACCAGTGTAATGCGGTTACCTTCTACTATAGAAATGATGAATCCAGTTTAACAAATGTGTTAATCCTCTATAGGAAATATGGGTTTTTAATTCAATATGAGGAGCCAATTTACTTTATTGCAAAACATTACTTTTAAAAAAATCATATTAATTTCCTGTATTTTTACCATAATTTCCACATATTTCACTGCAAAAATGGCAACAATAAATTTTAATAACAGTTTATGCAGCACAATGTGCAGAATTCATCAGTTCTCAAAATGTTTCACACTCTTTCCATGTAGGCTTTTTTTTTTAACTTATACTGTGTTTAGAATACAGAACAAGAGCTGACTTTAAAAGAAGCAATATTGGGAAACTTACTGACAAGTTGGGCAATAAATCGTCCTTCCCATGTAAATTACATTTCAAGCATGTTTTATGACTATGCTGCTCATAAATTTTTGTATTATAAAGTTTAAATTGTAATATTTTATCAGTGACTGAATTAAATAATATTATTTCACTGCTTTTTGCTCTTTGCTTTTTTATGTGTTTGTTTAAATCTTTTATGTATGGAAATTAAGTTTTGAAAAATAAACTGAACTTAAAAAATAGTCGGGCATGAAAACTCTACACTAGACATTCAGTCCACACACCTATTAAGATTGGTAGATTTTAATGTGGCTTGCTAGCTTTGTGCAGAGGATGCTGTACATGTTATGATTTCACTTCCATTCTGTATTATTAATTGTTTCTCATGGAATCTTGTTTCATCAGTTAAAACATTTTGGCCCATATTCACTATTTGCATTTTTGAAAAGTCATTTTTTTTCTTATTTTATTTGTTGCCTATTTTTTAGCCAAATTCTTCAAAATTATGCAGCGCTGCTAATGAATTTTGCTCCAAGTCAAAAACTGTTTTTCTTTTTTTAATTTTTTTTTAACACTAATCTTTTTGTTAGCATTAAAAAAGTTGCAAGTTTCACAAAATGGCACAACAATTGCTTTAAAATATCTGGCATATGTAAAATTCAGGGGGACTTGAGAATCATTGCGATAAATTTTGCTACTTTTCAAAAAATCATAAATGATGAATCAGGTAAAAACATTTGGAATCTATAAACACAACCCACAGTGACAAAATAATAATAAAAAAAAAACAACAAACAATGATACATATAAAATAGACTAAAAAAGTACAAATGGAGAGATGAATATGGTGCAAGCAGAAAAAAGGCACAAAACACTAAAAACTTGACAAAATATGCAAAAGTAATAGTTTATGATTGCTTCCAGTAAACACTACAAGTGTAGTAGTTTAGAAAATACATATACAGCAATGCAAGGATATAAAATAATTTATATTATAAAATATAGACTCTGGGAAAAAGAGTTCTCCCCAAAATTTCAAGTGCAGCTCAGTAGATATATAGGCAGTCCAGCAATATGAGCAATGCAGAGAAGATAACTGTGGCACTCACCCAATTAAAATTGTGAAAAGACTTTTATACCAACTTTCCAAACTAGTAAAGGATGGTAGTCAGTAGAAACCTGTAAAGTACGGACAACATCCGTTTCGCACCCAGCCGCTACGCCTTACTGATCTACCTAAACAGATAACAGCTGCAAGAATTTCTGGAAAGTCTAAGTATTTGTCCATTACTCAGACAACCCCTTCTCAATCACTGTTTCCCCCTGATAAAATAATGACAGCTATACTCACCTCTTGTGAAAGCTGTTATGGTAGCATTGGCACTGCTTCTCCCGAGGCTTATGTGTAGTGTTGAGCATTCCGATACTGCAAATATCGGGTATTGGCCGATATTCGCTGTATCGGAATATTTTTACAATATCGGATACCGGAATCGGAAGTTCCCATAATGCAATGAGCCACTGTTGTGGCTGTGATTGGCTGCTGAAATGATGTCATCATGATGCTCGGTCAGTAGTAGTCCCATCATCCGGCTAATGTGTTGAATGTAAAAAAAATATATATATACATACTACATACATACTACATATATACAACATACATACATACTACATACAACATACATACTTCATATATACTACATTCATACAACATACATACATACTACTTACATACTACATATATACTACATTCATACAGCATACATACTACATATATACAACATTCATACAGCATACATACATACTACATACATACTACATATATGCAACATTCATGCAACATACATACTACATACATACTACATATATACTACATTCATACAGCATACATACATACTACATAATACATACATACTACATATATACTACATACATACAGCATACATACATACATACTACATAATACATGCATACTACATATATACAACATTCATACAACATGCATGCATACTACATACTACATACATACTTCATATATACTACATTCATACAACATACATACATACTACATATATACTACATTCATACAGCATACATACATACATACTACATAATGCATACATACTACATATATACTACATTCATACAACATACAGTACATACATACATAGTACATACTACATACATACAACATGCATACAACATGCTACAGACATACAACATACATACTACATACATACTACATACATTACATTCATACATTCATACAATACATACATATAGACATACAGTACATATAACATAGAGTACATACTCACCATCACTTGTCACTTTGTTCCCCGAAGCCAGTGTCATCTCACTGTGAAAAATATGAAAAAAACAAACAAGCAATATACTCCCTGATCTGCAGAAATCCACGAGTGTCCCATGACGATCTCCTGCACTGCATCACTGAGAGGTTACTATAGTTCACTGGTCTCACTTTACGGCAAAAGCTGCGTGGGAACTTTCTCACACAGCAATGCCAAAAGTGAGACTAGGGACTATTTTTTTTACAGTGGCGGAGGAATACAGTGCGGAAGGATACCTACCTCCCGTCATTGGATTCCTGGGGCCCCTAGAGAGCGGTCGCATCAGCTGATGCTGTTGTTCTGCACGGGAGATCGTCGTGGGACACTCGTGGATTTCTGCGGATCAGGGAGTATATCGATTGTTTGTTATTTTCATATTTTTTATAGATGACACTGGCTTCGGGGTATGTCTGTAGCATGTTGTATGTATGTAGTATGTACTATGTATGTATGCATGTTGTATGAATGTAGTATATATGTAGTATGTACTATGTTTGTATGTATGTTGTATGAATGTAGTGTATATGTAGTATGTATGTATGTTGTATGAATGTATTATATATGTAGTATGTATGTAAGTATGTTGTATGAATGTAGTATATATGAAGTATGTATGTAGTATGTAGTATGTATGTATGTTGTATGAATGTAGTATATATGTAGTATATACTATGTATGTATGTTGTATGAATGTAGTATATATGTAGTATGTATGTAGTATGTATGTATGTTGTATGAATGTTGCATATATGTAGTATGTATGTATGTTGTATGAATGTTGTATATATGTAGTATGTATGTATGCTGTATGAATGTAGTATATATGTAGTATGTATGTAGTATGTATGTATGTTGTATAAATGTATGTATGTTGTATGAATGTTGTATATACAGTATGTAGTATGTATGTAGTATGTTTGTAGTATGTATGTATGTTGTATGAATGTTGTATATATGTACTATGTATGTATGCTGTATGAATGTAGTATATATGTAGTATGTATGTAGTACAGTTGTGGCCAAAAGTATTGACACCCCTGCAATTCTGTCAGATAATACTCAGTTTCTTCCTGAAAATGATTGCAAACACAAATTCTTTGGTATTATTATCTTCATTTAATTTGCCTTAAATGAAAAAACACAAAAGAGAATGAAGCAAAAAGCAAAACCACCCTCTTTTTTATGTTTGGTGTGGAATTATATCCAATTTGGCTTTAGGACAATTCTTTTTGTGTTTTTTCATTTAAGACGAATTAAATGAAGACAATAATAACAAAGAATTTGTATTTGCAATCATTTTCAGGAAGAAACTGAGCATTATCTGACAGAATTGCAGGGGTGTCAATACTTTTGGCCACAACTGTATGTATGTATGTTGTATGAATGTAGTATATATGTAGTTTGTATGTAGTATGTATGTATGTTGTATGAATGTTGTATATATGTAGTATGTATGACGTATGTATATATATTTTTTTTTACATTCAACACATTAGCCGGATCATGGGACTACTACTGTCCCATCATTGGCTAATGTGTCAATCACTGTCATTGTAGCAGGCATAGCTTGTAGTCCCATCGGACGATGCCTGCACACACACACAACCTCCGGCAGGCCCGCACAGACCCCCGGCAGTCCGCACAGACCCCCGGCAGCCGGCACAGACCCCCAGCAGGCCCGCACAGACCCCCTGCAGTCCGCACAGACCCCTGGCAGCCAGGACAGACCTCCGGCAGCTGGCACAGACCCCCGGCAGGCCTGCACAGACCCCCGGCAGTCCGCACAGACCCCCGACACCCGGCACAGACCCCCGGCAGTCCGCACAGACCCAGGCAGCCGGCACAGACCCACCGGCAGTCCACACAGACTCCCAGCAGGCCCGTACAGACCCCCGTTAGGCCCGCACAGACCCCCAGCAGGCCCGCACAGACCCCCAGCAGGCCCGCACAGACCCCCGAGAGGCACGTACAGACCCCATCCGCACACACAGACACGCACAGTGTCAACCCACACACCGCCCACACTCTTCCCCCCTCCCGAACTGGATGATTAAGTAAAGAAAGGGGATTTTTTAATTCTGATATTTCTGCTCCATTGACTTGAATGGGACTTCCGGTATCGGAATCGGCGATAGCTGATACTTTTTGGGTATCGGCCGATCCAATCCGATCCAATATTTCTCAATATCGGATGGTATCGCTCAACACTACTTATGTGACATTTTTATCTCCTGCGATCTCTGCAGCCAATCAGTAGCCAATTCACTCTCCCCTCCTTCAAAACTGGCATCCTGAGGAAGTCAAAGGTGCAACTGTTCTCTCAATTCCTCTGGATGTCAGGTTTGTCCGAAGGATTGGAGAATGAAGCAGCCTCTGTCCCGCAAGCAGCGAGAGAGCCAGTGCCGAAACCGCTATAATGGTACTTGGGCTAGAGGTGAATATAGCTGTTATTATTTTACTTGGGGAAACATAATGATTGAGAAGTTGTCTGACTAGTGGACAACCCCTTTAAGTTGAGCACTGCATTGCACTTGATGTATTATTTTAGAAATATCTGATGTTTGCATTTATGGTGTGTACTAGATTATGGCCCGATGCTATCGCATCGGGAGGATGCGATAGCATCACACCTCTTGCCATGTTAACCCTCAACACACACACTCCTCAACACACACTCCTCTCACCTTTCACCATCTCCACTCACTCTTTCACTCCACATACGACCCCTTCTCTCACTCCGTCTCTCATACTCACGCCGTCATCGCCGCTGCTCCACGATCCCCGACATCTTCTTCCGCCGGCGCCATCCTGGATCCAGACGTTGTCCACGCCGGCTACATGTTCTTGCGGCGACGCCATCTTGAGTATCGTGAAATCCCACGATAGTCAAGATAGCGTCGCCGGAAGAACATGTCGCCAGCGTGGACGACGTCGGGATCCAAAATGGCGTCGGCGAAATCTCGCGAGTTTTCGCCGACGCCATTTTGGATCCCGACGTCGTCCTCGCCGGCGACATGTTCTTGCGGCGACGCCATCTTGACTATCGTGGGATTTCGCCGATCCAAAATGGCGTCGCCGCAAGAACATGTCGCCGGCGTGGACGACATCGGGATCCAAAATGGCGTCGGCGTAATCTCGCGAGATTTCGCCGATGCCATCTTTTTGGATCCCGAGTCGTCCATGCCAGCGACATGTTCTTGCGGCGACGCCATCTTGAATCTCGCGGGATTTCACGAAATCCAAGATGGCGTCGCCGCAAGAACATGTCGGCGGCCTGGAGAACGTCTGGATCCAGGATCGCGGCGGTGGAGGAAGATGTCGGGGCAGCGACGATGATGGTGTGAGTATGAGAAACGGAGTGAGAGAAAGGAACGTATGTGGAGTGAAAGATTTAGTGGACGTGAGTGGAGGTGAAAGGTGAGAGGAGTGTGTGTTGAGGCGGTGTGGTGTGTTGAGGGTTAACATGTGCGTGTGTGTGGTGACGTCACCGGTTACAACTGGACGGAAGTTGTTACAACCGGAAGCTGCTTAGGGCATTTATTATTATAGATGATGAGGAAGAAGCCGTCTGTTGTTGGCGGTGATGGCATGTAGAGGCTTCTTCAGCCAATGTAATAGATTTAGAGTTAGGGGATTCGTGTGTGAGACGACGGCGGTTATAAGCCTTAATCTTGTCAAGTCGATGCTGTTTTTCCTCAGGAGTCTCATTAGCACGGCGTTGTTTTTGTCGTAGTGCTAAAGCTGCTTTCCTTTCACTGGCATTGGCATACTGTGCATCGGTATTGAATGGTGGTATTGATAGGGCAGAAACAGATTGCTGATTAGTCATGTCAGTGAACGGCATATGGGATGAAGTGTAGCAGTAAATTGTTCCACATGCTGATGTGGAAGCATCCTTGTTGTGAGTCTAATAATAATGATGAGGAAGAGGCCGTCTGTTGTCGGCGGTGACGGCGTGCAGAGGCTTCTTCAGCCAATCTTATGGATTTAGAGTTAGGGGATTCGTGTGTGAGGCGACGGCGTTTATAAGCCTTAATCTTCTCAAGGCAATGGTGTTTTTCCTCAGGAGTCTCATTAGCACGGCGTTGTTTTTGTCATAGTGCTAAAGCTGCTTTCCTTTCACTGGCATTGGCATACTTTTTGTTATGACTCATGTTGGCACAGGTAAAGGAGTCTATTTGGCAGTTATCTGGCAGTGAAGAAGGCGTCCTGGAGTATTGTAGAGTAAACAGATACTAATTGACCCTGTAATTGCCCAGCAGTAGTTATGAAGTGGTAGTGGCAAATTGGCCCTGTAGTTAGACACCGGCAGAGGAGCAAGGCAGCAGTAGTTATGGCGGTAGAGGCAAATTGGCCCTGTAATTAGACACTGGCAGAGGAGCAAGGCAGCAGTAGTTATGGCGGTAGAGGCAAATTGGCCCTGTAATTAGACACCGGCAGAGGAGCAAGGCAGCAGTAGTTATGGCGGTAGAGGCAAATTGGCCCTGTAATAGACACCAGCAGAGGAGCAATGCAGCAGTAGTTATGGCGGTAGAGGCAAATTGATCCTGTAATTAGACACCAGCAGAGGAGCAAGGCAGCAGTAGTTATGGCGGTATTGGCAAATTGGCCCTGTAATTAGACACCAGCAGAGGAGCAATGCAGCAGTAGTTATGGCGGTAGAGGCAAATTGATCCTGTAATTAGACACCGGCAGAGGAGCAAGGCAGCAGTAGTTATGGCGGTAGAGGCAAATTAGCCCTGTAATTAGACACCGGCAGAGGAGCAAGGCAGCAGTAGTTATGGCGGTAGAGGCAAATTGATCCTGTAATTAGACACCGGCAGAGGAGCAATGCAGCAGTAGTTATGGCGGTAGAGGCAAATTAGCCCTGTAATTAGACACCGGCAGAGGAGCAAGGCAGCAGTAGTTATGGCGGTAGAGGCAAATTAGCCCTGTAATTAGACACCGGCAGAGGAGCAAGGCAGCAGTAGTTATGGCGGTAGAGGCAAATTAGCCCTGTAATTAGACACCGGCAGAGGAGCGAGGCAGCAGTAGTTATGGCGGTAGAGGCAAATTAGCCCTGTAATTAGACACCGGCAGAGTAGCAAGGTAGCAATAGTTATGGCAGTATAGGCAAATTAGCCCTGTAATTAGACATCGGCAGTAAACAGGCATAGGACCAAGGCAGCAGTAGTTATGGTGGTACAGGCAATGCCAAGTGTCCGCACAGCAAGTCGGCGTGAGGTAAATGACGCAATTTCACGAATGCAAGATGGCGTCGGCGAAATCTCGCGAGATTTCGCCAACGTCGTTAAGGCTGTGTGCACACGCTGCGGATTAGGTGCGGATTCATCCGTGCGGATTTTGTAAAATCCGCAGGTGAAACCGCAGGTCAAAAGACCTGCGGTTTTACCTGCGGATTGCTCTGCGGTTTTGCCCTGCGGTTTTTCATCTCCTCAATAGAGGAGATGGCAAACCGCAGGAGAATCCGCAGAAAGAATTGACATGTCAATTCTTTCTGCGGATTGAAAACCGCAGATAATCCGCGCGGAAAATTCCGCACCGTCTGCACTGCGGTTTTTGATTCCCATAGGGAATCATGGTACTGTACACAGCAGCAAAAACTGCTGCGGGTCCGCAGCGGCCAAAACCGCTGCGGAACCGCAGCAAAATCCGCAGCGTGTGCACACAGCCTCACACCTCTTGCCATGTTAACCCTCAACACACCACACCGCCTCAACACACACTCCTCTCACCTTTCACCTCCACTCATGTCCACTCACTCTTTCACTCCACATACGTTCCTTTCTCTCACTCCGTTTCTCATACTCACACCGTCATCGTCGCTGCCCCGACATCTTCCTCCGCCGCCGCGATCCAGGATCCAGACGTTCTCCAGGCCGCCGACATGTTCTTGCGGGACGCCATCTTGGATTTCGTGAAGTCCCGCGATATTCAAGATGGCGTCGCCGCAACAACATGTCGCTGGCATGGGCGACATCGGGATCCAAAATGGCGTCGGCGTAATCTCGCGAGATTTCGCCGACGCCATCTTTTTGGATCCCGATGTCGGCGGCCTGGAGAACGTCTGGATCCTGGATCGCGGCGGCGGAGGAAGATGTCGGGGCAGCGACGATGACGGTGTGAGTATGAGAAACGGAGTGAGAGAAAGGAACGTATGTGGAGTGAAAGAGTGAGTGGACATGAGTGGAGGTGAAAGGTGAGAGGAGTGTGTGTTGAGGCGGTGTGGAGTGTTGAGGGTTAACGTGCGTGTGTGGTGACGTCACCGGTTACAACTGGACGGAAGTTGTTACAACCGGAAGCTGGTTAGGGCATTTATTATTATAGATATGTATGTATGGCTTTTAAATTTACACCAAATATAATTTTTTGGAGCATGGTGGGTAGTACAGTTTGACCCTTGCAAGCCAGTATCAATTGGGCAGTGTGCTATTAAATTCTATAAGGTGGCAATTGTATTTCTTTTATGCTGTTTTAACATTTCACTGAATGCTACTGTCATCTGAATGGTTTATGCTTCTATTATTTTGGCACCCTTATAAGATTTTCTTGGCATATTTCTGGTTATTTTATGCAGTCCTAGAACAGCCTTTATCAGTTTGACAGATCAATGTGAAAAGGTTAAGGTGCAACATTATATTCTTGTGGAATAAAAAAAATAATATTATGAGTAGGCAAGAAAAAATATGCAACTTGCTTTTTGTAACCTGATGAGTTTATATGCGTTGTTAGTAATTCAGTATTATTGCCTCTTCATCGAATTGTTCTGGGACTAAATTAGTAGTATACTTATCCATAAAATCTCCAGTGGCTGCAACAAAGAATTCAAAACCTCTCAAGTTTTTGACATTAAAATAACTGTAATTTGTATCTTCCCCCTAACTACAGATAAGGTCAATTCGTAACAGGCCTTTTTTGGCAGCCGATTACGACCCTACAGCATTTGTAGATACATGTAAAGATGTTTCTAGAATCTATTATATTATTGTGATGAAGGTATATTATTGAATAGGTATTTAAAGAAGATCTTTCATCAGATTGGACTGGACACACGATGTAATAGTGGCTGCAGAGCAGAATAAAAAGTTGTTTTTTTATTTTTTTTTTTATTTTCCCTCTCTGAAGCAGACATATTAACAAAGTATTTGGCACCTAATGAGTTATCTTTTGCTAAGTCCAAGTGAATGTTATCAGAGAAGAAACACATACAGGGAGAAGAAGTACAGGCTCCTAGTGAAAACACCCACATGGGTTTAACTAAAATGAACTCATTAGGTGCCAAGTATTGTAATTGCTACTATCTCCAAAATGGGGAGGCAAAATTAAAAAAACAAAAAATGAATGATTCCACTCTGCAGCCACTATTACATCCTATGTTCAGATCAACATGATAAAGTTGGTCCTTTTTAACTTACTATACGCAAGTGTATTTCAAGGACAGGCACATGCTTCAAGTGCAGTCGTAATTTTATTTTTTTTAATAAAGCTTAATAACTAGATGTTGATCTTGCTTAGCACTTTTCTGGTTGTGTCCTAGGAAGAAATATAAATAAAACTGAGAAATCAGCAATTGCTATCTCTTCTTAAAAACTTCGCAAAGAATTGAGAGTTTTGGATGAAGAATTTCTGGCCATGGAACAGAGTCGGAGTGTGATTTGCTTCACTTAGGGAAATACTGGAATTAACATTGATTTCTTTTCTCCACACAGTACCTCATTGTTATAAAAAGAGGTGAGGTTCACGAAACTGTAAAACATGTGTTAAAATGTAAACATGTTGATTTTATTACTGAACACATTTGTGGAAATAGGGTGTGGAGCTGTAAGAGCTGTAGTCAAAACATGGCACCTATTTAATGGCATTCTCTCTTCACCTATATACCTTTTCACTAATCTGTTGCAAATGTGGAGAATGCACTAATAATTGCAATTCATAATGTGAATTTACTGAACTCTAGCACACTGCTGAAAGTGGGGTGTCAAATAGCCAAACTAGTTTTTGATTTTACAAATCTATGTTTTGGACATCCATTACACCTCCAAAATTATGCTGGGAGTTGTAGTTGTTGTAAATAAACAAGTATAGAACCTCAATTATATTTGTATATTCTAATAGTAGCACAACCATTTTTTGGGATCCTATAGAGTTTGGATAGTAAAGTGTTAGTTAATGTGGCAATACATTCATGAATATGTGTGGTAATAGCAGGTACGCAGGATGCAGTGACGAGACGCGAGACAGATAAAACTTTAAACAGTAACTTTTATAGATAAATGCCGTTAGGGCTATTCTAAGCAACCCACAGAATAACAGTAGTTGTCCTTGCAGGGAGCAAATACACATAAACAAGTATTGGGAGAACACGACTACTCCGACAAAGACCGGTCACTATAGGGCCACGGAATGGCCGACTATGGGTCCTTAGTTACTATGTGTCACTTATCCGTCCTGACGTCCCTCGGCGTCCTGTTCAATGGTGTGTCGGCGTCGCAGCCACTGGGCCCAGCCGCTAAGGATCTGGCGTAGTCTTCGGGCGTTCCGACGCCCAGGAGAAGCAGGGGCACAACAGGCCCGCGGAGAGTTCTTTGGTGGGATGTCCCCCAGCAGAAGCAGCAGGATACCGCCTGGGAGTGGGAGAGTGGAAGTCGCAACTCCCTGACGGGCTGGCAGCGGCGGTGATAAGTGGTGGTTGATAGGCCACAGACGCAGCCTGTAGCCGCACTGGAGGATCCGCCTACCACGGACTGGAGTGGGGCGGTGGCAGCTGCGGGTGGCAAAGGAGAAGTCACCGCCGTGATCGGGATTGAAGCGGCAGTGGCTGCGGACAGCAGCGAGGAGGCCGCAGCCACGAGCTGGAGTGAGGCAGCAGTCTTCTTTTATCGGTAAGCTCGGCGCCGTCTCCCTGCGGCCCACCGAGAGTCTCCCTCTTGTCGCTGTCCTCCTCTCTGGAAGCTGCTCGTCGCTCTCACTCTCTGGCCCTCAACAAGTCTCCACCTCCTTCTCTCTCGTTCTGCTGACTCCCTCAGTCTGGCCCTCTCCGCCCCTCTTATCTGGACTCCTCCCCCAACTGCCCTGTCAGTCTCAGCAGTCCATCTCCTAGCTCTGCTCCCTGGAAACAGATACCCCAGGAACCTAGAAGACGGTCCCCTCGGTTCCGGCCCCGGTACTCGGTGGAGGCCTCTCCTCCTACATATGTATTCATGTGGTTTGCATGCATGTCACATACATAACTGCCAGAACATAAAACCACATGCCTTGTCCCCCTACTGCTGCCAAAATAACACTGACCATTTAAGGTATGGACAGGATAAGACCTCTGAAGGTATCCTGTGGTATCTAGTAGCGAGATATTACCAGAGGAATCTTTATCCCCTTCAAGTTGCAAGATGGAGCCTCCATGGTTCGGGCCTGTTGCAATGCATCCCACAAATGGTCAATCAGATCAAGGTCTGGGAAATTTGGAGGTCAAGTCAACACTTTGAACTTCTTTCCTCAAACCATTATCTTTATGAAGGTCGCTGTGATTAGGGTATACCGTTGCCATGGTGTACTTGGTCTGCATGAGTGCTGAGGAAAGTGGTACATGTCAGAATAGTATCCACAAGAATGTCAGGACCCAAGGTTTTTCAACAAAACATTTCCCACTACTCTGACAGCTTGACTTCTTCCCACCTTGCATCCTGGTGCTATCTCTTCCCTAGGTAAGCAAAGCACATGCATAACAGCCCACCTATATCAGTTGCTCTTTGGGCTAGTTCTGATATTTATGTGCTTCAGCGTGGACAGTGGTCATCAAGGACACATGAATGGGGGACCTTATAGTGTGATTTAGGTACTGCCACCTGATGAAGACAGTGTCTGACCATCGAAACGCGTTGTGGATTAAAGACAAAATATATCTACATTGAGTCCTGAGCGCTCCGTTTGACCGCGTTCATCTTTAACCTGTACACTACATTTCTCCATTGGAGGTGCTCAGCAGGAGCTGCAGTGGACTCGTTCCTTGTAATTATTCCTTGTGGCCATATTCCCAGCTCTCCCTGGTGACCGCAATCCTTTGGCTTTTCTTCTTATTGTGTGATTTGGCACCTTTTTACCATAATCCGTTTCAGTAGAATAAGAATAAGGTGGGTTAACGTTTAGTATTGACTTGTATTATTGATCATAGAATCTGTTGTCAATTCACCTATTGTTCCTTTTAGGACAATCTATTATACATATTAACCAGTGTATACCAGGAACACTCCCAAATAAATACTATTTTGGAGATTTTCTCATCCAGTGTTCTAGCCAACTCAATTCGGCCCTTGTTAAAGAAGCCCTTATTCCTCTGACCTTTATGCGTGGCTATTTTTTCCTGCTTCCAACATATCATCTGTAAAATAGCTGACTGTTCATTTGTTGTCTAACATATTTCACCTCTTGGTGAGCGCCTTTTTCACAAGATTATCAGTGTTAGGGTGGTTTCACATTAGCGTTTCCAGCAGCAGTGTCGACCTGCGCATGGCTGCCGCTAAGCCCCACCCCTTGCCGCCCCTCCTACGGTAGCTCCGCCTAGGGGCGCATGATGCTGCATGCGACCTGCGTCCCCTATCTTTAGCACTGGGGATGCAGGCTGTGTGCAGGTATGCGTTTGGTGGCATATGCATCCTTTTGACGGTGCGCCGACCAGCGGCAAATGCAACCTGTTGCAATTTGGTGCGCTCGGCGCACCATCAAAAGGACGCATGCGCCGCCAAACGCATACCTGCGCACGGCCTGCATCCCCAGTGCTGAAGATAGGGGATGCAGGTTGCATGCACCTCATGCGCCCCTAGGCGGAGCTACCAGAGGGGGCGCGGCAGGGGCGGGGCTTAGCGGCGGCCGTGCGCAGGCCGACGCTGCTGCTGGAAACGCTAATGTGAAACCACCCTAACTCAGTTGAAGTGCAAAACGGCCATTATTCTCCTCCCTTCCTCTGCACACTCCTTGCCCTCTGCTCAGTCAGATCATGTTCCAATGTACTGAAAAATAAAGGACTCTGGAATTGCATAGTATTGAGTGATATTTTTTTTCAATTTTCTTGGATGCAACATTATGGTTTCAAGCAAAACAATATGGAGCCATAATCATGACGTCTACTCTTATATTTATGGTTACTCTGTGTGCAACATTGTTTTCGTTGCATTTCCTAGTACGCTAACAAGTCATTTTGTGTACCTGACACAAAAACTCTTTCATTGTTTTAGAGAGTATCAAATAAAGGGAAGCAGAATTCAAAATATCACATCATCTGCCCTTGTAACACGCACATTTCATTGTTTATAATGAATCATGAGGTCCTTAGTGCAAGAGTACATTAAGTTCTGTGGCCACCATGCTATTTGAGGCAGCCAGATGTGAACCTCATCATTGTTGCTCATTTCCATAGATCGTCTCACTGCATATAAAGGCCTTAAAATCACCTACTTTACAAACAATAATAATTAGTATCAGCAAATGGCTGGAGCCAATGCCCAGAAAACACACATGATTCCCATTCATTGAGGACAAGTTTTATATTTAAACCAGACCTACAATTTAAACATATAAGCTCACTGCTTACAATGGAATGGAAGAAAGGTGCTGCAGACTCCATCACCACTGTATTTCCTTTCCTGATCTCTCTTCCCATTCTAATGTTATTCTTAAAGACATTGTGGAACAACGATACTGTGAAATTAATGTGATAGTTTCCTTTTGGGTTAACATCGGATTGCAGATTCTTAATTGGATATTCTAATAAATGAGTGTAATGTACAACAGTTTATCTGATAGAAAGCTGCATATTTATCTTTAAGAACAATATGAGGTACCATAATTCTCCAGTTCAGAAAAAAAAGCAACAAGGAAATACAGCTTTGATCCCCGACTGATAGAGATGAGCAAATTTATTTAAGTGGAATTGAATTCTCATTAAATGTTACCAAAATTGATATTCTCCACAATATTTTTTTTTGCAATTTGCTGATTTCAACAAAATGGTGGCCTACTGCAGCTGCCATTTTCTAAAGCGTAGAGGGCCAGGCTAACAGATAAAAGGTAAAAAAAAGTTGATATCTAATTGCTCACATATACTGCCATACTCACAACCCGGAGTCCATTCATTACATCCTCTTCTTTTTCCCTTCTCCTGTCATTCATATTCTCTTTGGATTCTCCACTGTAGGCTATGTCTTCTGACCGGACAAGGCCTTGGATGTTAATGAGTTTTGTGCCGTTGCAATGAATGTCATATATAAAGTGCTCTCAGTGAGAGAAACAAAATAAGAATCTTGTGGGTATGATACCTTTTAATGGCTAACAAATAATAGTGAATGTTGTTACAAAGCAAGCTTTCGGGACTGCTTATGTCCCTTCATCAGGCTGACAAAATATTTGAAGAAACCTTATTTATATACAGTTTAAAGCACAACATTTCAATAAACAAACAATGAGCTTGAAGAGAGAATCCTTAATTAGGTAAGATCAGATAGGTAGTATGAAAAGTTCTGAAGATCAAAGGGCTACTTGGAGTAGATAGCTCAGATATGGTAATGGATCATAAAACCTTCTGACAAATTGAGTCCTGTGTGAATAGAATCAAAGATAGTAATGAATTTATGCTCCCACACTCTCCGATGTGTCTGTGATTTAAAATTGCCTTTTAAAATGACAACTTTCATATTGCCTATGTTGTGTCCTGGACCACAGAAATGTTTAGCCACAGGTAAATGGGTTTTTTTGTCTGTAATTGTATGACGATGAGACCTCATCCTTGCTCTCAGTCTCTGTCCTGTTTTGCCAACATAGAGGCCACCCACAGGACATATATTGCATAGAATTAAATACACCACATTGGAAGAGGAACATGTGAATGTCCCTGGGATCTTATAGTCCTGCTGTGTGTTGGGAATTTGGATTTTGTCTTTGGTCTCTATATGAATGCAGGTTTTGCATCTTCTCCCATTGCAAGGATATGTTCCTCTTGGTGAATCAGAGGGCATTGAACTTCGGATAATGATGTTTCTTAGATTGGGAGGTTGTCTGTAACATAGCAAGGGGGGGGTCTTTGAATAGTGTTTTTAACCGGTCATCCTTGTGTAGGATATGGTGAAGTTTCTTAGCCATTTGTCTGAGTATTTCAAGCTGTGGGTTGTAGGTCACTACCAGAGGTACACGATGATTTTCCTCTTTTTTTCTGTATTGAAGTACTTGACTCCTAGGGATCCTTGTGGCCCTAACGATCTGATCATCAATGGAGGTGGGATGGTAACCTTGATTTAAAAATGACATTTTAAGCTGGATTAGGTGTTCATCCCTGTCCTTGGGACTGGAACAGATATGGTTATATCTGAAGGCCTGGCTGTAGACAATGGATTTCTTAATGTGTTTAGGATGGAAGCTGTCCCAGTAGTGACACTGTGACGGTCTTAGGTAGGGGAAGGCGGCCTCACACTCTCCCTGGAACTGGGATGCTAACTATCCCCACCCTGGGGTACTCTTGAAGGTAGAGAGACCTGAGTCTCCGACCTAACTATGCTCCTGTTATTCTCTGGTGCCTGGGACAGAAATGTAATGTGAATAAGACACAGGCAAAACAGGGAAAACAGAAAGCCTTTATCATACAGCACCAACCAACAATAGGGAGGAGGATACTGACAGGGAAGAATAAACTAAAAGGGAAATAAGTACCAGGAGATAAACACACGTGCAACATAACACCTCTACAACAACTTCTTTCCAAAACACTTAGCTTTACCACACCGCACAGGAAGACAAATGTCCAATAGCAACACCTCCTATATAGTACAAGAGCACGGAAGCAGAGCTTTCACAAGAGAGGATCTGGCCAGGTTTTATAGGAAGCGTTAATGACCAGATCAGAAGCAGCTGAAATAGAGCTGTATGTTTCTGACCAGCAGAGAAAGGGTCAGTAACCTTGTCATCACAAAAGGAAACCAAATGCATTTAATATGGGATCGAAATACACAGGCTATATGGAAGATCTGCAATTCACAAAACGCAGTAACCTTCTACCCCCAGATCTCCCAGGTTGGCTTGACACACTTGTGACATAGATGAGGTGAGTATTATGTTTTTTTCATCCTACATTTTTTATCCTTTGGGATTTTCAGAGACCTTAAAGCATGATAAGGAATATTCAATTCATAGAGAATAACTTAGCTATGAATATAATCCTGAAAAATCTGCATGATTTGCATGAAGTTTGTATCTTGGCAGGTCAGCTCTTCTCTACCTGCTGATGCTTTGCAGCCCCTGACAATCTTTGTGACCACTGCAACCAATCATAGGCCATTATACTGGCATGACTGTAGAGCGATGAACCATGAAGCAAGTATGAATGACACATGACCACTGCAGCCCATATGATTGAGCACAGTTGTCTCTCATTTCATGCTGTGCCACAATGGGATGAATGTACGGTAATTAAAAAACTTAAATAGGAAAAACATTTTCAATTTTCATTGGTTACACTAACAAGTTTCAGATAAATTAACAATAATGTAAATTATGCTAATAAAGACCTACGTAATGAAAAATATATAAGGTTTCCACATTCTTAGGTTAGGTTCACACTAGCATAAGAAAAATTGTTCAGATTCCATTGCCGAAAACTTGGACAATTTTTTTCTCGCTTGTCATCTGTGTGCAGTCCGTATGCAATCCATTTTTTTTTACAGCATCAGCAATTAATAATTTACAAGACCATTTAAAGTTTCCTATTTTACAGAATTGCAATTTATTAAAAAAATCACATACTATACTGTGGCTCCGTGTAGATTTTTTTTTGCACCCATAGACTTGAAAGATTGAGTCTCATCCGATTTACGGCAGAAACTAGTACATGCTGCAATTTCTTTTACAAGCTGATTCCTTCAGTGAAAAAAAATCATTAAAATACAAATAAGAGAAGTCACTAAAACAAAAACAGTAAAGTGTTCAGTAGGGGGATACTAATCCTATCCAGGATAAGTAGATGCACAAATGAATCTATACACATCAGTATTTCCAGCAAGGGTTATATATAAAACATGTACACATGTTAAATAACCATATCCCACAAGCTGTGATGTGTCTAGTAGTATATATGGCCAGGATATTGCGCAAACAAGCATAAATGTGCAAAACAGTGAGGAGATGGTATAAATACTTAAGTCATATTCAATAATATATTGTATAGGAACTAAATTATTCCTTACAATGAACAATGGAAAATAAAAGGCACTTTACCTGAACACAATAAAACACTGGCTAGAGAAGTCTGTATAGATTAGGCGTCCCCCTTCACCCCGACGTACGTTTCGCCCGTTGCTTCTTTCTGCGAAATGTATGTATATTATGTGAAGTGCCATAACTTACTCTACATGGACATCATTGGATAAAGTGAAAAAACTGCTTATCTGAACAGACCCATTGAATAAGTGCTGTCCGATTTTTATATGGAACGCACTCAGTCTGAATATATGGTCATGTGAACGACCCCTTATCCTGTTCTCCTGTACATGTCCCCTGCTGGTTCTGTACACTCATTATATATAGTAATTTACATTTTTGGGAGCTTGGAAAACTTAGCGTTAGGATCCTTTTTCCACAAAACTATCTAAAAAATTGTATTTGCAGAAAGACGTTTGGAGGTTTTCTGTTCCTGTGGAAAGGTCAGGAGAGTTTTCTTGATAATATTGCTGAATTTTGTATTCGCATTGTTGCTTCAAAATATGCAACAGTTTTACAAAGAGTATTGATAAATTCTTTATCATTATGGGTTTAAAATGTATCTTTTTCTGCTTTGTGTAGATGAGATTTGCTGCTATTGTATCTTCATTTGGGTTTTCACCAGCACATCTAGATACAAAAACCAAAGCATTTCCGCTACATGTGAACATAGCTTCCTATTTGCCAAAGTAACATAAAAGCAAACCAAAGAAGTGCCAAATTCCAATCGTACCAGTAATGTTAATGCTGAATATGTGACCCTATCAAATGAGTGTTATTATCATCAAATGTACCTCCAGTGTCCGCGGTATTGTGATTCATGCAATAACCCATAGGATGAAACACCTCATCCAATAATTATTACGCACAAGCTGTGGGTCTACATACTCCATGTCAGCAGACCACATAATAAACCTTCCCAGTACATAAAAGAGTATTTGGTGATGCTTTCCGTCTTCTCTACCATACACTACTACAGTAAAGAGGACTAGGAGCTACATTTTGGTAATCAAGAACAAACGTTGTCAAATGGGAATGTTGAGTTTTAGCCAGCATTAGGCTGTGTGCACACGCTGCGGATTTTGCTGCGGTGTACAGTACCATGATTCCCTATGGGAATCAAAAATCGCAGTGCAGACTGTGCGGAATTTTCCGCGCAGATTATCTGCGGTTTTCAATCCGCTGAAAGAATTGACATGTCAATTCTTTCTGCGGATTCTGCTGCGGTTTGCCATCTCCTCCATTGAGGAGATGAAAAACCGCAGGGCAAAACCGCAGAGCAATCCGCAGGTAAAACCGCAGGTATTTTGACCTGCGGTTTCACCTGCGGATTTTACAAAATCCGCGCGGATGAATCCGCACCTAATCCGCAGCGTGTGCACACAGCCTCAGTCATTTTATTAGATAATTCATGTCCGAGGCTTCTTTATTCTATTAGTATGTTGCATGGCACAGGACGTGTTGGCCAATATGTCACATCTATACTTGTAAAGAGGTTTATTTTGAAGTGCTGGTTTATTCTTCAAGAAATAAGTCAGTATAGAACACAAACGCATCTATTTCAGCAGCCTTTCATGAATGTGTATAGCTTCCCAGCTGCATTATCTAATATATAAAGCTCAATGTGGGTGTATGTATGTATGTCTGGGATTGGCATCCGCACCGTCGCAGCTACAGCCACAAAATTTGGCACAGTCACATGTCTGGACCCCGAGAGCGTCATAGGCTATGTTGTGAGGTGAAATTTTAACCCCACGTGTTCCAATTCACCAAACAATTTTACGCCTATCTACATAATGGGGAAAAAGTGTATGTATGTATTGGCATCTGCACCGTCGTAGCTACAGCCACAAAATTTTGCACAGTCACACATCTGGACCACGAGAGCGTCATAGGCTATGTTGTGAGGTGAAACTTTAACTCCGCGTGCTCCAATTCACCAGACAATTTTGCCCCTATCTACATAATGGGGAAAAAATGAAAGGAAAAGTGTTGGAGGCAAATTGACAGCTGCCAGATATGAACAAGGGGGACTTAAAGAATGAGAGCAATGGCGCCAAAGAGTATATACCGTACAGTTGCTAAGGTGGGGCCCTGACATGGGATACTCACCACATACGGGGATATGAACACACACACAAAATGCTCCACACACTACCACGTGCTTCAACACATATACCACCCTCAGCACACATTTCACCACACATACACCAACCTCGCCACATAAAAGTCGAAACACAAAAGTCGCCACTCAAAACTCGCCACGCTGTCCCAGAGCTGTTTAAAAGATGAAAAATGAGCTGTGATTGGTTGCTATCAGCAACAGTTTTCTTTGTAGACAGTTGTGGTAACTGAGGCCTATTATTCTTATCATTTCTATGGTGTTATCGTCCTTCTGTAAGGCTGGAAATAACACAATTTATTACCGTGCCAACACAGACCACCCTCTGACACAGACTGCAGGGGGAGCCCAGTATCACACAGGATAGGATTAGATACACGGCTCAGCAGTCAGTATCACACAGGATAGGATTAGATACACGGCTCAGCAGTCAGTATCACACAGGATAGGATTAGATACACAGCTCAGCAGTCAGTATCACACAGGAGAGGATTAGACACATGGCTCAGCAGGCAGTATCACACAGGATAGGATTAGATACACAGCTCAGCAGTCAGTATCACACAGGATAGGATTAGATAAACAGCTCAGCAGTCAGTATCACACAGGATAGGAATAGATACGCAGCTCAGCACACAGTATCACAGAATAATATTAGATACACGGCTCGGCAGACAGTATCACACAGGATAGGATTAGATACATGGCTGAGCAGTCAGTAACACACATGATAGTATTAGGTACACGGCTCAGCAGACAGTATCACACAGGATAGGATTAGATGCACGGTTTTTATGTGCAATATAATCATTATAATTTGTTATAACTAACCACAGTTGGTTACTATGCCCAGGCAACGCCGGGCTCTTCAGCTAGTTATAATATAAAATGAGAAAGGAAATGCAAACAAGAATGTTTCCTGTATGTCTAATTTACCAATAGTATGTGATGCTTTAGGTTTAAGTACAGCAGGTGTCCAAATAGGATTGTTTTTGTACTGCGGAGTGATTTCCTTGGTTTGTATCAATTACACATTTCTGAGATACCTACATAAAGTCACATGCATTTATATCCTTGTCCTGTCTTAGGTATTTCCTTCCTTGCCACCAAAGACAACATAGGATTTACATGTCGCTGAAACTCTCAAGACAGCGGAAAAGAAGTCATTAACATCAGACGTATCCCAACAAAACCTTAGTAAACCGTTGTTTAATGCCAGTTTGACATTGAGCAGGAACAAGCAGTTTTCACTTGTAGGAATATGAAAAATCCATGAGATTGGAGGTATTGCCAATGATGAGTTTTTCAGCCCCACAACGTTTTCTTTTTTTTAAATCTGCTAAAAATTGTTTTACCTTCAGCGCTCCCTTGCAAAGGTTCTTTCTGAACATTAAGATTTTGTGTATCACGACAATCAGTGACCACAGTTGGGATTAGGGAATTTATAGGTTAGACCTTATTGCAATTATTATTCAGGGGGGGTCGCTGAATGATGAGCTCGCCATATTGGTTCTGTCTTTTATTTGCAATTTAATAAAGTCCATAAATAAAATGGAAAAATATGTTTTCATAATGTAAGATTTCTCCAACTGTCTATTTGTGAAAATCGCCATTTGGTCTGTTGGTTTGTAAATCAGTATATTCAGCGGTCTGATACAGTATTCTAACAGAGACACATCTGGGCTGATTTTTAAAAAAAAAATGGCATGTAATGAGAGAAGGTGCAGTCTTACAGCGTCCTGAAATTTAGGACAGTCTGTACTATTTAAGTATAAAAGACAGTAAGGGATTATCATACATTTTGTTTGGGCTACAGTCTATCTACAGACAGTTGTTTTATTTAGTAGCCAAATATGTAGAAATTTTGCAAGTAATCTTATAATCTTGTAAAGCAATAGGTAAACTGAAGGCATCAGCTAACATGTAACTGATATCACTGCGTATTAGCAAAAACGGCGTGAAAGTGCAATAAGGACTGCGCTTGCTTCTGGTGGAGTACAAGGTTCTTTATTCAGCCAACCCGTTTCCTGAGCCTACTGGCTCACTTCATCAGGGCAGATTACATTGAAAGATGGTGAAACATTCTTATAGAGAAAAAAATGGCGCCAATACAGGGTTAAATGACATCAGCAAAGGTCAAAGAAAAAAAACAAAACAAAAAACTCAAAAACAATGAAATTTTATTAACATAAAAACACCACAATAAAAGTGTATTAAAATGAGAAAAAATATATAAAATTATGCAAAAATAAAAATAAAACAGAGTGCTATGGATCACGGGGTAAAAAGTGGCTAAGGTTAATGAAAAAAAGGGGGGGGAGGGGTGAGACCTCAAGGAGTATTAGAACCTGGCTCATGAAGTGCAGATGTATGCTGTAAAGTGCAAGTATTAGTGAGTACACATTGCTAAGAGATGCCCCATGGTAGTAAATGCGGTAGTTATCTTACTATTCTTAAAAGCCCCATTTGATAAAATTTATTAAAAAATGCTAAACTGAGGAAATATACTGATAGTTAAAAAATAAAGTGTAAAGAAGGGAAAGGGATTATCCTATAAAGTAAAAATGACCTTGCAATATGATTATCCAGATCAGTATGATTCCGACGATACCAAACATGCATAATTTTATTTATTTAAGTTCTAATAATATATATATATAAAAATAATTTAAATGTGTGGAAAAAATTTGCTTTCCCATTTTTCAAGATTCATAATGTTTTCAATTTTCAGGTGATGGAGCTTTTTGAGTGCTTATTTGTATTTATTTATTTTTTTGCTGCCCAGGCTTTTCTTTTTAATTTGATTTTTTTTATTTGATTTTCTGATTGCCTCTTATTGCATTTTTTGCGCTGTTGCGATGGCCGAAAAATGCTGTCATGGCGTTTTAATTCCATATCTAATTACAGCGTGTACCAATTGGGATAATTGGTTTTATATTTTGGAAGATCCATCTTACAGACGTGGAAATTCCACAGGTGTATTTTTATTTTAAAATTCTTTATTTTTAATGAGAGAAAGCAAGGTAATTCAAAAAAAAAATTTTTTTTTCATATTTTGAAAAAATATATATTTTTACTGTATTTTGTAACCTCTTTAAGGAACTTGAACCTGCGATTGGCAAATAGTTATAGATATTTAAATGTTGACATGCACCCTATAGGTATTGTATGAAATTATGAAGGGCATAATGCATGAAATATGTGAAAAATAAATAAACAAATAAATAAAAAGCAGGAAAAAAAAATACATGAATAAAAAAAAACATTTGCCAATCCAAATTGCTGTCAGTAGCCCCACCCCGATTGAAAAAAAAATCTCAAAACATGTCTCTGATATGCAAAAGTTAATTGTTACAGCAAAGGGAATACATTTTTAAATGCATTTTAGTGGTCCTTTGGGGTCATAAAAAAAGAAAATGTTAAAAACAGACACATATTTCATTTATTTTCCCACCGATATTTGGAAAAAGGTAAAAAAAAAGAGTAAAAAATAAAAGAGTATGAAAATAACATGAAGAGCTTCACAAATCGCAAAAAAAAATTATTTCCATATCTGAATGGTATTTTTTTTTGCAGATCATTAAAGATCCTAAATATGTGTCTGGTCAGGAATGGGGAAACTGGTGTTGAACTGGTTAAACAAACGCATGTTATTTATTGCTGAGACTCAGAAATATTTTTTTTTATGTATAGAATTTTAATTCTCCTGACTTTTATCACAATATTCTGTATATTTAATTGTTTTAAATACTAATACAGATACAATCACCATTAATGGAATGTAGTTTAATGCTGTGTTGTGAAGAACGATTTGTCTTATATTTCTCTATCACAGGAAACATAGGAAACTTTCTTCAATTTATGTCAGTGAGCTAAGTGTTAAATATGCTAATCAAAGCTTAGGTCTGGGAATCACTTGATCCAGTGATTCCCAAATGGTGATTCATAACCATTGGCTTAATCCTTAGCAATCTTAAACGAAACACTCAAATAAATATCACTGCACTTATTGCATAGTATGTAATGTACCTCCGAGCAGATGTCTTTGCTCTTTGACACACAGCTGGCATCTAAGGGGGAAAATGCAGTAAAGAAGGCCTATCAAATGCCGGAACAAGACAGACACAAAAGACAATACAATTGGCAGACATTTAATTTAACAAATGACAATAAGAGCAAAAACACCAAAGTCCACCGCGCTACTTTTCATGTAATTAAATTCAACCCGCTTAGCAAAATGTTATGGGGAAAAGTATAGCTGTGGTATCGTCAAGATGTATTTCCTTTATTGTGCAGTGTCAGTCATGCAAAGATCTGATATACCCTCTAATAGAGCAGATGTTCTAAAATGTTGGCTGTAAGGCAGCGTTTCTGTAAAATCCTCAATGAGAAGTGTCCCTCTCAAAAAAGGTCCATATACAGTACATTATATATAAAGGAAGTGAGGAAGAAAAAACTAGAGAGAAATCTCATCTATACCAAGAGTAGGCTTTTCAAAAAGGTATTTTGTTTTAGAGGTTTTGAGGAGTGAAGGATTGAGCTTTTTATTATTACCTACCTGTCCTGGCTCAGGTGCTGGCTCTTGGTTTGGCTACTTCTAGGGGTCTTTCCCTTTGTGCAATCCATGCTATGTTACAGTAGTAGTTCAGCATACATCTTTGACATCATCATCAAAGGCTTTTACGTCTGACTCGGACAGCCATATGCTGTCTGAGCACTGAGTATTCAGTAAGCGTGACATTTAGCTACCATGTGTACAGAATTTTGCCTCATCCACTTCTCTTAGCTGTGTAATCATGTCTTCAGCAAATTTCATCCTGCTATTCAGCTTTCTGCAACGACATCTTAGCTCAAACTTGTGAATCCTGGTGTTACTGCATTTTCCACTCATCTGAAACTCTTCTAATATTGTGAAAACTCTGCTGTATCAGGTGCCTGATAATGAACTCTTCCCTACTAATACTGATGCGATTCCTACTTAGGCCTGTTTCACATTTCCGTCTTTCAAGGTCAGTCAAAATCCGCCAGGCGGTTAAAAAACGGATCCGTCTCTGTCATGGGCCAAACTGATGCCACTGGATCCGTTATGTATACGGATCCGCTGCAGCCGGCAAGAGGGTGAAATTTAAAGGAACCGCGGCCTGGAAAAGAGAGAGAGAGGGAGATTTAGCTTCTTTTCACGGCCTTTCTGGAACGCTATTCAGGGTTAAAATCCCTGCCAGATGAAATCTGCTGGCATGCGCAATACAAAATAGTGGACCATTGCTCTAAAAAAAGTTTCAGAGTCCGTCTCCTCCGCCCGGGAGCCGCTAAAATTCTGACGGATCCGTCAAAAAACGGGTGAGACGGACGACCGTCAGTCAAAATCTGACGTAGACGTAGGTCTATGGGGGAAAAAAACGGATCCGCCAAAAAAGAGGAGGATCCGTTTTTTTCTAAAAGTGGTGGATTTTGACTGATGTAAAAAAATGGAAATATGAAACAGGCCTTACAAGTCTATTGCAACATTGTGTAATCTGTTCTTCTAGCTAGTATCTAGTTTGGACATTCATCACTGCTGTCCTGTGATTAACTACTTGCTTTCCTATGTTCATACCTTGCTGTCCTGTGATTAGCCATTTGTTTGACATTTTTCAGATCTTGCTGTTCTGGTGCTTGCTGATCCACCATACCACCACCTCTGTTCCATGCTATTTGCCCTAAATTGCCACTTAGAGTATCCAACTTACCAGGTGAAACATTATACATGTATTTCATTCATACACTGACTTGCAGTTTCATCCACTTTTACCAATAGGTAATACATTGTTTATAATAGTATGTAATTTAATAAAAGATGCATAATTATTTAAAAAGGTTGTCTATTAACTGTCTGGCTACTAACAGCTTTTTTTACAATAAGCAATCAACCAATGCAAGGGATGCTACATCTATATATATAAAAGTGAATGTATGTATGTATGTATGTGTGTGTGTATCACCAACCAATCACGAAGCATCTTTCATTTCACCAGAGCTGTTTAAAAGAAGCTGAGCTGTGATTGGTTGCTATGAGCAATAGTTTTCTCACTCCACAACAACACCTCAGCAGACACTGCCATGGTGGGAGAAATCTAAAATCCCCGGGAACATAAGCTCCCAGCCATTGTCTGCCCCCAGAAAGGAGCAGAGAGCACAAGACAGAAATGAATTACCCCCTCCCTGCCCATATCCCCATCACACATCCTCCATCCCATAGGCACATCTTCCCTCTTAAATGGATACCCGGTATGGAAGTTAGGATGTGGGATATTAGGTGTAGTAGTCTAATGGCTCTGGCTGATGGGATGATGTGGGATATTGGGGGTAGTAGTCCAGTGGCTCTGACGGGATGATGTGGGATATTAGTGGTAGTAGTCCGATGGCTCTGGCTGACGGGATGATGTGGATATTAGGGGTAGTAGTCCGATGGCTCTGGCTCACGGGATGATGTGGAATATTAGGGGTAGTAGTCCTGTGGCTCTGACGGATTTATGTGGGATATTATGGGTAGTAGTCCTGTGGATCTGGCTGATGGGATGATGTGGGATATTAGGGGTAGCAGTCTGATGGCTCTGACTGATGAGGATGATGTGGGATATTAGTGGTAGTAGTCCGATGGCTCTGACGGAGTGATGTGGAATATTAGGGGTAGTAGTCCGGTGTCTCTGACAGGATGATGTGGGATATTAGGGGTAGTAGTCTGGTGGCTCTGGCTGATGGGATGATGTGGGATATTAGGGGTAGTAGTCTGGCGGCTGTGACGGGATGATGTGGGATATTAGGGGTAGTAGTCCGGTGGCTCTTTATGGGATGATGTGGGATATTAGGGGTAGTAGTCCGGTGGCTCTGACGGGATGATGTGGGATATTAGGGGTAGTAGTCCGGTGGCTCTGGCTGACAGGATGATGTGGGATATTAGGGGTAGTAGTCCGGTGGCTCTGATGGCATTGATGTGGGATATCAGTGGTAGTAGTCCGGTGGCTCTGGCTGACGGGATGATGTGAGATATTAGGGGTAGTAGTCTGGTGGCTCTGACTGACGGGATGATGTGGGATATTATAGTGAATGTGACTATGCGAAGTGGGCGGGGCTGTACACTCAGCTTTATATAGATATAATCATTATAATTTGTGATAACTAACCGTAGTTAGTTACCTGCCTGGACAGCGCTGGGCTCTTCAGCTAGTTTTTTATAAAGTTCTTTCTGATGACAGTAAGCCCTTAAAGGGAACTTGTCACTAGAAAATTACAGTCTAATTTGTAGGTACCATGTTATAGAGCAGGAGGAGCTGACCATATTGATGTATAGTTTTGGGGGAAAGGATTCAGTATAAGTTGCGTAGTAATCATTTAAATCTCAGCATGTTCTGGGATTTTTGATCCAGTGGGTGGTTCTATCATTGACTGACAGCCATTTCTCTATGCTCACTTGGATATGACCGCCCACTTGACTAAAAATACCAGCAGGACCAGAGGTTTAAATGATGGAACCACACAAAACTATACGTTATTCTATTCTGCTCCTCCTGCTCTATGACATGGTGACCGCAGATTGGACTGCATTTTAATGGTGACAGGTTCCCTTTAATCAGCAATAGACATGAGCTCCTAATATTTGGGAGAACGCTACAACTTCACTAAGGGTTGTGAAAGACAACTTGGGTAGAAAAAGAGTGATATGGTTGTCATCAATATAAGATCTGAATAATTTTTTATGTGTAGGTTAAAATTATTTTGTTATCACCAGCTTTTAAACAAAATAGATTTATTGGACAGAAGGGAACTTATGAGAGAATAGTCAGATTTCCAGATATTTATGAGTCCGGAATAATTCCTTTAGACAAATTCTAGATTTTGAATCTTTTTAATGATGTGATCACCACCACTTACCAAGTATTTTAATGTCTTGTTACTTTTCATATGTTTATACAGTGAGCTAATGTGCTTTTTTAGCTAGTCGTGGGCGAATTATTGAAGATGTTAAATGGATACACCGCAGGCTCTTTTAAGCTGTCTACATGGAACTAGAATAGAGAAATATAGAACTGTTTTCTCTGGACTGACAAACTCATTCTGTGTAGACAGCCTTCAATTCCAAATAGCTGTGTATTTCCAGTAGGTAACATGAGGGCCATTTTTTTTAAGTGTAGTAGCGTATAAATATTTCTATTTAATGCAGTATATTACATCAGTTTAGCCATTTACATGTAAGTTAGCAAGCATAAGAATGTTTCACAATGTTAGCCACCAGGATAACTGTGAACTTTGAGTGGAAAGATATGAGTAATTAAAATAGAACTGGCAGTAGTTCTACAGAACTTTACTTTTTACATTTTTGAGTGTTAATTTCCATCTTATAGACTGATGGCATTTTGCTAAGACATGCTATCAATTTATGACTCGCGTTGATCTGGCCTCTGGGACCCTTAGCTATCCTAAGAGTATAGAGGATGAGATGCTGATTTAGAAGTGCATCCCTTGAATGGGTACATGCAGTATTTCTCCTCTAGTGTTTGGGACTGCTCTTGTGCAGAGAAAAACCGTGAAAGTCAGTGCTTTGGCCCCATCATTCTCAGAAGAATCTTTGGGATTCCTCCCAAAATGAAGGGTGCTACATCCTAGCGATAAATAATCACTTTATCAGATTAAAATACCTTTTAAAAATTGTGTTAAACGGAGGCCCATTATGGTCAAATAAGGAAAAAGTATGTTAAAAAGAATAGTACTCCTCCAAGAAGGACAAACTGTCTGTTAGGCAATGCCTTTATTTTAATGTCTGGCTACTTTAAAAAAAATGCTGTCTATAGATGGGTGACTGTTTCGGCTAAAAACTGTCCATTTATATCTAACAAGGTATAGATGGCACCTAAAAAAAATCTTTGCAAGGAAGAAAGGCTTAAATAAATTTGCCTACAAAAAACATTGATCACCTTTTCATGTATGATGGCTGGGGCCCCCACTAAACACTCTTTCATTTGAATGGAGCAGTGGTAATACATGTACAATACAACTACAATTATAATCTTTAGAACTAACAAAGCTAGCCAAGTATCTATCTCCAGGCATCAGACATTTATCCTCTATCGCATAGATAGGTGACAGATAGTAGCAGATAGATAGATAGTTAGATAGATAGATAGATAGATAGTAACAGATAGGTGATAGATAGTAGCTTGATAGATAGATAGATAGATAGATAGACAGATAGATAGTAACAGATAGGTGATAGATAATAGCTTGTGAACCAACCCCTTCAAAGACTTTCTGTCTTTAGCTGAATTTCAGCAAGAAGAATCAATATAGTTTGTCAATGTCATGAGGTTGTACGTAGTGATTATATACTGTAAAGGGCTGAAACATAATTTTTAATGTCTAGATATACGTGCATTATTATATTCTGTGAATTTTTAGATTTATACTTTGCTTTTGAATTTCATTGAGCATCATTGCATGGCCACATTTGGTTTGGGCCCAGTATCTCCCCTTTACTATGGAATCTCTTTGATACCACATTGTTCTTACAATTTAATCTGTTGATATCATGTTATAAAGAAGGGGAACCTGAGAAGATTGATATATAGGTTTGTTGGAAAAGATATGAGTCCATTGGGCAGTCCTGTTCAATGATTGACAGCTACCTCTTTATGCAAAGGTATACAAGGAAGACTGTCAATCAATGAATAGGACTGCCCCCTGGACTCAAATACATTTAAACACCAGGGATTTCGATGAATAAAATACTAGGTCTACTGGAAATGTTCCCATAAAAATGTATAACTATCTGATCAGCTCCTCTTGCTCTATAACATCCAGCCTGCAGATCAGATACCATTTGTAACATGGCAACTTTCCTTTAAAGAAATGGAAACTGTTATGCCCTGACTCATAGTGTTACATATTTATATGACCATAGCATATTGTAGTTGAGCATATAGACATGGCTAAAAATATTGCGATAACCCCTTTCATTCTGCTAAAACCTTCCAAACAGCAGCACCCTGAGAGCTTCCCCTTTTGATTCTGAACCAAATTCTATTATTCACCATTCTCTTTGCAATCATGCACACCAAAGTAAAATAAGAGGATCAGTCCTTGCCTGTATAAAATTCTGATTTATTTAGCTGTATAAATCATATTAGAGAAGCTTTATTTTACTATAAGTATTCTTTCTACATTTTTTTCCACATAGAATGCAATTGCTATCAGAAAATCTTTTCTAAGAATGTTAAAGCCATTTCGTTAAGCATTGTTTGACCCAAATATTGGCAGGATATAAAGCGCTGAGATCAGGTACTATAATTTCTCCAGGAAGAAATAAGTTCTTTATGCCAGCCAAGTTTCTGAAATAGGTTTCCAATACAATTACTGGAAGTAGTTTTAAGCTTTCAGTATAATAAGATGCAGATTTTCATTCCAACCACACTTGTCTATAGCTAATCTACTATTCTTTAAGAGTGTGATGTGAGTAATATCTGAGGAGTGGGTTTTCATCTCAGAAATGGTGAACCTTTCCAAAATGAGAACACATTAATGTGTTAAATTTACACAGTGGGTTTTGATGTAGTGCAAATACTTTTATGGAACAGAAAGTACAGAAATACTTGCATATGTCGATTTTCACTTGATACGTGCATCGGAAAAGCTGTGTTCATAGACGTGATATAACTTTCCGCTGATTCCCTTTCCCACATGATGATCTAGTTTTGATTTCTTTTATCATATCCTCATCAATGACTTAATATGTCATTTACTAATCATACTGATTAATATTCTTATCTTCAAAGCCTAGTTGTCTCATTACTCCTCTTTACTCAAAGACAGTCTTATCTTCTGTTTCAATCTGTTATCTTATATGCAACACAGTAAACTTTACTTGCTGGGAAACTAAAGTCCATTGCTTTATTAGGCTACTTTTGGGAAAATCTAACTAAAGGTCCATTTATGATGGCCAAATGATGGCAGTCACTACCAATTGGCGACTCGTTTGATGATCGGCTGTTGTTTAGAAGTACTTCAGATGTGAACTGAACAATCTCTATTAAATGGTTCAGTACGCTTAGCGGTGATTTTTTTAAGCAAACCAAAAGATTGTTATACCCAAGGAACTAGCATTTTGCTCTTACAGTGTAAATGGACTTTTATATTTTTTATTCACTAACAGTAGACAAAGAACATGGTTGCTTAGTGTGTTAATCTAACCACTCTTGCTGATAATCTGTGCCTTGTAAGATTACAATTTAGACCATTCTGGCTATGTGGTCTATCTAAGCCAATTTCCAAGGGTCAATAATTGGCAAACAAGCAATCATAAGAATGTGTTTTCACGTTCATTAAGGTACTGTCACACTTAGCGATGCATCAGTGATCCCGACCAGCGATATGACGTGGTCAGGATCGCTGGTGCATCGCTAAGTGGTCGCCAGTGAGCTGCCACACAGGCAGATCTCACCAGCGACATCGCAGGGGTCGGGGGTTGCTACCTACCTGTCAGACGAGGCGATCCTGACGTCCTCCCGCCCGCATCCACTTGTCGCTCGTCTCCACAGCAGGAAGCAGGAAGCCCCAGCAGGAAGCTGACGACGAGAAACGGTCCAGGATGTTGTCACGCGATCAGCGATAACCAGCGGGGGAGCGGTCGGAGGTAAGTATCAGACATAGTGATATCGCTATAGCGTCACAAAAACCAGTGACGTTATAGCGATATTGCTAGCGATATCGCTTAGTGTGACAGGCCCTTTAGTCTTTGCAAACATGTTGTCGATTAGCCAACAAACGAGCAAAATGCTTACTCGTCATAATTAGAGTATTCATACAAGCCAAAAAATCATCATTGTTGGAAGCATATCACACTGTACGATATACTTGTATATAGCTGATCAATGACAGTTTATGGGCAGAAATTGGCCAGTGTAAATAGGCCTTACAGCAATATTCATACCATGTTTTTGGCCTTTTTTAGCATGCATTCAAGAAAAAGTGCCAGATGTAAACATTAACATTGCAGAGGATGTCCACCACTATTTTATATTGACAAAGTAGACAATCGTAATTTAAAAATAAAAAATACAGCCTACCAACCTAGCAATCCCCTGTCATTCTCTTAATGGTGCCTTGGTCCCCTGTCAGCCTGCTTGTTTCTTCTTCCAGCAGCAGATTGCATGAGACTGCTATGGCCAATGATTGGCTACAGCAGTCATATGTCTGTTCAAGTGGAAAAACACCAGAATTGTGACCACTACATCCAATCACTGGCCACAATGGTCAAGTGGCATTACCCGAGGCATGAAGAAGGAGACTACACGAGGGAACAGCCACGTCTAGGAAAGAAATTAGAAGAATAGTACTCTACTTCAAGTACTGGTATCCAGTAAAAAAAAATCAGGAGATCATATGGATGACTGATTCTACTTTATGGCACCTGTGGGAAGTATATGTGAAGAACTTTGACAAAATAGAGACCATTTGCATGAGCTGATCAAGGTGTAAGACCAATCTGTCCAATAGGTGTTTTTGAATTTCTTGAATGAAAATATTTACCTGGCATGGTCTGCTTTAGTCTAGTAAATCTGCTCCATTGCATCTATTGGTAATACTTTTGTATACATGATTCTATATGAATCTGAGACAAAAATCTTCCACTTGCCTCTGAATAAAATGAAAAGGCACAAGGAGGTATATTCTATTACAGTAGACGCCTTATTAATGAATCTGATGTATTTGACAGGCGTTCATTTCACTGCCATGTATGGGCCCTAATACACGTCTTGCTCCTAACTGATTTGAGCTGTGTCTTGAAGTTCCATTGGCTGACAACCTGAAAGGTTTAATATTTGTATTTTTTATCTAAAAGTAAATGGATAATGCAAACAGTAATAGTAATATTATAATAAATTATAGTAATAAGTCAAACAGTTTGTGCCGTTTGGTACAGGAGATTGGACAAAAGAAGACCTTCTTTGTAATGTCCGTGTAGCCACATTCCCATTAGTTGTCCCCCTCCTTTTTTAATACAACAAATGTCCAGAGCACACAACTGATTTGGTGGAAACAAAACGGTAACAGCCACAATATGTTCTGATGACAGCTGATTTACTTGTGAGATCTGTTGTAACAAAATGTTGCTAATGATTGGAACAGATGGACAGAAATAAGGCAGAATGCTAGAATGTGAGAGAAGTTAAAGGTCAACACAAGCACGCTAAATGATTTTTAAGTACTGTGCTGGCCATGTAGTATAAACAAAAAGGGAAATGATGTCTAAAAATTAGCTTTTGCAATGCTGGACAAAGTAACAACATTTTTAAATATCACTCATAGCATTCTCGGACATATGTACTTAGCATTAAAATCCAGTGAACGAATTTAAGATAAAAAATTCTATATCATCTATGTTATGATGTGTGGGCCTATGTGATGAAATGGTAGAATTATTCTGCCAAGTGTTTATTATAGTGATTAGACACCTAAGAACAAATTCCCCAAAAAAGGAAATCCCATGCACAACTCTACAAAAATCTAGAAATAGCATTCAGAGACGGAGATGCAGAACAAAAAATTGTTGAGTACATTCCCACAAAATAATTTTACATACTTGTAGTAGATTGGACATGTAGTATGCAGTATGGTGTAGACCAATAGATAAAATGAATTTATTGTTTTTGTATTCAAATCCTGATCTCTGTTTACAGCAGTAAAATTGATATAAAGAACATGGCATAAATTATATCCTAATTATGAGAAAGTGACAAAAATTATACAATAAGTAATTTAACTCTTTGTTTTATTGCATTTACAATCACTTTATGCTACAAATTTTAATGTAAAATTATTGATATAATATTGTTTTGAGAAATCAAATTTCCTTTCAATGAGTTATCTAGGCTTATCATATTGATCTGTCTTTAAAATAGGCAATCAATAGCTGATCGGAGGTGTTCCAATGCAAAACACACTCAACGACCTGCTATTGTCTGTTCTACTCAGACGTATGTAAACAGTTAACATAATTATTAAGGCACAGCTCCACCCATTGTGGAGTGACTTTGACCAAAAACTGTTTATCTGTTCGTTGAAGAGACTAAAAATTGAGCTTCATTTTTCTTCAACCACCATGACCTTGTGAAACAGGTGCTGTTCAACCTCCATTCACTGTTTATATTCCACCCTCACCAGACCTGAAAAAGCTGGTCAGTGGAAAATTTGGGTGTTGGACTCCCTGATATCAGCTATTGTTGACTTAACCTAAGTAAATGTTATCATATCATAAGCCTGGTCAACTCCTTTAATTAAGTTATTTTTAAAACTTTTCTCCATTTTTATAAACATTCTATTTGCTGTCATATGAAAAATGTGGCATTATGAAGTATGTAATGTTTCATTAAATGCCATAAAAGTCACCAAATTACTTACAAGGAATCAATGGAGAGTACAAAATAGATCTATCTTTACTAATTCATGAGCAAACACCATATGTTCACAGTATGTGCTGTAATATATGTGCCATTTTTGTCCTTCAGCTACATGTTCATCAATGGAAAAGAAATGTATACATTTGAGGTCATAAGGAATAAGCTGGGGCACATGTATGTTGTCATGGAACAAAGATAACTGTGATATGAAGTTTGTGTTTTTCCAGTATCTAGACCACTAGCCATCTTCATTATATGCTATTTTTATTTATTATTATTTATTATTATAGCACCATTTATTCCATGGCGCTTTACATGTGAGGAGGGGTATACATAATAAAAACAAGTACAGTATTCTTAAACAGTACAAGTCACGACTGGTACAGGAGGAGAGAGGATCCTGCCCACGAGGGCTCACAATCTACAAGGGATGGGTGAGGATACAATAGGCGAGGGTAGAGCTGGTCAAGCAGTGGCTAGGTCGATCAGTGGTTACTGCAGATTGTAGGCTTGTCAGAAGAGGTAGGTTTTCAGGTTCTTTTTGAAGGTTTTGATGGTAGGCGAGAGTCTGTTATGTTGTGGTAGACAGTTCCAGAGTAGGAAGGATGCGTGGGAGGAATCTTGTATGCGATTGTGGGAAGAGGAGATAAGAGGGGAGTAGACAAGGAGATCTAGCGAGGATCGGAGGTTGTGTGCAGGTAAGTACTGAGAGACGAGGTCACAAATGTAGGAAGAACACAGGTTGTTGATGGCTTTGTATGTCATGGTTAGGGTTTTGAACTGGAGTCTTTTGGTAATGGGGAGCCAGTGCAGGGATTGATAGAGGGGAGAGGCTGGGAACTAGCGGGGGGACAGTCGGGCAGCAGAGTTTAGAATAGATTGGAGGGGTATGAGAGTGTTAGAGGGGGGCCACAGAGCAGGAGGTTACAGTAGTCAAGGCGGGAGATGATGAGGGCATGAACTAGGTTTTTTGCAGATTCTTGGTTGAGGAATGTACAGATCAGGGAAGTATTTTTGAGTTGAAGTCAGCAGGAAGTGGAAAGGGCTTGTATATGTGGTTTGATAGAGAGATCAGTGCCAAGGATAACCCTGAGACAGTGAGCTTGTGGGACTGGGGAGGGTGGGAAAACTTTTACTTTAATGGATAGGTCCGTTAGGGGGGTCAAGAGAGATGGGGGAAAGATGATGAGCTCTGTTTTGTCCATATTACGTTTTAGAAATCTAGTGGAGAAGAAGGATGAAATAGCAGACAGACATTGAAGGATTCTGGTTAGTAGGGTGGTGATATCTTGTCCATAGATGTTGATCTTTGTGTCATCCTTATAGAGATGATACTGAAAGCAGTGAGATTGTATGAGCTGTCAGAGGCCAAAGGTGTAATTGGAGAAGAGCAGGGGCCCTAGGACTGACCTCTGCGGGACTCTGACAGATAGGGAGCGCGGTGAGGAGGTGATGTGCGAGTGGGAGACGCTGAATGTCCGGTGTTGTAAACTCATTTTCTGGTTTACCTCTGGCTTCTGGTGAGGGTGGTGGAGCTGGCTGTGTTGACAGAGGAGTCGTGAGTTCTCCATCTGGGCGGTGACAGCAGGTAATGAAGCTGATCTAAGTGGCAGAGACCTGCCACCTGAGGAGGAGGACTGTGAGTGGACATCAGGAGTCTCTGATTGGATTTAAGACAACCGACTACCTAATTTTGTGCTGGTGATTTTTTCCTGCCCTGAGGTTCTGGTTTCCAGTTCTGTTCCTGCCTTCTCAAGCTAAGTTTTCTCCGCTATTTTTCACATGAGATTTGGTCTGGTTTACTCAGTTTTTGTGGTCAGCCAGCCCCTGCTGGGGCTGTGCTGAATTTCCATTCTTATGTCTCTGTTTATGCCAGTTTGCTTTTTGTCCCTGATCAGATTGGTCTCTTTTTGCTCTGTCTTCAGAATATACCAGAGTGCTGATATAGGGAATTGAAGTCTAGCGACTTCAGGGTTTTTGTTATCAGAAAGTGTTGGACATTTTTGGCAGGGTTTGTGCATGATTGCAGACAGCATCTTTCCTTTCCTGTCCTTTCTAGTTAGTGTGGGCCCCATCGTTTGCTCAGCCTATTTTTCTATCTGTGTTTGTGTTTTCATCTTGTCTCACCAACAATACATGTTTGGGGTCTGCTCTGGGGCAGTTTAGATTTCCCCTTTTCTTGCTTTAGGCTTATTTAGTTCTCCGGCTGTGACGAGGCATCTAGGATCATCGTAGGTACGCTCCACGGCTACTGCTAGTTGTGTGGATAGGATCAGGGGTCTGCAATCCACTTAGTTACCAACCTCTCTGGTTTTCTGGGGCTTTGCTTGTTTTTGTTTTTCCTCCTCGGTGACTCATTTATAACAGAATCACCAGCCAAACTGCAGATTCTAGGGTACTCAAAAGCAAGGGAAAAAAAATTGTAAAAAAAAAAAGTGTCAGAATTTTTTTTTTTATATATGTATTTTTTCCTCTGTTTCTCTGGGGCCGTAGGAGTATTTTTTCCTTAATGGAGATTAAGCAATTGTCTGATCATGTGGAGCAGCTCGCTGCTGAAGTGTGGGGAATTTCCGTCTATCTCGGTCAATCACATGCTGTTGAACCAAAAATCCCTACTCCTGATGTGTTTTCTGGGGAGCGGTCAAAATTTTTGAATTTTAAGAATAATTGTAAATTATTTCTTGCCTTGAAGCCTAACTCATCACGTAGCTCTGCGCAGCAGGTTAAAATTGTCATCTCCTTGCTGCGCGGCGATCCCCAGGATTGGGCATTTTCTTTGACACCTGAAAATCCTATTCTGACTAATGTGGATGCATTTTTTCAAGCCTTGGTGTTGTTGTATGATGAAAAAATTGCTATTGATCAAGCTGAGAAAGCACTATTGGCATTGAACCAGGGTCAGGATTCTGCTGAGTTAAACTGTCAAAATTCCAAAAGTGGGCAGTCCTTACTACATGGAATGATAGTGCATTGGCGGCTCTCTTTCGCAAGGGTTTATCAGAAACCATAAAAGATATTATGGTGGGATTTCCTGTTCCCTCTGGTCTTGATGATTCTATGTCATTGGCCATTCAAGTTGATTGGCGTTTACGTGAACGTAAATCTTCCCGGGAGGTGTTGCCACCTTTTCAACAATGGTCTGAACCTATGCAATGTGATAGAGTTTTGTCTAGGGTGCAACGTCAGGAGTATAGAAGGCGCAAAAAGCTGTGTTTTTTCTGTGGAGATGCCTCTCATATTATTTCTGTCTGCCCTAAACGAGAGAAACGTTTTGCACACACATTTGCTGTGGGTGGCGTACAACCTAAGTTTCTTTTGGCAATTACTCTGATCTGCTCCTTATCCACATTTTCCGCCAAGGCTTTTGTGGATTCAGGAGCGGTTTTGAATCTGATGGATTTGGATTTTGCTAAACGTTGTGGTTTTCCCATGATACCTCTGCGGACGCCTATTCCTTTGAGGGGTATTGATGCCACTCCTTTGGCGGAGAATAAACCTCAGTTTTGGACCCAGGTGATAATGCGGGTCGCCCGAGACCACCAAGAAAATTGTAGATTTTTGGTACTGTATAATTTGCATGATACTATTGTTCTGGGTTTCCCCTGGTTGCAAATCCATAATCCAGTTTTGGATTGGAAGTCTGTGTCTGTGGTGAGTTGGGGCTGTCGGTGTGCTCTTGGTGACACTCCTGTTTTCTCCACCTCTCCCCAGTCTCATGATGTTCCTGATTATTTGGCTGATTTTTTTGATGTATTTAGTGAGAGTAAGTCTGTGTCCCTGCCTCCTCATAGGAGTTATGACTGTGCAATTGAGTTGAGGCCTGGGTGTCAATTTGCCAAGGGTCGGCTTTTCAACTTATCTGTACCTGAACACGAGGCTATGCGATGTTATATTAAAGAGTTGTTGGAGAAGGGTCATATTAGACCATCTTCTCCACCCTTAGGTGCTGGGTTTTTTTTGGGGCTAAGAAAGATGGTTCATTAAGGCCTTGTATTGACTATCGTCCCCTTAACAAGATTACGGTTAAATATCAGTATCCGTTACCCCTGATTTCTGATTTATTCTGCAGAGTTAAAGGTGCCTGCTGGTTTACTAAGCTTGACCTCAGGGGGGGTGCATAATCTTATTCGCATCAAGCATGGAGATGAATGGAAGACGGCGTTTAATACTCCGGAGGGACATTTTGAGTACCTGGTGATGCCTTTTGGGCTCACTAATGCCCCTTCGGTCTTCCAATCCTTCATGAATGATATTTTCCGGGATTTTGTGGATAAGTTTTTGATCATCTATTTGGATGATATTCTGATCTTTTCCAGTGATTGGGATCCTCATGTGGAACATGTTCGGACTGTGTTCCGGACTTTGAGGGTGAATTCCCTGTATGTTAAGGGATTGAAATGCCTTTTTGGTGTACAGAGGATTTAATTTTTGTGATTTATTTTGACTCCGTAAACTATTGAAATGGACCCGTCCAAGGTGCGGGCCATTTATGATTGGGTTCGGCTCACTTCTTTGAAGGCTCTCCAGAAGTTTTTGGGGTTTTGCTAATTTTTATTGTAAATTTATAGCTAATTTTTCTGGTATTGCCAAACCACTGACTGATCTAACCAAGAAGGGCGCTGATTTGCTGAATTGGTCTCCAGAGGCAGTTTTGGCATTTCAGGAGCTGAAGTGGAGGTTCACTTCTGCTCCGGTTTTACGGCAACCTGATGTCTCACTTCCATTTCAGGTAGAGGTAGATGCTTCGGAGATTAGTGCAGGAGCTGTTTTGTCCCAAAATGAATCCCTGTGCCTTCTTTTCCCAAAAGTTCTCCCCATCTGAACGCAACTATGATGTGGGGAATTGGGAATTGTTGGCCATGAAGTGGGCATTCGAGGAGTGGAGACATTGGTGGGAGGGAGCTAGACATCAAGTTGTGGTCCTCACTGACCACAAGAATTTGATTTACCTGGAGTCGGCCAAACGCTTGAATCCTAGACAGGCTAGGTGGGCCTTGTTTTTTACGCGTTTTGATTTTGTGGTCTCCTTTCTTCCGGGCAGTAAGAATGTTAAGGCAGATGCCCTCTCTAGGAGTTTCTTTGCTGATTCTCCTATTGTGACCAAACCTACTACCATCCTAGGTGAGGGGGTAGTTCTTTCTGCCACCTCGCCCGATTTGAGACGTGCCCTGGAAGAATTTCAGGAGGACAAACCTGAGCATTGTCCTATGGGAAAATTGTATGTTCCTGACCAGTGGAGGAAGAGAGTGATGTCTGAAGTTCAATGCTTCGCATTGGCTGGTCATCCAGGTATTTTTGGTACCAGAGATTTGGTGAGTCGGTCTTTTTGGTGGCCCGCCTTATCTCGTGATGTCAGGAATTTTGTGCAGTCTTGTGGGACTTGTTCCCGGTCTAAACCCTGTTCTCGTTCTAGTGGGTTGTTGATGCCCTTGCCGGTGCCCAAGAGGCCATGGCCCCATACCTCAATGAATTTTATTTCTGATCTTCCTGTCTCTCAGAGAATGACTGTTATCTGGGTGATTTGTGATAGATTTTCTAAGATGGTCCATCAGGTACCACTCCCATAGCTGCCATCTTCCTCAGAGTTGGTGCCCTTGTTTTTACAACAGGTGGTTCGGTTGCATGGGATTCCTGAGAACATTGTGTCGGACAGAGGAGTCCAGTTTGTCTCCAGATTTTGGAAAGCCTTTTGTTCCAAGCTGGGAATTCAGTTATCCTTCTCCTCTGCGTTTCACCCACAGACCAATGTGCAGACTGAGAGAACAAACCAGACTTTGGAGTCCTATATGTGATGTTTTATATCTGCTGATCAGGATGATTGGGTCTCATTTTTGCCCTTGGCTGAATTCGCCCTAAAAAATAGAGCTAGTTCTGCCACATTGATGTCGCCCTTTTTCTGTAACTTTGGGTTTCATCCTCAATTTTCTTCAGGGCAAGTGGAATCTTCAGCCTGCCCAGGTGTTGACACTGTGGTAGAGAGAATGCAGCAGATTTGGGACCAAGAGGTGGATAAGTTGTCCCTCTCTCTAGAAAAAGCCCAGCGGTTTTCCAACCGGCATAGGACCATTGGTCCCCGGTTTAAAGTGGGTGATATGGTTTGGTTGTCGTCAAAAAATATCTCTATGAAGGTTGCATCTCCAAAGTTCAAGCCAAGATTTATTGGGCCTTATAGGATTTTGGAGATTCTTAACCTGGTTTCTTTTCGATTGGCTCTTCCAGTTACGTTTAAGATCCATAACGTGTTTCATAAGTCTCTGTTGAAGAGGTTTGTTGAGCCAGTGGTTCCTATGGCGGCACCTCCTGACCCTGTGTTGGTTGAGGGTAATGTGGAATATGAGGTAGAGAAAATACTGGATTCTCATCAGGCTAGATGGAGACTCCAGTATTTGGTCAAGTGGAAGGGTTATGGCCAGGAGGACAATTCTTGGGTCTCTGCCTCTGACATTCATGCCGATAGATTGGTTCGTGCTTTTCACCGGGCCCATCCTGATTGGCCTGGTGGCGTGGATGAGGGTTCGGTGACCCCTCCTCAAGGGGGGGTACTGTTGTGAACTCATTTTCTGGTTTACCTCTGGCTTCTGGTGAGGGTGGTGGAGCTGGCTGTGTTGACAGAGGAATCGTGAGTTCTCCATCTGGGCTCCCTCTGGTGGTGACAGCAGGTAATGAAGCTGATCTAAATGGCAGAGACCTGCCACCTGAGGAGGAGGACTGTGAGTGGACATCAGGAGTCTCTGACTGGATTTAAGACAGCCGACTCCCTAATTTTGTGCTGGTGATTTTTTCCTGCCCTGAGGTTCTGGTTTCCAGTTCTGTTCCTGCCTTCTCAAGCTAAGTGTGCTCTGCTATTTTTCACATGAGATTTGGTCTGGTTTACTCAGTTTTTGTGGTCAGCCAGCCCCTGCTGGGGCTGTGCTGAATTTCCATTCTTATGTCTCTGTTTATGCCAGTTTGCTTTTTGTCCCTGATCAGATTGATCTCTTTTTGCTCTGTCTTCAGAATATACCAGAGTGCTGATATAGAGAATTGAAGTCTAGTGACTTCAGGGTTTTTGTTATCAGAAAGTGTTGGACATTTTTTGCAGGGTTTTGTGCGTGATTGCAGACAGCATCTTTCCTTTCCTGTCCTTTCTAGTTAGCGTGGTCCCCATCGTTTGCTCAGCCTATTTTTCTATCTGTGTTTGTGTTTTCATCTTGTCTTACCGACAATACATGTTTGGGGGCTGTCTATTGCTTTGGGGTCTGCTCTGGGGCAGTTTAGATTTCCCCTTTTCTTGCTTTAGGCTTATTTAGTTCTCCAGCTGTCTAGGATCATCGTAGGTATGCTCCACGGCTACTGCTAGTTGTGTGGATAGGATCAGGGCTCTGCAATCAGCTTAGTTACCAACCTCTCTGGTTTTCTGGGGCTTAGCTTGTTTTTGTTTTTCCTCCTCGGTGACTCATTCATAACAGTCCGGTCTGTTAGGTATGATGAGATTCAAGATAGGGCCAAGTCTGTGATGCCAAGAGATGAGAGGGTCTGCATTAATAGGGAATGGTCCATTGTCTCAAAGGCAGAGGACAGGTCCAGGAGGAAGAGGACAGAGTAGTGTCACTTGGCCTTGGCAGTTAATAGGTCATTGGTGACTTTAGTTAGGGTAGTTTCAGTGGAGTGGTGTGGCCGGAAGCCAGATTGTAAGTTGTCGAAGAGGGAGCAGGAGGACAGGAGGGAGGACAGTTCAAGATGATCGTGTTGTTCCAGTAGTTTTGAGGTATAGGGGAGAAGTGATATGGGGTGATAGCTAGATACAGAGGATGGGTCAAGAGAGGGCTTTTTGAGGATAGGTGTGATTGAGGCATGTTTAAAGCTTGAGGGAAAACATCAGTTGCTAGTGATAAGTTGAAGAGATGGGTTAGAGTTGGGATAAAGATTGTGGTGAGGTTTGGGATGAAGTGGGATGGGATCGGGTCAAGTGCACAGGTGGTGAGATGTGATCTTGAGAGTAGAGTAGAGAGTCGATCTGCTGTAATGGTGGAGAAGTTGGTTTTGGAGGAGGAGGGCTGGGCAGTTAGGAGGAAGAGCTCTGGGCGTTGTCAACCAAAACTGTCTCTGATGTTATCATATGAAGGAAGATCAAATAATGTTCAATATCAATTTTACTATTATTAATTTATCTCATTGGCTGTCATTTGAAATGAGAATGACACCCATAAAGCATACTGGCTTTTCTTAAGATGGCTGATGAGTTCAATCCTAGAGCAAAAGAAATTGAGACAGTGAGGGCAAGAAGTTCTGTTTGGAGTTGTTCCCCCTTCTCTTTCCATTGTGCTCTTTTGTCTAACTTATTGGAAAGACAGTTGGTCTTAAAATAAGCTGCAGATTGATAAGTTATGTGCAATATAGAGTGCAATCTGCAGCCAGGATTCTGAAGTTAGTGATTTCTGTCCTCTTTTAAGTTAGGGCTTAAAGGTGTCCTTTAAAGGTGCTGTCCGAGACTCCCAACAATCTGACATTGATGACCTATCCTAAAGATAGGCAATGTTAAAATCCTGGACAACCCCTTTAACCACTTTCTCTGGCCACCCCATGTTCTCTTATTTTAGCTTTGAGTATAGTCCTTGGGTTGCTAGATGTGAGAGGAGCATTCTAATGCCAGAGTAATAACAAAGTTGGTTCTGTATGATTATGGCTTCATTACATGGGTAGAGTGTTGTAGGTAATTTGTTCACTGACTGTGGAGGACAAACAATAACTAAAATATAACCTTTAATAATGTAAATAAAATAAAGTGACCACCAATAATTGTGAACAGTCTATCCACTTCTATATTTCAATAGTGGATATTAATAGATATCCAGACATTGGTGCAATGCGGGATAGATGATACTTAATCCTCCAAAAAAGGCGAAATCATCCTCAGAGAAAAAAGGGTAAATGAGTTGTATTTATTTCTGAATATTGCACTAAGGCCCTAAATAAGATCCTATATTAATATTGCACTAAGGCCCTATACCAAATTCCCAAATTTCCTACAAGAGGTTAGTATGAATATAATGGTATTAGATCTAACCCTCGCTGGATTATTAACAACTAGCTAAGGAGTACTAGATCAATTGCATACTAGCCCGCTAACAAGTCAGACACCATTACATGTAGTTAGGCCTGTTTCACACTTGCTTTTTTTTGCAGCGCGTTTTTCCCGCAAAAAAACGCATTGAAAAACGCATACAAAAGCATACAACTGCTGCGTTTTTTTCAAGCATTTTTATGAGCATGCATGAAAAAAACGCAGCGTTTTTATGCGTTTGTATGCGTTTTTAGTGCGTTTTTACCGCGTTTGCGTTTTTTTCCAACATTAGGTGGCCCCTCACACTAACCCAAACCATGACTTTACTAACCCTAACCCTGACCCTAACCCTAACCCTAACCCTAACCCTGACCCTAACCCTAACCCTAACCCTTAACCAAACCATACTTAACCCTAACCCTGACCCTAACCCTTAACCAAACCATACTTAACCCTAACCCAAACCCTAACTAACCTTAACCCTAACCCTAACCCTGACCCTAACCCTAACCCTAACCCTGACCCTAACCCTAACCCTAACCCTTAACCAAACCATACTTAACCCTAACCCTGACCCTAACCCTTAACCAAACCATACTTAACCTTAACCCTAACCCTAACCCTAACCCTAACCCTAACCCTGACCCTAACCCTAACCCTAACCCTTAACCAAACCATACTTAACCCTAACCCTGACCCTAACCCTTAACCAAACCATACTTAACCTTAACCCTAACCCTAACCCTGACCCTAACCCTAACCCTGACCCTAACCCTTAACCAAACCATACTTAACCCTAACCCTGACCCTAACCCTAACCCTAACCCTGACCCTAACCCTTAACCAAACCATACTTAACCCTAACCCTGACCCTAACCCTAACCCTAACCCTAACCCTGACCCTAACCCTTAACCAAACCATACTTAACCCTAACCCTGACCCTAACCCTAACCCTAACCCTGACCCTAACCCTAACCCTAACCCTTAACCAAACCATGCTTAACCCTAACCCTGACCCTAACCCTTAACCAAACCATACTTAACCTTAACCCTAACCCTAACCCTGACCCTAACCCTGACCCTAACCCTAACCCTAACCCTAACCCTGACCCTAACCCTTAACCAAACCATACTTAACCCTAACCCTGACCCTAACCCTAACCCTAACCCTGACCCTAACCCTTAACCAAACCATACTTAACCCTAACCCTAACCCTAACCCTGACCCTAACCCTTAACCAAACCATACTTAACCCTAACCCTGACCCTAACCCTAACCCTAACCCTAACCCTGACCCTAATCCTAAACCCCCTTAACTAACCCTAACTTTACCCAAACCCCTAAATTCCATTGTCTAAACTAATGGTAAAAAAAAAACGCATGAGCAAAAAAACGCATACATAAGCATGCCAATGCGCACATATGCTCACCATAGACTTATAATGGGTGTCTTGCTGTAAAAAAACGCATTGCGCGCATGCGTTTTTTTGAGGCAAATCGGACGCACAAAAAATGCAACAAGTTGCATTTTGTGCGCCCGAGCGCATACCGCAAAAAAACGCATGCGCGGTAAAACGCGTACAAACGCATGTGTATGCGCACATAAGCGCATCCCATGCAAAGTATAGGGAAAAAAAACGCATGCGCTATTTAGAGCTAAATTACCGCGAAAAAAAACGCAAATGTGAAACCAGCCTTAGCCAGATTTTCATTGCTCATCATACACCGCATTTATAGTGCTGACTTAGCAACCAGTGTCATAGAACTAGACACTTAGAAAAAGGCTCAACACACACAGCTCTCACAGGAATGTAGCTATATTTCCTTCACACACACATCATTCCTTCTGTGCATATGCTGACCTAGTGATTTATGTCCAAAGGACAGCATCCATAAAATTATAAGAATATCTCTGCTCCTGTCATTAACATATAAGTGGTAGTTGATGGGGTATAATATACAGTAATTCATTCCTTTTTCTCCATATACATATCCCTCCACTCACTAACAATGCTGTCTCCAATTATCATACTGGGACAAGCGTAAGTGTGAATCATGCCAGACCATGATGCTTGGTCTAGGCACTATAATAACATCGCCTCAACGCGTTTCATCCAGCATCCATCTACTGGACACATCAGGACGCTATCGTTCGTATATTAGTTTGTGTTATCACATATAACGGAGCATAACTGGCTGTGATATGAGCTCATATACGAACAATAGCCTCCTGATGTGTCCAGTAGATGGATGCTGGATGAAATGCGTTGAGGCGATGTTATTATAGTGCCTAGACCAAACATCATGGTCTGGCATGATTCACATGGACGCTTGTCCCAGTATTATAACTGGTGACAGCATTGTTAGTGAGTGCAAGGATATGTATGGTATATGGGGAAAAAGTAATGAATTATATTATACCCCATCAACTACCACTTATATGTTAATGATAGGAGGAAAGATATTCTTATAACTTTATGGATGCTGTCCTTTGGACATAAATCATTAGGACAGCATATGCATAGAAGGAATGATGTGTGCGCGAAGGAAATATAGCCACATTCCTGTGAGAGTTGTGTGTGTTGAGCCTTTTTCTAAGTGTCTAGTTCTGTGACACTGGTTGCTAAGTCAGCACTATAAATGCGGTGTAAGATGAGCAATGAAAATCTGGCTAATTACATGTAATGGTGTCTGACTTGTTAGCGGGCTAGTGTGCAATTGATCTAGTACTCCTTAGCTGGTTGTAAATTATCCAGTGAGGGTTAGATCTAATACCATTATATTCATACTAACCCCTTGTAGGAAATTTGAGGATTTGGTATAGGGCCTTAGTGCAATATTAATATAGGATTTATTTAGGGCCTTAGTGCAATATTCAGAAATAAATACACCTCATTTCCCCTTTTTTCTTTGGGGATGATTTCCCCTTGTTTGGAGGATAAACTGTCATCTATCCCGCCTTGCACCAATGTCAAGATATCTATTAATATCCACTAATGAAATATAGAAGTGGATAGACTGTACACAAATATTGGTGGTCCTTTTATTTTATTTATATTATTAAAGGTTATATTTTAGTTATTGTTTGTCCACCACAGTCAGTGAATTCTTGTTAATTTTGGTGGCTTTCTACTGGTTTTTGAGGGAAACTTTTCAGTGATTAAAATTGTAGGTCATTTGTGCCTTGGTAAGGATGGTGCAAGTAGTGCATCAATTCTCCCAGTTCAAAGGAAGTGCTGATGCAAACCCCTGAGAGTTTTCTGCTAACATCAGTAGGCTACTCAGGTTGCACTGCCATACAAGAGAATAGTGACACGTACAGTCTCATAGACTATTAGCATGATTTGCTTTTCTACTTTCTTTAAGGCCTCCTTCACATGCCCTTGTGATTCCTGTACAGGAAAAAAACAGTACTGGTGAGATCCGTGAGCCATCCAGATGCACGTACGTATGTAACATCCATGTGACATCCATGTATTTGTTTGTTGTCTATGTGTCACTTTTGTGTGCCATCCATGTGTCTGTGTAACCCGCACTGGCGCCTGGGAAAAGCAATGCAGTCAGCGCTGATCCCAGGCGCCGACTGCTGAAAGCAGCTTTCATCATTGTCGACTGGTGTCCATGAGATTACCATGACCAGGCAGCAATGATGGGAGTTGTTTCAGCACCTGCTGTGTGCATCCTGTGTGAAATTAAGAATTAAATAAAAAAATGGTGTAGGCTCCAGCTTAATTTTGATAACCAGCAGAGGGAAAGCCCAGAGCTGGGGGCTGATGTTAGTAATATGGGAAAAAGAACAATATCCCAAAAAGGTTCCCAGGCTATTAAAAAAGCTCACAACTGGTTGCATAGCCTTTACTGGCGAGTTTATGGGGACACCAGAAAAAAATGACAGAGGGTCCCCATAAAATGCAAATCAGCAAAGGCTAAACAGACAGCTGTGGGTTGATATTAATAGCCCGGGAAGGGGTCATGGATATGGCCCCCCTCCCAGGCTACCAACATCAGCCCTCCTCTGCCCCAGAAATGGCGCATCCAAAAGATGCGCCACATCTGGCGCTTAGCTTCCCTCCTCCCACTTGCCCTGTGGTGGTGGCAAGTGAAGAAATAAGGTTGGGATTGATGTCTGCTTTGTATTGTCATCTGACATCAAGCCCAGGGGTTAGTAATGAAGAGGCATCTATATGATGCCCCCCATTACTAAACCCATAGTAAGTTTTGAAATAAGCACACAAAAGAATAAAATTTTTATTTGATATATACAGTGGGGCAAAAAAGTATTTAGTCAGTCAGCAATAGTGCAAGTTCCACCACTTAAAAAGATGAGAGGCGGCTGTAATTTACATCATAGGTAGACCTCAACTATGGGAGACAAACTGAGAAAAAAAAATCCAGAAAATCACATTGTCTGTTTTTTTTTCATTTTATTTGCATATTATGGTGGAAAATAAGTATTTGGTCAGAAACAAGCAATCAAGATTTCTGGCTCTCACAGACCTGTAACTTCTTCTTTAAGAGTCTCCTCTTTCCTCCACTCATTACCTGTAGTAATGGCACCTGTTTAAACTTGTTATCAGTATAAAAAGACACCTGTGCACACCCTCAAACAGTCTGACTCCAAACTCCACTATGGTGAAGACCAAAGAGCTGTCAAAGGACACCAGAAACAAAATTGTAGCCCTGCACCAGGCTGGGAAGACTGAATCTGCAATAGCCAACCAGCTTGGAGTGAAGAAATCAACTGTGGGAGCAATAATTAGAAAATGGAAGACATACAAGACCACTGATAATCTCCCTCGATCTGGTGCTCCACGCAAAATCCCACCCCGTGGGGTCAGAATGATCACAAGAACGGTGAGCCAAAATCCCAGAACCATGCGGGGGGACCTAGTGAATGAACTGCAGAGAGCTGGGACCAATGTAACAAGGCCTACCATAAGTAACACACTACGCCACCATGGACTCAGATCCTGCAGTGCCAGACGTGTCCCACTGCTTAAGCCTGTACATGTCCGGGCCCGTCTGAAGTTTGCTAGAGAGCATTTGGATGATCCAGAGGAGTTTTGGGAGAATGTCCTATGGTCTGATGAAACCAAACTGGAACTGTTTGGTAGAAACACAACTTGTCGTGTTTGGAGGAAAAAGAATACTGAGTTGCATCCATCAAACACCATACCTACTGTAAAGCATGGTGGTGGAAACATCATGCTTTGGGGCTGTTTCTCTGCAAAGGGGCCAGGACGACTGATCCAGGTACATGAAAGAATGAATGGGGCCATGTATCGTGAGATTTTGAGTGCAAACCTCCTTCCATCAGCAAGGGCATTGAAGATGAAACGTGGCTGGGTCTTTCAACATGACAATGATCCAAAGCACACCGCCAGTGCAGCGAAGGAGTGGCTTCGTAAGAAGCATTTCAAGGTCCTGGAGTGGCCTAGCCAGTCTCCAGATCTCAACCCTATAGAAAACCTTTGGAGGGAGTTGAAAGTCCATGTTGCCAAGCGAAAAGCCAAAAACATCACTGCTCTAGAGGAGATCTGCATGGAGGAATGGGCCAACATACCAACAACAGTGTGTGGCAACCTTGTGAAGACTTACAGAAAACGTTTGACCTCTGTCATTGCCAACAAAGGATATATCACAAAGTATTGAGATGAAATTTTGTTTCTGACCAAATACTTATTTTCCACCATAATATGCAAATAAAATGAAAAAAAAACAGACAATGTGATTTTCTGGATTTTTCTTTCTCAGTTTGTCTCCCATAGTTGAGGTCTACCTATGATGTAAATTACAGACGCCTCTCATCTTTTTAAGTGGTGGAACTTGCACTATTGCTGACTGACTAAATACTTTTTTGCCCCACTGTATCTCAACATCCTATTTTACACACTTATAAAAAAATCCATTGAAGTTCTTGTAACCTGTAAAAAAACAAAAATAATTAACAATCATATTCCTTACCTGTCCCATGTAAAGATAATCCTCCGATGCCCATGTTGTCTGTAAAAAAAAAAATAATAAAGAACCATATTCCATACCTATCCCACGAGACGGTATTTCATACTGTCCCACGCCGTAATCAATCTCTGCTACAACTGCATTTCAGTGAAGATGGCTTTAAGGTGCAATGATACACTGCGCTGCTGTAAGTATGATTCAAGGAAATTTATTGGTGCCTACGCGTTTCCTGAGCTGTCCCAGCTCACTTCATCAGGGCATGATCATGCCCTGATGAAGGCACCAATAAATTTCCTTGAATCATACTTACAGCAGCGCAGTGTATCATTGCACCTTAAAGCCATCTTCACTTACAAGTCCTTGGACCCTGTGCAGACTGCAGCAGCTGTTTCATGCGTTTGTAGGTGTTGTAACTGAAGCTTCACAACCCTATCAGGTGAGTCTCTCCTTGCCTCACCATTACAATTGTGTTTTAAAGGTTTCACACAGTGGATGCGCCCTGTTTTGTTTCTTTTACAACTGCATTTCAAACTGAACTGTGGCATGATGCAACCGTTCAGGCTGAAATCCAGGAGACAATGATCTGCTGAGAGTGCAGCTTCTTCACTGCTGCTAGTGGTGATCACATTAAGGTCACCGCACTTCATTGGGCCACTCACAATGAGCTGCTCATGGAAACCACACCTTCAACGACCGGCAGTAAATTCTATGATGTCACCACTAATCACTGAAACTGCGCTCTCAGCTGCTCATTGTCTCCCAGATTTCTCTGGTGGTAATGGTGGTTTCCGAAAGAAGCCACCCATTGGCTGGGTCCTTTCCCTGGAGGAAGATCTGGCTAGTCCCATGTTTGAGACTCTTAAATGAGGCTCCACGGACTTTATTTGCATATTCATATTTCCCAGGGAGCAATGCACCTAGGATTTCACTGATTGAGCGCCTTTGCTGGCTGCCGCAGTGTTTTCTTTGACTGGTCTCCCTGAGGTCAGTGATTGTTTTGTGATGTTTGTCTACTAGGCATTGCTCCCACCTAGCCAGAATCCTACTCCACACTGATGAGGGGCAACACCCTGAAACAGCTGTCTGTGGATGGAAACCTGGCCTTGGTATTTCCCTTGTCATATCTGTAAACTCGTAAAGAACTGGATATTGACTTAAAGGGCCACTTAATATGGTGGTAATGGTGGTTTCCGAAAGGAGCCACCCCTTGGCTGGGTCCTTTCCCTGGAGGAAGATCTGGCTAGTCCCATGTTTGAGACTCTTAAATGAGGCTCCACGGACTTTATTTGCATATTCATATTTCCCAGGGAGCAAAGCACCTAGGATTTCACTGATTGAGCGCCTTTGCTGGCTGCCGCAGTGTTTTCTTTGACTGGTCTCCCTGAGGTCAGTGATTGTTTTGTGATGTTCATCTACTAGGCATTGCTCCCACCTAGCCAGAATCCTACTCCACACTGATGAGGGGCAACACCCCGAAACAGCTGTCTGTGGATGGATACCTGGCCTTGGTATTTCCCTTGTCATATCTGTAAACTCGTAAAGAGCTGGATATTCACTTAAAGGGCCACTTAATATGGTGGTAATGGTGGTTTCCGAAAGGAGCCACCCATTGGCTGGGTCCTTTCCCTGGAGGAAGATCTGGCTAGTCCCATGTTTGAGACTCTTAAATGAGGCTCCACGGACTTTATTTGCATATTCGCATTTCCCAGGCAGCAATGCACCTAGGATTTCACTGATTGAGCGCCTTTGCTGGCTGCCGCAGTGTTTTCTTTGACTGGTCTCCCTGAGGTCAGTGATTGCTTTGTGAGATTTCAGTCTGAACACTCACATACTTTTGGAATATGGAAGAAATACTAGGAGAAAATCCACACAATCATGGAGAGAACATAACAACTCCTTGCAGATGTTTTCCTTGGTGGGATTTGAAGTCAGGACCCCACTGCTGTAAGGCTACAGTGCTAACCACTGAGCCACCGTGCTGATCTATGTCTATCTCTTTCCCAGTCTGTGGGTCTTTTTTAAATGCATTTTATCATATACTTATGAATTCAGTGTCACATCAAATTATGTTTACAACATCTGGGATTTAGAGCTTATATTTCCAGAAGTTTAGCTGTAAAAGTAGGATATTTTAAAGTTTAAAACAGACAGCATATTTATTGGATGTTGCAGTAGACTGGTAAAATTTTCCTATCCTTGGGTGTGTGCCAGAGAAGCTGTTACTCTACTAAATTAGGTGTTTAAAGTACTGTGGTGGATATATCTTTCAAATGGAGTCAGTGGTTAAAGTTTACATTATATTACGTTTGAAGTAAGTTCTTAGTGTCTTAAAGTATCCAAAAGTTCAACTACTATATTGGTAAGTTAAATAATTTTTGCAACGGTTAATACTTCACAACTTTATAACACATATTATACATGGTGTACATAAATATATATGTATAATGCATATATATATGTATGTATATATCAGAATATCATCAAAAAGTTAATTTATTTTAGTTTTTCAATACAAAAAGTAAATCTCATATATTAGATAGAGTCATTACAGAGTGATCTACTTCAAATGTTTGTTTCTGTTAATGTTGATGATTATGGCTTACACCCAATGAAAACCCAAAAGTCATTATCTCAGTAAATTAGAATAATTAACAAAAAACACCCGCAAAAACCTCCTAAGCATTTAAAAAGGTCCCTTAGTCTGTTTTAGTAGGCTCTACAATCATGGGGAAGACTGCTGACTTGACATATGTCCAGAAGGCCAGTCATTGACACACTCCACCAGGATGGTAAGCCACAAAAGGTCATTGCTAAAGAAGTTGGCTGATCACAGAGTGCTTTATCCAAGCATAATAATGGAAAGTTGATTAGAAGGAAAAAGTTTGGTAGAAAAAGGTACACATGTAACCGGGATAACTGCAATCTTGAAAGGATTGTTAAGAATAGTCCATTCTAAAATTTGGGGAGATTCACAAGGAGTTGACTGTCGCTAGAGTCATTGCTTCAAGAGCCACCACAGACAGACGTATACAGGATATGGGCTACAAGTGTCGTATTCCATGTGTCAAGCAACTCATGACCAAGAGACAATGCCAGAAGTGTCTTACTTGGGCCAAGGAGAAAAAGAGCTGTACTGTTGATCACTGGTTAAGGTGTTGTTTTCAGTCGAAAGTAAATTTTGCATTTACTTTGGAAATCAAGGTCCCAGAGTCTGGAGGAAGAGTGGAGAGGAACACAATCCAAGCTGCTTGAGGTCTAGTGTGAAGTTTCCACAATAAGTGATGGTTTTGGGGAGTTATGTCATCTGCTGTTGTAGTACAACTGTGTTTTATCAAGACCAAAGTCATCACAACCGTCTACCAGGAAATTTTAGAGCACTTCATGCTTCCCTCTGCCGACAAGCTACATGGAGATGGAAATTTCATTCTCCAGCAGGAATTGGCACCTGTCCACACTGCCTAAAGTACCAATATCTGGTTTAAAAACAACAGTATCACTGTGCTTGATTGGCCAGCAAACTCGCCTGACCTTAACCCCATAGAGTGTCTATGGGGTATTGTCAAGAGGAAGATGAGAGACACCAGATCCCGCAATGTAGACGAGCTGAAGGCTGCTATCAAAGCAACCTGGCTTCCATAACACCTCAACAGTGCCACAGGCTGATCACCACCATGCCTCGCTGCATAGATGCCAAGTATTGAGTGCATTTACTGAACATGCATTACAGTAGGCCAACATTTCGTATTTTAAAATAATTTTTCAAACTGGTGTCATAAAAGTATTCTAATTTACAGAGATAATGACTTTTGGGTTTTCATTGGCTGTAAGCCATAATCATCAACATTAACAAAAATAAGCACTTGAAATAGATCACTCTGTTTGTAAAATGACTCTAATAATTTAACATTTTGATGATATTCTAATTTTGTGAGAAGCACCTGTATATACACTGTGTATTTATGTAACTATGTATATATAGAGATATATACATAGTTACATAAATACACAGGGTATATGTGTAGATATATATATATATTACTTTGTACCACGTATATTTTCAGGTTATTGTAGATAATTCTTTTCTGAAATGTCATAATGTCATTTACTGACTGCATACAATTTTCTGGCGGGAATTAAAAGTAAATTGAAAGAGTTCATACTTCAGGGCTCTAGGTGGCCAAAACATTTAAAACTTTATATTCTTTTGGCTAAATTCTTCTAAACCTCAGGCCTGGCTAGCAGGCTTGTGGCCAGACGATTTTCATTTTCAAAACATTCACATCTAATAAACTGCACAAAACCTAGTGTGAGAAAAAAAAGGAGACAGGAAATGGTTCTGTTGCCGTTATTACATCCCATTGCCTGTGGGTTGCTTTGTTATGAATTTTAACTGTGTAAATATGACGTATATGACATCAGAATTTAATCTAAAGCTACTAGGTGGAGATTGAGTGTGACTTTATTGTTAGGGCTAAAATCAACTGGGTGCTGACAGATTTCAAAAGTCACTGCGCAAAAGCTTGAAAAGTAAAAGCTCAGACTGATAAGCTGTTCCTTGATTGACAGCTCAAGGTTTGACTGCGACTATTAGAAACAGTTGGGCATGGTGGAAAAAAGTTTTATGTTATAAGGAGCTATACTGGGAAATAGAGGTGAATTTATTGGCTGATTTAGTACAAAAACGTAAGAAAAAGCAGGTGTGACTTTATAAAACTTGGACGGTTTGTTGTTTGTTGGGAATGGTGGGGTTTAATCTTAGTAATTTCTTTAGTATATTGAAATGACGGAAATTCAATTGGTGCAATGAGTTCTGGGTTAATTCTGCTATACAGAGCAATAAATACATTTATAACTAATTATAAAAGCATATGGACTCTCATTATTGAAATGTAGTAATAAAACACACTGCAGTTACATCCAATATTTTTGAAGGGTAAAATTTCGTAAAAAAAAAAAAAGTGACTTAGTGCAATAATTCAGTTATTCATAATGGAAATATAAAATGTAGGTTAACCGATTCAACCACAGGGAAACATTTCATTCATGACGTGTATATCACAAAGATATCTGCACCATAAACTTTTACAGTCGAATATGGAATGTTACTTGGCTAAAACAACATTTCAGCTGTAGCATCATCACACTGAGATGGAAAACATACTCCGCTGTGGCAAAGTGTTAAAATATTGCAATTCTCTAGAGATAAATGAAAGCACTATGGTTCATCATAAGCGTATGAATAACAATCCATGAATGCAATATTCATTTCCTAAAGTGGGTACAAAATGAAACCCCATATGAAATCTAAAGCATGCCAGACCTTCCTAGTTTATGTGGTTTAACTCATTGGTATATTAGAAAGTATTTAGTTTTATATAATGCAATATAGTTTTATAAGCCGAGTTTATAGGTTGAATAGTAAATCCTTCACTATTCTATTGATAATATACAAACAAGGCATGCAAAGGCAAGCTGATGTTCTTTATTTTCAACTCCCTTTGCAAGAGAAGCATAGAACTGGGTGAACTTTAACTACTGGCAGCTTCTTGGTGATTTTGTTGGTTTGGCTGGAGCCACAAAATTGGTCCCATGCATTCAGTTATGGAATACAGGCCGTGCAGTTTGAGCCAGATTCATCAAGTCTTGGCATTGTTCATTCGGGTCTTGATGAGATGTGAAGGAGTCAGACGCTCCTGATTCAAGAAGAGGCACGTAAGGGGATGAAGAAGTGAAGAAACACATAATAGTGGTTAAGTCAAGTGTCTGTAAACAAACACTGCCATCTGCTGGTCAAAGGTGTCAGGTGGTAGCCGTGGCACAGATACTAATATAAAAAGGCATGGCTGGGCCGAGAAGGGACTGAGTTTATGCCAGAGCCTGCACGAGGAAGGTTGTATGGAGTACAAAGTGGACTAACAGCCATCATTGCCACAGAAGGGTCCTAGAGCGGTCAATTCCTGGAGAAGGCATGAATTTCATAGTTGAATACAGTTGTGCGCAAAAGTTTACATACCCCTGCAGAATTTTTGCTTTCTTGGCCTTTTTTCAGAGAATATGAATGATAACATCAAATATTTTCTCCACTCATTGTTAGTGGTTGGGTGAAGCCATTTGCAATTCGATGTGTGAGCAAGGCGACCTACAAACCTGGATTAATTACACCAGTTTTGTCATGAGAAATGGGCCCAATTTCCGACCAACTATTGTGAGAAGCTTATGGAAGGATATCCCAAACGTTTGACCCAAGTCATTCAGTTTAATGGCAATGGTACCAAATACTACTGAAATGTTTGTAAACTTTTGACTTTGCACCAAGTAATAAAAATGCCTTAACACGTTCTCTTCTCTCTTTATTCTTCTGGCATTTGGCAAATATTAATAATTATGGTAATCCTAATTTACCTAAAATGCAAAAGGTTTATTCTGATTTCTTTTCAGATATTGAGAAAAACATGCATGTGTGTATTTTTATATATTGTATGTCAACTTCTGGTTTCAACTGTATTTGGGATATCGAATGAACTTTTTTGTTGAAACACTTTCTAAACAGAACAAAAGCATCAGTAACAGCTAAATTATTCTTCGGGTTTGAAATGAGGCTCAGGGCTGGTGCAACTGGTGTGGCTGCTGCAACTGTATTATTACTGAATAAGGTTGGCTGATTTAGCTTAATGTGATAGGCTTTATCTCAAATTGATATTTGCTAAGCAGCACACTCAGTAATATATTTTGTGGATATGTCATATTCAGTGTAATAGTCCATACTACAAGTCACAGTTTCTCTATTATGCAATTTTTTTTAATCTCGACTTTTGGACCCAAATTTTCTAGGATACATGATCTGTTCTCTGTACTGTAATTATAAATGCTGATATTCTCATTTCATATTCTTATTTCATCTCCAATGTTTCACACATATGTGGATGTGTACTACTGCGTAGTGTTTGCAGTAGTGGTCAAAAATTTTGAGAAGGACACAAATTCTAGTTTTCATAATTTTGCTACTTCAGTTTTTATAGTGTCAATTTACATTAACTCTAGATTGTCATGAAGAGTGATCAGACGAATTGCAAAAAAGTGCATGAATTGATATGAATTTTGTATCTGCCTCAAAATCAAATGGTTACAGCATTTCAGTGCTCTTATTGTTAGTTTAGGAGAAAGTATTAACAAGAACAAGGAAGCTGATATCACTGTCATGATTGAATTATAAGAGCAGACTGGTTGCTTGAAATCATTGTTTGAAATCATTGTGGTCTTCAAGAGAGCTTTACAGGCAATGAAATTGCTGATTGCAACATTGCCCCTAAATCAAACATTTACCAGACTGTCAAGAATTTCAAAGTCAGAGGTTCAGTTGATGCGAAGAAGGTATCTGTCACGGAGTGACTGACCCAGTGTGACACGACCCAACGGGTTGGTCGGTCACCAAACGGCACAACAACACAATGCCAATGGAATAGGGGAGAGGAAGGCCCTGACAATAGGGAATCATGGTCGGTCACCTCCTGAGCTCCACCCTGAGCCGGTCCCTGTTCTCACCTAACACCCTATGCAGGTCCTTCCCCCTGCCGACCTCAGGTACATATTCCCTTGTGTCACCTGTCTCTACCCTGGCTTATGCACTGGCCGGCAAGGAGCACTAGCCTTTGCCATTGCAGATAATACACACAGGGGAAAGTGACAAACACCAAAAGGGACTAGGAGAAAAAACACCACACTTAGCTTTTATGCACCACTTAGAAATTAGGAGAAACACAGGAGCATAAATACTGCAAAATTGTCAAAATTTATTCATATCAAATAAATATAATATAGTACAAAATTAGTACAACACACAATAAGTATAGGATACATGAAAGGAGGGAGAGAAAAAGAGGGAGATACACCAGAGCTCAAATGTCAGCATGTAAACCAATGTTAAGGCTTATATAAACCCCGTAAATAAGGTGCTAGTATTCCTGACACATAACAGGGTAAATGTACAATGTCAAAACATAGGGGTAATAAGCCTGTGTGCTAGAGCCGACAAAGAGCGCTGGGTAAGAGCCACAAGAACCTCAGAAAGTGGTGTGCCATACCTATATGTGTAAAAGTCCTGGCATGGCATCGCCACCAAAAACCTGAGTACATCTCATAATGACATCGGAAATGAACAGAGCAATGCTTACCGGTGAGGAGGAGGTATGGGGCACCAGAGAAGGTCCAGACAGAGACCCCCGACACACGTTTCGTCAGGCGCAAGGTGGCTTTCTCAAGCCCCTCCTTTCATGTATCCTATACTTATTGTGTGTTGTACTAATTTTCTACTATATTATATTTATTTGATATGAATACATTTTGACAATTTTGCAATATTTATGCTCCTGTGTTTCTCCTAATTTCTATGTAATTTATGGAGCTTGAGCTATTCTCGGTTTTTGTGTGCTAATTAGCACCATTTTGCCTCTGAGTTTTATCATGCTACCTGGTTCTGTTATCTTATATGCACCACTGCAAAGCTCCACACTGCAGATATCAACAGCAACAGGACTCAACACCAAAACGTGGCAGGCATCAGAGAGGTGCTTCTGCTAGGGTGGTATCCAGAAATGACCTGTATAACCAACAGTCAGCTGATGCATCAGGTGACTCTATAAAGGATGGTGGGAGTGTTCACCACCTACATCAGCTGACCCAGCAGTACTGCATTAACACCAGGTTGCCAGCAGGGAAAAAAATGACATTAACCTCCGCTGACCTGAAAGGAAAAAAGTTTAAACTGAGTGGAACCAGAGCTGCCACAAATCCAAAAATGGTTTGGACTGTATCAGGATGACCAGGAATGTCCAGCAAGTGCCAAGACTTTCTCCTACTGTATTGGTCTTATATCAGTAAAGATCTTGCTCAGGAGTAGTAGCAGACATCGATGCATCTGCATACACAGTGTGGTTAATGCTTTTGGAAACTGGCCTTATGTGAAGAAGGACAGCAAAGAAACCATTTCGACTTAAGAATAACATCAATGACCCACTGATATTCTGCATGAAGTATAGCGATGATACTATAGGGGACTTGGATGACGTTATTTGACCTGATAGTCCCCATCAGACTGCTAAGGACATCTGAAAGAATGATTGTCCAAAGAAGAAAAGACAATATTAAATGAGGCACTTTGTAGATGGCACCACAGTGGGACTATATGAATTCTATATCATTCAACTGAAGGGAGCAATACTATGATTGCGTTCTTCATAGTGTAAACCATGACTGGTATTCTTTCCTTGCTGCTCTGTATTCAATAGAAATTCTCCTATGTCATGCATTGCTTCCACAAGATCTGTACTGAAGTTTACACATTGTATCAGTTTTACCAAAATTAATTCATTAAAGTATGATTCACATAAAATACATTGAAAGTGTATCAATATAAAAATATGGATGAGATGAGGTGCCCATGTATGTATACTACATTGTGAAATGCTTTGCCGTTTCTATATGTTCGATAACTATTTATCGTAAAAAATAAAAATGATAAATCTTGCAATTTTCACCCTAGTCATTAAGGCTTTTTTAGACTCTTTACTTCCTGTTATTTTAGGAAATATATATTTACATTCGCAATAATGAAAAGACTCTTTTGTCTCGTTCGTATGAATGAACAGACATTTTTTGTTTTGAAATATTTAATGAGCATGTGCAAAGGTCAATGTAGGGAGAGCAGAGGGAACTGTCTTACTATTGGTGAATCCTTTATTAATAGCTGAGTCTAACGAAAATCCCCAGTGGGCACTATGAAAATTGCTGGATGGCTCATTTTGTGTTCAAATAAGATCGCAATGCAAAAAAAAATTGCTCAAATTGTAAAAAAATAAATACTTGTAACAGAAGAACCTACTTTAAACAATAGGTAATTTTCTGATTACACATTCCCATGTCCTACCCTTTCCTAAAAAATCCATATTTCTATAGAGGTCAGTCACTGTAATGCTTCTATCTTTGATCCACAGAGAGTATGCATATCACCAAGGGTAACATCAAGGGTAACAGTTCTTTTTATTACCACCAATCACATCACTGAGTAGGGGCCTCACTTTTTCACATTAGTGAAACCTCGCTTCAACTAAACTTTTCAAGGAGCAAAACATGAGTCAATTTTGCCTATGATCCAAGTAAAGCTTCTGAATTCTGCAGAATATTTTAGTGTTTTTGTAATTTTAGATTTATTCTGTTAGAACATCACTAGTGACTTTCATTTACACACAATAATAAAATAAACTGATGGTAATCATTTATGCTTTACTGACCCTCTTGACAGAGCATGAAAAAATGTAAATATATGAGATGTGATGCAGAGCACAATGTCTAAGATTGATAGATTTCATACGTAAGATCTGAAAGAACATAGATATTTTCAGGCAAAAATTATATATAAAACAAAGGGATCTGGCTTGAATTAATAACCCTTTTAAAGACTGTGCTTCAACTTTTCCAACAAAATCATGACTTTACTTTGACATGTTTATCTACTACATTATCTGCAGTCAATTATAAAATGAAAATGTGAAGAAATCCATTCTAAATCATTTTAAGGAAAAACAGAACAATAGATAATAGTATCGACAGTTATCTGTCTTATTGTTAGTCATTTGGTGCTTTTACATCTAACACTAAACCGGTTTCAAATCCACATTATACATAGGAATGGGAGAACCCAAACAGTAAAATTCAAGGTCCGTACTGAACACTTAGTGTCCGTGCACAAACCGCAAACACAGACGTCTCCCTGAAATCAGTGTACTGATCGGGTTCTGCAGCCCGAACATTTGGTGTTTCCCACACTGTCATCTGTGTGACAGCTCGAGAAACATGGAGTCTGACAGGTATTAACCTTTCAAGTTACTGCTGGTCAGAGCGCTGCGGTTTATACAAATGACAACATGTGAGCCAGCAGCTGTGACCAGCAATAAAAAGATTTCCGCTGGTCACAGGCATCAGTTGATGAGAGTACTACTTTCGTCATTGTATGACCGATCTCGTTGAGAGCAGGCGTACAGAGATGAGAATATTTATCAGTTGGCGCCTGTGCAATAAATTAATAAATTAAAATAAAATGGCTTGGAGGCCCCTCTATTTGTGATAACCAGCCAGGCAAAACTGTCTAAAACTGCTTTTAGACTTGGGAGGGTGAATACAAATGGCCCCTTTCCAGTCTGAGAATACCTGTAACACCCACGGAAGCGCCACCTAGAGTGGACCCTCTGGGTTGGAATACCAGAGCCCCCCTGGGCAAGCTGACCAAGTGGAACCACCCCCTATACAGGGAGCATCAGGGGCAGGCCCAAAGGGGTTAATATGTTGACGGCTTGTGCCAAAGGGACGGCTCTTAAGGGACAACAGAGCAAGAGATGTAGGAGTGGATAGATGACAGGGGGCATGGGGAACCAGGTGGACAGGCTGGGAACTTGCAGAAAAGCAGGGATGGCTGAGAGGGAAGAGGATACAAGGACAGGAAATGTGGAACCAGAGTCAGGGTGTTGCGTCCGTCTGCAAGTCTGGGCTGCAGACAGACAGCGCCCCGAGTAGCACCGACACCCTTTACCCCTATACAGGGATCTGGATTTACTGCAGAGCCCAGGAAGCGCTGTCTAAACAGGAGCAGAGTGCCAGAGCAGAACGGTCGCAATAGAACAGCAGGAAGGGAGCCAAAAATGGAGTCGGAAACCAGGCGAGCAGTGGAGGTACAGAAACGGCAGGCAGAGGCAGAGTCGAGAGTCCAGGCAGAGGTCAAAAACCGGGAGAGTAGCGGAGGTACAAAATCGTCAGGCAGTAGAGGGGGTCAGGAATCCAAGCCAAGGTCAGCGTCAGTAATCAGGAGAAATGCAAGGTACAAAAACGGCAGGCAACAGAGTAGTCAGAAGTTCAGGCTGAGGTTGGAGTTAACGATAGGCAATCACAAGTAACACGTAGGGGAACCAAGAATATATCCGGCGGCTTGCAAGCCCAGTCCCAAGGTATTTGAGGGATCAGGTCGTCCCTCACAGGCTCCCGGGCTGGTGATGTCATCAGGACCGCCCCCAGGACCAGACCTGATGATGATGCACCAGCCCCTTCATGACTGACAGAGGAGCGGAGTCTCCGTCCAGTAGACGCCTGCGCAGAAGCCCTTTCATTGTTGCCGCCCTCACTCGGGCGCGAGCCACGGCGCCTCCTAGTGGTTGAGGGTGGAACAGCAGGCCCCGAGATCGACGATGACATGTCAGTCCGGCGTCTCCTGGTGGCCGAGGCCTGGACAGCAGGCCCCGAGCCCGAGGGCGGCGTGACAGTCCGTCGCCTCCTAGTGGCTGAGGGCGGAACAGCGGGCCCCGAGTCTGACGGCGACGTGACAGTACCCCCCTCTCCAGGAGGGGCCTCCGGACCCTCAAAACCCGGTTTGTCAGGGTGAAGGAGATGAAATCTCCTAATTAATGCCTTGGCATGGATGTTCCTTGCGGGGACCCAGGACCTCTCCTCCGGGCCGTAGCCCTTCCAGTGTATAAGATACTGTATGGAGTCTCTCACAAGGCGGGAGTCAAGGATACCCTGGACTTCATACTCCAAGGACCCTCCGACCAATACAGGAGGAGGAGGTGACTGGACAGGGTGAATTGGGGAGCGATACAGTTTGAGGAGAGACTTGTGGAACACGTTAGGTAATTTAAATGACTGCGGAAGTTTCAAACGGAAGGCTACCGGTTTAACCACTTCTATAATTTCATATGGGCTGATAAATCTGGGACCCAGTTTGGCAGACGGTACTTTCAGTTTGATGTTTTTAGTAGAAAGCCAAACCTTGTCCCCAACCCCCAAGTGTGGCCCCTTGGACCGTCGATAGTTTGCAGCTGAAGCCTGTCTAACTTGAGCCCCTTTCAAATTCGTATTTACTTCAGACCATATTGTTTTCAAGCGATGTATGTTTTTCTCTACCCCAGGGAGCTCCGACATCCTAGCCGAGAACGACCCAAAGCGCGGATGCAATCCAAGGTTACAAAAAAAAGGGTTAGTTTTAATGGAGTTCTGGTAGCAATTATTTAAGGCAAACTCAGCCAATGGCAGATGTTCTACCCAATCGGACTGGTGTCCTGACACGTAACAACGGAGGTATTGCTCCAGAGCTTGATTAGCACGTTCGGTTTGCCCATTGGTTTCGGGGTGGTAGGCCGAGGAGAAGGATAACTCAACACCGATGCGTTTACAGAACGCCCTCCAGAATTTTGAGACGAACTGGGTACCTCTGTCGGACATAATATTTGACGGAACACCATGAAGATGTACAATGTGCACAAGGAACAATTTGCTCAAGGTTTCGGAGTTAGGCAAGCCAGACAGGGGAATAAAATGGCACTGTTTGCTGAACCTGTCTACCACCACCCAGATACATGTTTTCCCATCTGAGGTCGGCAGGTCTGTGATGAAGTCCATGGAGATGTGGGTCCATGGACTCTCAGGGGTGGGCAAGGACTGAAGCCAGCCAGCAGGGCGATTATGGGTGGATTTGGTGTGGGCACAGACTTCACATGCTGAAACATAGTTCTTACAGTCCTTGACCACCGTCGGCCACCAAAAGTTCCTAGTTACCAACCTGGTGGTATTTTTGAGCCCAGGATTACCTGCCAGAACAGAGTCATGTGACTCTTTAAGAACTTGAAGGCGAAAGGAATTCGGAACAAACAATTTTTAGGGGGGTGTAGTGTCAGGAGCTCGTTCCGGAGACCTACGGATCTCCTCCAGAAGGTCCAAGGAAACTGCCGACACGACGATCCCATTGGCTAATATCGGAACGGGTTCACAGTCTTCGGCTTGTGTGGGGCAAAAACTGCGAGAGAGAGCATCGGCCCTCACATTTTTCGTGCCAGGGCGAAAGGTGATTAAAAAATCGAACCTTGAAAAGAACAAGGCCCACCTGGCCTGCCTGGAATTCAGTCTTTTAGCTGACTCCAGGTAGGTCAGGTTTTTGTGGTCCGTAATGACGGTGACCTTGTGTTTGGCGCCTTCGAGAAAGTGACGCCATTCCTCGAAGGCCCATTTGATTGCTAGTAATTCCCGATTCCCAATATCATAGTTCTTCTCTGTGGCAGAGTACTTTCGGGAAAAAAAAGCACATGGGCACAGCTGAGTGAGGGCTGCAGTGCCTTGCGATAGCACTGCTCCCACTCCGACTTTGGAGGCATCCACCTCCACAATAAATGGGCGGTCTAAGTCAGGTTGTACTAAAACCGGGTTGGCCACAAAGCATTCTTTTAACGTAGAAAATGCTTGAATGGCCTCGGGATTCCAGTTGGCCACGTCCGCCCCCTTCCGGGTTAGATCCGTGAGTGGCTTGGCAATCTCAGAAAAACTCCTGATAAACTTACGGTAGTAATTGGCAAATCCCAAAAATCGCTGCAGTGCTTTCAGCGATTTGGGTTGCACCCACGCCTTAATAGGTTGGATCTTGGCAGGATCCATGCGGAACCCCCTGCCTGAGACCATGTACCCCAAAAATTGTACCTCCTCAGCGAAAAAGACACATTTCTCCAACTTAGCAAACAAGGAGTTCTCCCGCAGTCTCTGCAGTACTGAACGGACGTGTTGAGCATGTGTCACAGGGTCAGTGGAGTAAATCAAAATGTCATCCAAGTACACAACGACATACACACCACAGATGTCCCTGAAAATATCGTTAACAAAGTGCTGAAACACTGCAGGAGCATTGCTGAGTCCGAAAGGCATTACTAGGTACTCAAAGTGACCAAGAGGTGTATTAAACGCTGTCTTCCACTCATCGCCGTCTCTTATGCGAATTAGATTGTATGCCCCCCGGAGGTCAAGTTTAGTAAACCAACGGGCTCCAATTAGCTGATTAAAAAGGTCAGGGATGAGTGGAAGCGGGTACTGGTTCTTTATAGTGATTGCGTTTAATTCCCGGTAGTCAATGCAGGGTCTGAGACCACCATCTTTCTTCTCTACAAAGAAGAACCCAGCTCCAACTGGTGAAATATATGGTCTAATGAACCCCTTTCTTAAGCTATCCGCTATGTACTCATTCATGGCCTGACGCTCTGGACCAGAGAGATTAAATATTCTCCCTTTTGGAAGACGGGCATCTGGAATTAGGTTTATAGGACAATCATACTCTCTGTGGGGCGGTAGTTTCTCAGACTCTATAACGGAAAAGACATCTCCATAATCCCTGAGAGCAAACGGTATGAAGGGGTGTTTTTTTAGCTTGGTTTGATTTACTGCTACAGACATGCAATTATCCTGGCATTGCGAACTCCAGCGCACCACATCACCCAGGTGCCAGTCAATGACAGGGTACTGTTGACGTAGCCACGGCATTCCCAAAATGACTGCAGAAGATAGATTGTCCAACACAAAAAAGGAAATAAGCTCAGTATGTAGTGCTCCTACTGACATAGTTATCTTAGCAGTAACAAATTTAACCCCCTCCTGAATAATGGATGTGCCATTAATAGCCGTGGTTTTAATTGGAATATTAAGTTTCAGTAGTGGGACACCAAGTTTTTTAGCAGCAAAAGAGTCCATAAAATTCCCTTCAGACCCGCTATCGACATAGGCTTTTAAACACAGAGAATCCTGACCAAAATACAATGAAATAGGTAGTAAAACTTTGGCCGCATCTGCGGGCAATACCTGAGCCTCTGCGCAACCATAGCCAGAGCTGCTCAGAGGCTGATGTTCCCGGGGTACGGATCTCTGACGTTCAGCTTTGTCCATGGAGTCTCCTAACTGCAGCATGCTCGAGCAGGAAGGTGAGACTGATCCTCCAGGCTGTATACTGAGGCTTAGTAACAGGTGTTTTAGGCCAACAATCAGCTCAGGCAAGAGAGGAAAGGAAAAAAAAATTCAGAGAAACTGTCTTTATATAGGTGTGATATATATATACACACAAGAGACAGTTTTATTTGGGCCGGATATAATGTCACGTCCGTCTGCAAGTCTGGGCTGCAGACAGACAGCGCCCCGAGTAGCACCGACACCCTTTACCCCTATACAGGGATCTGGATTTACTGCAGAGCCCAGGAAGCGCTGTCTGAACAGGAGCAGAGTGCCAGAGCAGAACGGTCGCAATAGAACAGCAGGAAGGGAGCCAAAAATGGAGTCGGAAACCAGGCGAGCAGTGGAGGTACAGAAACGGCAGGCAGAGGCAGAGTCGAGAGTCCAGGCAGAGGTCAAAAACCGGGAGAGTAGCGGAGGTACAAAATCGTCAGGCAGTAGAGGGGGTCAGGAATCCAGGCCAAGGTCAGCATCAGTAATCAGGAGAAATGCAAGGTACAAAAACGGCAGGCAACAGAGTAGTCAGAAGTTCAGGCTGAGGTCGGAGTTAACGATAGGCAATCACAAGTAACACGTAGGGGAACCACGAATATATCCGGCGGCTTGCAAGCCCAGTCCCAAGGTATTTGAGGGATCAGGTCGTCCCTCACAGGCTCCCGGGCTGGTGATGTCATCAGGACCGCCCCCAGGACCAGACCTGATGATGATGCACCAGCCCCTTCATGACTGACAGAGGAGCGGAGTCTGCGTCCTTTCATTGTTGCCGCCCTCACTCGGGCGCGAGCCACGGCGCCTCCTAGTGGTTGAGGGCGGAACAGCAGGCCCCGAGATCGACGATGACATGTCAGTCCGGCGTCTCCTGGTGGCCGAGGCCTGGACAGCAGGCCCCGAGCCCGAGGGCGGCGTGACAGTCCGTCGCCTCCTAGTGGCTGAAGGCGGAACAGCGGGCCCCGAGTCTGACGGCGACGTGACACAGGGAGGCAGAGCAGGGTCCAAGGGCTGACTGGAGACATGGAGAAGATGGGCACTGTAAGACAAAAAAGCAGAGCAGAGTAAGTGCATGTGGGAAGTGTGCTGGGAAGCAAACAAAAGACCTGACTACAGATTAGCCCTAGTGCCAGCATGAGGACTGGCAACAAAGCAGGCACAAATGATAATCAGGTGCTTACCTCAGCAGGAAGCAGCCTGAAATAAACAGTGGAGGCTGCCATGACAGGACGTTGCTTGCAGGTCACGACCCTCTCACAGCATAAGGCAGTGAAGGAGCACATGGCCAGAACCTAAGGAGCATGCGCAGGCAGCGGACCCACCGAGGACCAGGAAGAGCTGGTGAGACATGGTGTGGGACCCGAACGGCGCCATGCCGGTGGAAAGAGGAGCCCAGGTAAGTATCGGAGTGTGTAAGACTACCAGCCCCTAGCTGTCAGCATTATCTTGGCTGGTTATCAAAAATAGAGGGCTCCCCACTCCGTTTTTTTAAATTATTTTATTATAAATAAATACTTTTAAAAAATGATGTAGGGTCCCCTCATTTTTGACAACCAGCCAAGCTAAAGCAGACAGCTAGGGCTGGTATTCTCAGACAGGGAAGGTGCCATGTATATTTGCCCTCTCAAGTGCAAAAGTAGCAGCCCACAGCCGCCCCAGAAAAGGTGCATCTATTAGAATTGCCAATTCTGGCGCTTTGCCCTGCTCTTCCCTCTTGCCCTTGTGCGGTGGCAAGTGGGCTAAAATTTGTGGGGTTGAGAACTTTCTCACGAATGCTGATATCATTGCGGTCACTGGAATTCATCGACTATGAACTCCACTCACCTTATGGATGTCACCGATCGGCACTGCAGCTGAATTGTCAAGCTCAGCTCAGTGTTCTCCTGGATTCACGGCTGAACAGTGACATCATGCTGCCAGTGCTGACGCCATTGAACCATTGAGGTCATGAGAGTTCATTGACCATGACTTCCGCTCAGCTTATTGACCTTACCGCTATGCATTACAGATAAGTTGTCAGGTTCAGCTGAGCGTTTTCCTGGATTCACAGCTGAACAGTCGCATCACACCACTGCTCAGTCATGAAATGCAGATATAGCAGGGTTGAAGCACATAGTAAGACTTATGGATTATCATAAGACAGGTGAGGAATATGTAGTTTTTTAATTTTAATTCTTGTAAATAAATGGGTAAAGAAATGTTAGGGAGTTTTATTTCAAGTAAAGGACTTTAATCTGGCTGTGTCTTTATTACAATCTGACTATAGAGTTATTAATGGGGAATCTTATAGATGATTCTCCATTACTGACTCTTGGGCTTGATGTCAAAGCTGACATTAAACCCAACCCTATTACCCCACTTGCCAACACCACAAGGCAAGTGGGAAGAGCGAGGCTAAGCACCAGATGTGTTGCATTTTATGTATGTGCCATTTCTAGGGCAGCTGAGGGCTGATGTTGGTAGCCTGGGAGGTGGGGCAATATCCATGGCTCCCTCCCAGGCTATAAATAGCCTGCAGCTGTGTGTTTAGTCATTCCAAGTTATTGAATATAGGGGGATCACACGTCATTTTTTGGATGTCTCTCTTATAATAACCAGTAAAGACTGACCAAACCACTGTGAGCTGATATTAATAACCTGGGAACCTTTATAGATATTGGTCCGTTCCCAGAATATTAACATATTACCATCAGCCCCAGCCATTGACTTCCCCTCATCTAGTTATTAAAAATAGGTGGACCTCACATATTTTTTCTTATTTATTTATTTATAAATGAAAAAAATATTGTGGGTTCCCCCTCATTTTAATAACCAGCTAAGGGAAAGCAGACAGCTGAGGACTGCAGCCCCCAGCTGTCTGCCTTCCCTTGTTGGTTATCAAAAATGGGTCTATCCGGGTCTATCCATCCAGCCCTCCCTCATCAATTCCTCCCTTTCTCCATCATTCATCCATCGCATCCATCCCTCCCTCATCCATTCATGCATCCATCCCTCCCTCATCCAGCCATCCATCATCCATTCTATATTTTTTAGGCAAATGACTTAAAATAACTGACACAAAAAATGAAACAAACAAAAATAAAAAATAGAACCATGACGCAGAGGTCCAGGTACAGGAAGGGGTGGAGGTGGATGTGGTGATGCACGTTGAAAAAGGGGAGGGAGTTTACACTTTTTAATTTTATTTTAACAGCTAACTTAAAATAACTTAGTTAACTAAAAAATGAAGAAAAATAAAGCATACAGACTCATGATGAAGCAGAGGTCCAAGTGTAGGAAGAGGTGGAAGAGGGTGTGAGGAATATGGGTGGATTTAATGGCAGATTACACTCCTCCTTCAGCATTTGCAGCTGTAACAGGACACCTGGCTCAGCAGGTGGTCTAGCCTCACCAGATTTTAAGTGAAAACTAATACATCAACCACAATAGCTAGTATCCAGGCTCATACAGAGTGACCTTCTGTGGAGCCCACACTGTGTAACTGCTTTGTCGATGTCAGATAGGATTTCATAAGGAGATTCAAGGAGAATATGGATTTATTGAACGTCCTAGCCACACACCGGTTACATTTTCGATATCTTAGGAACGAACCAAACGCCTTCCAGGTTCTCAATCCGTTCTACCACCCCAGGGATGGGAAATGCCAAGAATGGCTAGAGTAAGCCAGTTAGCAAAGCCGTGTTTGGTCTCCTGGTGTAACGGTGGGGACCCGGACGGATCCGATGGCACCAGAACTGCTGCCTTACGACCTTCCGTTTGAAAATTATGAACCTTCATAGGTTTTGAGAGTTTTAGCTACAAACACACAGGGTAGGGGGATAAGGACCATTCTGGGGGTGAAAAGGGTGTGACCGACCAAGGGTTTAAAAGGTTTTTGTAAGACCATGTGCTCTCTCTTATCAATATCTCAATATCCAAGAGAACAAATGAGGTGGGACGTAAGAGTAAAATCAATAAAACACGACACTTCATATATGCAGCAGCTAATATAAAAAGTCTACACACCCCTGTTAAAATGCTAGATTTTTTGTTATATAAAAAAATACCAAGAAGAATCATTCCAGAAATGTTTGCACCTTTAATTTCACTGATAATAATCTGTACAATTCAATTGAAAATTAAACTGAAATCTTTTCGGGTGGAATAACTACTGTTTTGTTGAAGTACCTTTTGAATTTATGACAGATTTCCAGTTCGGGTAAAAGTCTATCAGCATGGCACATCTAGAATAGGCAATCTTTTTCCACTCTTCCTTGAAATAGTGCTCTAAATATATCAGATTGCAAGGTTATCTCCTGTGTACAGCGCCCTCTTAAGGTCAACTTACAAATTTCCAATAGGATTCAGGTTTGGGCTCTGGCCAGGCTACTACAAAACTTTGATGTTTGTTTGATGATTTTTAAGTATGTTTGGGGTCATTTTTGTGCTGAAAGATGAAATTCCTCTTCATCTTTAGCTTTTTAGGAGAGGCCTAAAGGTTTTGATGTAAAATTGACAGATAGTTGGACCTGTTCATAATTCCCTCCACCTTGACTTAACCCCTTCACGCTGCAGCCCATTTTCATTTTTTGCGTTTCTGTTTTTTGCTCTCCAGAGATTGACAGTGACATTTATCAGAAAACAGCCGTGGGTGAATTAAGATTCCACTTAAAGCTGTTAGTGGCACATGTCAGCTGTTCAAATCAACTAAGATGTGCCGGGAAAGATGTGTGCTTTTCCATAGCCTTTGAACTACCAGCAATGTGAAAATCCCTATTTTTCATTGACACATGATGGAAATGAGTAGGGGCTTCTTTTTTGTGGAATTACTTCAAGTTTTTACTAGTAGCATTTTGATGCAAATAATTTTTTTAATTGCTTTTAAGTTTTGGTTCACATTTATCCTGTGCTCTATGTTGAGCAATAATGCCAGAGTTTCCATCTAAATCAGTGAAAAACATGATTCAGGACATTTGGCAGAACCATTTATTACAATGAGGCATGCAGAGTTACTTTTGAATCTATCTGGCCTCTGTTCTGGGGGTACCTATCTTTTTAAAGGTGCAGAAAAGCGTGATTGAATGCAGTTTACTGTATGCCTAAAACCATGAGACATCATCAGAACAGAGGCAGACGGAGTCAACAGACACTAGATAGAGTCAAAAGTCCTTGGCTATGCCTCATTATAGTGAATGGTTCTGTCAGGAGGTTCATTTGAATAATGTTTTATTTTGTTTTAGACATAAACTCCGAAATAAGCGCTCAGTAAAGAGCACAGGAAAGATATTATAGTATCCTTATCCTAATTTTTGAGAGACAGAATGAACAAATTATCAGTAGCTTCGGAATTGTTTTTATTTTTTTTTATGCCATGCACTGTATGAAATAAATGATGAAACAGCTTTATTATTTGGGTCAGTATGATTACAACACCAGATTAATTAAGTTTATTTTTGTTTTGCTACTTTTGTACACCATACATGTTTTTGTTGTAAGAAATAATTTAGTTTCATCTTTATATTTTGAGAGTTATAACTTTTTATTTTTTCCCCCACAAAGCTGATTTAGGTTTTTTTTTTATTATTTCAAGGTTTTACTGTTACATTTTGGGATACAAAACATATTTTGATTGCTATTCTGATTTGTAGGAGACAGAATGAACAAATAAACAGCAGATTTTATTTAAATTTGACCTTTAAATCATGTTGATTTTTTTTTTACCTTTTTTCACTTTTTTTTACTTAGATATTTTTTACTTAATATATCAATATATCTATGAGACTTGAACAATGAGTACACTGATCTACTATGCATTACACTTCCCAGTCTTACATTCTGAACATATCAGAGCTTATCAAGCCAATGAACCTGGCAGACCCAGAAGGTCTTTGCATCTTGAAATTTAGACAACTTTGGTCAATGTATTGCTTGCATTATGTTAGTTAAGCCAAGTTCTTGGCAGTGACTATATGTGCATTGCTCCCGTTCCTACATGATCAGCATGATGTACCTGTACATCATATTGCGGGAACAATTTCCTCATTATGAACTGTTGTACATATACGTTAAATGCTTTGACGAGGTTAAAGGCATTGGCCTCTTTCTGACTAGATTTCTAAAAAGCCCAAAACTATAGTGTATAGTCATAACTAATGATGAATATCCCAATTGTTTAATCCTGTGATGCAATTCAAGGACTTTTATTGCACATGATTCATCTGTGATAGCAGCACCACAGCTGCCAATTGATAGTACTTATGTTTGCTCCATCCTCTTTTGCATGGATGCCTTGGAAAGCATCTAGTGATTACTCAGATAATTGTTGCTGACTTGAGTGTCCAGTGCTTAGACCACTCATCCATGGACAGCCTGGAAGTATGAAATGCAGTGTAGTGCTAAGCATTAGAGGTGTCACTTCCTTCAGTAAAACATGGGCTATCCATGTAGTCAAAGTTAATAAACAAGGAAACGCCACTTTGCTTTTTCATTTGACTGCCTTGATCAGTTTTCATCACTTCATACAAGAGGTTATACATTGGAGATCTGAGGTGGAAGTGGCAGAATCTCTAAGGACTCGTGCCTTCACCATGCTGTTAAGATGCTAGTCCTCAAGAACCAATTAAATAAGGTATTAGGGAAAAGATGAAGACAGCAATCTTAAATAGGTTGATGGTTAAACACAACTGCACCAAACTTTCTTGTCTCTCTATGGCATTAGTATATTCTAAAGAAGTAAAAAAAGATACTAGGAGACATAGAGCATTAACTGAGAAAAACAAAAGGACCTGATTTCGAAGCTAAGCTGCTAACCATGTACCTTCAAGCAAGATGAACAACAACCCAGAGAGTCCACCAGATTCTGGATAGAATGTCAAGACATATGCTGAAGAAAACAACCTTCTTAATTGTAGCTTCTCTCCCAGAAAGCAACACCCATTATGTAGAATGTTTTCTTCTGCATGTGCCTCTATGTATTAGGACCATGATACAAACTCTATTAATCAGTTTTTAGCTTACCATCGTGCTGACCTTCTACAATATTGATTACTCACCTTTATGGGCTAGGTTGTTAAACTGTCGTACCACACAAGAATAAAGAAGACTATACTATGTTTTCTTTCCTGTCAATGTGCTAGCACTAAAGTCAAGGTGTTGAGATCAGGGTCAAGAGATGACATGATGACAAATTGCATGGTTAATTCAAGTGGGGGTTTTTTTCCACAGAGTTCACTGTTTTCCTTAACATACAACTAAATAAATCATCACCATGATTATAAGACAGCACTATTTCTCTCGAAATGTTGTATATTATCTTACATAACATAATTATAATAATAATACTAAGAATACATATATTTTCATTTTCTTTGCACTGACGAGAGCCAACAGCTCGAAACACCGTGTCTGCAAATTGAGATTCTGATTTGGCTTGTATCCTAAGTCATACTACAAGACTCGTTAAAGGGTTGATTGTGACTTGTAGGATCGCTACTACCAATAGGTGGCGCTGTAGAGTAAAAGTCCTCTTTCTTTCTGAAGAGGCAATTTGCATATATTTTCAAAATAATTTGGAAAATTTTAGAAAAAAATCATGTTTGCATTTCATCCATATATTTACAGATTTTTTCAGTTATTTAAAAATTAAAAAACAAAAAAAGTTTTTACATGACATTATTGCATGAAGATGCTGTAAATAATATAGTAAAAAGGGGGAAATTTAGCAAGAGGTTTTGCATACCATCAATTGTTATTTTTTTGCTATTTTACGCTTCTCTTGGCACTTTGAACTCCTTCCTGGGTCCGCATGTATAAAATAGACTTAGGTGTTGATCTTGCACCATGTTCATCATATTGCGGCTGTGTTACACGGCCAGCATCTGTATGTAACAGTAACAACCAAAGCTAGTGCAGATCGCTGCAGTTTAACCATTTGAATGCCACTGTTAATCTCTGCATTTAAATGGATCAATTGCTGATGCCACAAGCTCTCATCTCCTCTACAACATGATTGTGAGATGCTGATGGGTTATCATGGCAGCTGACAACTTTCTGAAGGTCCCAATTGCTGCCATCTTAGTCATCCTATGAAGCCCAGCTTCTGGTGGGATTTATAAGAAAACATAATTCCTCTATATACTGCAATATTGAAGAAACAATCAGTTCAAATCGCTTAAAGGGGTTTTCAAAAAGTTAATCAAAATGTTAATCAGTAGATCTTGTAATAATAAGTTCCGCAATTGGATGTGTTAAAAAAATGTTCTTGTGCTGATATAATCTTGTAAATGTGCCCCTGCTGTGTACTGTGTAATGGTTGTGTCTGACCATACAGGAACATGGTCTGATCATACCACAGACCCTGAACAGGGGAGGACGCAAAAGAGAGGATACGGTCAGACACGGCCATTACACAGTACACAGCAGGGGCACATTTATAAGATTATCTCAGCACAAGAACATTTTTTTAACACATCCAATTGTGGAACTTATTATTATTCCAAGAACTATTGATTACAATGTACTTTGTGGGAAAACCCCTTCAAAAGTATAACAAATAAAGTAAAAATGTAAAAAAAAGTTTTTCAAAATTTTGAAGAATAAGTTTGTAAATACTTATGTCCCCCCCAAAATTTATTAAAAGTATTCAAGGAGTGATACCTTTATTGGCTAACCAGAGAAATTATATTTGCCAGTTTTCAAGGCTCAGAAGGCCCCTTCATCAGGTCTATGGTATGGTATGCCTGATGAAGGGGCCTTCTGAGCCTTGAAAGCTTGCAAATATAATTTCTCTGGTTAGCCAATAAAGGTATCACTCCTTGAATACTTTTCTCAGTTTTTTGGGGGGACAAAAGTATTTACATCTATTTTTATAGCTAACACGGTACCACAATATTATTTTGTATTGTACATAGGAAAAATAAGTTTAAATTATTCCTATTTCCTCCCTTAAAAAAATTAATGTCCCACATTTGTGGAGTTCTTTTTGGTCTTTTGCAAATTTTTTTATGTTTTTTCTCCACTTACATAAAAAAGTGCACATGTACAAGTTTTGTGTCACCTTAACTGTACTGATCTGGAAAATCATATCGCCAGGTCATTTTTATCATCTAAAGAATTTAATAAAAAAATGAAAAACCGCTTAACCACACTAGGAATTTTTTTTTTCAGTTTTCCAGTACATTACGTGGTAAGCATGAATGATATCGTTCATTCAAAACTATAAGTCATACCCCAAAAATGAACACTAATATTGGCATGTTTATGGAAAAATAAAGGTAAAGATTTTGGTGAAAGAGTATGAAAATATGGAAGGGCAGCAAGAAAATTAGCTCGGAAAGGGTTAAAAAATGTATTACAGTGTGGGTATGGTTCATTATTCAAGTAAGTTTTGAACCAGATTTAGGAATTGTGTATTTTGAAAAAGTTCATACATTAGTTGTATGTGTCATAAAGGAAAATGTGATAAACATTGTGCAACATGTTGATAAACCTGGTGCGAATAAAGGCAACGAGCCACAAGAAAAACTGCCTTCAAAAATTCCTCTCATGATGAATTACTCCCCAAATTTCTATGATTCATAAATGATCACAATCTCTCTTGTGTTATACATTAAAAAAAGGCAGCGGATCGTTGGACACAACAGGCGGCCTGTAATCTGGTTTGATGATCAAACAGTGCTAATTGTTCAGACAGCCAGTCACCCCATTGCCCTTCAGAAGAGACTATTTTTTTAGAAAACATATTGGGGCCACCCACTCCTGCATATGTTTTAGCAGTGATCTTAGAAGAAACACGATATTCGTTCCTTGACCGCCTTACAGAAATCACCTTCTAAAATGAATATACAGTATATGTTTGGATGAGAACACGTTATTTCCCAATGTGCAATAATTTTATAATTTACAGCTTTTGTAAGAAAGTTTTCCTGAAGCTGATTTTTACACCAGTCCAACACCTTTAATAGAATCAAGGTGGCAGACCACGAAGAAATGTATCACTAAGCAAATCTGATACTACTGTTGAAAGATGTCTTTTGACATCTGCTTAGGTCTTCAGCAGGAGGTGTGGAGACTGTTGATGAGGGAGTTCAATCTTCCTTAAGGACAGCTTTATGTTAGCTTGAATATTTATATAAAAATAGGACCCTTGGAAGGATGTTACATGTCAAGATCCAAAAGCAGCTGTGATTTGAAATATGATTCTCTTAGAGTCAATATATCACGGTGTCAATGACTTAGCAAAGTCTTTTGCTAATGGTTTTGGGAGAGGTTACTGTATATAAAGGAGATATTAAGCATCAGTAAGTAGAACTAAATGCATTCAGCTATTTTGGCATAAAATAAGCATCTCTCTGTATATTGTTGAGGAAATGTAATGCCACATATAGACAAAAATACGGTAATGCAAAAGCATTGACCCTAACATTGCACTGATTGTTATGTGTAAGTTTAGCTTCTTATTAATTTGATTAGGCCATTGTGTTAAATATCGTATAATGCTCTGTATTTTAACAAAATAATATACTGTATATACTTGTGTATAAGCCGACCCGTGTATAAGCAAACCCCCTAATTTTGCCACAAAAAACTGGGAAAACTTATTAACTCGCATATAAGCCTAGGGTGGGAAATGCAGCAGCTACTGGTAAATTTCAAAAATAAAAATAGATACAAATAAAAGTAAAATTAATTGAGACATCAGTAAGTTAAATGTTTTTGAATATCCATATTGAATCCGGAGCCCCATATAATGCTCCATACAGTTCATGATGGCCCCATAAGATGCTCCATACAAAATACACCCCATATAATGCTGCACAAAGGTTAATAATGGCCCCATAAGATGCTCCATACAAAATACACCCCATAAAATGCAGCACAAAGGTTAGTAATGGCCCCATAAGATGCTCCATAGAATAATATGCCCCATATGCTACTCCATGAAGGTTAAGGCCCCATAAGATGCTCCATAGATTATGCCCCCATAAGTTGCTCCATAGATTATGCCCCCATAAGATGCTCCATAGATTATATCCCCTTAAGATGCTCCATAGATTTTGCCCCACATGCTGCCACTGCTGCTGCTGCAAATACAAAAAAAATGACATACCTCTCATCGCTGGGGTCTGGTGCCGATGTCCTGAGCAGACGGGGACAGGTGCCAGTGTCACCGCTGGCTCAGGGCCACGGCACCAGTGATATTCACCTGTCCCCGGTCCATCACTGCACCTGCTCTGTCTTCTTGGCCCTCTGTCAGTGACGTTCAGGCAGCAGAGGGCGCGGCGCGCACTAACTACATCATCACGCCCTCTGCTGCCTGAACATCACTGACAGAGGACAGAGTGGTGTGCAGCGATGGATCGGGGACAGGTGAATATTGCATATACTTACCCCCTCCTGGCGCAGTCTCTGCAGCCTGTCCTGGCGCAGTTTCCTGCAGCTCTTACTTCCTTCACCGGTCATGTGGTACCGCTCATTAAAGTCATGAATATGCGCATATTCATGACTTTAATGAGCGGTACCACATGACCACTGAAGGAAGGCTTGGAGAAGCAGGGGGCTGCAGAGACCGCACCAGGGGGGAAAGTGTGATCTGATACTCCCGCTGACCCCCGGTATATGACTTAAAAATGGACTGAAAATCTCTGCTTATATGCGAGTATATGCAGTAATCTTAAATGTATAACTAAATTAAATTAGTATTACAGGGATGGTCTGAAACACAAATGACTTTTAATCCTAAATTCCTAGTATTTAATGTCATAATGTAATATTTTTCCTAATACATTTTAATTAAAAATTCCCAATTTTTCTCTCACTACTCTATCAAACTGCTTTTTGTTTGCTACTTCCTCTTTGGTGACGCTTCATTTGAGCATCCCAGTGCATGCTGGGATAATCAAACAAAGCGTCATCAGGGAACAGAGGCTGCTTTAACTTCCATAGCCTCGGCCTCTTTCCTCAAATGAAGCATCATCCATGACCTCCATTTTAGGGACTAGGTTAGTCTCTGCCCCACTGAGCATGCATCGGTTTTTAATTCCGACATATGGTCAGTTGATTCTTGTCTCTGTGCACTGTTCTTCTGTGCACTCACTAGCAGCCTCTGATCAGAAGTAATGAGTAGACAAGAGAGCGCACTGTCAGTGCTCACTGTAAAAATACCTGCCGTGCAGAGACCAGTGCTACAACCACAAGTGACAAACAGTAGCATCTTCCCGCTGATGACTCTTTGTTTGTGTATCCCAGCAAGTACTGGGATTCTCAAACGAAGTTCATCGAAAAGGAAGTAGTAAAAAAATAATAGAAAAGAAAATAATAAAGCAGTTAGCGTAATGAGTTAAGGATAGTGAATCTTTAATTCAAGTGTATTAAAAAAAGATGAAATCATCACATTAAATAGATATGAATTTAGGATTAAAATTCATTTCTGCTTCAAACCACCCCTTTAAATTTTTACTTTATGATATGAACAAATATAGATCATAGAATTCTAAAAAATAATTTGTACTATCTACTATATAATCGTCTAATTCTGTCTGTCTGTTTGTAACAGAAATTCCACGTCACTGATTGGTCGCGCCCGGCCAGCCGCGACCAATCAGCGACTGGCGCAGTCCGGCCGCTAATTGTTGCGGAATTCGAACGACGCACGCCACCCCTACCGTTGGGAGATCTGCGGCGCTAGCCGCTGATCTCCCGACCGTTGCTACAGGTCATCTCCTGCGGCACGGAGGTCAGCGTTGATGCAGCCAGGAGATGACCGGCGCTAGCCTAATTGGTCGCGGCCGGCCGGGCACGACCAATCAGCGACTGGTGCAGTCGGCCTGCGAATTGCCGCGGGATTTGAACCACATGATATTGGTGCTGATTTTAACCCTCAGATATTCATGTAATGGTTTATATACAGTATTTTGATAATCTGTTTAATAATTTCATTCAGTTGTATTAAGTTCTATGAGCAATAACATGTAATGATAATGTATATATTTTACCTGGAAAATCCTGTGTATTCGAAAGTGTAAATGGAGAAGAGAAGGGGCCCTAGGACTGAACCTTGTGGGACTCCAACAGATAGGGGTGAGGTGAGGAGGTGTGGCGCGAATGGGAGATGCTGAATGTCCAGTCTGTTAGGTATGATGAGATCCAGGATAGGGCCAAGTCTGTGATGCCAAGAGATGAGAGGGTCTGTAGTAATATTGAGTGGTCCACTGTGTCAAAGGCAGAGGACAGGTCCAGGAGGAGGAGGACAGAGTAGTGTCGCTTGGCCTTGGCGGTTAATAGGTCATTGGTTACCTTAGTTAGGGCAGTTTCAGTGGAGTGGTGCAACCGGAAGTCAGATTGTAAGTGGTCAAAGAGGGAGCAAGATGAGAGGTGGGTGGACAGTTCAAGATGGACATGTTGTTTCAGTAGTTTTAAGGCATAGGGGAGAAGTGATATAGGGCGATAGCTAGATACAGAGGATGGGTCAAGAGAGGGCTTTTTGAAGGTAGGTGTGATTGAGGCATGTTTAAAGATTGAGGGGAAAACACCAGTTGTTAGTAATAGATTGAAGAGATGGGTTAGAGTTGGGATGAAGACTGTGGCGAGGTTGTTGCTACTTACATGCCTGTTGTGTCCAGTGTCCTTTTTTCCCGGCACAGACCAGTCACAGACCGGTCCTGCTGGGGATTCAGAAGCATCTGCTGATGTCACATCTACAGAGCGGACGCTTCTTTTTCTGTCTGCTCTGTCAACAGGGTGGGACTTTTGAGGTAATTCTGATTGACAGCCGGATCCCCGCTGCCTAACTGGGCAATCCAGCTGTCAGTCAGAATGACCTTGGAAGTTTTGCCCGTCACAGCTGCAGAGGCAGGAGTGGTCTGACACTGCTCTGCTCCGGGCAAGAATGACACCTGCAGAAATTGCAATTAGCTGCCTGTTAGTGCTTACATACATTGTTTGCTTTTTGTAAAGTCCCAGATATCCCCTATAATATACGCTTTGCTTCTCTATGTATGGTCTAGTGATTTCAAGTTACTCACAAAAATGGCAACTGTGGGATTAGGCCCCCCTACATTTGTTGCTGGCAACAAGAAAAAGTCTGAAATTTTTATTGAAATTGAACATTATAACAAAGAAACTTGAGGGATGATAACATGAAGAAAAAAATGATTTTTTAGCTGTAACAGCATATTTCTGAAGGACGTAGGTTATTGATACTATTTTACTGTTGAATTGACAATTTGGTCGTAAATGTTGATAAGTTCAAATTTGCCTGTATGTGCTGATTTTACTGGGAGATTTAATTTACAAAGAAATGTAATGTATTTTTTTCTCTCTAGACCTCAGCGCATAATAAACGTAAGATATTCAAAAACACATAAAAAATTCTCACCTTCTCACCTCTTCGGCTACTCACACAGCTCCCTGTCCGCTGTCCGGTCCTCCGCATCTCAGTCAGTTGCATCTCCATCAGTTCATTGCATCTACATTCTAGTGTTCACTCTAAGCCAGGAATTCCAGTCATGAGTAGGCACGTGCAATGAACTCTAGGGCCTTTTCAAGGCGAGAAACCCCGGCCTACAGTGAACATCATGCCAAAGATATTTTTTTTCTTTTATACCTTTAAATGGCCAACATTTTGCTATTTTTGTGAGGAGATAATTACAAGAAATCCATATTCTGAAAATTACAGATGTTTGTAAAATATGAGTAGAATTTTATTCCATTGGAATAAATGAGCTCATCTCTTTTGCTTGTACAATACTTTTATTTTGATTGTATTGAGACTTGTCTGATTTGTCCGAAGATGGAGAGAGTAAAATGGCTACTGATTGGATGAAGAGCTCTCTTGAAATAACAATGTCACATGTGCAGGCATCAATAACACCACTGAAATGGTGAATGCACTAGAGGTGTTTACAGCTGTGATTATTTTATAAGGTGGCAATATAAGGATTGAGAAGTGGGCCTGAGTAGTGGAAAAATCTTTCAGACCGAAGATTCTAGTCTGTTATACATGATAGTGTGTTCATTGCAAAAAAAAAAAAATATATCTAGGTTTAGAAAATATGTCTGCTTTCTTGCAAAAATAGTGCTATGTCTGCCCATGGATTGTGTATTGTTTTCTTGCACAACCCAATGAAACAAGCACTCCCATGAAAGTTTGTATGACTTTTAATATATTGCAGTCATCATATAATATATCATCGTGAACTTACAACTACTCATTTTGCCTTTCTACCAAGTAAATGCTTCTCTTTTCAATTAGGTCTATGACCTCATGTGATTAAAAACTGATTAGCTGAGTCTTTCTAAGCTTTATGTAGAAACAGGAGGTCAATTTTCCCTGCGTGAATAATCACTGCAAAAGTCAGTGACAGGGGGGAGGAGGAGGGGAAGATGAAAACTTTGATGGGAGTGCTTCTTTAAGGCTACGTTCCCACTATGAGTTTTTGCTGCATTTTTAACGCTGTGTATTTTTACTGCGTCAAAAATGCAGTGTGCTACAGTTCCAGCAAAGCTTGACACAGTTAAGCTATTCTTATATGCTTACTCTGTCTGCACGGCTACACTAATTATATGGGGATTGTTTGGCCTGTAATCAGAGCGATTTGAAATTCATGTAGATCAAATCATACCATCAAATGAGGCTTGCAGCATGACTACTTTGTAGGTACTTGAGAAAACAGCTGACTATTGAACAAGTAACCTAGTGGAAGTGATTCGGGTAAATGTTTCATGGGTTCGGGAAGTGCCAAAACTGAATTTACCTATACTGGAAAAGGCGATTTTTAAAGGGAATCTGTCACTTATTTTTTTGTATATAAGCTGCAGCCACTACCATTAGGGGCTTATCTACAGCATTCTAGAATGCTGTAGATAAGCCCCTGATGTAACGTAAAAGATAAGAAAAATGAGTTATATTATACTTACCCCGGGGGCGGTCCGGTCCAATGGGTGTCACGGTCCGGTCCAGCACCTCCCATCTTCATACGATGACGTCCTCCACCTTCCTGCCTGTTGCGGCTCCTGCGCAGGCGTACTTTATCTGCCCTGTTGAGGGCAGAGCAAAGTACTGCAGTGGGCAGGCGCCGGGAAAGGTCAGAGAGGCCCAGTGCCTGCGCACTGCAGTACTTTTCTTTGCCCTCAACATGGCAGATATAGTATGCCTGCGCAGGAGCCGAGACAGGCAGCAAGGAAGAGGACGTCATCGCATGAAGATAGGAGACACCCATCAGACCCGGACCACCCCCCGGGTGAGTATAATATAGCTCGTTTTTCTTATCTTTCAGGTTACATCAGGGGCTCATTCACAGCATTATAGAATGCTGTAGATAAGCCCCTGATGGCGGTGGTTGCAGCTTATAAACGAAAAATAGGTGACAAATTCCCTTTAAATAATTGTAATGACATGTTAAGATGTATGGCAGGCAGGTTACATGCACACAAATGAGGATTTTTTAATAACAAAAACCAACAAATCCCAAACTGAATTCTCTACAGTTTGTTTCATCATGTCTGGTTCAGGCAAGCTAAGGCTCTTAAAACAGTTTTCCAGGCTTTCAAAAAAAATCTGGCTTATAATCATTATCAATTCAGAATTACTACTAACACTGGTCTGCTTTTACCATGCTGAAGTGAAAATTGACTTTACTAACATGTGGCTTATCCAGCCAATCATTGGCCACAATTTGTCAGTAAGTATGGCCCGATTGCAGCTCTGGAATTGTCACATTAGTATGGGATTTAACATATAATACAAAAGAAAAATGAATTATGGGCTAATTTTCTTCTTCTTCGCATTGCTTTAAAGGTTCCGTCCTTCACAAAAATACTCATGTGAAGCTTTAACAATACAATGATCACTTACAACCATTTGAAAGTAGAGTAATTCCATTTATAAGTAAAAAGATCAATTACCATTATTTAAAATAGGACATTTCCATTTAAACTTCACGGTTTCAGCAGTATCTTCCACAATAAGATACATTAAAGCAAGGCTACAGTAGAATATTTATATTTGTCAGTATTTTGGCTGCTGCTTTCACCAAGGAAGTTCTATTCTTCAGAAATCAGCAGTAAAGTTCTCCACAAATAAACAAAGGCTTGTTTCCTGGGGGAAATGCTTCTTAATATTACAGCAAAGTTCTCAAAGTCCTTCTGTTCCATGCTTTTACCAATGTGGTTTCACAAGAAGACACAGATTATTTTAATGCCCCAGGATGCCAGGAAATTTTCATTTTACTTCTTTAGATCTCTTGGATAAAAGTAGGACAGTTTGGAAAAGAATTCCCCTTGCTGTCTTATATTTCGATTCTTCAAGAAAATATGTTATGTTTTCTAAGATCTGATACTCTGTAGTTTATTTTTAGCTGCGTAGCAGTATTATTTTACACTCTTTTTTTCAGCTGTGCTACTTACCCCCTGTTATTTTCTGCTGCTGGCTCATGTATATGTTTGATTTGTCAGCCAAATTATCAGTAATGACTTTCACACTGGTAAAGTACATATACTGGTTAGATGTAATATTTCCTGTCTTAACAATTACTGAATTTTAATGTTTAGAAAACATTATGCTTCTAGTTTGAATTAAATGAGCTTCCTTCTTTCCTGTGTTAATGTGAAATCAGGTATTTCTCAATGTTACAGAAGTGGAAAGAAAAAATGTAGATGTAATGATTGATTGTACTCAGCATCCAGTAATACTCACTAAAATGCTTAAATATATGTGTACTGTAAATACTAAATGTACAATTAATAAACACTTTACCAGTAACAATGTGGATGCTTGTTTAAACCTAAATGTGTACCAAGTACTACACAAAAATAATCAGGCCGTGTTCACTCTGGTCACTCTCAAAAAATTCTACTATTTAAAAAGGTAGAAAAAAAATGACAGGGATTCTGTCAGCAGCTTTTTACTATGTAATATGAGGACGGCATGATTTAGGGGTTAAAATGCTAAATTCTGGTTTTTACTATGTAATCTGAGGACAGCATGATGTAAGCGTTAAAATACTGAATTCAAGGATGTGTTACTTATCAGGCTTTGTGTTTTTGTTTATTTACAGTGAAGGTTTTATCACCAGGACATTGTCACTGTCAGGAATAACGCTCACATGCCTGCTAGATTGACCATGCCCCTCAACTGATAAGCAATTTACTGTCAATAGACAATGTGCATAAAAAGCTTTGTTGTGGGTGGGGCTAGATTTCTGAGCTCTGCTTCATGTTACATCTAAAAACTCTGATTGTGTCACAACTTGTGCACCCAGTAAGCTAAGTGATATATCATTGGAATCAGGGTGTCTTTTCCTACATTATGCTGCTCTCAGGTGAGGTAGTTAAATCCTGGTGACAGATTCCATTAAAGGGGGAAATTGTTGTTATATTTAATTGTTGTTTCTTAAAGATAACATATTAGGCATGGTCAATAGTAAAGATTGTGGCTAGGGATGAACGAATGTGTTCAGTGATACTCGGCTATCACTCGAGTATATGGGAGCTCAGATGTGCTCCGCACTTGGCAAGCATTAGCCAGTGTTCGAATGTGAAACTCAAAACTCCACCTTGCATTTTTCGTTCCTGTTGCACAGCCAATAAGCATGCGGGGATTGCCTGTGAGTCACTGTAATGCCATAGCCATTGATGCCAGTGCACAGCTCAGGGACAGTTCTTATTGGAGAGAGAATGCTTTTCCAGGGCTGCGTGTGCACAGTTGAACAAATCAGAGTCCTCTAGCTTTGATAGTGGCACTGATTTTGAACCATCATACTAACAGCCCTTGTAAGGGATAAATCTGTGCTTTTCTGCTAGTATAAAATAAATTCTGCATTTAGCCTAGGGTGGAACAGATGCAGGAGCAGGGAGAGTGGCAGAATACAGTCTCTAGGAAGGGCTCAGATTTTGTGATACGTTGCTAAATATATATCTGCTGCATGTAACCACATTCTTTTTTTGGGGGGGGAATTGACCATATTTTCATCCATAGAGTATTACGTGCTTTGTGGTACATTTCTGTAGTATATTACACTCCAGAAAAGCATTGAATTTTTTTTGGATTCAATTTCTCACCCATAGAGTATTACGAGCTCTGTAGTACATTTCGGTGGTATATAACATCATTGACAATTTTTTTTGCATTCAATTACTCACCCATAGAGTATTACATGCTTTGTGGTACATTTCTGTGGTATATAACACTCCAAAAAAAGTTGACTTTTCTCTGTATTCAATCACTCATCAAACAGTATTATGTGCTTTGTGGTACATTTCTGTATTATATAACAAAAAAAGCATTGAAAAATATTTCTGGATTCAATTACTCACCCATAGAGTATTATGTTATTTGTGGTACATTTTTGTGGTATATAATTCTCAAAAAAAGCGTTGAAAACAATTTCTGGATTCAATTACTCATTCATACAGTATTACGTGCTTTGTGATACATTTCTGTGTTATATAATACTCCAAAAATGCATTGAAAAATTTTTCTGGATTCAATTACTCGCCCATTCAGTATCACGTGTCCTGTAGTATACGTTGGTGATATATAACACTACAAAAAAGGGTTGCAAAGTTTTTCTGGATTCAATTACTCATTCATACAGTAATATGTGCTTTATGGTATATTTCTGTGTTATATAGGACTCCAAAAGAGCTTTGAAATATTTTTCTGGATTCAATTAATCATCCATATAGTGTAGCATGCTTAGTGAGCAGCAGAGATGGCAGAATCATGTGAGACTCTTGAAAGAGTGACCAGAGGAATATTGGAGCTAGACCAAAGTGGTGGGACAGTGGAGGTGGCAGGAACTTGTGGTCCAGAACCGACAGCTTTCCCAGAACTACTAAAGCCCAAACCCAGGCCGCAGCTTTCACCGCTGGGGTACTTGCGGACTGGAAAGCCAGGATCCAGGAACTGGCAAGCAGACTATGGGGCCTAGGCTGGTCAGTAGAGACAAGGAGGCGAGCCAGGACCAGGGCTGAAGAAATGTTAGCGGGCCCTCTAGTCGCAAGTTACTGACAGTTGGCATCCCGGTGAAGTTCGTTATGTACAACAGGCAGCGGAGATGGGGGTTCCATCGAAAAGTTTGGGACCCGTCATCACATCTCATTCAACCAGCGGGCAATAATGATGGGACACTTGCCTCGAAGGCTGCAAGAGTTAACAGTAGGAACCAGAGTTACGTGCCTCAAAATGAAGGGGCTTTCCCACCTCAATGTTGGGGGATCCAGTACTACCCAAAGCTGGGTCAATTACATCCCAGGCACCTGGGAATCGGGTTCCAGGAAGCAGATAGAGGCTCACATTGAGGCCGGGAGTATGAGCTCCTGTGCATAAGAATCAGCACAAATATTTAAAAAAAGCCTCATGATGTGCCCAGTGATTTTATCAAGGGATGAAACATGTTGAGACGATCTAATATAGGGTTTATGGACTGTACGAACACTATCCATCATCTATGTTAGTGATGACACACTAGCCTCTCAAGAATAATAAAGGCAGTATGCGCTTGGTGGAATTGTATTAAATGAATGGATGAGAATAGATTTGATCTCTGCATTGATTACAAGCGACTCTTCCTCTTATCTAATAGGAGCTGTTAAAGCAGTCTACAATCGAGTAACCTATTAGATAGAATAGACTATGGTAATATTGGTGAATTTAGACTGGTGGTTATAAATTGCGCCAGAGTATATGAATATACAGGATTTTTTGGAGGGGGTATGATACAGGATGTACTTCATCTCCATCTATATATCCACCTGTAGTGTAGCACCATATCATTATTTTATCATTTTCTCACCAGTTCTTTTGCTCCACAGTTTATTTTGTATCATTGGATACACTTTCATCTTCTCCCCCATTCTTTTGCACACGCATACTGTTGCCTGTAGACCCCGTGTGTTCCTGGCATTGTGACACTCCATGACTCGTCTCAGGTTTTACTTTGTTGTTAATTATTCTTTCATTAAAATTTCTTGTTTTACCGCATGTACAATTTCGCTCTTTGCTTCCATTTTCTTTTTAGGATCCCTGTTATGATAGGAAGTGCAATATACTTTTAACCAACCCTTTCTTTGGTAACAAATTGTAACAACCCTGCTGGCATCACTGCATCGCCTCCCATCCCCCGCACAACAACTTATTTTCTGCTCCAAGCCGTGCCTGCCTGCCAGTGTACCAAGCTGTGCCTGCTTGCCCAGTGTCTCAGCCTGCCTGTTAGTCACACCTGTCCAAGTGACTTGTCCCCGAGTGGGATCAGCATCCACAGCCAGACGCCACCCTGGAGTGGCACCCGACAGCTACCTGCCGCACAGGCCTGACCTCACCATCAGGCTCCAGTGAAGACCGAGGTAGCTGTCATAGTCATGCCCCTTCCAGGGTAGTCTGGTTTGTGGCACAGTGGGGCCACAAAACCCCGGCTCGCGCCATTCAGCCAAGGCGCGAGCGTGACACAAATTATTGTAGAGGCAGTCCTCCCAGCATCAGGAGGAAGAAGAAGAAGAAGAAGCAGACACTTAAAGAGGATTACTGCATTAGCTTCCTTATAATCTTTTCCTGGCTTTGCACTTTGTGTAAAGCCTTTATGAGTGTACAAGTACAATAACTACACTTTAAAAATATTTGAATGAGGCCCCCCAGTTGATGCCATTCAGGGGTCAATGATTGAATGGAAGTTGGTCCTTATAATTTTTTCCTGGCTTTGCAGTCTCTGCAAAGTCTTTATGAGTGTAGGAGCAACAGCAACCACACTTTAAAATATTTACTTTCAATTTTTTTCTGGATTCAATTAGTCATCCATACAGTTGTTTCCTTTCAGGACTCCATGGATGATCCTCCTTTTATTTTTTTCCTGCCTTTGCAGTTTCTGCAAAGCCTTTATGAGTGTACAAGTATATCAACTAAACTTTCAAAATATTTACTTTCAATTTTTTTTCTGGTTTCAATTAGTCATCCATACAGTTTAAGACAGTTCTTGATACATTACGGTGGAATGTAATACTCCAAAAAAGGGTTTAAAATACTTTCTGGATTCAATTACTCATCTATACAGTATTACGTTCTTTGTGGTACATTATGGTAGTATATAATACTCCAAAAAAGTATTGAAAAATTTGTCTGGATTCAATACTCATCCATACAATATTATGTGCTTTGTGTTAAGTTTCGTTGGTATATAACAATCCAAAAAAAGCATTGACAAATTTGTCTGGTTTCAATTAGTCATCCATAGAGTATTAGGTGTTTTCTGTTACATTTTATGGTATATAACACTCCAAAACAGCATTGAAATATTTGTCTGGTTTCAATTACACATCCATAGAGTATTAGGTGATTTTGGTGACATTAGAGTGGTTTATAAAACTCAAGCAAGCATTGAAAATTTTGTATGAATTCAACTAGTCATCTACAGAATATTATGTGCTTTCTATTACATTTCAGTGGTATTTAACACTCCAGAAAAGCGTTGAAAAATTTGTTTCAAATCAATTACTCATCCATAGAGTATTATGTGCTTTCAGTTACATTTTGGTGGTATATAACACTTTAAAAAAGCATTGAAAAATTTGTCTAGATTCAGTTACCCATCCATGGAGTATTTGATGCTTTCTGTGACATTAAGGTGGTATATAACGCTCCAAAAAGCATTGAAAAATGTGTCTGGATTCAATTAATCATCCATATAGTGTAGCATGCTTAGTGAGCAGCAGAGATGGCAGAATCATGTGAGACTCTTGAAAGAGTGACCAGAGGAATATTGGAGCTAGACCAAAGTGGTGGGACATTGGAGGTGGCAGGAACTTGTGGTCCAGAACCGACAGCTTTCCCGGAACTACTAAGGCCCAAACCCAGGCCGCAGCTTTCACCGCTGGGGTACTTGCGGACTGGAAAGCCAGGATCCAGGAACTGGCAAGCAGACTATGGGGCCTAGGCTGGTCAGTAGAGACAAGGAGGCGAGCCAGGACCAGGGCTGAAGAAATGTTAGCGGGCCCTCTAGTCGCAAGTTACTGACAGTTGGCATCCCGGTGAAGTTCGTTATGTACAACAGGCAGCGGAGATGGGGGTTCCATCGAAAAGTTTGTGACCCGTCATCACATCTCATTCAACCAGCGGGCAATAATGATGGGACACTTGCCTCGAAGGCTGCAAGAGTTAACAGTAGGAACCAGAGTTACGTGCCTCAAAATGAAGGGGCTTTCCCACCTCAATGTTGGGGGATCCAGTACTACCCAAAGCTGGGTCAATTACATCCCAGGCACCTGGGAATCGGGTTCCAGGAAGCAGATAGAGGCTCACATTGAGGCCGGGAGTATGAGCTCCTGTGCATAAGAATCAGCACAAATATTTAAAAAAAGCCTCATGATGTGCCCAGTGATTTTATCAAGGGATGAAACATGTTGAGACGATCTAATATAGGGTTTATGGACTGTACGAACACTATCCATCATCTATGTTAGTGATGACACACTAGCCTCTCAAGAATAATAAAGGCAGTATGCGCTTGGTGGAATTGTATTAAATGAATGGATGAGAATAGATTTGATCTCTGCATTGATTACAAGCGACTCTTCCTCTAATCTAATAGGAGCTGTTAAAGCAGTCTACAATCGAGTAACCTATTAGATAGAATAGACTATGGTAATACTGGTGAATTTAGACTGGTGGTTATAAATTGCGCCAGAGTATATGAATATACAGGATTTTTTGGAGGGGGTATGATACAGGATGTACTTCATCTCCATCTATATATCCACCTGTAGTGTAGCACCATATCATTATTTTATCATTTTCTCACCAGTTCTTTTGCTCCACAGTTTATTTTGTATCATTGGATACACTTTCATCTTCTCCCCCATTCTTTTGCACACGCATACTGTTGCCTGTAGACCCCGTGTGTTCCTGGCATTGTGACACTCCATGACTCGTCTCAGGTTTTACTTTGTTGTTAATTATTCTTTCATTAAAATTTCTTGTTTTACCGCATGTACAATTTCGCTCTTTGCTTCCATTTTCTTTTTAGGATCCCTGTTATGATAGGAAGTGCAATATACTTTTAACCAACCCTTTCTTTGGTAACAAATTGTAACAACCCTGCTGGCATCACTGCATCGCCTCCCATCCCCCGCACACCAACTTATTTTCTGCTCCAAGCCGTGCCTGCCTGCCAGTGTACCAAGCCGTGCCTGCTTGCCCAGTGTCTCAGCCTGCCTGTTAGTCACACCTGTCCAAGTGACTTGTCCCCGAGTGGGATCAGCATCCACAGCCAGATGCCACCCTGGAGTGGCACCCGACAGCTACCTGCCGCACAGGCCTGACCTCACCATCAGGCTCCAGTGAAGACCGAGGTAGCTGTCGTAGTCATGCCCCTTCCAGGGTAGTCTGGTTTGTGGCACAGTGGGGCCACAAAACCCCGGCTCGCGCCATTCAGCCAAGGCGTGAGCGTGACACAAATTATTGTAGAGGCAGTCCTCCCAGCATCAGGAGGAAGAAGAAGAAGAAGCAGACACTTGAAGAGGATTACTGCATTAGCTTCCTTATAATCTTTTCCTGGCTTTGCACTTTGTGTAAAGCCTTTATGAGTGTACAAGTACAATAACTACACTTTAAAAATATTTGAATGAGGCCCCCCAGTTGATGCCATTCAGGGGTCAATGATTGAATGGAAGTTGGTCCTTATAATTTTTTCCTGGCTTTGCAGTCTCTGCAAAGTCTTTATGAGTGTAGGAGCAACAGCAACCACACTTTAAAATATTTACTTTCAATTTTTTTCTGGATTCAATTAGTCATCCATACAGTTGTTTCCTTTCAGGACTCCATGGATGATCCTCCTTTTATTTTTTTCCTGCCTTTGCAGTTTCTGCAAAGCCTTTATGAGTGTACAAGTATATCAACTAAACTTTCAAAATATTTACTTTCAATTTTTTTTCTGGTTTCAATTAGTCATCCATACAGTTTAACACAGTTCTTGATACATTACGGTGGAATGTAATACTCCAAAAAAGGGTTTAAAATACTTTCTGGATTCAATTACTCATCTATACAGTATTACGTTCTTTGTGGTACATTATGGTAGTATATAATACTCCAAAAAAGTATTGAAAAATTTGTCTGGATTCAATACTCATCCATACAATATTATGTGCTTTGTGTTAAGTTTCGTTGGTATATAACAATCCAAAAAAGCATTGACAAATTTGTCTGGTTTCAATTAGTCATCCATAGAGTATTAGGTGTTTTCTGTTACATTTTATGGTATATAACACTCCAAAACAGCATTGAAATATTTGTCTGGTTTCAATTACACATCCATAGAGTATTAGGTGATTTTGGTGACATTAGAGTGGTTTATAAAACTCAAGCAAGCATTGAAAATTTTGTATAAATTCAACTAGTCATCTACAGAATATTATGTGCTTTCTATTACATTTCAGTGGTATTTAACACTCCAGAAAAGCGTTGAAAAATTTGTTTCAAATCAATTACTCATCCATAGAGTATTATGTGCTTTCAGTTACATTTTGGTGGTATATAACACTTTAAAAAAGCATTAAAAAATTTGTCTAGATTCAGTTACCCATCCATGGAGTATTTGATGCTTTCTGTGACATTAAGGTGGTATATAACGCTCCAAAAAGCATTGAAAAATGTGTCTGGATTCAATTAATCATCCATAGATTGTTAAATGCTTTCTATTACATTTTGGTGGTATGCAGAACTCCAAAAAAGCATTGAAGAATTTCTCTGAACACAATTACTCATACATACAATATTATGTGCTTTGTGCTAAATGTCGGTGGAATATAAAACTCCAAAAAAAGTTCCTAAAATTGTTTATGGATTAAGTTAGTCATCCATACAGTTTAATGCTGTTCTTGTTACATTATGGTGGTATATAAAACTAAAAAAATCTTCAAAATGTTGTTATTGATTCAATTATTCATCCATATAGTTTAACTCAGTTCTTTGTACATTATCGGGGTATATAAAATTCCAAAAAAAATTAGAAAAATTTTATGGCTTCAATTATTCATCCACACACCTTCCTGATAAGGTTAACTCCTTTACACCCCAAACTTGCTTTCACCTTCCTGATAAGGCCAAATTTTACAATTCTGACCAGTGTAATTTTATGTGGTAATGACTGTGGAAAGCATCAATGGATCTCATTGATTTTGGGATTGTTTTTTTCATGACATATTGTACTCCATGATAGTGGTAAAATGTCTTCGATATGACTTGCGTTTAATTAAAAAACAGAAATTTGGTGAAAATTTTGTAAATTTTGCAATTTTCAAACTTGTAATTGTTATGCCCTTAAAGCAGGGGTCACACTTGTGAGAAACACACACACGAGTCTTGCATCTGAATACCCAGCACTACCGCTGGTACTCGGGACTGGAGCGCTCAGCTGCATAGAAATGCATGCACCTGCACACTCTGGTCCCGAATGCCAGCGGCAGTGCTGGGTATTGAGATGCGAGACTCATGCGAGTTTCTCGCAAGTGTGACCCCGGCCTAAATCACAGAGTTATGTCACACAAAATAGCTATGATTAAGATTTCCCACATTTTTACTTTACAAATTTTTGAAACATATTTTTTTTGCTAGGAAGTTGGAAGAGTTAAAATTTGACCAGTGATTTCTCATTTTTCGAACAAAATTTACCAAACAATATTTTTAGGGACCACATCACATTGAAATGACTTTGAGGGCCAATATGACATAAAACACCCATAATTGATACCATTCGAAAAACGGTACTCCTAAAGGTGCTCAACATCACATTCAAGAAGTTTATTAACCCTTTAGGTGCTTCACAGGATTTTTTGCAAAGTGGAAGGAAAGAAATGAACATTTAATTTTTTCTTACAAAAATGTTATTTTAGACCTTAAATTTCTTTATTTTCACAAGGGGAGCAATGAAAATGGACCCCAACATTTGTTACACAATTTCTCCTAAGCACCGCAATACTCTATATTTGGGGGAAAAGTGCTGTTTGGGGTGCATAGAAGGGTTCGGAAGGGAAGGAGTGACATTTGACTTTTTGAAAGTAAAATTTGCTGGAATCATTAGTGGATGCCTTGTCGCGTTTGGAGAACCCCTGATGTAGCCAAACAGTGGAAACCCCACACAAGTGGTGGCATTTTGGAAACTAGAATGGATTTAGATGTGGGGTGAGCAGCTTGAACCCCCAGGTGCTTCACAGAAGTTTATAACATTGAGTCGTGAAAATCTCTTAGCCCCAATTGTTTTATTTTTACAAGGGTAACAGGAGAAATTGCAACTTACAATTTGTTGTTCAATTTCTCCTGAGTATGCCTATATGCCATATGTGGGGTAAAACTACTGGTTGGATGCACGGCATAGCTCTGAAGGGAAGGAGCGCCATTAAAAGTGCAAAAATTGCTGGAATCATTAGCAGACGCCATGTTCCATTTGAAGAGTCCCCTATGTGCCTAAACAGGGGAAACCCCCACAAGTGACCGCATTTTGGAAACTAGACCCCTCAAGGAATGTACCTAGATGTGTGGTGAGTAGAGTTGAGCGACTTTTGGTTTTTTAGGGTCGAGTTTTGTTTCGTGAAACCCGACTTTTCCAAAAGTCGGGTCGAGCAAGATCGGCCGATTATAGGGAAAAGTCGGGGTCGTCCCGAAACACGAAACCCAATGTAAGTCAATGGGGAATAAAAGTCGGCAGTGAGAGGAGGACACGAAACACACCTACAGTGCTCATTTGAATGCCAAAAGCATCAATTCTTCTTACTTAAGCTTGTCAACCTTAATTAACTTCATAATACAAGTTACGCACTGAAAAATGGGGGTTATTTGGCTCCCCCACTGCATCTAGCTCACTCTCTGATTTTGAACCAGTCACAGAAGAAGAAGTAAGCAGGCTCCTTGCATCTTCTCGCCCAACTACTTGCACCAGTGACCCATTTCCGTCACATCTCCTCCAGTCCCTGTCCCCTGCTGTCACCCCTCACCTAACTAAAATATTTAACCTCTCTCTCTCTTCTGGTATTTTTCCCTCCTCATTTAAGCATGCCATCATACATCCACTACTTAAAAAACCATCCCTCGATCAAAACTGTGCCGCTAACTATAGACCTGTCTCTAATCTTCCCTTCATCTCTAAACTCCTGGAACGTCTGGTCCACTCCTGTCTTATCCGCTATCTCTCAGAAAACTCTGTTCTCGACCCTCTCCAATCCGGTTTCCGCTCTTTACACTCCACTGAAACTGCCCTCACCAAAGTCTCTAATGATCTGCTAACAGCTAAATCAAATGGTCATTACTCCATGCTAATTCTCTTGGATCTCTCTGCAGCATTCGACACTGGATCATCAGCTCCTCCTCACTATGCTCCATTCCATTGGCCTCAAGGACACCGTTCTCTCCTGGTTCTCCTCCTATCTCTCCGACCGCTCCTTTACTGTATCTTTTGCCGGTTCCTCCTCCTCTCACCTTCCCCTTACTGTTGGGGTCCCCCAAGGATCAGTTCTAGGCCCCCTCCTCTTCTCCTTGTACACTGCCCCTATTGGTCAAACAATCAGTAGATTTGGTTTCCAGTACCATCTCTATGCTGATGACACCCAATTATACGCTTCTTCTCCTGACATCACGCCAGCCTTTCTAGAAAACACCGGCGATTGTCTAAACGCTGTGTCTAACATCATGTCCTCACTATATCTGAAACTGAACCTGTCAAAGACTGAACTCCTGGTGTTTCCTCCCTCTACTAATGTACCTATACCCGACATTGCCATTTCTGTGTGTGGTTCCACTATTACTCCCCAGCAACAGGCCCGCTGTCTTGGGGTCATACTTGATTCCGAGCTTTCCTTTGCCCCCCACATTCGATCAGTGGCTCGCTCTTGTCATCTGCACCTCAAAAACATTTCTAGAATTCGACCTTTTCTTACTTTTGACTCTGCAAAAACTCTTACTGTTTCTCTTATTCATTCTCGTCTGGACTATTGTAACTCTCTTCTAATCGGTCTCCCTCTTACCAAACTCTCCCCTCTCCAATCTGTCTTGAATGCTGCAGCCAGGATAATATTCCTCACCAATCGTTACACTGATGCCTCTACCTTGTGCCAGTCATTACACTGGCTACCCATCCACTCCAGAATTCAGTATAAACTTATTACCCTCACCCACAAAGCCCTCCATGGCTCAGCACCACCCTACATCTCCTCCCTTGTTTCAGTATACCACCCTACCCGCGCACTCCGTTCTGCTGATGACTTGAGGTTAGCATCCTCAATAGTCAGAACCTCCCACTCCCGTCTCCAAGACTTTACACGCGCCGCGCCAATTCTTTGGAATGTACTTCCCAGGTTAATACGATTAGTCCCCAATCCCCAAAATTTTAAGCGTGCCCTGAAAACGCATTTATTCAGACTGGCCTATCGCCTCAACACATTAACCTAATCTATCCCTGTGTGGCACAGCCAAAAGTTTTACCATAACCAGATTTCCCGCATCATGTTCCCACATGCTTTATGCATCCATTAGCCCTCTGTGTCTGTACTGTTGCACACTTAACATTATGGCTGGTCCATACAATCAGGGCAATTGTTACCACCCACCTTTCGTGTCTACCTCTTTCCTCATAGACTGTAAGCTTGCGAGCAGGGCCCTCTTTCCTCTTGGTATTTGTTATAATCTACTGTATGCGATTATTGTTATGCTGTAATGTCTATTGTCTGTACAAATCCCCTCTGAAATGTAAAGTGCTGCGGAATATGTCGGCGCTATAAAAATAAAATTTATTATTATTATTATTAAAGTTGTGGGGGGGTAGGGCTGGCTCCAGGTTTTCATGTGCCTTGGGCGAAAGAGCGCCCCTTTAACACATACCACAACTCATCATGCTCCGATACGGCAGAGAAATAGCGGTATAGTACAATGAAAAATACTTCACTTTTTACATCTCATGACGAGGCCCATCTATTTCTCCATACAGAATCATTGGTCCCATATAATGTTTGAAACAGTATATGATGAGCTCCACATAATGCTACAGTATATGTTGGTCCCCATGGATGAAGCTCCACTGTCTTATGGGCCCAAATAATGCTCCAAACATAATGGGCCCCATTTCTAATGCTCTAGTGTATAATGGGCCCTGTAAATGCTGCTCCAGTGTCTGATGTCCACCTTTGGAAAGTTCCAGTGTATGGTGGGCCCCATCTATCATTCTCCAGAGTATAGTGCTCCCCAAAAATTGCTGTCCCAACATTGAAAACAATGAAATAAGTCTCCTGTAGTCTGGACTCCTCGTCGTCCCCATCTTCCATCTCACTGCACAGTATTTCAACCTTGAAAGTGCTGTGATCCTGAGCAAGCAGGGGGGCCCACTCGTTGGCGACGGCACTGGCACAGGGCCCCTGATAGTACGGTGGTGTGTCTGATGGCGGGTGGGCCGAACCTGCACTTTCATCTGCAGCTTCCTCTTTGTCACCGTGTAAGATGGAACTGTATATGGGAAGGGTAACCTGAGTTTCATCAGGGTCAGATTCAGGCCGTGTAGCGTGCGAGGGGAATGTAGTGGTCTGGGTCAATGTACCAGCAGATTCATCGAGCAGTGACTGGGCATCAGTGCACTTGTGTCGCCCCCAGGAGTACGGTCACCACAGTGGCATTACCTTCCTCCTAGGGAGTGTGATGTCATGCTTGGAAGCAACGAAGGATCTCTCTAGCAGGTTAACTGATTGGGCGGCGTTATTCCCACGAGTCATGACCCTCCAAACAGCGTTCATGAAGGCAAAGTGTTTGTTTTACGTGGGCAGTATGGTTGCAAAGCTGAACCTTAAAGGAATGTCCAGAAGGGCACCACCAGGAGTGGAGCCTACGGTTAAATTCGACTCCACCTGGGAAACCTCAACCATGCCAGCTACAGAACAGATGCACACATTGCAAGCTTAATTCCGTTAACGAACGAGACTCCGTCATGCCCCGCGGTCCGAGTCCGGCTTACTAGAGGGACACGTGAGGCTCTGGCACATGAGATTGGCCAATAACTGGTGTGTCATGCCCTTACATGTCCGTGGCTGCATGTGCGCTACACTGAAAAGGCCAGCGTTTGTCGCTTACAGGTGCAGATAACCCGCTGAACAACGTTAGTGATGGGGATCACTGATTACAATTATTACCCGCGAACGATGATTTCCCAGTAAGTGCAGGTCAACCGCAGTTCCGCAATTAGGCCTAACCGTCATTCCTGAAAAAATGAAAAACTTACGTGTGCAAACCACAGGTGCTGTATCTTGCTTAACAGCTCACCAGCCGTTCTCACGCCCAGTATGGATTACACGTGATTGCACAAAGGTGAGAAAGGGTACCGTATCCCCGGATAACATGTATGGATAGCGTACACATTCAAAATATATGTCTATACATCAGGAGGCAGGCTCAGACGGTGTTAGGCCCAGTATGGCTTGCACGTGATTGCACAAAGGTGAGAAAGGGTACCGTATCCCCAGATAACATGTATGGATAGCGTACACATTCAAAATATATGTCTATACATCAGGAGGCAGGCTCAGACGGTGTTAGGCCCAGTATGGATTGCACGTGATTGCACAAAGGTGAGAAAGGGTACCGTATCCCCGGATAACATGTATGGATAGCGTACACATTCAAAATATATGTCTATACATCAGGAGGCAGGCCCAGACGGTGTCAGGCACAGTATGGATTTGACGGCCCAGACTACACAGCGGAGGAGCAGGGAGAGGTAAAGATTGCAAATGCTGGGGCCCTGCCCAAGCAAGGGGGGCCCACTCGTGGGCGTCGGTACTGGCACTGGGCCCCTCATAGTACGGCGGTGTGTCTGACGGCGGGTGTGCACCACCACCGTCAGAGACACTTGATTGCACTATGAGGGACCCTGTGCCAGTGCCCGCGCCCAAGAGTCGGACTACCCACCTGTCCAGGGCAACGGCACTCGCACGGTGTCGTGCGCTAGGTGGTGACCCCGGCCATGGGGGGGGAGGCAGCACAGTTAGGGAGTTTTAGAAAGTGGCATATGTTGATGCTGGACATTCAGCTGATGAAAAAGGCGAAATAGGTCAAGTCCCAGGAAGAGGTGGACCAAAGCAAGCCATTTTTCTGTCACCCTATGTGTCATCAGGGGAAGGTGGGACAAAATCCTTGGAAACCCATGCATGGTTCATTTTAATGAAGGTTAGATCATCCACATTTTGGGTTGACAGACGGGTCCTTTTTTCTGTCAGGATTGATCCAGCTGCACTGAAGACTCTTTCCGATAGCACACTTGCAGCTGGGCAAGCAAGCTCCTGTAAGGCATATTGTGCCAATTCAGGCCAGGTGTCCAGTTTAGCAGCCCAATAGTCAAAGGGGAATGACCTGTGTGGGAGAACATCGATATGGTAGGAAAAGTAGTTTGTAACCATAGTTGACAACTGCTGTCTCCTGTCACTTTCCATCGATGCAGTATTACCAGTTGTGTGAGCGGTACTTGAAAAATCAGTCCACAACATTGTCATGAAACCCCTGTCTCCAACGCCACTTCTGCTGTGTGCACCATGAACACCTCTGCCAAGCTGCCCCCGGCCCGTACGGCTTGTGTGAGAACCATCACCGCTGCTGTGTGCTGGGAATGCCTCAAGCAACCGATTTACCAGAGTTGCTTGTTTATTAGCCAATATTAGGTCAAGGTTCTCCTGTGGCATGATGTTTTTTAATTTGCCTTTATAGCATGGATCCAGGATGCTGGCCAACCAGTAGTCGTCATCGTTCATCATTTTGGCAATGCGGGGGTCCCTTTTTAGGATCTGCAAGGCATAATCTGACATGTGGGCCAATGTTCCCGGTGTCAATGATGCACTGCGAGTGCTGGGTGGAGGAGCACTTTCTGGCAAATCCACATCCCTCCAGTCACACACAAACCCTGTACCAGACCTTGCCACGTCAACATTTTCACTTGCCCCACGAGATGCATCCTCCTCCCCTAAGTAATCATCCCCATCATCATCCTCCTCCTCCTCTTCTTCCTCCACCTCGTCCAGGAGAGGTCCCTGAGCAGACAATGGCTGAATGTCATCAAGGATTCCCTCCTCCTCTTCCTCCTCATCAACATTGGCTGCAGACGCCTGCTCCTTAAGGTGCGTCAACGTTTGCATGAGCAGACGCATAAGTGGGATGCTCATGCTTAGGATGGCATCATCTGCGCTTACCAGCCGTGTGCATTCCTCAAAACACTGAAGGACTTTACAGAGGTCTTTCAGCTTCGACCACTGCACACCTGTCAACTCCATGTCTGCTCTCAAAGTGCCTGGCTGTGTATCCTCCCACAAATGCATTATGGACTGCCTCTGCTCGCACAGCCGCTCCACCATGTGCAGGGTGGAGTTCCACCTTGTTGCAATGTCGATAATGAGGTGGTGGTTGGGAAGGTGGAGCAATCGCTGCAGCTTCTGCATACGAACGGAGTGTACAGGCGACCGGCGGATGTGCGCGCACAGTCTTCGCACCTTCTGGAGCAGGGCTGTTAACTCCGGATAATTTTTGAGGAAGCACTGCACCACCAGGTTCAAGGTGTGAGCCAAGCAAGGTATGTGGCTGAGTTTTGAAAGGGCTATGGCTGCCACAAAATTACTGCCGTTATCACTAACTACCTTGCCTGCCTCAAGATGTACACTGCCCAGCCATGACTCAGTTTGTCGCTTCAAGTACTCGGCCAGCACCTCAGCGGTGTGTCTGTCGCCCAAACACATCATGTGCAACACAGCCTGCTGACGCTTTCCACTAGCTGCTCGATAGGGGGACACCTCGTGTGCAACAGTGGCAGCTGCAGATGGAGTGCTCGTACGACTGCGCTCTGTGGACGAGCTTTCGCTTCTGGAGGAGGAGGGTCGAACGCCTACAGCCAACTGTTTCCTATACCGTGGGCTAGGCAGCACTGTCCCACCACCGCTGTCCCCTGTGGACCCTGCATCCACCACATTAACCCAGTGCGCAGTGATGGACACGTAACGGCCCTGGCCATGCCGACTGGACGATGCATCAGTTGTGAGGTGCACCTTTCCACTCACTGACTGCTTGAGTGCATGGACAATGCGGTCTTTTACATGATGGTGGAGGGCTGGGATGGCTTTGCGAGAGAAGAAGTGGCGACTGGGTAGGTCATAGCGTGGTACTGCATAGGCCATGAGTTCGCGGAAAGCTGCGCTTTCCACCAACCGATAGGGCATCATCTCAAACGAGATTAGTTTGGCAATGTGGGCGTTCAAACCCAGTGTACGCGGATGAGAGACTGAGTACTTTCTTGACCTACTCATAGTGTCTGGGAGGGTGAGCTGGACTTGAGAGCTGCATATGGTGGAAGTAGCGGTGGACAGGGTGGACTGAGAGAGGGTTGATGATGGTGATGGAGTTGGTGTTCTTTCTGATGGCCTAGATTCAGTATTTCGTTGATATAACAGTGGGATTCCCTGACTGCTGTGGCCTTGCAACGACACCTCAACATTTGCTGCTGTGCTAACCGGTGGGCTTACAGTGGGGGAAACAATGTAGCGTTGTTGACTACCTTCTTTGTGATCAGTTGCACATGTGGCACTTGAGGTTTGGTGTTGTGTCTACGCTTGCAAGTGCATGCTGGTTAAATGTCTAAGCATGCAACTGGTATTCAAATTTTTCAGATTTTTCCCTCGGCTAAAGGTCTTTGCCCACTTCTTACAGATAACCTTGGCCTGATCATGAGGATTTTGTTCAAAAAAGTGCCACACTGCACTCTTCCTACTTTGGCAGACATTTTGCGGCCTAGCACGCTGTGATCTTTTGACCCTCTGGACAAGCTGTCCAGCAACTCTTTTGATTTTTGGAACCTGTCTTTGGAGTGCTCCGGGCCTGCCAGATAACAGCTGTTGCGATGTCGATGTCTGCTGTGGATGCTCCTCCTCATCTGAGCTATTGGAAGCAGCACCCTCTTCCCCCAATGGATGCCAATCTGGGTCAACAACTGGGTCATCCATCACCTCCTCTTCAATGTCATGTGCACCTTCCTCTGTGTCACCGTGTATGGTGGTATAGTGTGCGGGAAGGGGCACCTGAGTCTCATCAGGGTCAGAATCTGGCTCTGTACACTGCGAGGACAATGTAGTGCTCTGAGTGAATGTACCAGCAGAATCATCTATCAGCGGCTGTGCATCAGTTCACTCCATGTCAGATTCATCTTGGCCTGGGTAATTCACCATTTCACTTGATAATCCAGGCATGGTATGTGAAAACAGCTCCATGGAGTAATCATTAGTATGGCCTGCGTCATCCTTCAATCTTGGTTGGGGTGAAGGACACAAGGAAAGGTGTGGTTCATGAACATGAGCCTCCAATGACGACTCAGTGCTTTTATTTTTTACAACTTCAGAAGAGGAGGCGATAGAGCTGGAGGCTGAGTCAGCAATGTAAGACAAAACTTTTTCCTGAAGCACTGGCTTTAAAAGCGGTTTGCCAACTCCTAGAAAACTAAGCCTTTGAGGCCTTGTGGAGCAAGACGATGACGCAGGCTCAACACCTCCTGCATTCGGTACTATTTTGCTTTTGCCACTACCATCAGATCCACCACCAACACCATCATTACCAGCTACCAACCCCTGCCCAATTCCACGGCCTCTTCCACCAGCCTTCCTCATTTTTGGTAGAAATGTAGACAAAATCCAACAAACTATATAGTAATGTAAAACAAGGTACAAGGTGTCTATAGGACAGGGGAGATTTTGAATTTCTGCAGACACTTGTGGACACTGGACACTTTTGGATTGTGTGAGGCCCCCTGAATATCACAGCGCTATGTCACTGGCTCGATGTCGCAGGTGTGAAAAATGTCAGTAGAGAATAAGGGAGATTTTGAATTTCTGCACACACTAGTGGACACTGGACACTTTTGGATTGTGTGAGGCCCACTGAATATCAGAGCGCTATATCACAGGCTCGATGGCACAGGTGTGAAAAAAGTGACTACAGGATAAGGGAGATTTTGAATTTCTGCACACACTAGTGGACACTGGACACTTTTGGATTGTGTGAGGCCCACTGAATATCAGAGCGCTATGTCACAGGCTCGATGGCACAGGTGTGAAAAAAGTGACTACAGGATAAGGGAGATTTTGAATTTCTGCACACACTAGTGGACACTGGACACTTTTGGATTGTGTGAGGCCCACTGAATATCAGAGCGCTATGTCACAGGCTCGATGGCACAGGTGTGAAAAAAGTGACTACAGGATAAGGGAGATTTTGAATTTCTGCACACACTAGTGGACACTGGACACTTTTGGATTGTGTGAGGCCCACTGAATATCAGAGCGCTATGTCACAGGCTCGATGGCACAGGTGTGAAAAAAGTGACTACAGGATAAGGGAGATTTTGAATTTCTGCACACACTAGTGGACACTGGACACTTTTGGATTGTGTGAGGCCCACTGAATATCAGAGCGCTATGTCACAGGCTCGATGGCATAGGTGTGAAAAAAGTGACTACAGGATAAGGGAGATTTTGAATTTCTGCACACACTAGTGGACACTGGACACTTTTGGATTGTGTGAGGTCCACTGAATATCAGAGCGCTATGTCACAGGCTCGATGGCACAGGTGTGAAAAAAGTGACTACAGGATAAGGGAGATTTTAAATTTCTGCACACACTAGTGGACACTGGACACTTTTGGATTGTGTGAGGCCCACTGAATATCAGAGCGCTATGTCACAGGCTCGATGGCACAGGTGTGAAAAAAGTGACTACAGGATAAGGGAGATTTTGAATTTCTGCACACACTAGTGGACACTGGACACTTTTGGATTGTGTGAGGCCCACTGAATATCAGAGCTCTATGTCACAGGCTCGATGGCACAGGTGTGAAAAAAATGACTACAGGATAAGGGAGATTTTGAATTTCTGCACACACTAGTGGACACTGGACACTTTTGGATTGTGTGAGGCCCACTGAATATCAGAGCGCTATGTCACAGGCAGAAATTGGCTAGTGTATCACAAACTACAAGGTGTATGTAGAATTGGTCAGAATAGGAATCTCCCTAGAGTGTAGGTCTGTAAGAACGGAACAAGTCCTCCACTTATCCTTCCACAGTGACACACAGATAGCTTCACTGTGGCTGTGATAACAGCCGTTACACAGTACTGTGTGAGGAGTGTACACCGCTGTATGGTGTGAAAAAATGCACGCTCAGTACCTCAGCAGGACAAAAAAAAAAAATTGGGATTGCTTTTAAAAAAGCAGTTTGCAGAGCAGTGGGTAAACAGCAATGCAGCTGTCAGGAAGCCTTAGAAGGCAGCCTAACAACCAACACCGCTGATCCACCACAATATAGCCTCCCCTTGCACTGCACACACAGTGACTGGTGTGTTGTACAGGCAAAATCGCTAGCAGCAGAAGCAATTTTTTTTTCTTCTTCCCTGCCTAACGCTCTCCCTACAGAATCAGCAACCTCTCCCTATGCTAAGATCGGCAGAAGTAAGATGGCGGTCGGCGTGCACGCCCTTTTATAACCCCTGTGACGCCCACCAAAGCAAGCCAATCACTTGCATGCCCTTCTGAAAGATGGTGGTGACCCCTGCCTATGTCATCACGTTGCCCACAGTGTCCGTGGATCCTGATTGGCTGAAAAAGAGCGCAAAACAAACTTTTGAAATGTGACTTTGGCGCGTAAGTCGCCGACCTCGTGGCCGACCTCATCCTAGGGTCGGGTTTCGTTTCATGAAACCCGACTTTGCCAAAAGTCGGCGACTTTTGAAATTTTTCGACCCGTTTCGCTCAACTCTAGTGGTGAGCACTTTGAATCCCCTGATGCTTCACAGAAGTTTATAACGTTTAGCTGGGAAAATAAATAATCAAAATTTTCCCACAAAAATATTATTTTAGGCCCAACTTATTTTAATTTCACAAAGGTAACAGGAGAAAATGGAACCCAAAATTTGTTGTGCAATTTTTCCTGAGTATGCATATACCCCATATGTGGAGGAAAACTACAGTTTGGGCACACGGCAGGGCTCAGAATGGAAGGAGTGATGTTGTGGAATGGGGGTTTTGATGCAAAGGTGGGTGTCATGTAACTTTTGGAGAGCCCCTGATATGCCTAAACAATGGAACCTCCCAAAAGTTACCCCGTTTTGGAAACTAGACCCCTCAAGGAATTTATTTAAACATGTAGTAAGCACCTTGAACCACCAGGTGCTTCACAGAATTTTACGTTAATCTTTGAAAATGAAAAAAAATTTTTTTTACCACAAAACTGTTGTTAGTCCAAACTTTTTTCATTTTCTCAAGGTTAGCAGGAGAACATGGACACCAAAATTTGGTTGTGCCATTTCTCCTGAGTACGGTGATACCTCATATATGGTCAAAAATTACTTTTGAGGCAAAGTGCAAAGCTCAGAAGGGACTATGTGCCTTCTTGGAGTTCAGATTTTGCTGGAATGGTTTGAGGGTGCCAGTCACAACGGCAGAGCCCCTGAGGTGTCAGAAAAGCTGAAATCCCCCCATATATGATCTCATTTTACACACTACATCCCCACTGAATTCATTTAGGGGTGAAGTAATCATGTTGACACCACATGTGCCTCACAGAAATTTATACTATTGGGCAGCGAAAAAAGAATAATTGCATTTTTACGACTAAAATGATGTTAATTTTGGATCTCAGTTTGTGGTAAAAATTTTTCCTGCATGCACCAATACCCTATATGTCATTGGCAAATACTTTTCAGGCACCATGCAAAGCTCAGAAGTGAAGGAGCACCATATTATAATGCAGATTTTATTAGTTGGTTTGCGGGTGCCATGACCTACTGGGGGAGCCCTTGAAGTGCCAGGACATCAGTAAGGGTCCCGTTACACTTAACGATGCACCAGCGATCCCGACAACGATACGACCTAGTAGGGATCGCTGGTGCGTCGCTAAATGATCGCTGGTAAGCTGCCAAACAGGCAGATCTCTTCAGCAATGCAGCAACGATCCAGCGATCAAACACAGCGATGCATGCTGACCAGCGGGATGCCGATGACGAAAAAATGGCCCAGGACATTCCTGCATGATCAGCGATATCCTGCAGGGGGGGCGGTCGCTGCTGCGTGTCTCAAAATCGGTGACGCATTAGCGATCTCACCAGCGATCTCGCTTTGTGAGACGGGGCCTTTACCCTCATAAGTGACTCTATTTGACAAACTACACCTTTTGTTGAATTAATCTATGGGTGCAGTGATCATATTAACACCACAAGTGTGTCACAGAATTTTGCAAACTACCGTTCTAGTGACCAGTATGTTGCAATCACCAGTACGTTGCAGTGCCTAGCACGTTGTGATGCCCAGCGCATTGTTTTGGAGACACATACCTGTAAATTACTTGAGCTGTCATCACGACTGAAATGCCAAACATGTGGATGCTAAATGTGGTTTAGGCACACTAAGGTCCAGAAGGGAGGGGGCATTTGGATTTGGGAGCACAGAATTTGCTAAATTACTTTTGGAAGGGCGAGGAGCCATTTCGCTTTTCCAGAGCCTGTAACGTGGAAATCCCTTTTATTTCCATTGACAGGTGATGGACCTGCGTTGGGTATTTTTTCATGGATTGACTTGAAGCTTTTGTTAGGAACAGTTTACATTTTGGATCACATTTATTATGCACTCTTTGCTGAGCACTTATTTTGGTGTTTCCATCTAAATATCTGAGTGATTCAGTTGAAACCCCGAAGGAGGCATTCACTATAATGAGGCAGCAGAGTTGCTCTGGCCTTTGTTCGCAACTAAAAAAATGGACACTGCTGGATCATAGGCCAGAAAGCATCCATGGTGCCTCCATCTGCCTCATTATAAGGAATCTTCCCCCAGGGGTTCAGTCTGAATCACATATTTCAGAGATTTACACGGAATCCCCGATGTAAGCGCTCAGCGCAGAGTGCAGGATAGATGTGAGCCAGCCCTTACTGCGACCTTTGGGAGGCAGAATGAAAAAAAATCAACAGCAGGTGAAGAATTGGTTTCATTTATTTTTTACGCGGTTCCTCATGCGGTATAAGTAATTAGACGACTTTATTCTTTGGGTTAATGTGATTACAGTGTTACCAGATTTAAATAGATTTTTCCTGTTTGGCTGCTGTCAGACTAAAAGATGCTGTTTTTTGCAAAAGCTAGTTTTTGCATCACTATATTTTGAGAGCTATAATCTTTCCATATTTTGGGGTAAAATATAAAAAAATACAGGCCACATATTGAACACTGAGGCAGAATATTTCTTCTGTTCTGTCTGGATGCAAAATAAATGAAATTTCCTCATCTTTCATTAATGTGAGTGCCAAGTTTATTTTTGTTTAGATTACAAGTTAGATACCCTACTTGAGCACCATCCACAAGTCTTTTTTTGTTGAGTGCCTTGTTGTTTTCTATTTTCACTGTGATATCTCCGTCAGACTTGAGAGAAAATAATTCCAGCTCACCAGTAAATGCATTTCAGTAGCTTCAGGAGCACGGACCCATGCTCACTGGTTTTAAATATTTAAGCAGAGCACATTCATTACTTGGGGTTGTCATGATTAAGGGAGCTTAGTCTCCAGAAACGCGTCGATATCCACACCTATCGGGTATTGTCCTGAAGATTTTATCCTCCATGTAAGGAGTTTTGTGAATAAAAACCTAATCTTCATGGAATCAGTAGAGCTGGACATTTCTTCTTTGTTGGATCTCCATCAGACGCCTGATCTATCTTTAAGTTACAAATTGTTGCATTTCAGGCCTCCATTCCACTGTATTTGCTATGCTTTACCCTAGTTATTGACACCAGTTTGATGACAAAAAATAAATTTTTACCTACATTCCAGATATTTTAAAGTGTGTTTTCTCGCACATGGATCACATACAAGTTCACTCCCAATTCACCAATTGTAGTGAACGTGGAAAATATTGTAGTCCAATTAAAATGGGCAAAGTACGTAGCAAGGGACGGGGAAGTGGACGTGATGGTGATGGTACATACAAAGGCTGAGGCTGTGGGAAAGCTGAAATTGTGCTACAACAAACACCGACATGCTCTGGCATGACCTTCCTGTCCGAATTCATAGGGGACCGCAGAACAGCACTATTGATACCAGAGCAGTGTCAAAAGGTTGTTGGTTGGATAGCGGATAATGCTTCTGTCAGGAACACCGCACTGCACTTGCTCACTGAGCCAGTGCGCATGTCCTGAGTAAGACAACCTGTGCTCAGAGATACCTGTGGAGCGGGCAGCAGCAGTGAAGGTGTGTGCTTCAGACCCACAGGACCTGAAGCATGTGACTGCTGGGGGCGTGGCTTAAACTCCCAAGAGCTAGGAGCTGCAGGAAAACTCCTAGAATGGTAACTACGGAACAAAGTTACTAATTGGCATAGACAGGGAAATAAACCAGATCAGGCCGGGGTCAAAGCACGAGATAGCACGACAATTACCAAAGGGCAAGACAGAACTGATAGTCAAGACGTAGCCAAGAAGTCCGAAACCAGAGGAGCAGATATACAGTACAGAATCAACAGACAAACTCACAACGGGGGACAGAACCGGATCAGAACCATATAAGCAAGCTATAAGACAACGAACAGGCACACAGGGGTCACAACACTGGGCCAAAGGCAAAAGTATAACTGACAGGGATTGGAGTATCTCAGGGCAATAAAATGCTCTGCCTGAACCAAAGAAAGGCCACAATAATTAACCCCAGGTGTGCAGGTCAAAGCCTGCACTGAGCTCAAGACATTAACCCCTGACATACAGGTCAAAACCTGCACTGGGATCATGACAGTACCCCCCTCTCAACGGGGGGCCTCTGGACCCCCAGGCTTCCCCGGGTACTTGGCTTGGAAAGCCCGAAACAGGCGATCTGCATGTACAGAGTGAGCAGGGACCCATGAGCGATCCTCCGGTCCATATCCTTTCTAGTGGACCAGGTACTGCAAAGAGCGGCGCATCCGCCAAGAGTCCACAATATGTCCAACCTCATACTCCAAGTGACCCTCCACCAACACTGGAGGAACAACAGACTCGAAGTCCTGCTTGACAGACCCCATGGGTTTCAACAGAGATTTATGGAACACATTGGATATCTTCAATGAGGCGGGGAGACGCAACCTATATGCCACCGGGTTGACTATCTCCACAATCTCGTACAGACCAATGAACTTTGGTCCCAATTTAGCTGACGGTATCTTCAAGTTGATGTTACGTGTGGAAAGCCAAACCTTCTCCCCCACCTGAAACGTGTCCCGGGGCCCTCTTTTTCTCAGTAAAATATTTGTACCTCCCCTGGGCCCGAGAGATATTACGCTGGACTTCAGCCCACAGGTTTTTTAACCGTTGGACGGACCCCTCTGCCCCTGGACAACCGGAATCCACCCGTGAAAACTCCCCAAAATGAGGATTAAACCCATAATTGATTAAGAATGGGGATATGTTGGTGGACTGACTCACCCGGTTGTTAAAAGCGAATTCCGCCAAAGGTAACGCATCACACCAATCCTCCTGTCTGGCGGAGGTCAGACACCTGAGAATTTGTTCCAGGGATTGATTGGTGCGTTCCGTCTGACCATTACTCTCTGGGGCAGAAGAGGAAAGAGAAAATGCCCAGGCTTGTGGGGACCCCCTAAGGAGGGACATAACTACCCCCACCCTTTGTTTCTCATCCCCAGAGGAGCGGGGTCTCAAGGAGAAAAAGAACTTACAGCCCTCTTTAAACGCTCTAAATTCATTTTTGTCACCAGCAAACGTATCTGGTAACTTAACCGGGGATTCGAGTGGGACTAAAATGACATCTCTATTCCCCACCTGCTGAAAGCCTGCGGAAAGCACCCCCTGAACCGAGTCCGCAACCTGCCGTTGGGACTGGGCCAGAGCTTGGTGTTCCAAACTTAGCTTCTGCAGTGACTGAGTCAAGCATTTCGCCTGCTCTGATAAGGCATGCATTGGGTCCATGCTGCAAAAGTGAGGAGAGAAAAAAAAAAAAAGTTCACGGTCAGTTATAATGTCAGGAACACCGCACTGCACTTGCTCACTGAGCAACCTGTGCTCAGAGATACCTGTGGAGCGGGCAGCGGCAGAGAAGGTGCGTGCTTCAGACCCACAGGACCTGAAGCATGTGACTGCTGGGGGCGTGGCCTAAAATCCCAAGAGCTAGGAGCTGTAGGAAAACTCCTAGAATGGTAACTACGGAACAAAGTTACTAATTGGCATAGACAGGGAAATAAACCAGATCAGGCCGGGGTCAAAGCACGAGATAGCACGACAATTACCAAAGGGCAAGACAGAACGGATAGTCAAGGTGTTTCAGGCACACAGGAGTCACAACACTTGGCCAAAAGCAAAAGTATAACTGACAGGGATTGGAGTATCTCAGGGCAATAAAATGCTCTGCCTGAACCAAAGAGAGGCCACCATAATTAACCCCAGGTGTGCAGGTCAAAATCTGCACTGAGCTCAAGACATTAACCCCTGACATGCAGGTCAAAACCTGCACTGGGATCATGACAGCTTCCAGTCACTTTTCCATGACCACAAGCACCCTGTCTTCAACACGGTCAAGTCTGAGTAGCTGTGACTCTGGACCGCATATTCCTCGCCCTGATCCTCCTTCCTCCCACCAAGCCGAGTGCTCGGAGACAACTGATCCCACACTTGGACACTCCGAAGGGCTGTTCACTTTTCCATTTATAGATTTGGGCCTCTCGCGAAGTCCAATTGAAGCGGGGCAAGATGAGATCGCATGTAGCGATGCCCAAATATTTGAGCAACCACGTTCACATGAAGGCGACTGAGGGAACATGTCACAACAGGTGGACGATGATGAGACACAATTGCCAGAAAATCAGGAGGAGGACCAAGGTGCGCAAATGAAAGCTGAGATGGTGGATGATGTAGTAACTGACCCAACCTGGCAGGACGACATGCAGAGCGAGGACAGCAGCACACAGGGGGAGGGGGGCTTAGCACCCCAACAGGCAGGAAGAAGCAGTGTGGTGTCCCCAGACAGAAGGTGGGCAACCGTACCTTATAACAGCAACATGACGGAAGTTGGCAGTACAACTGTTAGGTCTTCCTGAGTGGTTTTTAAAAGACTCTGTCGATAACCACAAACAGGCCATTTGCACTACCCGCCATGCCTGTATCAGCAGGGGTAGAAAAACTACCAGCCTGACCACCACCAGCATGATCAGGCACATGGCAGCAAAGCACCTGACTTTGTGGCCCAAACACCAGGCTCCAGGAACAGTGTCTGTGGGTGAAAACACTGCTTCCATCACTGTTGTGCGTGCAAGCCAATCCCCTGTTCACGTGGCATGCGAAGATGCCTCCTGCCCTGCACCTGTCATTAGCCACACTCATCTACCACCATCATCAGGCACCTCTACAGTACGTCCTTGTCCCAGCACAGCCTTCAGTTATCCATACCCCAGTCATTAGAATGCAAGCGTAAATACGCAGCCAGCGCCCCACCGGCCACAATAATAAGTTCACACATTTCTCATCTGCTTGTGCCAGAAATGTTGCCTTTTTGGCTCGTGGATATGGAAGCTTTCTGCAACCTGATGGTGGCGGCCGTCCCAAGGTACTCAGTCCCCAGCCGCCACTATTTCTCCCAGTGTGCCGTCCCGGCATTACACAAGCACGTTGTCACGACTGTGGCCGCAGATGCATCCGCCGGGGACACGATATGGACCCTCTATACCACAGAGGGGGACCAGAGCCTGCTCGAACTAGGGAAGGGCAGCGACCGGGATACTGTGGCAGCTGAGCGTGTGGACAAGGACACGTAGGACTTGATAACACCGCACAACTTCAGGCATAATAAAAGTAAAGTTTACTTAAAGTAAAGTCACAGTACATAGACAAAACAGGGCTAAACCAGGACATCAAGACACATGAGGTAATCAGGATACACAAGGTCATCAAGACGTAGGCAGGACATCAGGTTACACGAGGTCATCAGGACATCAGGGTCACCCACAGGACATCAGAGTCACTGGCAGACATCAGACGGGAGTCGTTTGGTTCCAGACATCCAACACGACCTACAGGCACCATTGCAGTCATCAAGCTCCAGGCTCCAGGCAGCGGTCATCAGGTTCCAGACTGCGGTCATCAGGCTCCGGGCATAGGACCTAGGAAGGAACTCAAGCGTGATCTTGCTAACACCGCAGGATTGCTGGGCCTGCATGGAGCTAGCACCGCATGGTAGTCAGAGCACAGGATAGTAGATGCTCAGCAGGAACACTGGTTACAAGAGTCTCAGAGTCACTGGGTGCAGAGCTCCAAACACAGAGAGATTCCAGGAACATAACACAGCAGACAGTTCAGACATGGTCAGGTACAGGATAGGTACAGGATCAAGGATTCAAGTCTGGATACACTGCCTCCAGGCCAGGGCGAATTTAGACAGGGTCAGGTACAGGATCAAGGATTCAGGCCCGGATATACCGCCTCCAGGGCAGGGCGAGGGTACAGGACAAAGCAGGAATCAAGGCAGGGACTTTGGTACCATAACCGAGACAGACGAGGTCACGAGACACACATGGCAAAGTCCAGGAGCTTTGTGAGTAACTCTGGCCCCGCCCATAGGGCAGAGTAAGTTTTTAAAGGAGCTGCCCCTCAGCAATTGGCTGGGGACAGCATTTCAAGTACACACACTAACCCTGATAAAAGCAGGCCGTGCACACCCTAAGCACACACAGAAACCATTGCAGCACAATCAGTGCAGGAACTGCAGCTTAGAGCACCTGGCATCGTCTGCAAGCCTAGACACACGTGGAAAGTCATGCACCAGCTGCAAATGACCTCACAACCCGCAGACAGCTTCCACAGCGGTGACCAGGGACTACACATGCGAATAGTCAAACAGCAGAGCAAAGACCTAACACTACATGTGCAGCAATGCAGCAGAGCAGGGAACTGAGCAGGCTCCATACAAGTAACAGCCAGCAGTATCCCAGCTCATTTAGGGGGAAAGGAGACACATGCATTGTCACGCCGACAAGCAGATACAGACAGAACGGCTTGACACACGTGTCCCACAACATTACCCATGCCCTGAACAATGCTGTTACTGGGAAAGTCCACCTAACCATGGACACATGGACAAGTGCTTGTGGGCAGGGATGCTACATGTCGCTGATGGCACACTGGGTTAACAAAGTGGAAGCCGGGGCCCAGAGGGACCTTGGGATAAAACACGTCCTCCCAACGCCGAGGATTGTGAGCCCTACGTCAATCAAGGTCGCCCCCACAGTCTACAGCTCCTGCACCTCCTCCTCCGCTTCAGCCTCCATATCCCAAATGACCTCATCTGTCACAAGTTGGAAGCACTGCAGCACTGCCTCAGCCATGCGTCAACAGCCTGTACTGAAGCTAATATGCTGCACAATGCTGAAGAGTTATGGACAGCTCTGAAAGAGTAGGCAGATGTGTGGCTGACACCGCTTAACCTACAGCCAGGCATGGTCGTGTGTGACAAAGGCTGGAACCTGATGGCTGCTCTGAGGCGAGGTGAGCTTACACACGTACCATGCCTGGCCCATGTGATTAACCTTGTTGTTCAGCGGTTTCTCAAAAGCTACCCAGAGCTGCCAGATCTGCTTGTCACCTGTGTGCCAATTTTAGAAAGTTAACTCTAGCTTCCGCCACCCTTGCCGTGCTTCAGCAGCATTTGCAGATTCCTGCTCACCGACTGGTGTGTGATGTCCCCACACATTGGAACTCAACACTGCACATGTTGGAAAGGATTTATGAGCTGAAGAGGGCAGTTGTTGACTACTAGCATCAACAAGGCTGTTAATATTCAGTTCAGACTCCACACATAAGACCTCAGGAGTGGACATGGATGTCAGACATATGCAGCATCCTACAAAACATTAAGGAGTCCACCAAGATGTTGAGCGGTGATGACGCCATAACTAGCATCACCATCCCACTTCTCTGTCTTCTGAAATTCTCTCTGCTCACAATCAAAGAGGTGCCATTGGAGGCTGAGCATGATGAGATGGAGCACGGAAGCATACAGGGTGATTACCCACAGCCCAGCCTCATGTCATCCCAACGTGGATTGGTTGACAATGAGAAAGAGGAGGAGGAAGAACAGGAGCTACTTTCATGCGCTGTAGCCGGTACTACAAGCACAACTGTCATACCATCTGTACAACATGGAAGGCCAGAGACATGGAGGAGAAGGAGGAGAGCATTGTCAGTGAGGTGAGGACACAGAAGTCTTGCCTGTTAGCAGTCTGCCATGCATGGCTGACTTTATATTGCTCTGCCTTTCCCGTGACCCTCGTATTGTCAAAATTTTGGCTGACAGTCATTACTGGTTAGTGACAGTTCTAGACCCATGCTACAAGGAGAGCTTTTAATCTCATCTTCCAGAGGCAGACAGGTGTACTAAAATGATGCTGTACCAGAAGGCCCTTGTTGTGGAAATATTAAAAAATTCCCATCTGAAAATGCTGGCAACAGAGGACACAGTTCGTTGGACAACCAAGGAGTACAGGCAAGAGAGACAAAACTCTTATCCAGCAGAAGCAGGGGAACACTGGCAAAGTTCAGGAAGAGTTTTCTCAGACCCTCCCATTGCAGTGACCCTGAGGCGCGGGATGCTCTCACAAGGAGTGCAAAGTTTTGGACGATGGTGAGGGAGTACCTTGCGTACTGTACCAATGTCCTCCAAGATTCCGCGCGGCTCTTAGTTACCCACTGTTTACCCTGGATACCAGCTCCCAGTGTCGCTGATCGTTGGTCTCTCATTGTCATACGCAGCGATGTGTGCTGCCCAGCGGGAGACCAACAATAGAATTATGGCCCAGACCATTAGGCAACGATTAACAATCAGCCAACTGATCGTTGATCGTTGCTACATGTCACACGCAATGATGTCGCTTTGACATCGCTGCAACGTCACCAAACTGGTGACGTTGCAATGATATCGTTCACAATATCGTTATGTTTAATGGGGCCTTTAGTGTATGGGCATTACAAATATAGTAGACCCGCTTCTTTAAACTGGGAAAACATTTTTCTGAGACCATCTTCCACATCTCTTTCGACACTACCACTAGATCACCAGCGTGAACGTGCTCCGAGATGCAACAGCCAAGTAATTTTTTTCAAGGGTGTTTATGATACCCGTTGCAAAAATTTTTACACTCTATGTTGAGGTGTCCCCCCAGGGGAAAAATATTTTTCAGCCCATACACTTAGTGTATGGCATTACAAGTATAGGAGACCCACTTATTTAAACTGGGAAAACATTTTTCGGAGGCCATACTACACATCTCTTCAGACACCCCCACTAGAACACGAATGTGTTCTGTGATGCAACAGCCACTATACTTTTTTGCAAGGTTGATGTGTACCCCCAGGTACACATCAACACGAGGGTGAACATGTTACGTGTTTCAACAGCCACTATACTTTTTGCAAGGGTGTTTACTTTTTGCGATACACTTAGTGTATGGGCATTACAATTTTAGGAGACCCACTCCTTTAAACTATGAAAACATTTTTCGGAAGCCATCCTCCACGTCTCTTCCGACACCACCACTAGATCACCAGGGTAATCGTGGTCCGTGATGCAAGAGCCACTATAGTTTTTTGCAAGGTTGTTTATGATGGGTGTAAAATTATATTTGCACAGTAGGTTGATGTGTACCTCCGAGGGGAAAATGTTTTTCAGCCCATACACTTAGTGTATGGGCATTACAAGTATATGAGACCTGCTCCTTTAAACTGGGAAAACATTTTTCAGAGACCATCCTCCACATTTCTCCCTTGGAGGATTGGAGTGTGTGCAAATTTTGGTCAGACCTTGTATTCACTTCATGGGCAAACTTTAGGTGACTTAAAAAATCAGAATAATGGGAACTTTGGTTTCATGTGGCCATCCAGTACATGTGTTCAAAGGCTTAATGGGGTACGTGTAACTTTGGTGCAGGGCTGGCCTTGCCTTCAATGCATAAGCAAACAGTATGAGAGTACCAAATGAATAATGTGAACTTGGTTTTCCTGTGGCTAACCAGTACGTGTGTTCAAAGGCATATTGAAGTGCATGTAACTTTGGTGCAGGGCAGGCCTTGCATTCAATCCATAAGCAAACAGTATGGGAGTACCAAATGAATACTGGGAACTTTGGTTGCACATGACCATCCAGTACCTCAGCTCAAAGGCTTATTGGGGTGCGTGTGACTTTGATGCAGGGCAGGCCTTGCCTTCAATGCATAAGCAAACAGTATGGGAGTACCACATGAATAATGCAAACTTGGTTTTCCTGTGGCCATCCAGTACGTGTGTTCAAAGGCTTATTGGGGTGCGTGTACCTTTGGTGCAGGGCAGGCTTTGCAATCAATGCATAAGCAACCAGTATGGGTGTTCCAAATGAATACTTGGAACTTTGGTTGCATGTGGCCATCCAGTACCTCGGTTCAAAGGCTTATTGGGGTGCATGTAACTTTGGTGCAGGGCAGGTCTTGCATTCAATGCATAAGCAAACAGTATGGGAGTACCAAATGAATACTGGGATCTTTGGTTGCACATGACCATCCAGTATTTCAGTTCAAAGGCTTGTTGGGGTGCGTGTGACTTTAACGCAGGGCAGGCCTTGCCTTCAATGCATAAGCAATCAGTATGGGAGTACCACATGAATGATGCGAACTTGGTTTTCCTGTGGTCATCCAGTACGTGTATTCAAAGGGTTATTGGGGTGTGTGTAACTTTGGTGCAGGACAGGCCTTGCATTCAATGCATAAGCAAACAGTATGGGAGTACCAAATGAATAATGTGAACTTGGTTTTCCTGTGGCCATCCAGTACATGTATTCAAAGGCTGATTGGGGTGCATGTAACTTTGGTGCAGTGCAGACCTTGCTTTCAATGTATAAGCAAACAGTATGGGAGTACCAAATGAATACTTGGAACTTTGGTTGCATATGGTCATCCATGATGTCTGTTCAATTGGCTGTTGGGGTGTGTCCAAATTTTGGGCAGCCCTGCCACTCACTGCATGCACAATAACAGTATAAGGGACTCAATGTTTAATAATGGGAACAACAAAGCATAGCCGGCTGATCGCTCTCTAATAATAGTGAGGGCCGACTGCTTGCCCTATAAAAATAGACTTTGGTTACTTTTAGAATCCCTCCTTCATAAATGAAACAGAATGTGTCTCATGACACTCCAAATGGCCAAATAAGGTTGTAAACTGTTAAAATGACATTTCCCAGTGAATTCATTTGTCTTGGTTAAAAGCAATGGTAAAGTTGAAAAACACATCAAAAGCACTACGTGTGTCACGGGGGCTTAGTTCAACTAAGGCTGAAATACCCGGGGCCCCTGTGGTGTCCCTTTACTAGGGGAAACCCTGTCTGACCCTCAACCCAGGGTTTTTGCTGAAGGTGCAAATGCCTGAGCCTCCGACCTTTCCTTATCTCCTGCTCAGCCCTGCACTTAACCCTCCACCCTCCACCCAGTGAGAAGTCACCACCAAAGCTCCCACACAAATAATGACAGACAGGGAGAACTTAAACTGCACTGCGCCGCACACACACAGGAATAAACAGTAATGTGAACAGGGCACAACTAAACACAAATATGGGAAGGAGAAAGGATAACGACGGATCATACGACACCAGATATGAATCTCTCTCTCTTGAACACCTCCACTCCAGACCGGAACCACTTGGTATGAAACACAAGCTATAATCGGCGACGCCCATAGGCCAGCATGACTATTTAAAGACCGTGGGCGTGACTAACCATCCAACCTGGTCTCCAGCAGGATTAACCCCCGAGAGCCTGAAGATCAGGCCGGCGCCACTGAGGCTATAGTGGCTGGAGGTGGAACTACCTCTGCCTGCCGGATGCTGTGGTGTGAACAGCGTCCGACATGACAGTACCCCGTCTTCTACGAGGGACCCCAGGGCCCTCAAGACTCATAGGACCCGGCTTGTCCGGATGACGACGGTGAAAAGAACTGACCAGCCGATCCGCATGTATGTCTGAGGCTGGAACCCAAGACCTCTCCTCTGGACCATACCCCCGCCAGTGCACCAAATACTGAAGAGTACGGCGTACTACTCGAGAGTCCACTACCTTGGCGACCTCGAACTCTAACTCGCCATCCACCATGACTGGAGGTGGCATCGGCGTTGTGTCCACAGAGCCTACCACCTTTTTCAATAAAGCCCTGTGAAACACGTTGTGTATCTTGTACACTGCGGGAAGTTCCAACCGATAAGCCACTGGGTTAATGATCGCAGAAATCCTAAAAGGCCCAATAAACCTTGGACCCAGTTTTAAAGAAGGGATTTTGAGTTTTATGTTCTTCGTAGCTAACCACACCCATTCACCCACACACAGGTCCGGACCTGGCACGCGTCTACTGTCAGCCACCCGTTTGTACCTGGCACTCATGCTCAACAAACGCTGTTTCACCCGCCTCCAGACTGATGACAATTGGGCTCCTAGCTGATCCTCCTCCGGGACACCCCCGGAGTCACCCTGACGTAAGGTACAAAACTGAGGATGTTGACCGTACACACAAAAGAATGGAGACTCTCCTGATGACTCTTGGCGGTGATTATTTAATGCGAATTCGGCCAGAGGAAGGAAAGTAGACCACTCCTCCTGGTTGTCGGACACAAAGCATCGTAAATACTGTTCAAGATTTTGGTTCATGCGCTCAGTTTGTCCATTAGACTGTGGATGAAACGCCGATGAATGTGACAACTTGATCCCCAACCTTGAGCAAAAAGCTTTCCAAAACCTCGCCACAAATTGCGTACCCCTATCAGATACTATGTCAGACGGTACTCCGTGGAGTCTGACCACCTCCTTCACAAATACCTGAGCCAACGTCTTAGCATTGGGCAAAGAAGACAACGCCACAAAATGCGCCATCTTTGAAAAACGGTCAACCACCACCAGGATGACCGTGTTCCCTGCCGAGGCTGGCAAGTCAGTGATAAAATCCATGGAGATTTCTGTCCATGGCCTATTGGGTACCCCCAGAGGCTGTAGCGTGCCAGCAGGACGGGTTCGGGGTGACTTAGCCCTAGCGCACGTGATGCAAGCTGCCACGTACGAGACCACGTCCTGCCTGATTTTGGGCCACCAGAAACGACGCGATACCAGCTCTAAGGTGCCCTTCACCCCTGGGTGACCAGCCAGTACCGAATCGTGGTGTTCCTTCAACACCTTAGGCCGAAGATGCAGGGGTACAAATGATTTGTTGGCGGGAAGTCCTGGTGGTACCTCCTCTTGGGCCTCGGCAATCTCCGCCTCTACCTCAGTCGTGAGAGCCGAGACCACTACCCCTTTCTGGAGGATGGGTACCGGCTCTTCCCGAGGTTCTCCCCCCGGAAAACACCTAGACAAAGCATCCGCCTTGGTGTTTTTAGCCCCGGGACGGTACGTCACAAGAAAATTGAAACGAGTAAAAAACAATGCCCAGCGAGCCTGCCTAGGAGACAGACGCTTGGCCGACTCCAGGTAGAGCAGATTCTTGTGGTCGGTGATAACTGTGACCTGGTGAGCTGCCCCCTCCAAGAAGTGTCGCCATTCCTCAAAAGCCAGCTTGATGGCCAACAACTCCCTGTTGCCGATATCATAATTCCGTTCGGCCGGCGACAACTTCTTGGAGAAGTAGGCGCATGGATGCATCTCGCTCAAGGACGAGCCTTGAGACAGTACTGCCCCCACTCCCACCTCCGACGCATCAACCTCTACCACAAAAGGTTTAGACACGTCTGGTTGCACCAGAATGGGGGCTGAAGCAAAACTATTCTTCAGACGCTCAAATGCACGTATAGCCACCTCAGGCCAGTTCGCCAGATCGGCACCCTTTTTTGTCATGTCCGTGAGCGGTTTGGCGACAGTCGAAAAGTGTTTTATAAATTTCCTATAATAATTCGCAAACCCCAGGAACCGCTGGAGTGCTTTCAGACTCTCCGGCCTCTCCCATTGCAACACCGCTTGCACCTTAGCGGTGTCCATTTTAAAACCAGCTGCGGACACAATATATCCCAAAAAGGGCAACTCCTGGACAAAAAATAAACATTTTTCCAGCTTAGCATAGAGCTGGTTCTCCCGGAGCAACTGTAACACCTGCCTAACATGCTGCAAATGAGTGTCCCAATCGCTAGAATAAATGAGGATATCATCCAGGTATACAATCACAAATCTCCCCAGGACATGAGCAAAGACATCATTAATAAAATGTTGGAAAACGGCAGGCGCGGTGGTCAACCCAAACGGCATAACCAGACTCTCAAAATGACCCTCAGGAGTGTTAAACGCCGTCTTCCACTCATCCCCCTGACGGACCCTTATGAGGTTATACGCCCCCCTGAGGTCCAGCTTGGAAAACCATTTTGCCCCCGCTACCTGGTTGAACAAATCCGGGATCAACGGCATTGGGTAGGGATCACGGATAGTAATCTGGTTTAACTCTCGGAAATCCAGACACGGGCGTAACCCCCCCATCTTTCTTCTTAATGAAGAAAAACCCCGCGGCTACAGGCGAGGACGAAGGCCGGATGTGACCTTTGCTCAGACTCTCCGCGATGTAGTCTTTCAGAGCTTGTCTCTCAGGGCCAGAAATATTAAACATCCTGGCCTTAGGTAATTTGGCCCCGGGTTTTAGCCTAATAGCACAGTCATAGGCTCTATGTGGAGGCAGTTCTGAGCAACCCTTCTCAGAGAAAACATCCGCGAAATCCTGCAAAGCCTCCGGCAGGCTGGGCGTCACGGCGGACACACATGTGGCCAAGCAATTGTCTTGGCAGAAACCACTCCATTGTACTATGTCCTGAGTTTTCCAATCAATTACCGGGTTGTGCCTGGACAGCCATGGAAAACCCAGGACCATTTGAGCTGGGAGATTACGGAGGACCCTACATGTAACCGACTCAGAATGTAGGACCCCAATGTGGAGTTTCACCTCTGCCACAAACTCAGTAATCTCCCCTTGAGGGAGGGGAACAGCATTAATGGTCACCACCTGTATGGGGTGAGGAAGTTTTTCAATCTTAAACCCGGCGGTGTGTGCAAACTCCTCATCTATGAGATTGGTGGCGGAACCGCTATCCACAAACACTGATATAGGTAGCTCTCTGCCGGCGACAATAACCTTGGCAGGGAGCATACATTGAGATACCATCATGGAGGATATGCATACGCTCAGTTGGGTCTCCTCCATACCCTCTGAGCTTAACAGTTTTCCGCCGGTGTGACCCTCTTAGGTAGTACCGGGCAAACGTTAACATAATGACCACCTTTACCACAGTAGAAACATGCTCCGGACTTCCGGACTCCCGGAGCGCGAGGCTGAACCTGTGCCACGCCAGCAATCTGCATAGGTTCAGGGGACTCATCTACTTCAACCACACCTGCACCTCTGTTTTCCCCCAGAGGTAGCGTCTCCTGTGCCCCCTGACGAAAACGGCGATCAATACGTATCACCAAACTCATGGCAGACTCCAATGATGCCGGAGTCTCATACATCAGGAGGGCTTGTTTCACCCTCCCTGATACCCCATGAATAAACTGGCTCCGCAGTGCTGGGTCATTCCACTGTGTGTCTACAGCCCAGCGGCGAAATTCCGAACAATAGTCTTCTGCCAAGCGCTCCCCCTGGCGGAGGGCGCGGATTTTAGATTCCGCTAGAGCCAGTCGGTCAGGGTCATCGTAAATGAGCCCGAGGGCAGAAAAAACATTATCGACCGAATGAAATGTAGCAGAGTCAGGTGGTAAGGAAAATGCCCATGCTTGGGGGTCACCACTCAGTAATGACAACACCAGCCCTACTCGCTGGGCCTCATTACCTGAGGATATTGGCCGCATGCGGAAGTATAATTTGCAGGCCTCCCGAAATACGACAAATTTGCTGCGATTGCCTGAAAATCGTTCTGGCAGCGGAAACTTCGGCTCTGCACCGATACCTGCAGATGCCGTTTGCACCTTTGCTACTACCAGGCCCTGCTGCTGAACTGCCCCATTCAACTCGGAGACCTGTAAGTACAGCGCCGCCAACTGGCGGGTTATGGAATCCATGGGATCCATGGACTCCTGAAAAAATGTGGGCCGATTATAATGTCACGGGGGCTTAGTTCAACTAAGGCTGAAATACCCGGGGCCCCTGTGGTGTCCCTTTACTAGGGGAAACCCTGTCTGACCCTCAACCCAGGGTTTTTGCTGAAGGTGCAAATGCCTGAGCCTCCGACCTTTCCTTATCTCCTGCTCAGCCCTGCACTTAACCCTCCACCCTCCACCCAGTGAGAAGTCACCACCAAAGCTCCCACACAAATAATGACAGACAGGGAGAACTTAAACTGCACTGCGCCGCACACACACAGGAATAAACAGTAATGTGAACAGGGCACAACTAAACACAAATATGGGAAGGAGAAAGGATAACGACGGATCATACGACACCAGATATGAATCTCTCTCTCTTGAACACCTCCACTCCAGACCGGAACCACTTGGTATGAAACACAAGCTATAATCGGCGACGCCCATAGGCCAGCATGACTATTTAAAGACCGTGGGCGTGACTAACCATCCAACCTGGTCTCCAGCAGGATTAACCCCCGAGAGCCTGAAGATCAGGCCGGCGCCACTGAGGCTATAGTGGCTGGAGGTGGAACTACCTCTGCCTGCCGGATGCTGTGGTGTGAACAGCGTCCGACATGACAACGTGTGAACAAAGCTCAAGTGGTGGAGAAACATTTAACATTTTTGTTTTGGGCTATTTATTTTGCCTTACATACAATTCATTACGGTGGAAAGGATGTTCCTTAACCCCTTAGCGACAGAGCCAGTTTGCAGCTTAATGACCAGGCCAATTTTTACAATTCTGACCACTGTCCCTTTATGAGGTTATAACTCTGGAACACTTTAATGGATCCCGCTGATTCTGAGATTGTTTTTTCGTGACATATTGTACTTCATGTTAGTGGTAAAATTTCTTCGATAAGTCTTGTGTTTATTTATGAAAAAAACGGAAATATGGCAAAAATTTTGCAATTTTAAAACTTTAAATTTTTATACCCTTAAATCAGAGAGATGTGTCACACAAATTTATTAATAAATAACATTTCCCACATGTCTACTTTACATCACCACAATTTTGGAAGCAAAATTTTTTTTTGTTAGGAAGTTATAAGGGTTAAAAGTTGACAAGCGATTTCTCATTTTTACAACAAAATTTACAAAACCATTTTTTTTAGGGACCACATCATATTTAAAGTCATTTTGAGGGGTGTACATGACATAAAATACCCAAAAGTGGCACTATTCTAAAAACTAGACCCCTCAAGGTGCTCAAAACCACATTCAAGAAGTTTATTAACCCTTTAAGTTCTTCACAGGAACTAAAGCAATATGGAAGGAAAAAAATAACATTTAACTTTTTTTTGCAAAAAATTCAATTCAGAACCAATTTTTTTTTCACAAGTGTTAAAAGAGAAAATCAACCATAAAATTTGTTGTACAATTTCTCCTGAATACGCCGATACCCCATATGTGGGGGTAAATCAGTTTTTCAGCACACAGCAGAGCTCGCAAGGGATAGAGTGCCGTTTGACTTTTTCAACGCAGAATTGGCTGGAATTGAGATTGGATGCCATGTTGCGTTCGGAGAGCCCTTAATGTGCCTAAACAGTGGAAACCTCCAACAAGTGACCCCATTTTGGAAACTAGACCCATTAAGGAACTTATCTAGATGTGTGGTGAGCACTTTGAACCTTCAAGTGCTTCACAGAAGTTTATAACGTAGAGCCGTGAAAATAAGAAATCCATTTTTTTTCCACAAAAATGATCTTTTTGCCCCCAAATTTTTATTTTTACAAGGGTAACAGGAGAAATCATACCCCCACAGTTATTGTGCGATTTGTCCTAAGTATGCTGATACCCCTTATGAGGGGGGAAACCACTGTTTGTGCACATGGGAGAGCTTGGAAGGGAAGGAGTGCCATTTTGGAATGCAGACTTTGATGGAATGATCTGCCGGGATCATGCTGCGTTTGCAGAGCCTCTGATGGGCCTAAACAGTGGAAACCTCCAACAAGTGACCACATTTTGGAAACTAGACCCATTAAGGAACTTATCTAGATGTGTGGTGAGCACTTTGAACCTTCAAGTGCTTCACAGAAGTTTATAAAGTAGAGCCGTGAAAATAAAAAAAACATTTTTTTCCACAAAAATGATCTTTTCGCCCCCAAATTTTTATTTTTACAAGGGTAACAGGAGAAATCATACCCCCACAGTTGTTGTGCAATTTGTCCTGAGTACGCTGATACCCCATATGTGGGGGGGAACCACTGTTTGGGTGCATGGGAGAGCTCGGAAGGGAAGGAGTGCCATTTTGGAATGCAGACTTTGATGGAATGGCCTGCAGGCGTCATGTTGCGTTTGCAGAGCCCCTGATGGGCCTAAACAGTGGAAACCCCCCACAAGTGTCCCCATTTTGGAAACTAGACCCACTAAGTAACTTATCTAGATGTGTGGTGAGCACTTTCAACCCCCAAGCGCTTCACAGAAGTTTATAAATGCAGAGCTGTGAAAATAAAAAGTCTTTTTTATTTCCACAAAAGTGATTTTTTACACCCAATTTTTAGACCCCCAAAGTTGGTAAATAGTGGAAACCCCTCAATTCTTGCTCCAACCCTAACCCCAACACACCCCTAACCCTAATCCCAACCCTAACCCTAATCCCAACCCTAATCCTTAATCCTAATTCTAACCCTAATCCTAGCTCGCCCTAACCCTATTTCTAACCCTAGCCCTAACCCGAGCCCTAACCCTAGTCCAACCCTAACCCTAGCCCTAACTCTAACCCTAGTCCAACCCTAACCCTAACCCTGGCCATAGCCCTAACCCTAGCCCAACCCTAGCCCAACCCAAACCCTAGCCCTAGCCCTGACCCTAACCCTAATGGAAAACTGAAAAAAAAATATTTTCTTTATTTCATTATGTTGGCCTAACTAAGGGGGTGATAAACGGGGGGGATTATGTACTATTTTGTTTATTTTGATCACGATGATAGTTTATCATTGTGATCAAAATGAATGAATGAAATCTGCCAGCTGGAGCCTGTAGATTCCCAGCGGGCGCACTGCGCATGCGCCCGCCATTTTCTCCGGATCCAAAATGGCAGCGCCCACTGGAGAATGCCGGCGGGACCACCTGGAGGGGATGGTGGACCACGGAGAGGTACCGGTGGGATCGGGGACCCTAGTTTTCTCTCCTCTGATGTGCGATCACATCAGAGGAAAGAGAAATTTAATGCACAATCGCGGCTTTCTTTTTGCAGTCGCCGTTATAGGGTTAATAATGGCGATCGCAAAAGTGGGGTCGGTAAAAACTGACCCATTCATGTTCTCTGGGGTCTCGGCTACCCCCAGCAGCCGAGACCCCGAAGAAAATCCGACACTGGGGGGCGCTATTCACTTTCTCCACAGCGTCGTGAATTAGCGGCGCTGTGGTTTATGTACACTTAAATACCGCCATTAAAAGGCGTATCGGCGGTCGCTAAGGGGTTAAGATATTTCCTAGGAAAATCCATTTTGGTTTTGTTTTGGTATGTGTGCCTGTAAAAATGGCGTAAGACTCTGACAACATTGTTCACAGCTGTGACTTGGAAGTCAGAAATGCTTCCGGGGGTCTTCACCATGATGTTCCCTAGGCATTTGAGCACTGTTTCCATAATTTTCAGACATTTTTAGACCCTAAAAGGACCCCCGGGGGTCGCGGTAAAATACTCTGTTTTCTCATAGACTTACACTGGGCTCGTTGCTTGGGTCGAGCACCCAAGCATTCCAATTTGCTTGACCAGAGCAATGAGCACCCAAGCATTTCAGTGCTCGCTCATCACTAGTAATGTGCCTACATACTTTTTTCATGTACCTTTCCTTCTAACTGGCTCAGGCTTCCTGACAGTTGACATAACTGCATTTTATGAGCATATAGGTAATTTTACCATTGATAATGTGCACTTTATTAGTACAACCTTGCTCACCTTTATTCCTTTGATCATTGGTATATTCTTTGTCAGGATTTTTGGAAAGACATTGATTTTTTGCTGTAATTTTAAAAGTGCCATGCAAATCTATTTTTCATAGTGGTTTTTTTCTACGTATACTCTTTTGGCCGACTACATTGATTATAGGAAATTTGTTTTTATCTCCTTTGTTACCTCTATTTCTAAAACTCAGGCCTTTAATTATTTGTTTGGACTTTTGGCACTTCTATGCACTTTACTTATGGCGCATAACTATTAATGAGTGGCTCTTTTTGCACATTTTGTCCCTATATGACATTATTTTTAACTGGTTTTAAATCTTGTTTCAATAAAAATTGTATTTTTATGGCATGTAGTTTCCCTCTTCTTTTTTTAATTTTTGTTGTGTAAAATATGTTGGAAAAATTCCCATCAGGCAAAGCTAGCGGCAGGAGGCAAGCTTCCTTTACCAACCGAGGAGGAAAGACAAGGCAGACACACAGCAGAAGCAGTGGCCCAAAAACTAGGGAAGGGTGGAGTGGAGACCCCTAGACAGATCTAATATCACCCTGTCTGCCCTATCATCCCTATATAGGTTACACAATTATCACCGAACAGGATACCTAATCCCTGCCTGACTCTGGCGATAAGCCCTGCATGGGAAAGGACAGGATAAATGCTAGTTAATACCCACTACTGCTAAAGACAGCTAGGATACACAAAACAAGTGGAAACATAGCTTGAGTAGGCTCAGAGAGAAACCCCATCATCCTTCAAACTCCAAAGAGGATGCTAGCTGACTGCTGCAGCTCCAAGCCTCAATAAGGAATTGCAAATAGAAAATATCACCTGTGCTTGCCAGCAGCAAGCAGGAAGTATATCAACACTCAAGTGCAGGGGTGACCATTAGCACCGCAGGAGGTGGCCACTTGTCTGTAAAGCAAACTACTGAGACCTTCTGCAGACAGATGCAGTGTAATGGTCTGCAGCCTTTGACACATCCATGACACTATCCCAGCATCCAGGCCCTGATGACCAAGTATTTTTGACAAGGAGGAAAAAGTTTTTAAAGATGGCCAAGCAATACCTGGCTGGCAAAACTAGCATACTCCCTAATCCCTCTGTGACCTTCAGCTATTGGGTCTCAAAGCTGGACACCTGGCATGAGCTGTCCCTCTATACCTTGGAGGTGTTGTGCTACCCTGCTGCTAGCATCTTGTCTGAATGGATTTTTAGTGCTGCCGGGGTGTGGGGTCAAAACAGACAGGCACTTTTGCCTGTCAATAGAAAGTGCCGACAGGCTCACTCTGATAAAAATGAACAAAGCTTGGATTAGCCCCAACTTTTCTACAATGCCAGATGACAATGTTTTTAATCTTCAGTATTTGAATGAGGCCTGCCAGTTGCTGCCTTCAAGGGTCTATGGATGACTGGATGACCCTACTTATAACTTTTTCATGGCTTAACACTTTGTTCAGATCCTTTATGAGTGTAGGAGCACATCAACTACACTTTCTTAATATTTTAATCATGGGGCAGCACTGTGGCTTAGTGGTTGCAGCCCTGGGGTCCTGGGTTCAAATCCCACCAAGGACATCTGTAAGGAGCTTGTATTTTCTCTCTGTGTTTGCATGGGTTTCCTCTGGGTTCTCTGGTTTCCTTCCACATTCTAAAGACATACTGATAAGGAATTTAGATTGTGAGCCCCATCGGGGACAGCAATAATAATGTGTGCAAAACTGTAAAGTGCTACGCAATATGTTAGCGCTATATAAAAATAAAGATTATTATTATTTAATGAGGCCCTCCAGTTGTTGCCTTCAAAGTCAATGCATGAGCCTACTTATACTTTCTTTTGGCAGGCTTTATACTTAGTGCATAGCCTTTATGAGTCTAGGAGTAGCATTACATGACAGTTTAAACAAAATGTGTATGAGGCCATCCTTTACATCTAATACAGGGTGTATCTAAGTCCCTCTTTCATCACATTTTGGCAGTTCTTGTTTCCTTCATGTATTAAACTGAAATTTCCAATTTAGTAATAAAAAAATTAATTTTTGTTTACTTAAATTATTATTTTTTAAATCCTATTTACATTTTGCCTTTATATACAAATCATTATGCAGGAAAGACTGTTTCTTAAAAAATAATTCTTATGAACTCTTCAATTTTGATTGCTTTAAGGTACCGTTACACCTAGCGATGCACCAGCGATCCCGACCAGCGATATGACGCGGTCAGGATCGCTGGTGCATCGCTAGGTGGTTGCTAGTGAGCTGCCACACAGGCAGAGCTCACCAGCGACATCGCTGGGGACGGGGATCGCTACTTACCTGTCAGACGAGGCGATCCTGCGTCCTCCCGCCCGGCTCCACGCCTCGCTCGTCGGCGCCACAGGAAGCGCCGCAGGAAGTGGCCGACGAGGAATGGTCCAGGAGCTTCTCGCGCGATCAGCGATAACCAGCGGGGGAGCCGGTTGAAGGTAAGTATCACACGCAGCGATATCGCTAGCAATATCGCTGCAACATCACAAAATCGGTGACTTTACAGCGATATTGCTAGCGATATCGCAGTGTGTAATGGGGGCTTTATTGTCAGTCCTTAAAGTGAAGTAAAAGTGTGATAACATTGTTCTCAGCAGGGATCTGGGAGTCAGAGATGCTTCCAGGGGTCTTCCCAATGCTATTGTCCTTCCATTCTGCACTTTTTCCACCCATTTTAACATTTTCACTCCCCCCAGACCTCTTGTGGTGTCGGCTGGAAAAATCCTTTGATTTTTCATTGACTCCCATTATACTCAATACTCGAAACGATCATCCAAGCATTAGGAATTGCTTTGTTCAAGTAATGAGCATCTGAGCATTTTAGTTCTTGCTGATCTCTAGTTGTGACAAAAACAATGTGAAATAACATTGTTTCCACAACCGCCATCTGTGGACGTTGGACCCTCCGGCCATCTTCATGGAGTCGGTTTCTAACTGTTTGTGCAGACACATGCTGGAGGTCATTTTGCAGGGCTCTGGCAGTGCTCCTCCTGTTCCTCCTTGCGCGAAGGCTGAGGTAGCGGTCCTGCTGCTGGGTTGCTGCCCTCCTACGGCCCCCTCCACGTCTCCTGGTGTACTGGCCTGTCTCCTGGTAGCACCTCCAGCCTCTGGACACTACACTGACACAGCAAACCTTCTTGCCACAGCTCGCATTGATGTGCCATCCTGGATGAGCTGCACTACCGGAGCCACTTGTGTGGGTTGTAGAGTCCATCTCATGCTACCACGAGTGTGAAAGCACAACCAACATTCAAAAGTGACCAAAACATCAGCCAGAAAGCACTGGTACTGAGATGTGGTCTGCAGAACCACTCCTTTATTGAGGTTGTCTTGATAATTGCCAATAATTTCCATTTGTTGTCTATTCCATTTCCACAACAGCATGTGAAATTGATTGTCAATCAGTGTTGCTTCCTAATGGACAGTTTGATTTCACAGAAGTTTGATTTACTTGGAGTTATATTCTGTTGTTTAAGTGTTCCCTTTATTTTTTTGAGCAGTGTAGTTTGATGAAAACTTCCTATAGTTATCTGCTTCCAGTAGCGGCTGTGATGTCAATAAACCTTGACTTGCAGTTGATCTCTGTTGAACCTATAGTGGACCTTCCGAAGAAATTTTTGGGGGAGAGAGACCAGTTTAGGTGTTCAGGGAGAGTTGTAAGTTATTGTTTACCCTACAACTACAACCTCAGTCTTCAGGTGATGACCTCCAATGGCCGGGAATAATTATGTGTCTCCTGCTCCTCTGTTATGGGCATTTTCTTTAGGTCCCAAGGCACCAGAATGAGTTTCTGTCAACACGTTTTTGATGCCTTAGGTGTGATTTATGACGAACCTGATAGAATCCGGGTCACGAAGGCTAAGATCATGAGTCTCACACAGTGGAGCTACACTGCTGAAGACTAAATGACTGAATTCTGTCAATAAGTGTAATGAAGTTCAATTTAACGATGTGGCCCTCATGTGCCACTTCTTTAGGAGCTTTCTGAAGCTCCTTAGGACTCTCTTACTCTTCATGCTCCCCTGGGTTCTTTGGTGGAGGCCCCCACACCCATTGGGCACTAGATGTTAGACTTACTGCATATGTTCTGCATATCTTCTTGTCTTGCTGTCACGGCCCCCGTCCCACTTGCCTCGCTGCGCGCACCTCCTGGCGCACTCCTGCTCCCCGGCGCGTCCCCGCACCCGGCCTCTGGCTCCCTTGGCATCGGGCACCTGCGCACTGCCTTACTCCTGGCGTGCAGCCTCCTGGGTAGTGTGATGAGCTGGCCCCGCCTCCAACACGGCGGCGCCCATCTCTACTTATGCTCGGCATCTGGACAGGTAAGACGCCTGTCTATCGAATGCGGTGACGCTGTCTCTTGGCGGCGTTCTCTATGTTTCAGGCCCCTTCATCCTTGCCACTGCCTGCGCTGTGCTCTGTGTCTCTGGTTCCCTCGTCCTTGCCTCAGCCTGCGCTGTCTCTATTATCTCTCCTTCTGTACTTCAGCCATACTGTGTCCTCCTTGGGTCCCTACACCTTCCCTGTCCTGCCCCTTCCATCTTCTCGTCCTACCCTCATAACTTCCCTGTTGTTTGCCTTGCTTCTCGCCTAGTGTATTATTTGTGCTTCCTCTCTATTGCAGCCTCTAGTCTTTGTCACCCTCGGTGCTCCGGTCCCGTGCCCTGCCCAAGGTCTCTGTGTTCACCTGTACTTAACTGTACTGTTACGTCTGTGCCTCCTTACCAGTCTATAGCCCCAGTCGTCCCTTTGGTTCCGGCTGTCGCGGTTCTATCCCCTGGGGGTCTGTCCCTAACACTCCCAGTATAGGGGTGGTCCTCACCTGGGTGCTCGCCCTCGGGGGCTCTGGAGCCGTGACTCAGAGGGTCCACTACCGGGTTTTCTCTACGTTCCTCTTTGCAACAGCAAACTGTAACAGCATAGACAGGCCATGGACCCCACTGGAGCCACGGCTGCCCAAAAAGAGTTAGTTTTCCTTTGGGAGAACCAGACGCGCATGATGTCCTTTATGAAAACTATGGACTCGCGTCTTTCCGCTCTCCAATCCTCTGATCCTGGTAATGCCGCCCAGTTGGCTGGCTTGCAACAAGAATTGGCTCAGCAGCGTGACACCCAGTCACATATCCTCAGCTACATGGCTTCGGTGGACGGTCTGTTGCTTTCCTTGCACTCGACCGCCTCTGCTCCCCTTGCTGCGGGTTCCCATCCTCCTGCGCGGTTGGACAAACCACCCCAGTATAGCGGTGACGCCAAATTGTGCCAGGGTTTTATAAATCAGTGCCGCCTACATTTTGAACTGCTGCCCCAGCAATACCCCACAGACCGAGCCAAAGTGGCCTTCATCATCTCTCATCTGGAGGGGGACGCTTTGGCTTGGGTCAATCCCCTCTGGGAGCGTGATGACCCTGTGGTTACCCAGTTATCCATTTTTCTTGACACTTTCTGTCGGGTTTTTGACAAACCGGGTCATCTAGCCTCCACCACTGAGGCTTTGTTTAACCTCTGCCAAGGTTCTCTAACCATGGGCCAGTACGCCATACAGTTTAGGACCCTGTCCTCCGAATTAGGTTGGAATAACGAGGCCTTGGTGGGCGCCTTCTGGCGAGGCCTCTCGAGTTGTATAAAAGATGAGCTCGCTGGTCGTGATACCCCAACAGCTCTGGAGGATTTGATCTCTCTGGCCACCCGGATAGATCTCCGATTTTAAGAACAGGCCAGGGAGAGAAGGGTCTCTCGTCCATTATCTTCTGTTCACAGACCACCCAGTCCTCAACCTAGGAGCCTCTCCTCACCCTCTGCACCCGAACCTATGCAGGTGGACCGCCTGAAGCTCTCTGACCAGCGTTGTAGGGAGAGAAGCCTCCAGGGTCTTTGTTTCTACTGCGGTAGCAGTTCCCATTTGCTAAGAACTTGTCCTGATCGTCCGGAAAACTCCTCCGCCTAGGCCAGGTAAGAGAGGCCTTCCTGGGCACTTGCGATACCTCTCTACCCCTCACTTTGTCTGTCCTCTTGCATGTTGGTGGGAAACGGGCTTCTCTAGTGGCCTATGAGGACTTGGGTGCCGCCGGGAATTTTATTAGGCTGGAAGAGGTTAACAAATTTTCTATTCCCGTGAGGGCCTTGGAGAATCCTCAAGTTCTCGCATCCATAGATGGTCGACCCCTGCTAGAGACAGTTACTCTCGTCACTCATGAGGTAGAGTGCAAGTTGGGGCTCTGCACAATGTCTTTTATGTCTTAGCAGGTATTTCCCATCCAATCCTACTCGGTCTTCCTTGGCTGCGGCTCCATGAGCCCACCTTAGATTGGCATAGTGGCAACGTCTTGCGCTGGGGGGAGTCATGTCGGGCTCGGTGTCTGCTGTTGGTGCGTCCCATAGGTACCCCTCATTCTTCCCTTGTTTCCTCCAGATTGCCGACGGCTTACTGTGCCTTTTTGGATGTTTTTGACAAGAAAGAGGCTGAGACTCTTCCTCCGCACCGTCCCTACGACTGCCCCATTGAGCACGTTCCAGGTACCACTCCTCCTCATGGAAGGATTTATCCTCTCTCCTCGGCAGGGACCCAAGCCATGTCTAAATACATCCAAGACAACCTGGCAGAGGCTTCATTCGGATGTCTTCGTCCCCTGCAGGAGCAGGCATCTTTTTCGTAAAGAAAAAAGATGGGTCGCTACGCCCATGCATCGATTATCGTGGCCTGTATCGCATCACTGTGAAGAATAAATATCCACTGCCACTCATCTCTGAGCTCTTTGATCGCTTGAAGGGAGCACGTGTGTTTACTAAGCTTGATCTACGAGGGGCCTATAATCTGGTTCGCATACGCTCTGGGGACGAGTGGAAGACTGCGTTCAACACGCGAGACGGGCACTACAAGTATTTGGTTATGCCCTTTGGGCTCTGCAGCGCACCTGCAGTATTCCAGGTTAATTCCTTGTTAATGATGTCTTTCGAGATCTCCTCTACTCCTGTGTCGTAGTCTCCCTGGACGACATCTTAGTCTTCTCCCCTGATCTGGCCACACATCGCCGAAACGTTCGCCAAGTCCTCTAAGGTCTCAGAGAGAACCACCTTTTTGCCAAGTTGGAGAAATGCCTCTTTGAGCAAAGTTCATTGCCTTTTCTTGGTTACATCGTCACGAACTCTCGGGGTTAGAGATGGATCCTGAGAAAGTCTCGGCAGTTCTCAATTGGCCACGTCCTCTCGGAGTAAAGGCAATTCAGCGTTTTTTGAGTTTTGCCAATTATAGGCAATTTATCCCTCACTTCTCTTCATTGACGAAACCTATCTTGGCTCTTGTCCGTAAAGGAGCCGATCCCAAGCATTGGCCCTCTGACGCAGAATCTGCCTTTGAAGCCCTGAAACAAGAGTTCGCTAAGTCTCCTGTACTCCATCGGCCGGATGCCAGCAGGCCATTCATTCTCGAGGTTGACGCATCCTCAGTGGGAGCTGGAGCAGTTCTTCAGCAAAAATCCTCCTCTGGCCGTGCTCTCACCTGCTGATTCTTTTCTAAGGCTTTCTCTGCTCCCGAACGTAACTATGCCGATGGAGATAGAGAACTCTTGGCCATAAAAATGGCTCTCGAAGAGTGGCGCCATCTTCTCGAGGGTGCCCTCCATCTGTTCATCATTTTTACGGATCACAAAAATGTGGCCTACCTTCAGTCCGCCCAAATGCTCAACCCACGGCAGGCCAGGTGGTCACTGTTTTTCGAAAGCTTTGACTTCGAACTTCACTTCTGACCCGGGGATAAGAACATCAAGGCGGATGCCCTATCACGGTCATTCCTGTCAGTAGATAAGGAGGAGGGTCCAGCCCATCTCATCGACCCCGCCAAGATCCTTACTGTAGCCCCATTAAGCCTGGTCTCACCACCATCTGGTAAAACCTTTGTTCGGAGTGGAGTTAGACTAAAGGTTTTACGTTGGAGCCACTCGTCAAAGTTTTCTGGAGATTCAGGAGTTAAAAAGACTTTCTCGCTCATCTACCGTCATTGGTGGCCTTCACTTCACAAAGACATCCAGGATTTCATCGCCTCCTGCCCTTCTTGTGCCCGTAACAAAGTTCCTCGACACCCCCCTTCGGGACTCCTACATCCGTTACCTGTGCCTGCCAACCCATGGACTCATATTGCTATGGATTTCGTCACCGATTTGCCTCCTTCTTCTAGATGTACGGTTATATTGGTGGTCGTGGATCGATTTTCCAAAATGGCCCACTTCATCGCTCTACCTGGTCTGCCTACCGCTCCCAAGTTGGCGAAGATCTTTCTGCTTCACGTCTTTCGCCTCCATGGTTTTCCTCAGCATATTGTCTCAGATCGAGGAGTCCAGTCTACCTCCCATTTTTGGCGAGCTCTCTGCGGATTGCTGAAGATGGATTTTTCCTCAGCCTTTCACCCCCAGTCTAATGGTCAAGTCGAACGGGTCAACCAGGCACTGACATCTTACCTTCGGCATTTTTCCAATGCTCATCAAGATGATTGGGTTTCTCTTCTTCCTTGGGCAGAATTCGCCTATAACAACCATCCAAGTGAAGCCTCCTCTAAATCTCCCTTTTTTGTGGTTTTTGGTCAACACCCCGGCATTTCCCTTCCTGTGTCCCCTACCTCAGGTGTACCGGCAGTGGACTCGTCTGTGGACTTCTCTCAGATTTGGAGGGAGACCAAAGTAGCCCTTGAGAGTGCTAGCCTCAGAATGAAGAGGTATGCCAACAAAAAATGGCTAGACACTCCTCCGTATCGCCCAGGGGATAGGGTTTGGTTATCTTCTCGGCATATCAGGTTGAAGATCTCCTCCTACAAGTTAGGTCCTCGTTACATCGGTCCCCTTGAGGTCTTAAGTCGCATCAACGATGTGGCCTACAAGCTGAGATTGCCCGCCTCACTAAAGATTCCCAATACCTTTCATTTATCTCTCCTCAAACCTGCAGTATTTAACCACTTCCACTCAGCGCCTTCCCAAACCTCCCAAACTTGTAGCTCGGATAACATCTTTGAGGTAAGGGATATATTGGCTATGAAGACAGTTAAGGGAAAAATTCTGTTTTTGGTTGATTGGAAGGGTTTCGGTCCCGAGGAGAGATCATGGGAATCCCAGGAGAATATTGATGCTCCTCGCATTATGAGACGGTTTCTCACCAGCGTTAGGAGGAGGGGGCGTAAAGGGGGGTACTGTCACGGCCCCGGTCCCCACTTGCCTCACTGCGTGCACCTCCCGGCGCGCTCCTGCTCCCCAGCGTGTCCCCGCGCCCGGCCTCCGGCTTCCTCGGCATTGGGCACCTGCGCACTGCCTTACTCCTGGCGCGCAGCCTCTTGGGTAGAGTGACGCGCTGGTCCCGCCTCCAACATGGCGGCGCCCATCTCTACTTATGCTCGGCGTCTGGACAGGTTAGATGCCTGTCTATCGAATGCGGTGACGCTGTCTCTTGGTGGCGTTCTCTGTGTTTCAGGCCCCTTCATCCTTGCCACTGCCTGCGCTGTGCTCTGTGTCTCTGGTTCCCTCGTCCTTGCCTCACCCTGCGCTGTCTTTGTTATCTCTTCTTCTGTACTTCAGCCATACCATGTCTTCCTTGGGTCCCTACACCTTCCCTGTCCTGCTCCTTCCGTCCTCTCGTCCTACCCTCATAACTTCCCTGTTGTTTGCCTTGCTTCTCGCCGAGTGTATTATTTGTGCTTCCTCTCTATTGCAGCCTCCAGTCTTTGTCGCCTTCGGAACTCCAGTCCCGTGCCCTGCCCAAGGTCTCTGTGTTCACCTGTGCTTAACTGTACTGTTACGTTTGTGCCTCCTTACCAATCTATAGCCCCAGTCGTCCCTTTGGTTCCGGCTGTCGCGGTTCTATCCCCTGGAGGTCTGTCCCTAACATTCCCAGTATAGAAGGTGATCCTCACCTGGGCGCTCGCCCTCCGGGGCTCTGGAGCCGTGACCCAGAGGGTCCACTACCGGGTTTTCTCTACGTTCCTCTTTGCAACAGCAAACCGTAACACTTGCCCTAACTTGGAATCCTTCTACAAATATGTACTGGACATTATACACAGTCTATTTAGTACAAATAGACTTCACACCTCTGGTATGAATATTGGGGTACATTGAAGACCTGAATACTGATGAATATGCTAAAACTGCTATCTCTTGAATACTGCACATGGCTAGAAAATTAATAGCTCAATTTTGGATGTCTGATTAAACCCCCACAATCCCTGAATTCATAAATAAGATTAATTGGTTGTTAAACTTGGAATGGGAAATTTATTTAAAAAGAAACAAAGTAAATGTGAAAATCTCTGGGCCTCTTGGATTGATACTTCCGGTTTTGCAAGGCATGAACTGCAGAGACATGGTTTGAGTCTATTTTAAATCTACATATGGTAATACTAAACTGACTGTGGCTCATAGATATTGGTAGTCCCTTTCTTCTTGTATTGCATACGCAGTTGTTGGAGTACATTATATTTTCCAGAAAGCTGTATACAATTAATCAAACATGTCAAGCTCTTCTTCACTGAACCAAGAATTTGTTATCCATTACGCATTTTCTTGTGTTGTGCTGTAGTTTGTTAGGGTGGGAAAGAGAGGGATGGGGGATTATATTTCCTGATGTTTGTTTTGTTCAAAATGAAAAAAGTCAATAAAAACGTGATTTAAACAAAAAGATACTGCCATCCATTACTGACATACAGTGGGTACGCAAAGTATTCCGACCCCTTTAAATTTTTCTCCCTTTGTTTCATTGCAGCCATTTGGTAAATTCAAAAGGATCATTTTTTTCTCATTAATATACACTCTCTACCCCATTTTGACTGAAAAAAACAGAAATGTAGAAAATCAGAAATATCACATGGTCATAAGTATTCAGCCCTTTGCTCAGACACTCATATTTAAGTCACATGCTGTCCATTTCCTTGTAATCCTCCTTGAGATGGTTCTACTCCTTCATTGGAGTCCAGCTGTGTTTAACTAAACTGATAGGGCTTGATTTGTAAAGGCACACACCTGTCTATATAAGACCTCACAGCTCAAAGTGCACAAGGTCAAAGGAACTGGCCAAGGAGCTCAGAGACAGAATTGTGGCAAGGCACAGATCTGGCCAAGGTTGCAAAAGAATTTCTGCAGTACTCAAGGTTCCTAAGGGCACAGTGGCCTCCATAATCCTTAAATGGAAGAAGTTTGGCACCACCAGAAGTCTTCCTAGACCTGGCCGTCCAGCCAAACTGAGCAATAGTGGGAGAAGAGCTTTGGTGAGTGAGGTAAAGAAGAACCCCAAGATCATTCCACAGATACAGTGGGGAGATGGGAGAAAGTTCCTGTTACCATGGCTGGTCAGGAGACAAATCTCCAGGAGTGGACCCTCTGGACCGTGGCACCAAGGGGCCCCGGGCGAGCTGCCAGGTGGAGCCGACCCCTCTACAGGGATCGTTAGGAGCAGGCCCAGGGGTTCGGGTACCACGATAGCCGGTACCGAGAGGGGCGGCTCAGGACGGACTGGAGTAGGAGTGCGGGACTAAAGCGTAGACAACAGAGCGGGATCACTGTAGACTGGACCGGAGTAGGACTGCAGGACTGGAGCATAGACAACAGGACGGGGCAGGAACACGGGAGGCAGGTCTGGAGTAGGGCTGTAGGACTGGAGTGTGGATAGCAGGATGGAGCAGGAACACCGGAGGCAGGACTGGAGTAGGACTGGAGTGTGGATAGCAGGATGGAGCAGGAACACCGGAGGCAGGACTGGAGTATAGATAGCTATATATTTTGGATTTGATGTACTTCACGAGATATTTACAATTTCTAATTACTGTGTTTTGCACAGGTGTTTTTCTTGTGATGATGGATTTCCGAGCCCGAGATAAAACTGATCAAATATTTGGAGTTGGAGCGAGTATACCCCCACCGGTGGTTGACCACAAGTGGGATAACCAAGTGCTGGATATTGAAAAATTGCTTGTACAACGAACAAAACTATGGTGGAACCATGCCTTTCTACAGAAATATCTATTGAATAAGATGATTCCGCGCGGTTTACGCGTGCGTGTCATTCCAGCCTTTTTGGTTGAGGATGTTGAATTTGTCTTGAGATGGGAGGAGGCATGCAGCACGTGTTCCCAGGCTCTCATGCAGCTGCTTGTAGATACTAAGAAAATCAATCATCTTGATAAATGTATTGATGAAGCACAGGCGAGGTTCAGGAGTGACTGCCCAGCAGATAAAATAAATAATTATGACATCCAGTTGGAGAAAAAAGTTGATTCATGCGTCAAGAAAATTCATGAGACTCAGGGTGTCAAAATGCAACATGACTTAAAAGACTATGCATCTAAAACAGTATATCTATGGCGTAAACCCACTGCAATGGTTCGTGGTGGGTCTCGCACACCCTCTGAAAGTTCATTATCCAATGTCAGCGACTCCTCCGGGTGGTCTAACCCATCAGTCATGACTCGCTCTGGGGTGAGATTGAACAGGATGAGAGACACCAATTTTCACCCATATAGACGTATGCAACACAAGTCGCCTGAACGGAAAAAGACAGGGAACAAGGTAATCAATCTTAGTTCATATGCTCTGGCAGAGAGTGATTTGTCATTGTTAAATAAAGGATTAACCTTTGCACCCAAGTCCAAATTTGACATGTTTATTGCCACCAAAGACTTGCATCTTTTTGCCAGATCATTATTATTTAAAAGATACTTCTTTGATTCTCACTTGAATACCTTGCTCCCTACAGAGGAAGAACAACTAGCTCTTCAAGATCTGGAGGATCTCTCCAATGAACACCGTGTGGATGAGGGAGGTAAGATTCCTCCTGCCATTAGGATTAAATCCAAGAAGTTTCCTCCCCTATCTAGCTGTGCGAGCATTGATTTGTTCGTTCGAGTAGTGGAGGATGAGTTTCGTAAAATACCATCCAATATCTCTGGCGATAACTTGAGTAGGGAGGAGAGGAATAGACTTTGTGAGTTGCAGGCCCTCGCCAATGTAGTTATAAAACCAGCTGACAAAGGGGGAAATATAGTTCTGTGGCCTAGTGATTTGTATGAAAAAGAGGCCTTTAAACATCTCAATAATAGCGTTTGTTATAAACGCTTGACTTTTAACCCCCTATCATCTTTCACCAAACAATTGTATAATATCCTCGACACAGCTGTGGTAAATGGGGTCATTACTAAACAGCTATCGTTGGCCCTGAAGGTTCAAGAACCAACCATTTCTATCCTATACTTATTGCCAAAGATACATAAAAATTTGGAAAAACCACCGGGTCGTCCGATTATTTCGGGCTCCGGTAATTTTCTTGAAAATATCAACCGTTGGATTGAATCCAAATTGCAACCTCTGGTGGAGAGTCTTCCATCATTCGTACTTGATACTGGTGACTTCTTGAGGAGGGTGGATGGTCTTCACGTTGAAACTGATGCACTGATGGTTACGTGTGACATTGAATCAATCTATACTAACATAAAGCATAGTGATGGTTTGATGGCCACCAGATTTTATTTGGAGATGTCAAACCTGCCACGTAATATTATTTGCTTAATTTTGGAACTCCTTGAGTTCGCCTTAACACATAATTTTTTTGTCTTCAAGGGGTCCTTCTACCTCCAGCTCCAGGGTACTGCTATGGGGGCATCTTTTGCCCCAGCCTATGCCAACTTATTCCTGGGGCTGTGGGAGAGGGACCTCTCCCTGTCAGATCATTCACCGATGGACCGCATCCCCATTTGGATGCGGTACATCGATGATATTTTTCTTATCTGGCAGGGGTCTTCCGAGCAGTTTGGTGAGCTCATGAGATCTCTGAATGTTAATGATAAGAATATTCATCTTACATATCATTGTGACATTCATAGAATCAATTTTCTTGATGTGACTATTTGGAGGAGTAATGACTCCATCCTACAGACTACAATCTACAGGAAAGAAACCTCCAGTAACATGTTGCTGCATGCCTCTTCTCATCCCAAGTACATGACCGATTCTATTCCCATTGGACAGTTCCTCCGATTGCGGAGGATCTGCTCCAATGATGATGACTTTGAAATTCAGGCCAAAGACCTGTTTCTTAGATTTCGTGAAAGAGGTTATGGCAGACGAATTTTGAAACGTGCATACCATAGGGCCAAGTATTCATCTCGACATAAACTACTATATGCACGTAATAAATCAAAGTCAAACAGCCAGGTCAGGTTTATTACCAACTACCATTCTCAATTTTTACGCATGCGTGAATGCATGCAAAGGGCATGGCCTATTCTTCTGGCTGACCCCATACTGAAGCAGATTATTTCGGAGAAACCCAGCATCACCATCAGGAGATCCAAAAACCTGAGGGATCACCTTGTGCATAGCCACTATCAATGCCAATCTAGACAGGTGTTTATTGATGGTGTGGGCCCGTCAGGTGGATGTAGACCCTGTGGTCGATGTGTTGCTTGCCCCAACATCGAGAGCACGGCTACATTTTTTAATTCCGCTGGTTCGAGGACCTATGATATTAGAAAACCAATTACGTGTAACACAAAGAATGTTATTTATTTTGCGACCTGCCCCTGTAATCTTATTTATGTGGGATTAACCACTAGACAATTGAAAATTCGGGTTCGTGAACACGTGTTGGGGATTATTGCGGCCTCAGACCAGGATGACATATCCACCCTAAGGACCATTCCTCGTCACTTCAAGCAATACCACGAGTGTGATAGTTCCCTTATCAAGTTTAGGGGCATTGATGTTATTGATCTTGGCATTCGGGGTGGCAATATTAGTACTAGGTTAGCCCAACTTGAGACTAGGTGGATATGGGCCCTGGACACAATCCAACCTAAGGGCCTAAATGAGAATTTAAGTTTTATTCCCTTCTTGTGATCGACTACTTTGATTTAAAATGCTGTTGTTGTGATTGGTTTTATCTTTACCTTGTTTTATATATTTTTTATTCTAGCCCTGTGATTTGGCCGCTTCTTTTGGGTACTGGACGGATGATGGATAGGAGGCCTATTACTTTCTTGGTAACATGGACTGCTATGGGTTTCCACCGTCCTCAGGACGCCACTCTATGACACCAGTGATATATATTTAGGGTGTTTGTACATATATTTTTTTGAAACATCTTTCAATATATTGTCTTTTCTTTCTTTTTTGCTAATTTTGTCATTTTAAATATTGGTTTATAATAAAGATCAATATTTATTGTACTTGGTGTAGTTCTATAAAACAATAACACATCAATATATATTTTAAAGATTCTTTCTGCAAAAATTGGTTTGACCATCATATCTGCTATTCCTTAATGAATTGATGGTATTATGATACATAGAGATATATGATAGTCCCATTGGTTGAGATTATGTAGTAAGAGATGTGGGTATGCGTATATTCCACATACGTATATATATATATATATATATATATCTGGTAAGATATCGCTTCTATATCTCCATCCATTTTTATTATGGCCATTGGACATCTTATTATATCTCCCCTTCTACTTCACCATTCTTGCACCAAAGGATATTTGTTTTGAAACTTTACGCCATATAATGTGCTGCTTTTAGTGGCACGACCATCTGTGTGACTTGTATAGGTTGTTCCTCCCCATGCTTTCCTCACCCGAAACCGGGACGCGTGCGCGCTAGGACGGATGTTTGTGCGGCGGCTTCCGGCGTCTGTGTTGGCATGGCTACGCTTAGCGTGACATGTCACGTGACGCCGGCGCCGGGGCCCATCCTCCGCTCCTGGTTGCGCATACGCCCATTCACGGCGTCGGGTGGTGTTGAACGAATTGCGCAGCACTATTATGGCTGACTAACCCTCTCTAATTATGGGTATCATATGGTGCATTTGTGTAATGCCACAACCATATGATTATATATGTGCTAGCGTGGACTTCCTGTCTCAGTGACGTCACAGTGCTCCCTTGCTAAATCGCGACCTTCCATTGGCCAGTTTCTGGCTATGATAGTGGCTGTTACAGCCACTTTGATTGGTCACTTGGGCTTTTTTAAACTCTCCCCTTCCTTCTCACCGCACGCCCCTTGAGAAAGGCTTTTATAGCCGAAACGCGCGTCAGGGTGACGTTGAGGACTTGGCCCCTGCTCTCACCATCACTTCAGGTATACACCTCAACTATTTATTAATCGGGTTGTGGGGGGCCTATATGCACTTCCAAGTATGCTATATGTTGGGTAATATGACTATATGCAGCCCACTTTGTGGGCGGTTATGATGTACTGAGGACATGCAATCTTGTGACAGTTTTCACTACAATTATTTTATGTGTTGCTCATATTTATACTGATTATGGTCTGTACCCATGTGCTAGTTCTGTGCAATTTTTTCCTCAGTGTCTGTTTTCCAACACATGCGTGGTGGGTGACTTTCCCTCCCTTATATTTGAAGTATTTATTAAACATTTTCTAATTCCATAACATTTTGGACTTTTGATCATTTTTGTTCTTGCCTGTCACAAAAGATGTACAACAGGATTTGTCCGCGTTCAATTTGGCCTGCAGCAGCAGGCATTTTCCAGGGGCACAGCGAGGAGGAACGGACTCACCCCCATACACTGCTTAGTCTTCTGCTTATAATTTAGATAATATATTTTGCTCTGATTTTTAGTCTTATGCTTAATATTCTTCTGCTTTTTGTTCTTCTGCTTTTTGTTCTTCTGCTTCTTGGTCTTCTGCTTCTTGGTCTTCTGTCTCTTGTTGTTCTGTATCTTGGTGGTTGTCTTCATGTTCTTTGTCCTCTTAGTCATCTTCTTCAGGGTCATGTTTTTGGTCTTCTTTGGGGTGGACTTCAGGGTTGTCGTCTTCAGGGTCGTCGTCTTTGGGGTCGTCGTCTTCTTCGGGGTGGTCTTCAGGGTCGCCGTCTTCAGGGTCGTCGTCAGGGAGATCCAGAGTGATTACCAAAAACCATTTAAAAAAGCTTGAACTTGGAAATGTAGCAGAAGGTACAAGAAGACTGAGGAACTGCCGAGAACGAGCTGACGGTACTGGAACCCGAATGGGTAGCAGAAGGAGCAAGAGCCAATGGCACTACCGAGGACCAGCTGATGGTACTGGAACCTGGTTACTAAGCAGGAGGTACCTGTGCTAGAAAGCACTACCAAGGACCAGCAGATGTTGCTGGAACTCGGATACCGAAAAGGAGGCACCTAAGCCAAATGCACTGCCGAGAACCAGCTGACGGTACTGGAATCCGGATGGGTAGCAGAAGGAACAAGAGCAAATGGCACTACCGAGGACCAGCTGATGGTACTGGAACCCGGTTACTAAGCAGGAGGTACCTCTGCTAGAAAGCACTACCAAGGACCAGCAGACGTTGCTGGAACTCGGATACCGAAAAGGAGGCACCTAAGCCAAAGGCACTGCCGAGAACCAGCTGACGGTACTGGAACCCGGATGGGTAGCAGAAGGTACCCATGAAAAACAAAGTTGCATGGCAGCGAGCTGGCCGCAGTTACGGAAACCCACAGTCCTACAGGGGGTGCTTGTCCTATTGGCACTACGGAACCAGCCTTTTTTGCCAGATCCCGCAGCCCACATAGGAAGCGCCTAAACTGCAGGCACCATAGAGTCGGCTAACCCAATCGCAAAACGACAGGACAACGTATTGGTGGCAAAGTGACATTGACACTACCCAGAAACAGTCGGCGTGTTGGAACCAGGCTGGGCAGGAGGGAGTACCCGTGCCAAAGACACTGCCGAGAACCAGCTGACGGTGCTGGAACCTGGATGGGTAGCAGAAGCTACAAGAGCCAATGGAACTACCGAGGACAGCTGACGGTGCTGGAACCCAGAGGGGCAGCAGAAGCAACCAGAGCCAACGGCACTAACAAGGACCAGCTGATGGTACTGGAACCCGGTTACTAAGCAGGACCTGTGCTCCAAAGCACTACAAAGGACCAGCAGACGTTGCTGGAACTCGGATACCGAGAAGGAGGCACCTAAGCCAAAGGCACTGCCGAGAACCATCTGACGGTACTGGAACCCGGATGGGTGGCAGAAGTTACAAGAGCCAATGAAACTACCGAGGACCAGCTGACGGTGCTGGTACCCGGAGGGGCTGCAGAAGGAACAAGAGCCAATGGCACTACCGAGGACCAACTGATGGTACTGGAACCCGGTTACTAAGCAGGAGGTACCTGTGCCAGAAAGCACTACCAAGGACCAGCAGACGTTGCTGGAACTTGGATACCGAGAAGGAGGCACCTAAGCCAAAGGCACTGCCGAGAACCAGCGGACGGTACTGGAACCCGGATAGGTAGCAGAAGGTACCCATGAAAGACAAAGTTGCAAGACCGCGAGCCGGCCGCAGTTACCGAAACCCAACAGTCCTACAGGGGGTGCTTGTCCTATTGGCACTACGGAACCAGCCTTTATTGCCAGATCCCACAGCCCACATAGGAAGCACCTAAACTGCAGGCACCATAGAGTCGGCTAACCCGACCGCAACACGACAGGACAAAGTTTGGAGGCAAAGTGACGTTGACACTACCCGGAAACAGCTGGCGTGCTGGAACCAGGCTGGGCAGGAGGGAGTACCCGTGCAAAAGACACTGCCGGGAACCAGCTGGCGGTGCTGGAACCCAGGGTAAATACTACAATCAGAGTGGAGACAGAGGCCTAATTGGAGCAAGTTTAAAATCTGTAGTTGTGTGAGTGTGGACAGAGCAGGAAAAATTGCGGACACACAGCTGGGGATCAGCTGACATTACTGAACCCCAATAACACTGGAGCATATGTTGACTGTGCAGATGACACTTCTGAGCAGCAACTGGCGGTGTTGGAGCCCAGGGTCAATAGTACAAACAGAGTGGAGGCAGAGGCCTATTTGGAGCAAGTTTAAAATCTGTAGTTCTGTGAGTGTGGACAGAGCAGGAGAAATTGCCGGACACACAGCTGGGGAACAGCTGACATTACTGAACCCCAATAACACTGGAGCATATGTTGACTGTGCAGACTGCACTTCTGAGCAGCAACTGGCGGTGTTGGAGCCCAGGGTAAATACTAGAGACAGAGTGGAGCCAGATGCCTAATTGGAGCAAGTTTAAAATCAGTAGTAGTGTGAACGTGGACAGAGCAGGAGACATTGCCGGACACACAGCAGGGGAGCAGCTGACATTACTGAACCCCACTAACACAGGAGCTAGTGTTTTTCTCTGTGCAGACGGCACTTCTGAGCAGCAACTGGCGGTGTTGGAGCCCAGGGTCAATCAGGGTGTAGGCTGAGGCCTAATTGGAGCAAGTTTAATATCTGATGTTGTGTGAATGTGGACGGAGCAGGAGATATTGCCGGACACACAGCAGGGGAGCAGCTGGCATTACTGAACCCCACTAACATAGGAGCTAGTGTTTTTCTCTGTGCAGACGGCACTTCTGAGCAGCAACTGGCGGTGTTGGAGCCCAGGGTCAATCAGGGTGTAGGCTGAGGCCTAATTGGAGCAAGTTTAATTTCTGATGTTGCGTGAATGTGGACGGAGCAGGAGATATTGCCGGACACACAGCAGGGGAGCAGCTGACATTACTGAACCCCACTAATACAGGAGCTAGTGTTTTTCTCTGTGCAGATGGCACTTCTGAGCAGCAACTGGTGGTGTTGGAGCCCAGGGTCAATCAGGATGTAGGCTGAGGCCTAATTGGAGCAAGTTTAATATCTGATGATGTGTGAATGTGGAGGGAGCAGGAGATATTTCCGGACACACAGCAGGGGAGCAGCTGGCGTTACTGAACCCCACTAACACAGGAGCTATTGTTTTTCTGTACAGATGGCACTTCTGAGCAGCAACTGGCGGTGTTGGAGCCCAGGGATTACAGTTCAGATGGTAGAAACATGAACACAACAGGAGACCTGGATACTGTTGCCAACCAATTATTTAATCTGGAAGAGGACTGGCAAATTCCTGCGAGATCCAGGCCTTGTTCATTTTCAGAAAAGTAAGCTGGTCAACGTTATCGGAGGATAGTCACATGCGACGGTCTGTTAGTACACCATCTGCGGCACTAAAGATGCATTCCGATAATACACTAGCAGCAGGGCAAGCCAGCACCTTCAATGCATACTGGCTAAGCTCTGGCCATGTATCCAGCTTAGAGACCCAAAACTTGAAGTGGGAAGAGCCGTCTGGGAGTACACTGAGAGGGCAAGACATGTAGTCTCTCACCATCTGACGGAAACGTTGCCTCCTGCTGACTGGAGCCGTCTGTGATGGTGTAGACATTTGTGGCGGGGACTCAAAACTTTGCCACATTTGGGCCATACTGGTCTTGCCTTGTGCTGAGGCACTGCTTTTGATCCCTCTTTGTGCAGAGCTTCCTCCACTGCTTCGACGCACAGAGCTTCTTTGTAAAGCACTAGCAGCACTGCTCTCGGGTGAAATGGAGAACATGATGGAATGCACCTTTGTGTCTTGGTACTCCCGCATTTTACGCTCCCGGTTCAACGGTGTTATGAGGCTTTGGAAGTTGTCCCGGTAGCGAGGATCTAGGAGGGTGTACACCCAATAATCAGCCGTGTTGAGAATGTGGGCGATGCGGCGGTCCTTTCCCAGGCACTGCAGCATGAAATCAACCATGTGCTGCAGACTCCCAACTGGCCAAGAAACGCTGTCCCCTGCTTGAGGCGTCATCTCTGCCTGCTCTGCATCACCCCACCCTCGCTCTAGATACTGACTACTAGAGCATTGTGTGCCTCCCTCCTCTGGAGAGATGTCTTCCTCCTCCATTGACTCCTCCTCATCCTCCTCACAAAGTGTCCCCTGCCTAGGCCTTTGTGAGGAACCACGTTGCGCAGACTGTCCAGAAGCAGATGGCATTTGTGACTCCTCATCCTCCACCTCTTCCACAACCTCCTCCCTTAGTGCTTGCAGTTTTTTTTCAAGCAGGCAGATAAGGGGGACAGTCATGCTGACTAGTGCATCATCTGCACTAGCCATCCGCGTGGAATCATCAAAGGCACGCAAAACGTGGCAGATGTCCTTCATAGAGGCCCATTCAGTGGTGGTGAAGTGTGAACGGCACGCAGTGCGACTTGTTTGCACCTGATGCAGCTGGTACTGCTGCCTGCTGCTCACACAATCGCTCCAACATATGTAACGTTGAATTCCACCTGGTGGGTAGGTCACATATGATGCGATGTTCTGGAAGGCGGAATAGGCGCTGCAGAGCTGCAATGCACGATCTTGCCATGCTGGAACGCCGCAAGTGAGTGCACTCTATGCGGACTTTGTGCAGCAGTGCATCAAGATCCGGATAGTACCTCAAAACACTCTGCACGACCAAGTTGAGCACATGTGTCAGACATGGGATGTGAGTGAGGTTGCCTAGGCCCAGAGCTGCCACCAGATTTCGGCCATTGTCACACACTATCAAGCTTGGCTGGAGATTCGCTGGCACAAACTACATGTTGCTCTCCTGCTTGATGGCATTCCAGAGCTCCTGTGCTGTGTGGCTTCGATTCCCCAAAGAAATTAATTTCAGTACGGCCTGTTGACGTTTGGCCACGGCTGTGCTCATATCGGTCGTAACAGGTAAGCGTTCACGTGTCCATGTGGAGGTAGACCGTGACGGCTCCTGCAGCACTGATTCAGAGGAACTGGAGTATGAGGAGTCAATGTGTACAGACTGGATTCCTGCAATCCTTGGAGTTGGCAGAACACGTACAGCGCCACTCTCAAGATCTGTACCCGGCTCCACAACATTTACCCAATGGGCAGTGAGGGAAAGGTATCGTCCCTGTCCATGGTTACTGGTCCCGCATCGGTGGTCAGGTGGACCTTGCTACTGACGGCGTTTAGTAGCGCATGTTTAAGTTTCCCTCCACATGCTTTTGCAGGGCACGGACGGCTTGCCTGCTGAAATAAAAGCGGCTGGGCACGTTGTATTGTGGGACTGCCAATGCCATGACGTTACGGAAGGTGTCAGTCTCCACCAGCCTGAATGAGAGCATTTCAAGGGATAGTAGTTTTGCAATGCCAGCATTCAGAGCCTGTGCTCGGGGATGGTTTGCCGAGTATGGCCGTCTTTTCTCCCATGCCTGTGCTACCGATGGCTGTAGAGTGGCCTGGGAGTGTGAGGATGACAGGGAACATGGTGCTGTGGGTGGAATTACACTGGGTCTCTGTACAACAGTGCCAGAGGTTCTTCCATGGCGATCCTGTGAGGAAGCCGAACCAGCTGTGTGTGAGCTGGAGGAAGAGGCTACAACACCAGCTGAAGAGGTGGTAGGTGGTGCTGTAGGTTGGCCTACATCTTCAGTGTGTCTTTGTAACTCCACCACGTGCTTGGTCTGCACATGTTTCCACATATTTGTGGTATTGAGGTTGCTGACACTTTTCCCTCTTTTGATTTTCTGATTACACAGCTTGCATTTGACAAAGCAAATGTCATCTGCAACTGTGTGAAAAAAGGTCCACGCACTACAAGTCCTGGGAGCGCCCGTTTTGGGTTTTGGAAGAGGAATGCTCCTAATGGGTGCCGAAGTAGAGGCTACAGGCAACCAAGTCTGCCCCCTCCCTCTCCCTCCTGTTTTGGCCGTTCGGGGAATCTCTTCCTCAGAGCTGCTCCCACCACCTTCCTGTACCTCACGCCATGATGGGTCAAGGACCTCATCATCTACACTACCCTCTTCAAACACCTGCTTCTCCTGGGTAGTCTCGCCAGCACAGTACGCACCAGAAAGTGGCACCTGAGTCTCATCAGATGCGTACTGAGGTGTGCTGACCATAGGCACTGGCCCACCCGCCTCTTCAGATTCAGAGAGACAAAGCTGTTGCGCATCACTGCATACTCCCTCTTCTTCACATCCTAGAATGCTGCTTGGCTGGCCCCCTCTTTCCAAGCCAAGAGACTCAGAGAACAGAAGTAGAGATGGCTCCTGTCCAGGGCTCTCTGACTGCCTGGGCAATTTGGTAGGTGGTGAAGAGACAGATGGTTACTCTTCAGTGCTCTGGACCTGAGAGGATGTGGAAGTAATTGAAGTCGATGCATTAGCTGCCATTCATCCGACAACGGCTTCAATTTGTTCCTCCCGCAGCAGTGGGGTACGGCAAGCTCCTACAAAGCTGCGCATAAAGGACTGTTCCGTGGGAAAACTGGAGGATGCTGAGTCACTGGTGCCCGCAGCAGGCACAGAATCCCCACATCCTCTCCCTGCTGAAACTCCATGCCCACGACCACGTGCCTTACTCCCTGCCTTCTTAATCTTGGTAGACTGATAAAGATAGGCAGAAAAGTACTAAGGGCTTAGTGTGCTTATTCCTAAACAGCTGCTAACAGGTATAAGAAACACTAATTTTATAAAATGTGGACTACACTTTAATATGAGCTAATGTGGCCTACACAACTGTAAAGTGGAGTGTTTGGTGAACTTTTTTTACATGTTTTTTTCACAAAAAAAAGGATGTGACCAAAGGTGTAAAAGCGATAGTATCACAAACTTTTTGGAGCTATTACAATGCAGGAAGGTAACCTACAATGCAATAGATGAGGCTACAAAAAATAGGCTAATACTAATCTGGCTGGGGCTGCAGGGCACAAGCCAGCAGAAAGGCTCCTCTATCTACTCCTATATAGTGTTTGCAACCAATCTAGCTGGATACGGATGGAAGCACACTAATAGGAGAAATTCAGGAAAAATAAGTAGCACTACAGCAAAAAAGGACAATGTATGAGGCAGTGATGCACGCTGAGCGGACTACAACCAGAGGTGTCTGTAGAACACACTACAGCGTGAGCTGCACTCACACACAGAGACCTCACAGACAGCCGTGAACAGTGCAGAGAACTGTGCACTCGCACTGAAAGGCTGCAGAAAGACTCCGCTATCTACTCCTATATAGTGTTTGCAACCAATGTAGATGGATACGGATGGAAGCACACTAATAGGAGAAATCAGGAAAAATGAGCAGCAATAAAACAAAAAAATGACTATGTATGAGGCAGTGACGCACGCTGAGCGGACTACAACCAGAGGTGGCTGCAGAACACTACAGCGTGAGCTGCACTCACACACACAGACCTTGCAGACAGCTGTGAACTGTGCTGCAAGGCAAAAGAAAGCTACAGCGGTTGATAAAGTTGCCTGGGTAAAGCACTATATAGAAAATCGCTATCTCTAACTGTCCCTCAGAGTCTGAACAGCAGCGTCCTGTCCCTAACTGAATTCACAGCAGAGTGAACCCAAAATGGCGGCGGCGGCTTTTATAGCGCATCATGACATCATTTCAGCAGCCAATCACAGCCATGCCATTAGTTAACATGCCTACATGCCTAACAGGATGTGCCCACACTTCTTAGGATTCCTCATTGGTTGAATCAAATCAAACTGGCTCATAGCATTATGGGAACTTCCGATTCCGGTATTCGATATGCAAAAAGTATCGGAACTCAGTATTGGAATTCCGATACCGCGAATATCGGCCGATACTCGATATTTGCAGTATCGGAATGCTCAACACTAGATATAACCCTTCATTTTGCTTGCACCTTAACATCTGTCCCTGACCTACACTCCGGCCTCTCTTTTCATCACACCCATGGATTAAATCACATTCTATACAGACAAAACCCATGTATATTTCTCTGTAACTCTTTAAATTGTTATTATTTTATGTACATTAATAAACTTTTGTATTTTTTGGCATATTTTGGACTCAGTCTTCTCCTTGTTTTGCAAATTACGAAAGTGTCACCATTTATATGGGTATATGGAAATACATTACTGGTGATATATGTATAAGATCAGAAAGTCTGTAGTAAGATGGAATGGTCCACTGTGTCAAAAACAGATGCCAGGTCCAGGAGAAGGAGGAGGACAAACTTGTGTCGCTTTCATTTGGCAGTTAGTGGATCATTGGTGACTTTAGTCAGGGGAGTTTCAGTAGAATGGAGCATTCTGAAGCCAGATTGTAAGCTGTCAAAGAGGGAGCAAGAGGAGAAGTGGGATGACAGTTCAAAATGAACATGTTGTTCCAGTAGTTTGGAGGCATAGGGGAGAAATGATATGGGGCGATAGGTAGACACAGAGGATGGGTCAAGGGTGGGCTTTTTGAGGATGGGTGTGATCGAGGTATGTTTCAACCAGATGGAAGACACCAGTTGTTAGTGACAGGTTGAAGAGGTGAGTTAGGTAAGGTAAGACTGTGGTAAAGTTTAGAATGAGGTGGGACGTTATTGTGTCAAGTTCAAAGGTGGTGAGGCAAAGTATTGAGCTGAGATCAGAGGAATGGGAGGGGGAGCTGGTGGATGCAGGAAAGAATTGAAAATACAGAATAGCTGTTTAGGGTTGTGAGACAGGTATGATATGAGGGATGAGAAGCTGAGAGGGGGAGTTTCAGCCCCCAAAAAATGGGCTGAAAATCTCGGCTTATACGCGAGTATATATGGTAGCTATTGAAAAAATATTATTTAGAATTCTATACTCGTGTATGGAGCACAAAAGAAGTGCTGCACAACACACTTGTAGGACATGTGCCCTGCTGGCTTTGTCTGTGGACCTCAGTAGTGGCAAAAAAATAAAATGTTGGAAGGTAAATTTAACAGCCACACTGTACACTAGCTAGCTACACTATCTGACTGATATATAACCGCCTAGCTAAGAGACTAAAATCTTGCTGCTAACAGTGCCAGCATCAGGAGCAGCAGCTGTTACAGTGTCAAAATGGTGCTAAAACAAGATGTCCGCTCTTTATATGGAGAGGCACGTGATTTCAACAGCCAGTGACATGAGCCGCTGTGTCAGGATATTGTGGGTGTTTCCTGTGCCCTGATTGGCTAGCTGCAATGTTCACACAGTTAGGAAAAAAAGACTGTTTACAAGAATGCCGTGCCTCTAAGCTCTGCAAACCCCCTCCCCTCATGAAACAAGTGCCAAACACTCATGATACACCACCATTATCATTGCTAAAGTGCTGAAAATACTTTTGTGGCAATGCAAATATTTTCCCGCACTTTTTCACCGAACGTTACCGATTTTTTCCAATTTTATAAAATTTTGCTCATGTTTCCGATCACGAATCAGAATGTGCCATATTTGTGTTGAATTTGTGTTTGGCGATCATTTTCCGAGCAAATTCACTCATCACTACTCAGATTCACAAGAGGTATTTCTTTTTGTTCATTTGTGTCATTTATTGATGCTTTTTATGGTCTATTTTTTGCATTTTCATGTATTGTGCTATTCATGAGGTCTTCAAAAAAATATTTGTTGGTATTTTAAAATCATAGAATCATAGAATCGTAGAGTTGGAAGGGACCTCCTGGGCCATCTGGTCCAACCCCCTGCTCAAAGCAGGATTCGCTAAATCATCCCAGTTAGATGTCTGTCCAGCCTCTGTTTGAAGACTTCCATTGAAGGAGAACTCACCACTTCTCGTGGCAGCCTGTTCCACTCATTGATCACTCTAACTGTCAAAAAGTTTTTTCTAATATCTAATCTGTGTCTCCTCCCATTCAGCTTCATCCCATTGCTTCTAGTCTTTCCTTGTGCAAATGAGAATAAAGTTGATCCTTCTACAATGTGACAGCCCTTTAGATATTTGTAGACAGCTATTAAGTCTCCTCTCAGTCTTCTCTTTTGCAAACTAAACATTCCCAAATCCTGCAACCTTTCCTCATAAGACAGGGTTTGCAGACCGGTCACCATTCTGGTCGCTCTTTTCTGAACTTGCTCCAGTTTGTTGATGTCTTTTTTAAAATGTGGTGCCCAAAATTGGACACAATATTCCAGATGAGGTCTGACCAAAGAGGAGTAGAGGGAAATAATTACTTCACGTGATCTAGACTGTATGCTTCTGTTAATACATCCTAGAATTGCATTTGCCTTTTTTGCTGCTGCATCACACTGTTGACTCATATTCAGTCTGTGATCTATTAGTATACCCAAGTCTTTTTCACATGTGCTGTCACTTAGCCCTATTCCTCCCATTCTATATATGCTTTTTTCATTTTTATTGCCCAGATGTAGTACTTTGCATTTCTCCCTGTTAAAAACCATTCTGTTAGTTGCTGCCCACTTCTCCAGTTTATTTAAATCTTTTTGAATCCTCTCTCTCTCTTCTCTAGTATTAGCTATCCCTCCTAGCTTTGTGTCATCAGCAAATTTAATCAGTTTACCCTCAATTCCTTCATCTAAATCGTTGATAAAGATGTTGAACAATACAGGGCCCAGGACAGAGCCCTGTGGTACCCCACTTGAGACATTCTTCCAACTGGATGTGCAGCCATTTACGACCACTCTTTGGGTCCGATCACTAAGCCAGTTATGAATCCACCTAACAGTTGCCTTGTCCATTCCATACTTAGTCATTTTTTCAATAAGGATTGTATGAGAGACTTTGTCAAATGCTTTGCTGAAGTCAAGATATACTATATCTACAGCATTTCCTTGATCCACCCAATCAGTAATACCATCGTAGAAGGAAATTAAATTAGTCTGACATGACTTATTAGTTACAAACCCATGCTGACTCTGTTTAATCACTTCATTCTTATCCAGGTATTGACATACATGTTGTTTAATAATTTGTTCAAAGATCTTTCCTGGTATAGAAGTCAGACTCACCGGCCTATAGTTGCCTGGGTCCACCTTCTTCCCCTTTTTGAAGATAGGAACAACATTTGCTCTTCTCCAGTCTTCTGGCACTTCTCCTGTTCTCCAAGAATTTTCAAAGATTATGGAGAGGGGTTCAAAAATTTCTTCTGCTATCTCCTTCAGTACTCTGGGGTGTAATTCATCTGGACCTGGAGACTTGAATACATTTAGGTTAGCTAAGTGTTTCCTCACTATCTTTCTGTTTATAGATATCCTGGATTCTTCTATTCCCTTAATAGGACAGTGAATAACAGTTGATGTTACATTTCCTTTCTGAGAGAAAACAGATGCAAAATAGGAATTTAAAAGTTCAGCCAGAACCCGGTAACTCCTGTGCACCAGGCAGAAGTTCTTCCACTTGAGCTATTCAGCTTCCTGGACAGTTGTGTTCTAATTCAGATAACAATTTTTTCTGATCTGCCCCACCCTGTGCTTTCCTAACTGGCTTATCCTGTGTAAAGATACTGTACTTAAACACGGACTTGCTGTTTCCCATGTACTGACCTCTGGCTATCCACTGACTATGCTACACGCTGCAGCTCCATCAAAACACAGTTTCCTGTGTACCAACGTCTGGCTACTTTCTGACTATGCGACCTGCTATCCCTCCGATACCATACTGCGACTTCTGTGTACTGACCTCTGTCTTCACATGATTATGCTACCTGCCTCTGCTCCCCTAGTGGTTGCAATAGTAAAAACTCCATCGAAACCCATAGCCTTACATATGCTCTCTTTTTATTGCTGATTTCTCCTGTTACTGGTGCTAGAATTCTAGCCCCATTTACAGGGGAAATTTCGGCTTCTATCTTAGAAATCTTTCTCTGGCCTTAAATAGTGATTTACACTATGTAGTAACTCTGGTTTCACCTTCCCTGTCCAGTGGCCAGCTTTCCAGATAAGATGAATCAGAGATACCAGGCAAGTATCAAATGATGGGCCATAAACCGTGAATATAAAAAGCTCACAAGGATTAGATAAGTCCACCACAGACAGAGGTGAAATAAACCTTCATGTTTTACAAAAACAAACATTAAACACAGAGAAACATAGAACTAATTGTGAGGTTCAAGCTTTCAGACAATAAGTAAACAGTTCTCAAGATTGTATCACTATGAGCACTGTCTGTCTGTAAATGTATGACCAGCAATGCTGCTCTGTTATGGTGTGAATGCATTCTGTATATTTCAATATGGATTCAAAATATCCATTTTTATATTCACACTACGAGGTATTCTCAGGCTGAGAAGGGGCCATGGATCTTGGCCCTCCTAAGCCTAAAAATAGCAGCCCGCAATCACCCCAGAAAAGGCATATCCATTAGATGCGCCAATTCTGGCAGTTTGCCCAACTCTTACCACTTGCCGTGGTGTGTTGGCAAGTAGGGTAATAGTTCAGAGGGTTTGTGTCAGCTGTTTTATGTCCACTCACATCAACCCCTGGGGTTAGTTATGGACAGGTGTCTTATCAGATGCATCTATAATGTAATACATCAGTAATATTGTTACCGATCAGGAAGACAGCCAGATCACACTGAGCTAAACATGAGAACGCAGCTCCATGTGACCGGCAGTAACCTTAATGGCATCACCGCCAGTCAAATATCACCAAATTCTCACTCTCACCTCAGAGTGAGCTGGTTGCCAGGCTGAGCTGAAGCATTACTGATGTCACCGCTCAGCAGTGCAATTGTCATGATCCATGCTGGATCATGACAGATAAAAGCACATGTAACATTTTTTTTCCTCAAGCTGTGGTGCTTAAAGATAGTTTTGCCCCGGTGACCAATAGGGTCATTGCACTGTGGTGGTTTCAGTTCTAGTTTGCCCCCGGTGGTGGTGAGCGTCATTGCACTCTGGTTTCTTTAGTTTAGTGCATGTGATTATAAAGCAGGTGTGATTGCTCTGGCTCTGCTGTAAAAGAGTGTCAGGTGTTGCAATCAATGTTGGTGATATTGTTCATTTCAGCCATCCTTGGTGGAGGAAGGATCTAGAGAGAGGTCCTGGCAGCTCAGTCAGAGCCCTGTTGTTGAAGGAGTCAGAGGGGATTTCCTTGCAGCTCTGAAAGAGCTGGGTGGCAGTTATTCAGGAGGAAAGATGCATTCTGGTGGTGGACTCTCAACAGAGCAAAGCTAAGTGATGTTTCCCTGTTTGTATTTTTCCCTGGTGTGTATTAGTACAGCGGTGGGGCCAGTGCCTGCATCACCCAGCTCCCTAGCAAGGGATAGGTGTAGGGTGTGCTAGGGTGACAGGTATCCTGATCGGCGCCTGGTGCGGAACCGGCCTAGGGAACGTTAGGAGTGTGAGGGACACTGACTCAGGGGAGTGCAGGAGGTCTCCATGTCCCCATTCTCTATCGCAGGGCCCACCATTGTAACTGTTTCCCCTTCCTCCGTGTCTTGTTGTTTTAGTTACCAGCCTGCAGGCAGTGTCACACAGGACAGTTTCACGTGCCGTGTCTTGTTGTTTCAGTTACCGGCCTGCTGGACAAGTCACACAGGACGGGTCCACGTGACAGCAATCAGATGTAGCAGCATCAGCATTATGTATTATGGGCGAACAGGTGAGTATAGCTTGGTTTTTTTTATATTTTTTACATTAATAAATGGGTAAAACAGGGTCAGGGAGTGATTTGTTCAAATAAAGGACTTTGCTTTGTGTGTTTTTTTTACTTAAATTTACAGGGTCTCTCATCAGTCCAACACTCGCACTACTCTCGTGAGAACCGGCCGCTGGTGAGTGAAGTAACCTTACTTATGTCACCTCAGTTCACAGCAGCCTGGTCTTGTGGAGTATAGCGCAAGACCAACCAGTGGCTGCTGCTCCAGTCTATAGAGCTTCTTTATCTGAATGGAGCTACATACACTAGATGAGGAAGGCGGGGATCTCCATGGGACCTCCATTTGGATTACATCAGACCCTGTGGATTTTTTTTCAATAACTGAGAGAAAGAGGGAAATAGTATTTTTTTAAATTAATATCATTTTTCCTGCGTTTTTCTCAAATAAAGATTTTTTCTGTGTGTCTTTTTTTACTTACTGGGTCAGTAATGGAGGTGTCTGATAGATGCCTCTCCATTACTAACCGTGGACTCGATGTCAGCAAACATTACACAGCTGACATCAACCCTACAATCCCATTACCCTGATTGCCACCGTACAAGGGGAATCAGATAGAATTGAGACTAAGTGACAGAATTGGCGCATCTAAAGGATAGATGGATGATGTGCCATTTCTGGTGCGGCTGAGGGCTGGTCTTAATAGACTGAGAAGGGGCCAATACACATTTCTCTTCCCAGCCTTCTAATATCAGCTGATTATTAAAAATAGAGGGAAATGCACATTTTTTTTAGGTTTCGCCATTTTTAATAACCAGCCATTGCAAAGCGGACAGATGGGGCTGATATTAATAGGCTGGGAAAGTCCATGGATATTGGCCCCATACCAGCTTAATAAGACCAGCTCAAAGATGTCTGCTTTCACTTAGATTGTTATTAAAATTATGGTGGACCCCATGTTGCTGTTTTCATTTATTTATTTACAAGTGCAGTAAAATACACATGCAAGGCACTGCTCCACTCCTTCACTCCTACTTCAAAATTATTATTTTTTATATTTCTGTATTATTTTAGGTCATTTTTCTATCCACATTTGTGTGCAGGTCAATTGTCCTGCTACTGCCCCCATTTTGCAGCCCCCTAGCCCTTACTACAACCATTTTACAGCACCAAAGTTCGTATCTCCAGTGACTTAAATGAGATTTGGGTCCGGGGTCAAGTTTGAGTCATGTTCAGGTAACGGAACTCAAGTTCTACCAAACCCAAACTTCCACAGGTCCGCTGATCCCTACACAGAACTTCTTTAGAGAATCTATTAGCTATGATTATATAATAATTTAAATAGTCACTACACTGTGTGCACAATTGTTAGGCAAGTGAGTATTTTGACTATAATTTTTATGCAAGTTTTCCAAATTTAAGCTGTAAAAATGTAAGAAAGCAGATCAGGTGATGTGCAATTGTGTAATGAAGTATCTGTATGGTCTAAAGATACTAGGTAATACAGATGGTTGTAACAACCCTGCTGGCATCACTACATGGCCTCCCATCCCCCGCACACCAACTTACTTTCTGCTTCAAGCCATGCTGTGAATTCTGTCTGTTGCCAGCTCTGTGCCTCTGCTCTCCATGTTTCCAGACTGTGTGTATAGGGGGGCGGCGCCTGAACTCTCTGGTTCTTATGCAGTCAGGGTGCACCTGGGTAATCTGTCCCTGACCAATCACCTGGAGCACTTGACTATGTAGTTTCACCACTCCCACTGAAACATTGCCTGTGCAATGTCTAAACTCAGTTAGCTCCTTGCTGCTGAGCCAGCCAGGCCCTGTTCTGTATCTTGCCTTCTCTGAAGGCTCTTACTGTGTACTCTTGTATTTTGGTACCTTGCCTAGCATTTCTCTGTCCGCCTGCCAGGAGGCAGAGTACCCTGGCCCTTGAGTCTTGGTTCTTGTGTCTTTGTCTGTGTCTCTGTCTGAACTCAGTCTTACCTTTGTCTATCAGTCTCCCTTTCTCCTTGTCCGTGGCTCCCTTCCTTGCTGTGTTTTTCCTTGTGTCCTCCCTGTCTGTGCATCTGCACCTTCGCAGCTTTATCTGTGCATCTGCACCTTCGCAGCTTTATCTGTGCATCTGCACCTTCGCAGCTTTATCTGTGCATCTGCACCCTCACAGCTCTGTCTGCACGGCTCCTTAGCCGCTTTGCCTGTTCCGCACCTCGCGTGTGAACAGGTCTAACCTGTTCCTTCATATTCTACTCCCTCCTGCCTACACCTGCTGTGTGAACAGGTCCAAACCTGCTCTCTCATACACCACTCCCTCCTGCCTACACCTGCTGTGTGAACAGGTCCAAACCTGCTCTCTCATACACCACTCCCTCCTGCCTACACCTGCTGTGTGAACAGGTCCCTACCTGCTCCTTCTCATACCACGCCAATCTGTCCTTTGTCTCCAAGCCGTGCCCGCCTGTCCTTTGTCTCCAAGCCGTGCCCGCCTGTCCTTTGTCTCCAAGCCGTGCCCGCCTGTCCTGTGTCTCCAAGCCGTGCCCGCCTGTCCTGTGTCTCCAAGCCGTGCCCGCCTGTCCTGTGTCTCCAAGCCGTGCCCGCCTGTCCTGTGTCTCCAAGCCGTGCCCGCCTGTCCTGTGTCTCCAAGCCGTGCCCGCCTGTCCTGTGTCTCCAAGCCGTGCCTGTCGTGTCTACCTGCCTGCCTGTCTATAGCCTCTGTCAAAGTGACTTGTCCCCGAGTGGGACCAGCAGCCACAGCCAGACACCACCCTGGAGTGGCACCCGACAGCTATCTGCCGCACAAGCCTGACCTCACTATCAGAGGCTCCAGTGAAGACCGAGGTAGCTGTCATAGTCACGCCCCTTCCAGGATAGTCTGGTTTGTGGCACAGTGGGGCCACAACCCCCCGGCTCGCGCCATTCAGCCAAGGCGCGAGCGTGACAATGGTTAGCACTCGGCCAGAGGGTTCGAGTTCGCAGTGCCAGTGAGAAGGAACGGATAGTCCCAGAATCGCATAGACAATGTATAGTCACTGCACACGCTGATTGTACTTAATGTGAAGTAAATTTATTGCTTGACAGTGAGGAAGCGACATCAAACGACGTTTCGGCCACATCGGCCTTTATCACAAAGTCGCCTTTTCAATTGAATGAAGGGTCTGTTTTCACCAAATCGATAGTGTCACTGCTAGGCATAAATGAGTTGATAGCATATTCAAAGTTGCCGCTAAATCCTGTTCCTTGAAGAGGTGGTGGACTGGTAAATATGCCACTGTATTATTGGTGGCTCAGTGGAGTGTGAAGTCTGCACAATGGTGCCAGAGCAGTGACATGGGTGCTCTGGCACCATTGTGCAGACTTCACACTCCACTGAGCCACCAATAATACAGTGGCATATTTACCAGTCCACCACCTCTTCAAGGAACAGGATTTAGCGGCAACATTGAATATGCTATCAACTCATTTATGCCTAGCAGTGACACTATCGATTTGGTGAAAACAGACCCTACATTCAATTGAAAAGGCGACTTTGTGATAAAGGCCGATGTGGCCGAAACGTCGTTTGATGTCGCTTCCTCACTGTCAAGCAATAAATTTACTTCACATTAAGTACAATCAGCGTGTGCAGTGACTATACATTGTCTATGGTCTAAAGATACAACACCCTTTATTAAGGTGTGCAAAATGGGCAACAAAAAAAGTTTTAACTGATTGTGAAAGTCAAAAATTGTTACAAGTCTTACTGGGGGATTCAGCGCTCTTGAAATTGCTAATTGGGGTGTGATCACAGAACAATCAAAAGTTGTGTTGCAAATAAAACAGTCAGTAAAACGTGAAGGGTGGCTATATTGGTCACTGATATTTTTTCTTCTTAAATGTCAGAAATATATTTTTGTAGATGTTTAGTTGTTTGGTTGTTATTCTCATCTTAACAGATGACAAAAAACAATTGAGATGGGAAACTTTATGTTTTTCCTTTAGTTGTATAATTGTACACAATAATAATTACTCAATAATTATTCATACATAAATACTCTCTTGAAAAAGGCAAAACCTCACTTTTTACTTTCTTAATTATTCAGGTTTATTAACCTTTTGGACTGACCAACAGCACTGTAGTTGTTCAGTAATAAAATTAATCATCTAAAAAGGATTATTAATAGTAATATTGCACATAGTGTGAGAATATTTTGATTTCTGTATGATATGTACATAATGAGAGTCACCATGGAAGAACTGAATCTCACAGAGTGCAAACTAAAAAGTCACAAAGCAGGACTTTGAGAATTCTCCTGACTGGACAAGAAGAACACATCTGCAGGGTCTAGGAATGAGATGGGTGGTCAGCCAGGCCAGGGGTCAGATCCAGAATGGCATGCCCACATCAACATAACAACTATGCCATGTGTTCATCAAAGTACAAACAGTGTTAAAACAGAACAGTAACATACTTAGTAGCACGCACTGGTTGACGAGAGACAAACGTGTTTCTTAATAATTAGATGTGACTTCTTTGCTGGCCAAAATTACAAGCATTATAAAGCTTTGAACTAAGCAATCTTTTCAATAGTAACATTGATATTATTAGTTAAAATGAAATGATTAACCTAAATAAAATGTAAGTACTTTGAGCCTTTTCATAATTTGGACTATTGTCTGAGGTAAACAATAAATAAATCTGCTTTTCTGTCTTTTTGCTTGTGGATTGCTTTGTTGTGTCTACATCATAGCACTAACCTCTCAAGAATGAATCAGTTGCTTATGGCAGATGGAAGAGTCAGACATGTTAACTTTGAACTTTGTAATGACCTTAACCCCTTACCTACAATTGACGTAATATTCCGTCCATGTAACCATGGACCTAATTACCATGGACGGAATATTACGTCATGCCCTTTAATGCGACATCGCGACTTAAGTCGCGGTGATCGCATTAAAATGCCGATGCCATCTTACCTCAGGATAGATGGCCTCGGCATCCCGGGCAGTCTCCGCCCTGGCCCGCCCCTCTCTGAGCTGTGATTGGCTGTTCAATTCAGAACAACCAATCACAGCAACTCTCTTTGTTTCAGCCAATCAGATTGGCTGAAACAACAGGAATCTAGGCTAGGATCGAGTACCGATGTACTCGATCCTAGGACCGGTGCCTGGCAACGCCAGGCACCGGAGAAAAGCCCCCAGATTGGCGCGATCGCCGATCTAATCGATCGCGCCAATCGCAGCGCACAGCGGCGCAATATCGCCGCTGTGCCCTGCCGGTACCGGCCCGGATCGGTGCTGTAATAGCACCGATCCTAGGCCAGAGCCTAGGACAGGCCCAGTAGGGCCTGCAGGAAGTGGTTGGCGCGATCGATTAGATCGGCGATCGCGCCAGCCACAGGGCACAGCTGCGGTCACCATGTGACCGCTCTGTGCCCTGCTGATGACCTGGCCATGACCTGCCTAGGAATCGGAGCTGTGAGCTCCGATCCTAGGCAGTTACCATGGTCACCAGGCAGATCAGGGATTGGTGGGATCGATGTAATCATTCGATCCCACCAATGACAGGTCACAGCAGCGAAGTGACCGCTCTGTGACCTGCCCCCTGACCTGCCTCTGACCTGTCTAACCTGTCTGCAGGGGTCCTCACTCTAGCTGAGGATTCCTGCAGAGAGGTCGGACGCAGCAAGAGCTCCTGTGCTGGGTATTGTGGTGCCACAGCTTGTAGCATCACAATCCCTGCAGAAGAAAGAAGAAGAAGAAAGAAAACTACAACTGTAAGTGCTAATTGATCCCTGATCCCCTGCCCAATCTATCTTCACCCCCCCACCTATCTTCATTCCCCCGTCCCCCCTTTTACCCCCCTCACCCCCCTTTTACCCCCCCTCACCCCCCTTTTACCCCCTCCACCCCCCCTTTTGGCCCGCCTCCATGTGCAGCCGCCAAGCGTTGATCGGTGACGCAGTTCACCGATCAACACTTGTGCTCGCTTTTTTTTACTCCGCACACACATCCCGTTTTTCATTTTTTTCTCCCCCCCTTGTGCCACCTAACTACAACCCTAACTGACCCCTGCCCAATCTTTCTTCATCCACCCCAATCCCCCCATCCCCCTTCCCCCTATTTTTACCCCCCTCCACCCCACTTTTGCGCCACCTCCGTGCGCAGCCACCGAGCGTTGATCGGTGACGCAGTTCACCGATCAACACTCGTGCTCGCCTTTTTTCCTTCGCACACACATCCCGTTTTTCATTTTTTTTCTCCCCCCCTTGTGCCACCTAACAACAACCCTAACTGACCCCTGCCCAATCTCTCTTCATCCACCCCAATCCCCCCATCCCCCACCCCCCTCCACCCCACTTTTGCGCCACCTGCCTGCCGTTTTAAATTTTTTTCTCCCCTTTTTGTGCCACGTAACTACAACCCTAACTGTTGATCCCTGTCCGATCTCTATTCATCCACCCCAATCCTCCCAGCCCCCTCTTTTTACCCCCCTTTGTGCGGTTTCCGTGTGCACATTTAGCAGCCGCTGAATTTTGATAAGTGACGCAATTCACTTATAAAAGTTCGTGCCGACTGTTTTCCATTTTTCTTTTTCACCTCCCCCCCCCTTTGAGCCACCCCTGTGCACACATCCAGCAGCCACTGAATTTTGGTAAGTGACGCCGTTCACTTACCATATCTAGGTCCTGCTGTTTTAGACTTTTTTTTCCACATTTCCTTTTAGCTTTTTCTTACAGGATAGTGTGCACCAATCACTAGCCCCCCACCACATACACAGTTATAAATAAAGTACACCCAAGCACCATATTTACACAAAAAAATGTCCCGCCCATCACGTTCCTCCCAACAGCGCTATTCAATGGAGGAGGCATATTCTTACCTTGCCTCCGACACTGATAGCGAGGATGACGATCCGACTTTTCTTTATTTTTCGGATTCTTCATCCTCTTCTTCTTCCTCTTCCCCCTCCTCATCTTCCTCCTCGGGTCCTGCGGAACCGCCACGCAGACGCTCCAGGACAGAAGATGAGGCAGCGCCCACCATGCCCGCAGCTGATTCAGCAGACCCTGTGTGGACCTCGCCCCCCGAAAATTACGAGCCACTGATTCCTGATTTTGTGGCAGAATCAGGAATCAAGTTTGACACCACCGGCCTCACAGAAATTGACTTTTTCAAAGTCTTTTTCTCTGAGGATTTTGTTAACCACATGGTGGAGCAAACTAATTTGTACGCTCGGCAATTTTTGGAGCAAAACCCGCTTTCATCCTATACTAACTGGTCTCCTGTGGACGCAGTTGAAATGACGAAGTTTTGGGGCCTGGTCCTCCACATGGGTATCCTGAAGAAGCCTGAAATTTCGCAATATTGGAGTGTTGATATTTTATACAACACTCCAGTATTCCGAATGGTCATGGCCCGGGCGCGTTTTCAGGCCATCCTCAAGTTTCTGCATTATAACGATAATGCACAGTGTCTCGCACGAGATGACCCCAACTTTGACCGTCTGTTCAAAGTTCGGCCGGTCATCGAACACTTCAACAAAAAGTTTGCTGAAGTGTACGTGCTCCAAAGGAACATCTGCGTGGACGAGTCCTTGGTCCATTTTAAGGGCAGGCTCAGATTCCGTCAATACCTGCCCAGTAAGAGGGCCAGGTACGGAATCAAACTCTATAAGCTGTGTGAGAGTACCTCAGGGTACACCCACAGGTTTAGAGTGTACGAAGGAAAGGACACCAGGATTGAACCCCCTGAGTGTCCTCCTGACCTGGGAGTGAGTGGGAAAATTGTGTGGGATTTGGTGCACCCACTGCTGGATAAAGGTTATCACCTCTACACTGATAACTTTTATACCAGTGTCCCACTCTACAAAGCCCTCTTTGCGCGAGGTACCGCAGCTTGCGGTACTGTCCGCAAAAATCAGAGAGGCCTCCCGAAGACGCTACTTGGGCAGATGCTCCGAAAAGGTGAGAGCAGGGCCCAATGTAGCGACCACCTGCTGGTGGTCAAGTACAAGGACAAGAGGGATGTCCTTCTCTTGACCACCATACACGGTGATGGCAGCGCCCTCAGCACTGTACGGGGTACCTCGGCACAGGTCAGCAAACATGAATGTGTGCTGGGGTACAATAAAAACATGGGGGGCGTTGATCGCTCCGATCAATACCTCCAACCGTACAATGCTTTGAGAAAGGCCAAGGCGTGGTACAAAAAGCTGGTCGTGCACATCGTCCAATTGGCAATGCTCAACGCATTCCTATTGTCACAATGTGCATGCCCCAGCGATACGTCGTACCTTCAGTTTCAGGAGGTAGTGGTTAAGGCCCTGATGTTTGGCACTCTGGAAGGAGCGGGCCCCAGAACTTCCGGAACTGAAGGTGCTCGTATTGTACCAGGTCAGCATTTCCCGGGGGAGGTCCCGCAAACTGGAAAAAGAGGTAAATCGCAAAAAAGGTGCCGAGTGTGTTACAAAAACGGAATACGCAAGGACACCATTTATCAATGCGACACCTGCCCCGAAAAACCTGGCCTGTGTATGAAGGATTGCTTCAAATTGTACCACACCTCAATGCACTACTAAATTTCGTTACCGGAAACATTAGATTAGTTGGGGCACATCTAGATAAGTTCCTTGGGGGTCTAGTTTCCAAATCAATGTCACTTGTGGGTTTTTTTTACTGTTTAGGCACATCAGGGGCTCTGCAAATGGAAAATGACGCCCACAGACCATTCCATCTAAGTCTGCATTTCAAAACGTCACTCCCTTCCGACCCTGCCGTGTGCCTAAACAGTTTTTTCCCACATATGGGGTACCAGCGTACTCAGGACAAATTGGACAACAACTTTTGGGGTCCAATTTCTCCTCTTATGCTTGGGAAAATTGAAAATTGGGGACTAAACGATCATTTTTGTGGGCACAAAATAGGATTTTTTATTTTCACGCCTGGGCAGTATAAACTTTAGTGAAACACTTGGGGGTTCAAAGTTCTCACCACATATCTAGATAAGTTCCTTAGGGGGTCTAGTTTCCAAAATGGGGTCACTTGTGGGGGGTTTCTACTGTTTAACCACATCAGGGGCTCTGCAAATGGAACATGACGCCCGCAGACCATTCCATCAAAGTCTGCATTCCAAAGCGTCACTTCTTCCCTTCTGAGCCCCGACGTGTGCCCAAACAGTAGTTTTCCCCACATATGGGGCACCAGCGTACTCAGGACAAATTGGAAAACAACTTTTGGGGTCCAATTTCTCCTCTTACGCTTGGGAAAATTGAAAATTGGGGACTAAACGATCATTTTTGTGGGCACAAAATAGGATTTTTTATTTTCACGCCTGGGCAGTATAAACTTTAGTGAAACACTTGGGGGTTCAAAGTTCTCACCACATATCTAGATAAGTTCCTTAGGGGGTCTAGTTTCCAAAATGGGGTCACTTGTGGGGGGTTTCTACTGTTTAACCACATCAGGGGCTCTGCAAACGGAACATGACGCCCGCAGACCATTCCATCAAAGTCTGCATTCCAAAGCGTCACTTCTTCCCTTCTGAGCCCCGACGTGTGCCCAAACAGTAGTTTTCCCCCACATATGGGGCACCAGCGTACTCAGGACAAATTGGAAAACAACTTTTGGGGTCCAATTTCTCCTCTTACGCTTGGGAAAATTGAAAATTGGGGACTAAACGATCATTTTTGTGGGCACAAAATAGGATTTTTTATTTTCACGCCTGGGCAGTATAAACTTTAGTGAAACACTTGGGGGTTCAAAGTTCTCACCACATATCTAGATAAGTTCCTTAGGGGGTCTAGTTTCCAAAATGGGGTCACTTGTGGGGGGTTTCTACTGTTTAACCACATCAGGGGCTCTGCAAACGGAACATGACGCCCGCAGACCATTCCATCAAAGTCTGCATTCCAAAGCGTCACTTCTTCCCTTCTGAGCCCCGACGTGTGCCCAAACAGTAGTTTTCCCCCATATATGGGGCACCAGCGTACTCAGGACAAATTGGAAAACAACTTTTGGGGTCCAATTTCTCCTCTTACGCTTGGGAAAATTGAAAATTGGGGACTAAACGATCATTTTTGTGGGCACAAAATAGGATTTTTTATTTTCACGCCTGGGCAGTATAAACTTTAGTGAAACACTTGGGGGTTCAAAGTTCTCACCACATATCTAGATAAGTTCCTTAGGGGGTCTAGTTTCCAAAATGGGGTCACTTGTGGGGGGTTTCTACTGTTTAACCACATCAGGGGCTCTGCAAACGGAACATGACGCCCGCAGACCATTCCATCAAAGTCTGCATTCCAAAGCGTCACTTCTTCCCTTCTGAGCACCGACGTGTGCCCAAACAGTAGTTTTCCCCCACATATGGGGCACCAGCGTACTCAGGACAAATTGGACAACAACTTTTGGGGTCCAATTTCTCCTGTTACGCTTGGGAAAATTAAAAATTGGGGACTAAACGATCATTTTTGTGGGCACAAAATAGGATTTATTATTTTCACGCCTGGGCAGTATAAACTTTAGTGAAACACTTGGGGGTTCAAAGTTCTCACCACATATCTAGTTAAGTTCCTTAGGGGGTCTAGTTTCCAAAATGGGGTCACTTGTGGGGGGTTTCCACTGTTTGAGCACATTGGGGGCTCGTCAAACGCAACATGGCGTCCAATCTCAATTCCAGCCAATTTTAGGTTGAAAAAGTCAAGCGGCGCTGCTTCCCTTCCGAGCCCTGCCGTGCGCCCAATCAGTGGTCCCCCCCACATACAGAGTATCAGCGTACTCAGGACAAATTGGACAACAACTTTTGACATCCAATTTCTCCTTCTACCTTTGGGAAAATAAAAAATTGGGGACTAAACGATCATGTTTGTGGAAAAAATATGATTTTTTATTTTCACGCCCGGGCGTTATAAACTCCTGTAAAGCCCTAGGGGGTTCAAGGTGCTCACCACACATCTAGATAAGTTCCTTAGGGGGTCTAGTTTCCAAAATGGGGTCACTTGTGGGGGGTTTACACTGTTTGGGCACATTGGGGGCTCGTCAAACGCAACATGGCGTCCAATCTCAATTCCAGCCAATTTTAGGTTGAAAAAGTCAAGCGGCGCTGCTTCCCTTCCGAGCCCTGCCGTGCGCCCAAACAGTGGTCCCCCCCACATATAGAGTATCAGCGTACTCAGGACAAATTGGACAACAACTTTTGGGGTCCAATTTCTCCTGCTACCTTTGGGAAAATAAAAAATTGGGGACTAAACGATCATGTTTGTGGAAAAAATATGATTTTTTATTTTCACGCCCGGGCGTTATAAACTCCTGTGAAGCCCCAGGGGGTTCAAGGTGCTCACCACACATCTAGATAAGTTCCTTAGGGGGTCTAGTTTCCAAAATGGGGTCACTTGTGGGGGATTCCACTGTTTGGGCACATTAGGGGCTCGTCAAACGCAACATGGCGTCCAATCTCAATTCCAGCCAATTTTAGGTTGAAAAAGTCAAGCGGCGCTGCTTCCCTTCCGAGCCCTGCCGTGCGCCCAAACAGTGGTCCCCCCCACATATAGAGTATCAGCGTACTCAGGACAAATTGGACAACAACTTTTGGGGTCCAATTTCTCCTGCTACCTTTGGGAAAATAAAAAATTGGGGACTAAACGATCATGTTTGTGGAAAAAATATGATTTTTTATTTTCACGCCCGGGCGTTATAAACTCCTGTGAAGCCCCTGGGGGTTCAAGGTGCTCACCACACATCTAGATAAGTTCCTTAGGGGGTCTAGTTTCCAAAATGGGGTCACTTGTGGGGGGTTTCCACTGTTTGGGCACATTAGGGGCTCGTCAAACGCAACATGGCGTCCAATCTCAATTCCAGCCAATTTTAGGTTGAAAAAGTCAAGCGGCGCTGCTTCCCTTCCGAGCCCTGCCGTGCGCCCAAACAGTGGTCCCCCCCACATATAGAGTATCAGCATACTCAGGACAAATTGGACAACAACTTTTGGGGTCCAATTTCTCCTGCTACCTTTGGGAAAATAAAAAATTGGGGACTAAACGATCATGTTTGTGGAAAAAATATGATTTTTTATTTTCACGCCCGGGCGTTATAAACTCCTGTGAAGCCCCAGGGGGTTCAAGGTGCTCACCACACATCTAGATAAGTTCCTTAGGGGGTCTAGTTTCCAAAATGGGGTCACTTGTGGGGGGTTTCCACTGTTTGGGCACATTAGGGGCTCGTCAAACGCAACATGGCGTCCAATCTCAATTCCAGCCAATTTTAGGTTGAAAAAGTCAAGCGGCGCTGCTTCCCTTCCGAGCCCTGCCGTGCGCCCAAACAGTGGTCCCCCCCACATATAGAGTATCAGCGTACTCAGGACAAATTGGACAACAACTTTTGGGGTCCAATTTCTCCTGCTACCTTTGGGAAAATAAAAAATTGGGGACTAAACGATCATGTTTGTGGAAAAAATATGATTTTCTATTTTCACGCCCGGGCGTTATAAACTCCTGTGAAGCCCCAGGGGGTTCAAGGTGCTCACCACACATCTAGATAAGTTCCTTAGGGGGTCTAGTTTCCAAAATGGGGTCACTTGTGGGGGGTTTCCACTGTTTGGGCACATTAGGGGCTCGTCAAACGCAACATGGCGTCCAATCTCAATTCCAGCCAATTTTAGGTTGAAAAAGTCAAGCGGCGCTGCTTCCCTTCCGAGCCCTGCCGTGCGCCCAAACAGTGGTCCCCCCCACATATAGAGTATCAGCGTACTCAGGACAAATTGGACAACAACTTTTGGGGTCCAATTTCTCCTGCTACCTTTGGGAAAATAAAAAATTGGGGACTAAACGATCATGTTTGTGGAAAAAATATGATTTTCTATTTTCACGCCCGGGCGTTATAAACTCCTGTGAAGCCCCAGGGGGTTCAAGGTGCTCGCCACACATCTAGATAAGTTCCTTAGGGGGTCTAGTTTCCAAAATGGGGTCAGTTGTGGGGGGTTTCCACTGTTTGGGCACATTGGGGGCTCGTCAAATGCAACATGGCGTCCAATCTCAATTCCAACCAATTTTAGGTTGAAAAAGTCAAACGGCGCTGCTTCTCTTCCGAGCCCTGCCGTGCGCCCAAACAGTGGTCCCCCCCCACATATAGGGTATCAGCGTACTCAGGACAAATTGGACAACAACTTTTGGGGTCCAATTTCTCCTGTTACCCTTGGGAAAATTAAAAAATTGTTGCTAACAGATCATTTTTGTGACTAAAAAGTTAAATGTTATTTTTTTCCTTCCATGTTGCTTCTGCTCCTGTGAAGCACTTGAATGGTAAATAATCTTCTAGAATGTAGTTTTGAGTAGCTTGAGGGGTTCAGTTTTTAGAATGGTGTCACTTTTGGGTATTTTCTGCCATATAGACCCCTCAAAGTGACTTCTAATGTGAGGTGGTCCCTAAAAAAATGGTTTTGTAAATTTTGTTGTAAAAATGAGAAATCGCTGGTCAACTTTTAACCCTTATAACTTCCTAACAAAAAAAAATGTTGTTTCCAAATTTGTGCTGATGTAAAGTAGACATGTGGGAAATGTTATTTATTAACTATTTTCTGTCATGTAACTCTCTGGTTTAAGGTAATAAAAATTCAAACTTTGAAAATCGCAAAATATTCTAAATTTTCGCCATATTTCCGTTTTTTTTATAAATAAACGCAAGTTATAGCGAAGAAATTTTATCACTAAAGTGAAGTACAATATGTCACGAGAAAACAATGTCAGAACCGCCTAGATCCGTTGAAGCGTTCCAGAGTTATGACCTCATAAAGGGACAGTGGTCAGAATTGTAAAAATTGGCCCGGTAGTTAACGTGCAAACCACCCTTGGTAGTGAAGGGGTTAATTTGTTACATAGTCATCATCAAAGTGACCCTGAAATCAATTGTACACATTTTTAGTGAAAACATTAAAAAACTTTTAGAAAGAGCGGTATAAGTGCACTTTTTTCTTTATATTCCCGAGGATGAATGCATGTATAATAAGTATATAAAAGTGGTAAAATAGTCTAAATATGAATTTCATATATAAAAATGTATGAAACAGCAATTATATTCTAGATAACTACTTTAAATAATAGAAAAATCAACTTTGTTTCTATTGGATTTAGCATAATAAATGTTGTTTAGTAGAGATGAGCTAATCAATTTGACGCTAATCAATTTCAAATTTCCTGCAATCTACGTGTCGCGTTGAATTTGTAAAGTGCAATATTATTCTCGTGAATGTCTCAAAAACAGTCGTCACCATTTTACATGTTGTAGTATACTATATCTGTCACAGACTAGTGCATGGGCTTCCCCAACAAACCTCGCAGTTGTACTAGAGTTTCTCTCTTTCCCCGCAGAGCGCTCATCGCACAGCTAAGACCATGCTGACATTTTGCTTCCTGTAAGTAGCTTCTCATTTCTCCTCTACACTCTGTCCACTTCACTCGTTTTATTTGCCCCTATTTCTCACTTATTGTTCCTCTTAAAACTATTTTTACATTTTACTAAAAGTCTACCTTTTCACAGAATGACTACATCAAACAGACACCGGATTCACATGCCCCTAAAAACATCATGACTACCATAGATTCTCCACTGCCTGAACATTGACCATCTCTCTCTCTCTCTCTCTCTCACCTCACTTCAAACTTTCTAGGGCCACTTAAATACATTAAAGCAAACAGCACATGACTTATTCCTTCCAAAGACCATACTAAGGATGAAGGGGCACTCACTATGGGTGGAAGGAAGGCCATTCCGGCAGCAAAAAGGAAAGGGTTCTTTCCTGTTGCATTGTGTAATGCTCTACCACAAGAGGTAGTAAGGCAGACATTATAACAGCTTTTAAAAAAAGGGCTGGATGACTTCCTTGATACGTGTAACATTGCAGGTTATAGTAGTGACGAAATGTACAGTTGATGGAGAAAGTTTGAACTTGATGGATGTGATGTGGTCCTTAAAAATAAAATGGTGTTGTAAAAATGTGAAATCGCTGGTCAACTTTTAACCCTTATAACTTCCTAATAAAAAAAAAATTTTGGTTCCCAAATTGTGCTGATGTAAAGTAGACATGTGGGAAATGTTATTTATTAAGTAATTTGTGTGACATATCTCTCTGATTTAAGGGCAAAAAATTTAAAATTTGAAAATTGCAAAATTTTCAAAATTTTTGCCATATTTCCATTTTTTTCATAAATAAACACAAGTTATATTGAAGAAATTTTACCACTATCATGAAGTACAATATCTCACAAAAAAAATCTCAGAATCAGCGGGATCCGTTAAAGCGTTCGAGAGTTTTAGCCTCATAAAGTGACAGTGGTCAGAATTGTAAAAATTAGCCAGGTCATTAAGCTGCAAATTGGCTCTGTCACTAAGGGTACAAACCCTACAAAAGACAAAATGAAAAAACCCCTGCTATAATTAAATAAGTAAAAAGCAAAAGTGCATTTAAATCATACAGAGTTCTTAGTAATACTGTATTTGATCAAACATAGCATGATTTAAAGGCACTTTTGCTTTTTTCTTATTTAATTATAGCAGGGTTTTTTCATTTTGTCTTTTGTAGGTTTTGTATGCTTTTTGGCCATGTGAACATGCATTTATATGCTGCATGTGTATCAATTCAAACCAAGCTCAATTTTTGTGTTTTTTCTTTGTATTTTTGCATTCTGTCACTAAGGGGTAAAATAAAGATGGAAAAAATGTGTGTCTATTTATTTTATTAAAACTCTTTATTCTTAATGTGTGTGTTTATTTTAACCCTTTCAGACAAGTGGATTAATAATGGATAGGTGTCTTATTGACACCTCTTTATTATTAACCAGGCTTAATGTCACCTTACAATAGCAAAGTGACATTAACCCGTTATTACCACATATGCCACCCGCTACAGGGCAATGGGAAGAGAGAGAGTAAGTGCCGGAATCTTACAGATGTGTCTTTTTTGGGTGGCTGGGGGCAGATTTCTTTTAGCCAGGGGGGCCAGTAACAATGGTCCTTCTCTAGGCTATTAATTTCTGCCCTCTGTCACTGGCTTGCCCTCTTTGGTGGAGAAAATTGTGCGAGAGCCCACGCAATTTTTTTCCGTGAATTAATTATTTAATTTAACACCTACAGCTCCGATATTTTACACACTACACTACTAACATTATTAGTTAGGGACATATATATAAATCTAACTTATATGCAATGCAATGACTTACTATATGTAAACCATGTCTCCTATCCTGTCGGCTTTCTGCAATTATTTTACAAAAGCCGACAAATGAACTAACGGCTAGTCTTCTATCTCTTTCAAATATGTATATATATATATGTGTGTGTGACATATATATATATATATACACTTATACTATGTGTATATATTTATTCTATCTATTCTATTCAAACCTATTCTACTCTTTACTGTATGGGGCATCTGCCGGCTTTTACTATATTTATCTATATATCTATATACACACACATATATATATATATATGTTTTGAAAAATATTTTGTTTTCAAACGAAGCGTACAGTTTGTTTTTTACAATGCTATTTTAATATGAGCTTTTACATACAGAGAATTGATCTATGTAAAACCTCATGTTAAAATTGCATTACATACGGATTGCATACGCATGTCATACACATGTCATATGGATGTTCCGTGGAAAAATTGCATGGAAATCGCTTTACACTCGCATGACACTCGCATAGCACTCGTCTGTTTTATCGGTCTGGAAATCGGACCGTTTTTTTCTCGCAAATGGGTATAAGCCCTTAGAGTTATGGTTTGGGTTAGGGCTGTGTAAGGATTAGGGGTGTGTTAGGGTTAGCGTTGGGGTTAGGGTTAGGAGGGTGTTAAGGTTAGGGTTGGGGTTAGAATTGGTGGGTTTTCAATTTAAAAAGTAATGATATGATAGCTAGTGTGTTGAGCACAAGTGCTGGCCACTCGAGTGTGCATCGGGTGTGCCCAGGGTATCGCAGTTCCCATGTTTTTTTGGATGTCTAACAGCTGCGAAACATGCGGGACATGAACTTGAGCATGTCACTCGATTACCCGCGATATTCGGTGCATACCCGAGCACCCGATGCAAACTGGAGTAGCGAGCACTAATGATGACATATTCAATATGACAACATAATGTTATCAAATTCTGTCTTGTACCTGTGGTTTCAAAATACTCACTATACCCCTGAATAAAATCCTTGAAGGATGTGGTTTCTAAAATGGGGTCACTTGAGGGGGATTTCCACTGTTTAGGCACATTAGGGGCTCTCCAAATGCAACATGGTGCTCACTAATTATTCCAGCAAATTTTACATTCAAGAAGTAAAACAGCGCTCCTTCCTTTCCAAGCCCTGTGCACAAATAGTAGATTTCCCCCACAAATAAGGTATTGGCGTATTCAGTAGAAATTGCACAACATATTTTGTGGCACATTTTTTCCTGTTAGCCTTGTGAAAATAAAAAAGATTGGGTCTAAAGTAATATTTTTGTGAAAAAAAATAAATGTTCATTTTTTCCTTCCACATTGCTTCAGTTCCTGCAAAGCACCTAAAGGTTTTATAAGGTTCTTGAATGTGGTTTTGAGCACATTGAGGGGTGCAGTTTTTAGAATGGAATCACTTTTGAGTTATTTATGTCATATAGATCCCTCAAAGTTACTTCAAATGTGATGTGGTCCTAAAAAATGATTTGGTAATTTTTTTTTAAAAAATGAGAAATAGCTGGTCAATTTTTAACCCTTTTAACTTCCTAACAGAAAAAAAGATGTTTCCAAAATAATGTTGATGTAAAGTAGACATGTGGGAAATGTTATTTATTAACTATTTTGTGTGACATGACTCTCTGATTTAAGGGCGTAAGAATTAAAATTTAGAAAATTGTGAAATTTTCTAAATTTTTGCAAAATTTCCATTTTTTTCACAAATAAATGCAAGTCATATTGATGAAATTTTACCACTATCATGAAGTACAATACGTCATGAAAACACATTCTCAGAATCAGTGGGATTCGTTGAAGAATTCTAGAGCTATAACCTCATAAAATGACAGTGGTCATAATTGTAAAATTTGGCTTGGTCATCAAGGTCAAAATTGGCTCGGTCATTAAGGTTAAATCAGGTATTCTAAATGTGTATATATATATATATATATATACATATATATATATGTGTGTGTTTTTATTAACCCCTTAAGAACCAGGGGTATTTCAGTTTTTGCATTTCCATTTTTTGCTCTCATTCTTCCCACAGCCATAACTTTTTAATTTTTCCGTCAATATGGCCATGTTAGAGCTTGCCTTTTGTGGGATGAGTTGTACTTTTGAATGGCACCATTGATTTTACAACATCGTGTACTGGAAAACAGGAAAAAAATTCCAAGTGCGTTAAAATTTAAAAAAAAAGTGCAATTCCACATTTGTTTTACGGATTTTTTTTACCATGTTCACTAAATGCTAAAACTGCCATTATGATTCTCCAGGTCATTACGAGTTCATAGACACCAAACATGTATAGTTTCTTTTTTATTTAAGAGGTGAAAAAAGCCAAAGTTCGTAAAAAAAAGAAGAAAATGTCGCCATTTTCTGAGACTCGTAGCATCTCCATTTTTAGGGATCTTGGGCTGGGTGAGGGCTTATTTTTTACGCCCTGACCTGATGTTTTTATTGATACCAATGTGGTCTAGATATGATCTTTAATCGCCTGCTATTGCATTTTATTGTAATGTTGCAGTACCAAAAAAACATAATTCTGGGGTTTTGATTTTTTTTCTCGCTACACCGTTTACCCATCAGATTGATTCTTTTTATATATTGATAGATCGGGAGATTTTGAATGCAGGAATACCAAATATGTGTAAATTTGTTTTTTATTATTTTATTTTGAATGGGGTGAATGGGGGGTGATTTGAACTTTTATTTTTTTAATTTTTTTAATATTTAAAAAAATTTTTTTTTTTCCTTTCTACTTGCTTCAATAGTCTCCATGGGAGACTAGAAGCTGCGATCATCCGATAACTTGTGCTACATAGAGCAAGGCTGCAGCCATGCTATATGTAAAAAAAATGTTCACTTGCAGTGAGCACCGACCGCTGGGTGGCGCTCATAGTTATCCGGCTATGATAGGCACAGGAGTCTCCTGCAGACCTCGAGTTGCCATGCCAACCCATCAGCGACCCACCGTCATGTCACACAGGTGCCGATGGGCAGCGTTAATGACACGCTTCCTGTGTGTGAATGTTAGCAAGGTGACAGCAGCATTTAACAAGAAGAGTGACGGGTGAATTGCGATTCCACCTGCGGCTGTTAGAGACACATGACAGCTGATCAGTTCAGCTGTCATGTGCCGTAAAAGGTGGGGGTTCATGGTCCGAGCTCTAACCAAACAGGGGGAGGCGTCTAATGTGGGATATATCCATCATTTGACGTTAAGGAGTTAAATAAAAGGTCATGTGCCTTTACAAAATTGGATAGGACAATAAAATGTAGGTAAGATCACATCCCACAAGCATGTATTGGCAACTTGCTGTTGTTTTCAGGTGGCGTGTAGACTATTGGAGCAATTAACTCCTTCCCAACATCTGACGTATTAGTATGTCAGATGTCTCCTCCCCCTCTTTGGTGTGGGCTCCGACACTGATCAGCTGACATGTGCCCTTAACAGCCACAGGTGGAATCGCAATCCACCTGCGGCTGTTAACATTAAATGCCGTTGTCAAACTCCAACAGCGGCATTTAACATACATATGCCAGAAGCAGCCCTGCTGTGTGTTGCACAAGTGATCGGATGATCGCAGCTTCTAGTCTCCTATAGAGACTATTGAAGCAAGTTAAAAGTAAAAAAAATGATTTTACAAATATAAAAAACTATAAAAGTTTAAATCACCCCCATTCACCCCATTCAAAATAAAGCAATTAAAAAATATAAAAAATACACATATTTGGTATTGCTATGTTCAGAATAACCCGATCTATCAATATATAGAAAGAATTCATCTGATTGTTAAACGGCGTAACAAGAAAAAATCAAAACGTCATAATCACTATATTTGGTCACCGCAACATTGCATAAAATGCAATAACGGGTGATAAAAAGATCGCATCTACACCAAAATGGTATCAATGAAAAGCCCAGCCCCAGATCCCGAAAAATGGAGATGCTACCGGTCTCAAAAAATGATGCAATTTTTTTTAACAAACATTGGATTTTTTTTTCACCACTTAAATAAAAAAAGAACCAATTCATGTTTGGTATCTACGAATTCGTAATGACCTGGAGAATCATAATGGCTGGTCAGTTTAATTATATGGTGAACATGGTTAAAAAAAACTAAAAATCAATTGTGGAATTGCAATTTTACTGCACTTGGAATTTCTTTCCTGTTTTCAAGTACATTATATAATAAAATCAATGGTGTCTTTCAAAAGTACAACTCGTCCCACGAAAAACAAGCCCTCACAAGGCCATATTGATGGAAAAATAAAATAAAAAGTTATGGCACTGGGAAGAAGAGGAGCAAAAACCGAAAACGCAAAAACGGAAAATGGCCTGGGGTGAAGGGGTTAAGAGAGCTCAAAATATTATTTTATGCAACGTCCACACTTTAGTAGGAAAACACTTGTGTTTAAGTTTCAGGCTTATGTAGTTTTAAAATAAAATAAAAAAAGAACAATTTTCAAAATAAGATTGGACCAGAAAATTTGGGTAGTGCCTTGTCCCAATAGCAAGCATGTGTAAGGCTGAGTTCACATGTAGCGTTTTTTTCACGTTTCCACTGCAGTTTTAAACGTGCGATTTTGCAGCGAAAACACGAAAAATAAGCATCCCATGCATTCCTATGGGATTCCGCAATGCTGTGCTAATGCTGCGTTCTTTTCTGCAGCAGAATCGCTTTGCGGTAAAAAACGCAGCATGCTCATTAATTTAGCAGAATCGCGGCGATCCCGCATCCATAGGAATGCATTGTTCTACTTACTTTCCGCATATGGCTGTGCACACCATGCGAAAAGTAAGCAGAACATTTGCGGATGGTACCCACGGTCAGGAGGAGAGGAGACTGTCCTCTGGGCTCTGGGCACAATATCCCTGTAAAAAATAGAATTTAAAATAAAAAATATTGTTATTCTTACCTTCCGGCGTCCCGCGCAGCCTTCCCGCCGTTCTCCACACTCCCGGTCCCAGTAATCCTTTGCGAGAATGACTGCGATGGTGTCCGTTCTCGATGGATCGCGATGTCTCGCGGTCATTTGCGATGACGTCGGAGCGCGATGTCATCGCGACTGACCACGAGACGTTGCGATCCTGCGAGAACAAACGCCATCGCGGTCATTCTCGCAAAGCATTACTGGGACCAGGAGCGTGGAGAGAGGCGGGAAGGCTGCGCGGGACGCCAGAAGGTAAGAATAACAATATTTTTTATTTTTTTTATTATTTTTTACATCCTATCTTTTACTACTGATGCTGCATAAGCAGCATCAGTAGTAAAAAGTTGGTCACAGTCGTCAAACACTTTGTTTGACGACTGTGACCAACCTGTCAATCAGTTCTCCAAGCGATGCTACAGGAAGTGGAGGACAGTAAACACACCTACAGTGCCCATTTCAATGCCAAAAACATCAATTCTTATTACTGAAGCTTGTCAACCCTAATTTACTTCAAAATAATAGTTACGCATTGAAAACTGGGGGTTATTTGGCTAAAGTTGTGGGGGGATAGGGCTGGCTCCAGGTTTTCGTGTGCCTTGGGCCAAAGAGTGCCAGTGCGCCCCTTTAACACATACCACAACTCATGATGCTCCGATACGGCACAGAAATATAGGTATAGTACAATGACAAATGCTTCACTGCTTACATGACATGACTGATCTATTGTAAATTGTACAATAGCTCAAAAAAGGACAGTATATTACTCCATACAGTATTATGGCCACCACATTGTGCGCCATACAAAATTATGAGCCCCATATATTTGTCCATACAGAATAATTGGTCATGGTCACATATAATGTTCCATACAGTATATGATGAGCTCCACAAAATGCTATATGTATATGATGGTCCCCATGGATGATGCTCCAGTGTATGATGGGCCCTAATAATGCTCCATATATGTGGGCTCCGTTTCTAATGCTCCAGTGTATAATGGGCCCCGAAAATGCTGCTCCAGTGTCTGATGTCCCTCATTTGGAATGGTCCAGTATATGATGGGCCTCATGGATGATGCTCCAGTGTCTTATGGGCCATATATAATGGGCCCCATTTCTAATGATCCAGTGTATAATGGGCCCCGAAAATGCTGCTCCAGTGTCTGATGTCCCCCATTTGGAATGCTCCAGTATATGTTGGTACCCATGGACGATGCTCCAGTGTATGATGGGCCCTAATAATGCTCCATATATAATGTGCTCCATTTCTAATGCTCCAGTGTATAATGGGCCCCGTAAATGCTGCTCCAGTGTCTGATGTCCCCCATTTGGAATGCTACAGTTTATGATGGGCCCCATTTTTAATGAACCCAGGCATGGTATGTGAAAAGAGCTCCATGTAGTAATCTGTAGAGTTGAGCGACTTTTGTTTTTTTAGGGTCGCGTTTCGTTTCGTGAAACCCGACTTTTCCAAAACTCGGGTCGAGCAAGATCGTCCGATTATAGGGAAAAGTCGGGGTCGTCCCGAAACACGAAACCCAATGTAAGTCAATGGGGAATAAAAGTCGGCAGTGAGAGGAGGACAGGAAACACACCAACAGTGCCCATTTGAATGCCAAAAGCATCAATTCTTCTTACTTAAGCTTGTCAACCTTAATTAACTTCATAATACAAGTTACGCACTGAAAAATGGGGGTTATTTGGCTACAGACAGTGGGGGGGGGAGGGCTGGCTCCAGGTTTTCATGTGCCCTGGGCGAAAGAGCGCCCCTTTAACACATACCACAACTCATCATGCTCCGATACGGCAGAGAAATAGCGGTATAGTACAATGAAAAATACTTCACTTTTTACATCTCATGACGAGGCCCATCTATTTCTCCATACAGAATCATTGGTCCCATATAATGTTTGAAACAGTATATGATGAGCTCCACATAATGCTACAGTATATGTTGGTCCCCATGGATGAAGCTCCACTGTCTTATGGGCCCAAATAATGCTCCAAACATAATGGGCCCCATTTCTAATGCTCTAGTGTATAATGGGCCCTGTAAATGCTGCTCCAGTGTCTGATGTCCACCTTTGGAAAGTTCCAGTGTATGGTGGGCCCCATCTATCATTCTCCAGAGTATAGTGCTCCCCAAAAATTGCTGTCCCAACATTGAAAACAATCAAATAAGGCTCCTCGCTAGGGAATCCCTGTACTTGTCTGGACTCCTTGTCGTCCCCATCTTACATCTCACTGCACAGTATTTCAACTTTGCAAGTGCTGTGATCCTGAGCAAGCAGGGGGGGCCCACTCGTTGGCGACGGCACTGGCACAGGGCCCCTGATAGTACGGTGGTGTGTCAGATGGCGGGTGGGCCGAACCTGCACTTTCATCTGCAGCTTCCTCTTTGTCACCGTGTAAGATGGAACTGTATATGGGAAGGGTAACCTGAGTTTCATCAGGGTCAGATTCAGGCCGTGTAGCATGCGAGGGGAATGTAGTGGTCTGGGTCAATGTACCAGCAGATTCATCGAGCAGTGGCTGGGCATCAGTGCACTTGTGTCGCCCCCAGGAGTACGGTCGCCACAGTGGCATTACCTTCTTCCTAGGGAGTGTGATGTCATGCTTGGGAGCAACGAAGGATCTCTCTAGCAGGTTAACTGATTGGGCGGCATTATTCCCACGAGTCATGACCCTCCAAACAGCGTTCATGAAGGCAAAGTGTTTGTTTTACGTGGGCAGTATGGTTGCAAAGTTGAACCTTAAAGGAATGTCCAGAAGGGCACCACCAGGAGTGGAGCCTACGGTTAAATTCGACTCCACCTGGGAAACCTCAACCATGCCAGCTACAGAACAGATGCACACATTGCAAGCTTAATTCCGTTAACGAACGAGACTACGTCATGCCCCGCGTTCCGAGTCCGGCTTACTAGAGGGACACGTGAGGCTCTGGCACATGAGATTGGCCAATAACTGGTGTGTCATGCCCTTACATGTCCATGGCTGCATGTGCGCTACATTGAAAAGGCCAGCGTTTGTCGCTTAAAGGGGCAGATAACCCGCTGAACAACGTTAGTGATGGGGATCACTGATTACAATTATTACCCGCGAACAATGATTTCCCAGTAAGTGCAGGTCAACCGCAGTTCCGGAATTAGGCCTAACCGTCATTCCTGAAAAAATGAAAAACTTATGTGTGCAAACCACAGGTGCTGTAGCTTGCTTAACAGCTCGCCAGCCGTTCTCACGCCCAGTATGGATTACACGTGATTGCACAAAGGTGAGAAAGGGTACCGTATCCCCAGATAACATGTATGGATAGCGTACACATTCAAAATATATGTCTATACATCAGGAGGCAGGCTCAGACGGTGTTAGGCCCAGTATGGATTGCACGTGATTGCACAAAGGTGAGAAAGGGTACCGTATCCCCAGATAACATGTATGGATAGCGTACACATTCAAAATATATGTCTATACATCAGGAGGCAGGCTCAGACGGTGTTAGGCCCAGTATGGATTGCACGTGATTGCACAAAGGTTAGAAAGGGTACCGTATCCCCAGATAACATGTATGGATAGCGTACACATTCAAAATATATGTCTATACATCAGGAGGCAGGCTCAGACGGTGTTAGGCCCAGTATGGATTGCACTTGATTGCACAAAGGTTAGAAAGGGTACCGTATCCCCAGACAACATGTATGGATAGCGTACACATTAAAAATATATGTCTATACATCAGGAGGCAGGCTCAGACGGTGTTAGGCCCAGTATGGATTGCACGTGATTGCACAAAGGTGAGAAAGGGTACCGTATTCCCAGATAACATGTATGGATAGCATACACATTCAAAATATATGTCTATACATCAGGAGGCAGGCTCAGACGGTGTTAGGCCCAGTATGGATTGCACGTGATTGCACAAACGTTAGAAAGGGTACTGTATCCCCAGATAACATGTATGGATAGCGTACACGTTCAAAATATATGTCTATACATCAGGAGGCAGGCTCAGACGGTGTTAGGCCCAGTATGGATTGCACGTGATTGCACAAAAGTTAGAAAGGGTACCGTATCCCCAGATAACATGTATGGATAGCGTACACATTCAAAATATATGTCTATACATCAGGAGGCAGGCTCAGACGGCGTTAGGCCCAGTATGGATTGCACGTGATTGCACAAAGGTGAGAAAGGGTACCGTATCCCCAGATAACATGTATGGATAGCGTACACATTCAAAATATATGTCTATACATCAGGAGGCAGGCTCAGACGGTGTTAGGCCCAGTATGGATTGCACGTGATTGCACAAAGGTTAGAAAGGGTACCGCATCCCCAGATAACATGTATGGATAGCGTACACATTCAAAATATATGTCTATACATCAGGAGGCAGGCTCAGACGGTGTTAGGCCCAGTATGGATTGCACGTGATTGCACAAAGGTGAGAAAGGGTACCGTATCCCCAGATAACATGTATGGATAGCGTACACATTCAAAATATATGTCTATACATCAGGAGGCAGGCTCAGACGGTGTTAGGCCCAGTATGGATTGCACGTGATTGCACAAAGGTGAGAAAGGGTACCGTATCCCCAGATAACATGTATGGATAGCGTACACATTCAAAATATATGTCTATACATCAGGAGGCAGGCTCAGACGGTGTTAGGCCCAGTATGGATTGCACGTGATTGCACAAAGGTTAGAAAGGGTACCGTATCCCCAGATAACATGTATGGGTAGCGTACACATTCAAAATATATGTCTATACATCAGGAGGCAGGCTCAGACGGTGTTAGGCCCAGTATGGATTGCACGTGATTGCACAAAGGTTAGAAAGGGTACCGTATCCCCAGATAACATGTATGGATAGCGTACACATTCAAAATATATGTCTATACATCAGGAGGCAGGCTCAAACGGTGTCAGGCACAGTATGGATTTGACGGCCCAGACTACACAGCGGAGGAGCAGGGAGAGGTAAAGATTGCAAATGCTGGGGCCCTGCCCAAGCAAGGGGGGCCTACTCGTGGGCGTCGGTACTGGCACTGGGCCCCTCATAGTACGGCGGTGTGTCTGACGGCGGGTGTGCACCACCACCGTCAGAGACACTTGATTGTACTATGAGGGACCCTGTGCCAGTGCCCGCGCCCAAGAGTCGGCCTACCCACCTGTCCAGGGCAACGGCACTCGCACGGTGTCGTGCGCTAGGTGGTGACCCCGGCCATGGTGGGGGGAGGCAGCACAGTTAGGGAGTTTTAGAAAGTGGCATATGTTGATGTTGGACATTCAGCTGATGCAAAAGGTGAAATAGGTCAAGTCCCAGGAAGAGGTGGACCAAAGCAAGCCATTTTTCTGTCACCCTATGTGTCATCAGAGGAAGGTGGGACAAAATCCTTGGAAACCCATGCGTGGTTCATTTTAATGAAGGTTAGATCATCCACATTTTGGGTTGACAGACGGGTCCTTTTTTCTGTCAGGATTGATCCAGCTGCACTGAAGACTCTTTCCGATAGCACACTTGCAGCTGGGCAAGCGAGCTCCTGTAAGGCATATTGTGCCAATTCAGGCCAGGTGTCCAGTTTAGCGGCCCAATAGTCAAAGGGGAATGACCTGTGTGGGAGAACATCGATATGGGAGGAAAAGTAGTTTGTAACCATAGTTGACAACTGCTGTCTCCTGTCACTTTCCATCGATGCAGTATTACCAGTTGTGTGAGCCGTACTTGAAAAATCAGTCCACAACATTGTCATGAAACCCCTGTCTCCAACGCCACTTCTGCTGTGTGCACCACGAACACCTCTGCCAAGCTGACCCCGGCCCGTACGGCTCGTGTGAGAACCATCACCGCTGCTGTGTGCTGGGAATGCCTCAAGCAACCGATTTACCAGAGTTGCTTGTTTATTAGCCAATATTAGGTCAAGGTTCTCCTGTGGCATGATGTTTTGTAATTTGCCTTTATAGCGTGGATCCAGGATGCTGGCCAACCAGTAGTCGCCATCGTTCATCATTTTGGCAATGCGGGGGTCCCTTTTTAGGATCTGCAAGGCATAATCTGACATGTGGGCCAATGTTCCCGGTGTCAATGATGCACTGCGAGTGCTGGTTGGAGGAGCACTTTCTGGCAAATCTACATCCCTCCAGTCACGCACAAACCCTGTACCAGACCTTGCCACGCCAACATTTTCACTTGCCCCACGAGATGCATCCTCCTCCCCTAAGTAATCATCCCCATCATCCTCCTCCTCCTCCTCCTCTTCCTCCACCTCGTCCAGGAGAGGTCCCTGAGCAGACAATGGCTGAATGTCATCAAGGATTCCCTCCTCCTCTTCCTCCTCATCAACATAGGCTGCAGAAGCCTGCTCCTTAAGGTGCGTCAAAGTTTGCATGAGCAGACGCATAAGTGGGATGCTCATGCTTAGGATGGCGTCGTCTGCGCTTACCAGCCGTGTGCATTCCTCAAAACACTGAAGGACTTTACAGAGGTCTTTCAGCTTCGACCACTGCACACCTGTCAACTCCATGTCTGCTCTCAAAGTGCCTGGCCGTGTATCCTCCCACAAATGCATTATGGCCTGCCTCTGCTCGCACAGCCGCTCCACCATGTGCAGGGTGGAGTTCCACCTTGTTGCAATGTTGATAATGAGGCGGTGGTTGGGAAGGTGGAGCAATCGCTGCAGCTTCTGCATACGAACGGAGTGTACAGGCGACCGGCGGATGTGCGCGCACAGTCTTCGCACCTTCTGGAGCAGGGCTGTTAACTCCGGATAATTTTTGAGGAAGCACTGCACCACCAGGTTCAAGGTGTGAGCCAAGCAAGGTATGTGGCTGAGTTCTGAAAGGGCTATGGCTGCCACAAAATTACTGCCGTTATCACTAACTACCTTGCCTGCCTCAAGATGTACACTGCCCAGCCATGACTCAGTTTGTCGCTTCAAGTACTCGGCCAGCACCTCGGCGGTGTGTCTGTCGCCCAAACACATCATCTGCAACACAGCCTGCTGACACTTTCCACTAGCTGCTCGATAGGGGGACACCTCGTGTGCAACAGTGGCAGCTGCAGATGGAGTGCTCGTACGACTGCGCTCTGTGGACGAGCTTTCGCTTCTGGAGGAGGAGGAGGAGGAGGAGGAGCGTCGAACGCCTACAGCCAACTGTTTCCTATACCGTGGGCTAGGCAGCACTGTCCCACCACCGCTGTCCCCTGTGGACCCTGCATCCACCACATTAACCCAGTGTGCAGTGATGGACACGTAACGGCCCTGGCCATGCCGACTGGACCATGCATCAGTTGTGAGTTGCACCTTTCCGCTCACTGACTGCTTGAGTGCATGGACAATGCGGTCTTTCACATGATGGTGGAGGGCTGGGATGGCTTTGTGAGAGAAGAAGTGGCGACTGGGTAGGTCATAGCGTGGTACTGCATAGGCCATGAGATCGCGGAAAGCTGCGCTTTCCACCAACCAAAAGGGCATTATCTCAAACGAGATTAGTTTGGCAATGTGGGAGTTCAAACCCAGTGTACGCGGATGAGAGACTGAGTACTTTCTTGACCTACTCATAGTGTCTGGGAGGGTGAGCTGGACTTGAGAGCTGCATATGGTGGAAGTAGCGGTGGACAGGGCGGACTGAGAGAGGGTTGATGATGGTGATGGAGTTGGTGTTCTTTCTGATGGCCTAGAATCAGTCTTTCGTTGATATAACAGTGGGATTCCCTGACTGCTGTGGCCTTGCAACGACACCTCAACATTTGCTGCTGTGCTAACCGGTGGGCTTACAGTGGGGGAAACAATGTAGCATTGCTGACTACCTTCGTTGTGATCAGTTGCACATGTGGCACTTGAGGTTTGGTGTTGTGTCCACGCTTGCAAGTGCATGCTGGTTAAATGTCTAAGCATGCAACTGGTATTCAAATTTTTCAGATTTTTCCCTCGGCTAAAGGTCTTTGCGCACTTCTTACAGATAATCTTGGCCTGATCATGAGGATTTTGTTCAAAAAAGTGCCACACTGCACTCTTCCTACTTTGGCAGACATTTTGCGGCCTAGCACGCCGTGATGTTTTGACCCTCTGGACAAGCTGTCCAGCAACTCTTTTGATTTTTGTAACCTGTCTTTGGAGTGCTCCGGGCCTGCCAGATAACAGCTGTTGTGATGTCGATGTCTGCTGTGGATGCTCCTCATCTGAGCTATTGGAAGCAGCACCCTCTTCCCCCAATGGATGCCAATCTGGGTCAACAACTGGGTCATCCATCACATCCTCTTCAATGTCATGTGCACCTTCCTCTGTGTCACCGTGTATGGTGGTATAGTGTGCGGGAAGGGGCACCTGAGTCTCATCAGGGTCAGAATCTGGCTCTGTACACTGCGAGGACAATGTAGTGCTCTGAGTGAATGTACCAGCAGAATCATCCATCAGCGGCTGTGCATCAGTGCACTCCATGTCAGATTCATCTTGGCCTGGGTAATTCACCATTTGACTTGATAATCCAGGCATGGTATGTGAAAACAGCTCCATGGAGTAATCAGTAGTATGGCCTGCGTCATCCTTCAATCTTGGTTGGGGTGAAGAACACAAGGAAAGGTGTGGTTCATGAACATGAGCCTCCAATGACGACTCAGTGCTTTTACTTTTTACAACTGAAGAAGAGGAGGCGATAGAGCTGGAGGCTGAGTAAGCAATGTAAGACAAAACTTTTTCCTGATGCTCTGGCTTTAAAAGCGGTTTGCCAACTCCTAGAAAACTAAGCCTTCGAAGCCTTATGGAGCCAGACGATGACGCAGGCTCAACACCTCCTGCATTCGGTCCTATTTTGCTCTTGCCACTACCATCAGATCCACCACCAACGCCATCATTACCAGCTGCCAACCCCCGCCTAATTCCACGGCCTCTTCCACCAGCCTTCCTCATTTTTGGTAGAAATGTAGACAAAATCCAACAAACTATATAGTAATGTAAAACAAGGTACAAGGTGTCTATAGGACAGGGGAGATTTTGAATTTCTGCTCACACTAGTGGACACTGGACACTTTTGGATTGTGTGAGGCCCACTGAATATCTGAGCGCTATGTCACAGGCTCGATGGCACAGCTGTGACCAAAGTGACTAGAGGATAAGTGAGATTTTGAATTTCTGCAGACACTTGTGGACACTGGATACTTTTGGATTGTGTGAGGCCCACTGAATATCTGAGTGCTATGTCACAGGCTCGATGGCACAGCTGTGACCAAAGTGACTAGAGGATAAGGGAGATTTTGAATTTCTGCTCACACTAGTGGACACTGGACACTTTTGGATTGTGTGAGGCCCACTGAATATCTGAGCGCTATGTCACAGGCTCGATGGCACAGCTGTGACCAAAGTGACTAGAGGATAAGGGAGATTTTGAATTTCTGCAGACACTTGTGGACACTGGACACTTTTGGATTGTGTGAGGCCCACTGAATATCTGAGCGCTATGTCACAGGCTCGATGGCACAGCTGTGACCAAAGTGACTAGAGGATAAGTGAGATTTTGAATTTCTGCTCACACTAGTGGACACTGGACACTTTTGGATTGTGTGAGGCCCACTGAATATCTGAGCGCTATGTCACAGGCTCGATGGCACAGCTGTGACCAAAGTGACTAGAGGATAAGGGAGATTTTGAATTTCTGCAGACACTTGTGGACACTGGACACTTTTGGATTGTGTGAGGCCCACTGAATATCTGAGCGCTATGTCACAGGCTCGATGGCACAGCTGTGACCAAAGTGACTAGAGGATAAGTGAGATTTTGAATTTCTGCTCACACTAGTGGACACTGGACACTTTTGGATTGTGTGAGGCCCACTGAATATCTGAGCGCTATGTCACAGGCTCGATGGCACAGCTATGACCAAAGTGACTAGAGGATAAGGGAGATTTTGAATTTCTGCAGACACTTGTGGACACTGGACACTTTTGGATTGTGTGAGGCCCACTGAATATCTGAGCGCTATGTCACAGGCTCAATGGCACAGCTGTGACCCAAGTGACTAGAGGATAAGTGAGATTTTGAATTTCTGCTCACACTAGTGGACACTGGACACTTTTGGATTGTGTGAGGCCCACTGAATATCTGAGCGCTATGTCACAGGCTCGATGGCACAGCTATGACCAAAGTGACTAGAGGATAAGGGAGATTTTGAATTTCTGCAGACACTTGTGGACACTGGACACTTTTGGATTGTGTGAGGCCCACTGAATATCTGAGCGCTATGTCACAGGCTCGATGGCACAGCAGTGACCAAAGTGACTAGAGGATAAGGGAGATTTTGAATTTCTGCACACACTTGTGGACACTGGACACTTTTGGATTGTGTGAGGCCCAATGAATATCTGAGCGCTATGTGACAGGCTCGATGGCACAGCTGTGACCAAAGTCAAGAAACAAGACCGGGGCGCACAGTCTGTGCAATATATTGTACAATGTATAGAGGGTAGGTGCTGCTGCAGTGGAATAAACACTGAGACAATTGAAAAGAGAGAAAGCACCACTGCATAATAACGCACACTATCCCCATATAATATTTAGAAGTTTATTAATGCAAAAGGGTTATACATAAAAACATTAAAAACACACACAGAGACATCCCACAATATACAATAGTGAAGAATAGAACACAAAATCATGTGTACTATAATTATATATAACAACTAATCCAACCACGGAAAACATCTATACCCTACTGTTGGGCTCATAGGGACCATAAGGTCCTAACACTATTCAGCAAGTAAAGTATGAATCCATCTCAACAGCCTAATATGGATATATGGGCCATAATAAGCCACCTAAATAATCCCCAGGGTGCTAGAGAAACCCTAGCTGTGACCAAAGTGACTAGAGGATAAGGGAGATTTTGAATTTCAGCAGACACTTGTGGACACTGGACACTTTTGGATTGTGTGAGGCCCACTGAATATCACAGCGCTATGTCACAGGCAGAAATTGGCTAGTGTATCACAAACTACAAGGTGTATTTAGAATTGGGCAGAATAGGAATCTCCCTAGAGTGCAGGTCTGTAAGAACGGAACATGTCCTCGTTTTATTCTCACAGAGTGACACACTGATAGCTTCACTGTGGCTGTGATAACAGCCGTTACACGGTACTGTGTGAGGAGCGTACACCGCTGTATGGTGTGAAAAAATGCACGCTCAGTACCTCAGCAGGACAAAAAAAAAAATTGGGATTGCTTTTAAAAAAGCAGTTTGCGGAGCAGTGGGTAAACAGCAATGCAGGAATGTCAGGAAGCCTTAGAAGGCAGCCCAACAACCAACACCACTGATACATCACTATATAGCCTCCCCTTGCACTGCACACACAGTGACTGGTGTGTTGTACAGGCAAAATCGCTAGCAGCAGAAGCAGTTTTTTTTCTTCTCAGCAGGACAAAAAAAAAAAATTGGGATTGCTTTTAAAAAAGCAGTTTGCGGAGCAGTGGGTAAACAGCAATGCAGGAATGTCAGGAAGCCTTAGAAGGCAGCCCAACAACCAACACCACTGATACACCACTATATAGCCTCCCCTTGCACTGCACATACAGTGACTGGTGTGTTGTACAGGCAAAATCGCTAGCAGCAGAAGCAGTTTTTTTTTCTTCTCAGCAGGACAAAAAAAAAAAATTGGGATTGCTTTTAAAAAAGCGGTTTGCGGAGCAGTGGGTAAACAGCAATGCAGGAATGTCAGGAAGCCTTAGAAGGCAGCCCAACAACCAATTCCACTGATACACCACTATATAGCCTCCCCTTGCACTGCACACACAGTGACTGGTGTGTTGTACAGGCACAATCGCTAGCAGCAGAAGCAGTTTTTTTTTCTTCTTCCCTGCCTAACGCTCTCCCTACAGAATCAGCAGCAACCTCTCCCTGTGCTAAGATCGGCAGAAGTATGGTGGCGGTCGGCGTGCACGCCCTTTTATACCCCCTGTGACGCCCACCAAATCAAGCCAATCACTTGCATGCCCTTCTGAAAGATGGTGGTGACCCGTGCCTATGTCATCACGTTGCCCACAGTGTCCGTGGATCCTGATTGGCTGAAAAAGAGCGCAAAACAAACTTTTGAAACGCGACTTTGGCGCGTAAGTCGCCGACCTCGTGGCCGACCTCATCCTAGGGTCGGGTTTCGTTTCATGAAACCCGACTTTGCCAAAAGTCGGCGACTTTTGGAATTTTTCGACCCGTTTCGCTCAACTCTAGTAATCTGAAGTGTGTGCTGCCACATCCTTCACTTTTTGGTGTGGGTGAAGGACACAAGGAAAGGGGTTGCTCCTGACCAGGAGCCTCCACTGACGACTCAGTGCTTGCATTTTTTGAAACTTCAGAAGAGGAGACGATAGAGCTGGAGGCTGTTTCAGCAATGTAAGCCAAAAATAGTTCCTGTTGCTCTGGCTTTAAAAGCAGTCTACCGACTCCTAGAAAAGGGAGCCTTACAGGCCTTCCTGAGCTATGCCATGACGCAGGCTCAACACCTCCTGCCTTAGCCGCTATTGTGTTTTTGGCACTACCAGCAGATGCACCAACACCATCATCAGTACCAGGTGGCCCCCCATGCCCACGTCCGTGTCCTCTTCCACCATACTACCTCATGTTTTGGAAAATGGACCCAAAATACCAGCAGATATATGGTACTGTATCACAAGCGTACAGCTCTATACAGTCTAGGGATAACAGTAAATCTCCGTATATATTTCATGAGTCATACACAGACGCTCACAGACTCAGTATGGATTACACAATAAAATAAAAAGTAGAAAAAGGGTACAGTATCACCATATACAAGGTATATATAGTATAGTGCAAACATTCTGAATCTCCATATATATTTCAGGAGGCAGACACAAATGCTCTCAGGCCGAGTATGGATTACACAAGAATATGAAAAGCTGTAAATGGGTAATGTAACACAAGCGTACAGCTGTATACAGTGTTGGGGTAATCTTAAATCTCCAAATATATTTCTGGAGTAACAGACAGACGTTCACAGGCTCATTATGGATTACACCAGAATCTAAATAGCAAAAAAGGTTACTGTATCAGAAGCGTACAGCTGTATACAGTGTTGGCCAAATTTGAAATCTCAGTATATATTTCCAGAGTCACCCTCAGATGCTCACTCAGTCTGGGTTTGACCATAATAAAAAATGTTGTAAAAAAGGTACTGGATAGCAAGATAGCAAGTATATATATTATAGCGCACAATTTAAATCTCCGTATACATAGTCCCGTAGTCACTCTCAGATGCTTACTTAGTTTGGATTTCACAGTAATACTAAATGTCAAGCAAAGGTACTGTATAACAAGATACAAGCTGTATCAAGTATAGGGTAAAAATTGGTATCTCTGATTCACCGTATATATAGAAGGCGCAAACCACACACGCTCACTCACCATGGATGATACCGTAATAAAAAATTTTGAACAAAGGTACTGTATCAGCACATACCAGGTGTATCCAGTCTAGGAGTAATTGTAAATTTCCGTCTATACTTCCAGAGTCAGACACAGACACTCACAGGCTCACTATGTATTACACCAGAATTTAAAAAGTAGAAAAAGGGAAAGGTATTCGAAGCGTCCACCAGTATACAGTGTTGTGGTTCTTTTAAATCTTCGTATATATTTCAATCTCAGTAAGCCAGTCCAGACTCTCCACTACTGGAAACTACATGGATACAAGTACAGATGGATAGTTGAGTGTTAGCAGAAATTTGGGAATTACTCATCGCGGGAAAACCTCCCAGTAGATGTTGCAGAGGCGATGCAGACCCTCAATTAATGTGTCTGTGGAGACAGCGAAAACGGTTCTTTGTGAAGAAAGGATTGCTTTATCGCAGTAGCGTGGATCACATCACCGTTACTCGTCTCCATCAAATTGTGATCACAGGGAGAGATGTAGATATGGTCCTCACTGCCTATCATGATGTGTCTGGTCATTTTGGAGTGCAAAAGACAGAAGCCACAGGCCGTAGGCGATTCTATTGGATTGGCATGAGAGGAGACATTGAAAAATGCTGGCAGGAATGTCACACGTCTGTGACTATCACAACTGTGAAAGGTGATCATAAAGCACCACTGCATCCACTTGTAAGTTGACGTCCATTACAAATGGTAGCCATTGATAATCTGAAGGTAGAGGCCAGCAGACCAGCTACATCTTAACCATCATCGATCAATACACCAAATTTCTAGTGGCCGTCCCTGTGAAGGATTTAACTGCCCACGACTACACAGCGGTGGAGCAGGGAGAGGTAAGTATTGCAACTTGCAAGTGCTGTGGCCCTGACCAAGCAGGGAGGCACACTCGTGGACGATGGTACTGGCACAGGGCCCCTCATAGTATGCTGGTGTGTCTGACGGCGAGTGGGCCCCCCTACCGTCAGAGACACTGTATTGTACTATGAGGGGCCCTGTGCCAGTGCCGTCGGCCATCAGTGGGCCCATTCACAGTTAGGCAGGTTTAAAAAATGGCATATATTGATGTGTAGGCTGGACATTCAGCAGCTGCAAATGGCGGAATTGGGCATGTCCGAGGAAGAGGAGGACAAAAGCGAGGCAGTTTTCTGGCAACCTATGTGTCATCAGGGGAAAGTGGGACAAAATCCTTTGAAACCCATGCATGATTCATTTTAATGAAGGTTAGATCATCAACATTTTGGGTCGACAGATGGGTTCTTTTTTCGGTCAGGATTGATCCAGCAGCACTGAAGACTCTTTCATATAACACACTAGCAGCAGGACAAGCGAGCTCCTGTAAGGCATATTGTGCCAATTCAGGCCAGGTGTCCAGTTTAGAGGCCCAATAGTCAAAGGGGAATGACCTGTGAGGGAGAACATCGATATGGGAGGAGAAGTAGTTTGTAACCATAGTTGACAGCTGCTGTCTCTTGTCACTTTTAATCGATGCAGTATTAGCAGTCGTGTGAGCGGTACTTCAGAAATCAGTCCACAACATGGTCATGAAACCCCTGTCTCCAACGCCACTTCGGCTGTGTGCACCATGAACACCTCTTCCATTGTGCCCACTACGGCTTGTGGGAGAACCAGCACCACTGCTGTGTGCTGGGAAAGCCTCAAGCAAGCGGTTTACCAGAGTTGCTTGTTTGTTAGCCAATATTATCTCAAGGTTCTCCTGTGGCATGATGTTGTGTAATTTGCCTTTGTAGCATGGATCGAGGATGCTGGCCAGCCAGTAGTCGCCATCCTTCATCATCTTGGCAATGTGGGGGTCCCTTTTTAGGATCCGCAAGGCATAATCACACATGTGGGCCAATGTTCCAGGTGTCAATAATGCACTGCCACTGCTGGGTGGAGGAGCACTTTCTGGCAAATCCACATCCCTACAGTCATGCATAAACCTTGTACCTGACCTTGGAACGCCACCATATTCTCTTGCCCCCTGAGAAGCATCCTCCTGCCCAAAATAATCATCCCCCTCATCCTCCTCCTCTTCCTCTTCTTCCTCCACCTCGTCCAGGACAGTTCCCTAACCAGACAATGGCTGACTGTCAGCAAGGCTTCCCTCCTCCTTCTATTCCTCCTCCGCTGCAGACGCTAGATCCTTAATGTGCGTCAAACTTTGCATGAGCAGACGCATAAGTGGGATGCTCATGCTTATGATTGTGTCTTCTGCGCTTACCAGCCATGTGCATTCCTCAAAACACTGAAGAACTTTACAGAGGTCTTTCAGCTTTGACCACTGCACACCCGACAATTCCATGTCTTCCCTCAAACTGCCTGCCCGTGTATCCTCCCACAAATGCATTACAGCCTGCCTCTGTTCGCACAGCCTCTCAACCATGTGCAGGATGGAGTTCCACCTTGTTTCAACGTCTATGATTAGGCGGTGCTTGGGGAGGTGGAGCGATCGCTGCAGCTTCTGCATATGGCTGGAGTGTACGGGCGAGCGACGGATGTGCGAGCACAGTCTTCGCACCTTATGGAGAAGGGATGTTAACTCTGGATAATTATTAAGGAAGCACTGCACCACCAGGTTCAAAGTGTGAGCAAGGCAAGGTATGTGTGTGAGTTTTGCAAGGGCTTTGGCTGCCACAAAATTATGGCCGTTATCACTGACTACCTTGCCTGGCTCAAGATGTAGACTGCCCAGCCATGACTCAGTTTGTCACTGCAAGTAGTCAGCCAGTACCTCCACAGTGTGTCTGTTGTCGCCCAAAGACATCATCTTTAACACAGCCTGCTGATGCTTACCACTAGCTGTTCGATAGTGGGACACCTCGTGTGAAACACTGCCAGCTGCGGATGGAGTGCTCGTGTGACTGCGCTCTGTGGACGAGCTTTCGCTTATGGAGGAGGAGGGTCGAAAGCCTACAGCCAACTGTTTCCTATACCGTGGGTTAGGCAGCACTGTTCCACCACCGCTGTCCCCTGTGGAGCCTGCATCCACCACATTAACCCAGTGCGCAGTGATGGACATGTAACAGCCCTGACCATGCCTACTGGACCATGCATCTGTTGTGAGGTGCACCTTTCCACTCACTGATTGCTTGAGTGCATGGACAATGCAGTCTTTCACATGCAGGTGGAGTGCTCGGATGGCTTTTTGAGAAAAGAAGTGCCAACTGGGCAGGTCATAGCGTGGGACTGCAAGGGCCATGAGCTCGAGAAAAGTTTCGCTTTCAACCAAACGGTAGGGCATCATCTCTAATGAGATTAGTTTGGCAATGTAGGCGTTCAAACACAGTGTACACGGATGAGAGGATGAGTCCCACTCAGAGTGTCTGGTAGGGTGAGCTGGACTGGCGAGCTGCATATGGGGGAAGTAGCGGTGGATTGGACGGAGTGAGAAGGGGTTGGTGATGGTATTGGTGGTGATGGCCTAGATTCAGTGCTGTGTTGTAAAACCATTGTGATTCCCTGAGTGCTTTGGCCTTGCGACGACACCTCAACATTTAGTGCTGGTGGTGTGCTTAACGGTGGCGGTGGTCTTACAGTGGGGGAAGTGATGTAGCATTGCTGGCTACCACATGTGCTACCTGAGGTTTTGTAGTCAGTCCACGCTTGCAAGTGCATGTTGATTAAATGTCTAAGCATGCAACTGGTATTCAAATTTCTGAGCTGTTTATCTCGGCTAAAGGTCCTTCCGCACTGCTTACAGGTATCCTTTGCCTTATCAGTAGGATTTTGGACAAAGAAGTGCCACACTGCACTCTTCCTACTATGGTATACATTTTCTGGCCTTGCATGCTGTGCTAAATTGACCGTTTGGCCAAGCTGTCCTGCAACTCTTTTAGTTTTTGGTCCACGTTTTAGGACAGCTACGGACCTGCCAGATAACTGCTGCTGCGATGTCAATGCCTGCTGCGGATCCTTCTCCTTATCTGAACTATTGCCAGCGCCACCCTCCTCCCCCAATGGATGCCAATCCGGGTCAAGAACTGGGTCATCCATCACCTCCTCTTCAAAGTCATCTGCACCTTCCTCTTTACATTCCTCTGTGTAACCGTGTAAGGTGTTATAGTATGCGGGAAGGTGCACCTGAGTTTCATCAGGGTCAGATTCTGGCTCAGTAGACTGCAAGGGCAATGTAGTGCTCTGGGTCAATGTACTAGCAGAATCATCTAGCAGTGGCTGTGCATCAGTGCACTCCATATCAGATTCATCTTGGACTGAGGAATTCAGGATTTGACTGGATAACCCAGGCATGGTATGTGAAAAGAGCTCCATAATCTGAAGTGTGGGCTGCCACCTCCTTAACTTTTGGTGGGGGTGAAGGACACAAGGAAAGGTGTTTTTCCTGACCATAACCCTGCACTGACGACTCCATGCTTGCAGGTTTCGAACGTTCAGAAGAGGAGGCAATAGAGCTGGTGGCTGTTTTGGCAATGTACGCCAAAACCTGTTCCTGTTGCTCCGACTTTAAAAGCGGTTTTCCTACTCCAAGAAAAGGTAACCTTACAGGCCTTCTTGGGCCAGACGATGTCGCAGGCTCAACACCTCCTTCCTTAGCTGCTATTGTGCTTTTGCCAGAACCAGCCGATGCACCACCACCATCAGTACCAGCTGCACCCCCCTGCCCACGTCCGTGGCCTCTTCCACCATACTTCCTCATGTTTGGGAAAATGTACCAAAAATACCAGCAGAGAGATGGTACTGTATGAGGAGTGTCCAGCTGTGTAAGGTGTATTAAAAAAATTAAATCTACGTATATATTTTGCTAGTCACTGATGCTCTCCCACTATGTATTTAACCATAATCCAACAAGCAGATATACGGTTCTGTATCAGAAGTGTACAGCTGTATACGTTTTTTGTGTAACTAACAATCTCCGTATATGTATTTACGGAGTGTCACACACACGCTGACTCTGCATAGATGTGACTGTAATGCGAACAGCAGATATACAATGCTGTTTGAGAATCGGACAGCTCCAGCTCAATACAGTGTATGGAGAAATGGAAATGTCCATATATGTATTTACGGAGTGTCACACACACGCGGACTCTGTATAGATGTGACCGTAATGCGAATGGCAGATTTTCAATACTGTTTGAGAATCGGACAGCTCTATACGGTGTCTGTATGGCAAATTGTAAATCTCCGTCTATTTTTATACGGAGTGACACACGCTGTCTCTGTATAGTTTTGACCGTGATCAAACAGCAGATATACGAAACTGTTTGAAAAGCGGACAGCTCTATATGGTGTAGGCCTGAAAAAATGGAAAATCTCCTCGTTTTTTTTTCCAGAGTCAAACACAGATAGCTTGTATTTGTCTGTGATACCTGCCGGTACACGGTAGTGTGTGAGGAGCATACACCGCTATACAGTGTGTGAAAAAATGAACGCTCGGTAACTGACCAGAACAAAATAATAAAAGTTGGAGTGCTTTGAAAAAAGCAGTTTGAACAGCAGTGTGCTCACAGCAATGCAGCTATCAGGTAGCATTAAAAGGCAGCCTAATCACCACCAGCGCTGCTGCACACAAAACAAAAATCCTCCCCTTTCACTGCACACTAACTGTACAGTAAAAAGCGCTATCAGCAGAAGCTATTTTTTTTCTTCTTCCCTGCCTAATGCTCTCCCTATTCAGATTCAGCAGCAGCACCTCTACCTATTCTAAGATCGGCAGAAGTAAGATGGCGGTCGGCGGTCACGGCCTTTTATAGCCTTTTATTGACGTCACACAAAGCCAGCCAATCACTTCAATGCCCTTCTCTAAGATGGTGGTGGCCTCTGCCCATATCATTGTGTTGCCCACAGTGTGCGTCCTCCATCATTGGCTGAGAAAAGGCGCTGGAAGCATTATTTGAAACGCGACTTTGGCACGCGGGTCATCGACCTCTTGGCCGACCTCACGCTATGGTTGGGTTTCAATCGGCGAAACCCGACTTTAGCTAAAGTCGGCGACTTTTCAATTTGACCGACCCGTTTCACTCAACTCTAGTGTTGATAATGACAACAGTTCATTGTATATTAATTGAATCTTGGATTTCTATTCATATACTGAAACTATCACTCCCATTTTCAATATGGTACATCAGCAATGAAGTAGTAAATTACAATCACATCATGCCTTTGTCTATCCTATGATGTGCACTCTGAGCACTCCTATCCCTACACAGTACAAGCATAAAATGGCATTCCTTGGCTGGCTCCTATGTTTTATACTGCTTGTGATAGCCCGCATGATTGATTGTGCAACATCATGTGATCAAATTTCAAAGGGCATTATGATGAAGCCTGCACTACTGTACCTGATGATATTAGCTCAATCATTGAGCATGCAACATATGTGAGATGGCACTGGGAATTTTTTTGATGATCCATGCAAATATAATTGCAGAATTTTCAAATTTGCGTGGAACTACAGAAATTTGACTTGAATTTGATTCTCATCTCTACTGAGAATACATAATATAGAGAATAGGAGAGAAACAACTATGAAATATTTACGGTAGTTATTTTGTACAAAGGCAAGCTTATAGATCTCAAAAGTAATCAAACCCAATACCAGAATCACACTTAAATTCAGAGATCCGACTAGACTCCTTAATAAATCAGACCCCAAACAAGACCGCCAATCTTATTTAGACCCCAAGCAAGATGTCTGAAGTAGTTTAGAGTCTAGATTAAACTCTAATCTAATAATACACTAGACTAGACCCATAAGTTAGTCATAACCCACACCAGGTCACTAAAATTCAAATCTTACACCCAGCTTTTCTATTTCCCAAACTGCTTTTGCTTAATGGAGTTATCTGGTTTTAAGATACAAGTCTGCAGTCACTCTATATTTATGGCCACATTCCAACTAGATTATGTCTGGCCTGGCTCAATTCACTTGCATTGAGCCCGACTACGTCGGTATGTGACCGCATGTATGCAAATCACATTCTTGTAGTCGTGCATATACCACTCCTGGCACCCTCACTGGAGAATCCTCAGAGCACGTATTGTACGTGATGTGAAGTGATGTGAAGATTCACAAGTCTGCAGTCACATAAAATGACCGGATAACGTTTTTAAGGTTCTGCAGAAATGGGTTTTTTTTTTACATAAGCCAGCCTTAGGACATTGTGAGCGCCACCTCAAACTATGTACTGAGCAATGGAGAGTTATGCTAGCAGTCATACTCATTGCTCCCTTGGCATCGTCTAACAATAAGCACTTTACTACTCCACACTTAAACTGATAAATACTCTCAGTCAGTCTGAGGAAAGAAAAAAATTTCTCCTGCTGTGTAAGTGGTAGCCATAGTCAACTACATTCTGTTTGTTTCATCCCCATACATTATCAAGTACCTCAAGAGATTATTTTATGTTCATCAAATATGTGACCTCTATCTATCTGTTGAGCAGTGGCTCCTGACGGTATACAGTATATATTATATTAACAAACATCTGATAGAAACTTGTCATGCAGAGAGATAAGATGATCAGTGTTCAGAGCATCAAGCTAGACTTGAATTTTCTGAAACTTGTAGGTACCTGCAAATTCCCAGAATCTGTTTTTCTATTACTGAGGTTTGGAAAAAAATTCCCTTGCCTTTTCACACACTGCTAATGACTCAGAGAGCAGGCTGTTGACCTCCTGCGCAGCTAGGTGGGCTTCCCCATAATGCCCATGCAGCTATAACATCACATGGTCTAACGCAGCCAATCAGATGAGCTATCACAGGAAGTATAAAATATGAGAGCTGGCAAAGGAACATCATTTTTGCCTTTTACAGCATAGGGATAGTAAGTCAGAGCTCACAGCTCATTCCACCTAGGGAAGGAAAAAGACATTTAGATGGTGCTGTATTATTGCAGGTCTGAAGTACTCTGTGGTATAATAAGGAACTGCTTTAGCTGCTTGGTCACTCTGTATGACTATGACTTGAGTGATTTGAGATATATTGCAGTAACAGCATCTTAATAGTAGCCTTTTTTAATTCTTCACACTCTGCAAACAAGGACAACATTTTAATATCCCTTTGTCCTAATTTTGCTTCTAAACTAAAATCCTGAAACCAAGGCTTGTGTTTGACAGAAAGTGTATTTCCTGAATTGTGACATAGTTCAGCCATGTTTTTTTTAAGTCAAAAGAAAAATGTCCTTAAAAAATTATTTTTTTTACATAGTTCAATATAGTCACGTACTCACAACTCGAATACCATTGATGCAGTTGCAATATGATTTCCCCATTGCCATATAGGTTAAGGTAACTTTGACTTTAATAATACTGTGTTTACAGTTCAATTCAGTTCTAGGAGACTTCAGAGTGTTATACAGATATTTTTCAGGCAATTAGACTTTTCACCATTGCGATTCAACAAATGTATTTGCTGTGAATCTAACCTTTGGGGAAATTTTGATGAAATGGGCCAATATAAATTTCAAATGATTCGCACAACTTTAGTAATCAGTATTGATCTTTAGTGGTCTGTGTTAGATTTGCTCCAATCTCGAAAATGAAAGGGCAGAAATGCTTAGCTAAGTCTTTTCTCCCTTTGTCTTGGTTTTGCTCATGTCACCTTTTGGGAAATAAGAGCGAATGTTGACTAGGTCCATAGAATATCCATAAATTCATCTACGGACTTCTTCCACTATGTTACAGCAATGAGCGAGGGTCTAGACACCCTGACTGCCACTAATCATGTCATTATGATGTGCCAGAAGATCTTGAAACATAAGTATTCTATTATGTGTCACCTTAAAGTTCTTTGCCCTTTATAAACTCTGCTTGGCACTCTGCTTGAAGCCTTATATGCTTTGATATGATTGTAGATCTCCTGCGTGGCTGCTAGTTTTCTATAGTCTACAGAGTAGGGTTTATATTCATATATTAATTATAAAACTGTATTATTTAATGAAAAACTGACATTTTCATGCATTTATTCTGTTACAAAAATTTCACAATATTTCTTTTGTATAATTCAGTGTTAAAAAGTTAAATTCCATGGTGAGTCTATAAGCTTGCAAGTAGTATCAAGCTTCACATAGCCTAAGTCACAAGTGCATACATTCTATACTTTATTTTACAAAGTCAGCTATCCAAATAAGTTAGGAACTTTGAAGTGGAAATCATCATTACCCGATGGATTCATTTTTGGTTTTCAACGGTATTAAACTGTCAGATCTCTTTGTTCTCTGCAGGTTAGACAAGCACAATGTGGAGGGTGCAGGTGATACGGTTATAAGTTCTTTCATTAAAATATTGGACATTATTAGTAAAAAACATTTTTTTGTTTTACATTCCATTCTTGCTCGCCGCCATTGCACTCTTCTCAGAATACATTTCTTAATAGGTGTTCGGGCTCAGTCTAGTTCTATTAGATGTTTTCTAGTTCTATTGTTTTTGCTTGGATCCCCAGTACAGGTCAATGACACCTTTACTGTACTTCCATATGTGTAAAATTTCATAGGAGGCAACATTTTCCATTTTTTTCTGCTTCTGTTTAGTGTTAATCTGAAAGAATACCAATAGGCCCAGTCTTCATGTGTATTTGGGTATTTTTGTCCTTGAAATTTTGCATCTAGGGAGAATATTTGAATCTATAAGGACCTTTGAAGCGCCATACCAAGAAGCCATGTAGTCTCCATGCACTGCTGCACAGTCTCTTTGCACAGGGCTTGCTTATGTGCTTCAACAACTAGTAGTTTGCTTTCTTCCTACATAAAATTGCTTCCATATTTCAGGACACACAAGCCCTTCACAAAGCAGGTGAAATTTTATAAATGGAAATATACTGCTGGATGGCAAAAATGTCCAGAAGTTTGCAATTAACCTGCCATAATATATCACTTATAAAGTACATGTTTAAAACTGTTGTACAATATGGGGCACTTTTGCTGTGAATGTCATTTATAACATGTGTTAACTTGGTGACTATAGGAATTGACTAAGGTCATAGAATGAAGGAATACATCACTCCGGTGTTTAATGTTTGTCCTGACATTTTTTTTTTTTTACTTTTTTTTCACCGATTTTTGTTCTGTTCTTTATGAAACAGCCCTCGTTCTGTACTAAACCATACAACTAACACATTACTTAATCTTACTGGCACATTGTAAAATTTTACACATGCGCTCATCCAGATAATTACACAATTAATTTTCACTTAGTACAGCTGAAACGGGGATAATGAAATTTCCACTGGTGTACTGTTACGTCCTAGGGGTCATGGGTCAGTTTCCTGTTTGGATAAGGGCGAGTTTAAAGAGGATTTCTGACAGTCTCCTTACTTTAACTGAGCCTAAAAACATTGCAAAGGAATTTCAATTTACAGCTCAGATCAATGAAAAGAGCAGATGTTGGAAGTGTGCCGTTGACATTCTGGAAGTGCACCGAGCGCAGGTGTAGTTAGTAGACTCAGCACCCCCACTCCAGTTATTGTAAGTAATAATCTGGCCTAATTAAAACTTTCCCTGTTTACAGAAGTGAAGAGGGTGCTATGTCAAACTTGTCAGAAATCCCCGTCACTACAAAGAGGATTTTGTAAGCACTAATCTGTTAAAAAGCAAGACAGATGCTGCACAATGTTCAAGAATGAAGGATGTAATATTGTTCTCTTTACACATATATCAACATAGGGAAACACTAGCATATTTCACGAAAACTGCCTTTCTAGGAGCCCTGTATGTTCGCTTACACTAAAATTGCTTTGAAAGAAATTGGAACTAGACTTTGGGTGCAAAGTTATTTGCGTCCTTTTTCCTAGGGTGCATTGAGCGTCCCTATATAAGGAGGGTACTCCACAGACTGGCATTAATCAAAAAAAAAATATTTTCTCTGTGCTGATGGAATCCAGCTCAGCTGCAAACTTTCTCCTTCACGTAGTATATCGAGGACTAACCTGAGTGGAGCCTTGTATCCACACTGTCTGTGCGACATATTTGTTTTATGTGCAAAGTCTCTGAATCTGCAACATAAATCTGAACATGTCCTATGACACTTCATAAATTTGTTGGAACTTGAACCAGAGGAAATCCTGTCTGCCTGTTCTACATGTATGCCATTATTTTGGTGTAAATAAACTGCATACTGCGGTGATACATTTATCATATAATTGTGACTGCTTAACCATGTGCTTGTTTTCGTGTCCTTAGGTGAAAAACGTAATATATCGATGTATGTGATACATATCCTTAGAACCACATCTTCTAACATATTTGTAACAATTCTTTTACCCTTTATCATTGCTTTGATTTTACTTTACCAAAATGCAGATTCTGATAAGCAACAATGATAACAATAGTATTGACAGTAAAAAATTGCAAGAAAATAAGTTTCATTTTTTATGTAAGATTTTTGCGCAATATTATCATTTTAGCTTTACTGCAGTATACAAATTATTTCACTTAAACCATGGAGAATTTTTTTTTTCTGTAAATGTATATTCTGTTTAAGGATTAAAATGATGATTGCATTGATGGAAAGACTTTTTCAAATAGTGTTTATTTATTCGGAAGTATTTATATATACTTTATATAATGAAATGTATAGATTAATCCTTTTATATGGATTTGATTGTGAACTAAATATTATCTGATCCGTACCAATGTTAGTACTTATATTAAATTGTATTGAAAAAGATAATACAGAGGAAAAATAGTTTTTAGGTTTTCAGAATAGCTTGAATTATTTTTTTCAAAAAAGTGAGAAAATCAGAACTGGACTTCAGTAAATCAATTGATTTAAAAGAAAAAAAGGTAACCCTAGAAACAGTTTTTTAGTAAAAGGTGGAAATACTGTGAAACATCAGAACTTAATTTTTTTGTCAACATTTTTCATTTATGTCTGTTGCATTTTCATGGGGAGATGGCATAACAAGAACGTACTTTCAGCAATGAATCATATATTTGTATATATGCATCTAAAAACTGTGAAAATTATTGTGAAACTAAATAAACATCAATGCAAAAATACAGTATATCACCAACTGTGAAAAATGATTGTTTTATCCGGTGTGAATTGTTGCTACACTGGGTTACAATATCACCAAACATAGAGTGGGAGCTGGAGAAAATTTAGATTGTTTTTTTAAAAGTTTTGCAGACCTTTAGGGATTTTTACAAACCAGAATATTTCTTGAATCAGAAACACTGAGGCTTATTAGACAGAGTAAAAGTAGATGAGGCAGACAGCACATAATAATAATAATAATCTACAATTATATAGTGTCAACATATTCGCCACCATTTTATAATTCAGAGGATAGATGTAAAGACAATATCAGGCACTGCAGTACTCTTGGAGATACTGTTAAAAGAAAAGTTAGGATGGGAGAAAAATGAAATGAAAGGGATAAACAGGCTTTTCTAAAAATACGGTATGTGTTTTTAGGGAATGCTTAACCCCTTAACGAGCTTTGATGTGTCTATACATCAAAGATCGTGTCCCGTACTTCATACGGGCTCTGGCACTAAGCCCGTATGTTTTCTGGCACATGTCAGCAGATTTCATCATGTGCCCCTAACAGTCGCAGGTGGAATTGCGATCCATCTGTGGCTGTTAACATATTAAATGCTGCTGTCAAACTCTGACAGTGACATTTAACATGCTTGTGCCAGAAGTGCATCTCAAACCCTGCCCATCGGCACCCATGTCATATTAAAAAATGTAAAAGTTCAAGTCATTCCGTGTTTGCCCCATTCAAAATAAAGTAATAACAAAAAAAAAAAATACACACATTTGTATTGCTTCACTCAGAAAATAAAAGCATCAGCTCCACATGCAAACTATAAGCCCTCATCCAGCCCCAGATCCTGAAAAATAGAGACATTATGGGTCATGGAAAATGGCACAGTGTTTATTTTTTTCTACAAACTGTTGGATTTTTTTTCACCACTTAAATAGAAAAGAACCTATACATGTTTGCTATCTCAAAACTTGTAATGACCTGGGAATCATAATGGCAGGTCAGTTTTAGCATTTAGAGAACATGTTAAAAAAAAACAAAATAAAAAAAATTGTGGAATTGCACATTTTTTTGCAATTTCACCTCACTTGAAATTTTTTTCCCATTTTCCAGTACACTAAATGATAAAACCAATGGCATTGATGAAAAGTTCAACTCGTCCCTCAGAAAATAAGCCTTCACATGATCATATTGATGAAATAAAAAGTTATGGCTGTGAGAAGAAGGGGAGCAAAAAATGAAAATGCAAAAACGGAAAATCCCAAAGTGGTGAAGCGGTTAAAATACAATTACCATACTCTCTAAATTATTGTGAAATGTTGGGAAAATAACATTTTAAAAGTATTATGATATATAATATTACCTGGACATTCAATAAGGAAGCATAAACGTAATAACGATTCTTTCCTTGGGGACACAGCTAATGACATATAGAGTAATATCTCTCTAAGAACTGGAGATTAGATAATCCTCCAATCTAACCACACAAATGGTATTAATTTCCATAATTAATCTTTCCAAATGAACACTAAGCTCCTCTGCACATAACAAGGGGATGTAGTTTCACATACATAGTGTAAACCACAGTTTTCCCATTCTGAGCTAGTCTAATCAAGAATCAAAAAAGGTAAAAGGCTATGTCAACCAATAAGGAAGTAAACTTCATTTTTAATGTTGGTGATATTGGCTGGATTCTGGATGAAAATTCTAATTGTATCCATTTTTATTCTCCCATTTTTTTTGCTAAATGATTTCTTTAGAATACATATCAGAGAAAAATTTTCTACAAAACAATTATATACTTACACATCTGTAACGATGAACAAACATGAGCAGGGATCTAGTTATAGGGCGTGCAAATAGAGTAGTTGCAACCGGCCACAGGTGAACGATGGTGTATAGAGCTCCTAAGTCAAATGTGTGACTAAAGTATTATACATGGCATATTATACGAGGTGCTGTCTCTTTTTACAGATACTACCTGCTGGACTTCAGAGAATTATAGACAATGCAATGCTTCTGTGAATATATCTTCATGTGTCTCTCATATAACCAACAAGTAACTGTCTATGCACTGAGAAGGGTCGGAAAACCCCAACTGCTGTTTGTGACCGGGAGACTTTTAATTCTAGAGAAGAGTCTGATTTGGCTAAATATCCTTAGTCATGTTGTTTACCTTCAATAGACAGCACTAAAAAGTCTATGGTCTTCCTTCTGGAAGAGAGCTAATTAGCATAATCCTTTCCCAGAGAGCATTGCCAGTTCTATAAGTCTCCATGCACTAGTGGCTTTCATAAGGAGAAGCAATACTCCCCTAGACAATTATCAAAGGCATTGAGAAAAAAAAAAAACAGAATAATTGGGAAATACAGGATGTAATTTGGGTAGAGTTGCATTTTGGCAAACACTATTTACAAATATCTAGTGTTGTTGATGTTGATGTTGATGTTGACACCTTCCGTGGTATTTAGGGAATTGTCAGTCTAGTACCAAGAATTCTGAAAAATTAGAAAAAAAAATGTGAAAATTATTTTGAATATGAATAATTTTTTTTCTTGATGAAATTAACGTTATCATTACTAATTGATTCCAATTGTCTGTAGAATCATGTTTAGCTTTATTTTCTATGCAGTCAAAAATTTTTTTTAAGCATATCTAACAATGACTTCATTTTCCTCACAGCATTTATTTTTTATTCAGAATCATAACCAATAGCTTGGAATTAAGACTTGAGAATGGCAGAGTTGGCCACACTTACGGTACTTTAATCAGGAAAAAAAAGCAAAAAGTAGCCATAATGCTTACAGATAATAATAACAACAATGATAATAATAATATTTACCAATAGATAACATATTCCGCCATTCTTAATTCAAAGAAAAGAATGACAAAATGAATACATTTCCTTACAGACTCAGATATTTATTCTATTTTTTATACTAAAATTATGTTATAATGTTTTGAGTTTTTCGCATAATAAAGAAAAAAATACATATCCCACTGACTAAATATTTGTACAGTATGAAGAACATACGACATAATTTTTTTTCCCACTTGTATTACTTACAATTTATGTCACATTAATGTAGTTTAATAAGGCTATAACTTTCTTGTTGTGGTATCTCATAATACTTTTATAACGTTGGTTTACAGGCTGCTCTTTGTTCTGAGGTTCAAAGTGACAAACACATTGCAGACAAGTCACCTAAAGTTTTGCTGCTTAAGTCCAGCAAGTGCTGATTGCATTAGATTTACTCCAGACTAGTGATTGTAAGGTATGTTCCTGGACTGCAGTTGATATTATACAATTTTTTTAAAAAAGCGAAATAACTTATTTGTATGTTATTACTTTTTCTTTTTTTTTAAACAAATTGAAAACTGTTTGCAACACTCATTTAAGTTCTGCGAACGTCCAATAATATCTTTCAGGGCTGTTACAATGCTGGCATTATACTGTCCCCTGTCAGCTTTCAATTACTTCATGCACCTAGCCGATCACCAGCTTATTTCCTGGCTTAGGTAAATAGGGTTTTTTGGTACACTTCCCAAAAGTCATTTCAGGGAAGATAAATTAAATAATGATTGCAATTTAATACAGTGATAGTGCTAAAATATTTCCTTCAAGTTTCAAGTTTGACCACAAGTTTCCAATAATACACTTATTTAACTTTCTAGTTCAAACCCGAGGTTTTATTAAATTCTACAGCTGCAGTCAATATTTATGTATTCATCAACCGCATTGGACATTTTAAATATTATGGCGACTCGAGTGTGTTATAAGCGCATAGAGCGAACACTTGCGTTTCATTTTAGGTGGGAAATTTCATTTAAAGGTACAAATATACTGAAAACACACATGGCCCAAATGCTTCAAAAAATATATAATTTCATACTTTTTTATCCTTTACGTAAAAATTCAAGTACGATATTATGGTATCATAAAATAAGAATTTTCTTTACATTTTCAATTACTAAAACTAATACAATATCTGTGCTCTGTGTAGGCAATTATAAAGCTTTAATGTGCAACAGACACTTATTTTGCCTAGGCTTATGAAAAGAACTGAATGATGCCAACATTTTTTGGGAAATTATAGTTAATAAAAGAACATTTGAGGTTACCCTACACTACAAAAACTGAATAGATCATACTATATATTTAGGGTGATGACAAAGTATTTACCGGTTTGCCAACCCCTAATTTCACGTAACACTGTAAATTTGAGACTTAACCCCTTTACTACCAAGGGTGGTTTGCACGTTAACTCCCGGGCCAATTGTTGCAATTCTGACCACTGTCCCTTTATGAGGTAATAACTCTGGAACACTTCAACGGATCTAGGCGGTTCTGACATTGTTTTCTCATGACTAGAGTTGAGCGATACCGTCCGATACTTCAAAGTATCGTATCGGATGGTATCGGCCGATCTTTAAAAAAAGTATCGGTATCGCCGATTCCGATACCGGAAGTCCCATTCAAGTCTATGGGACTTCCGGTATCGGAATAAGAAAAACCCTTTCCTGCCCTTGTACAGCCTCTCTGGGGTCTGTACGGGCCTTTCGGGGGGCTGTGCCGGCCTGCCAGGGGGTCTGTGCAGGCTCCAGTGGTCTGTGCCGGCCTGCCGGGGGGCTGTGCCGGCCTGCCGGGGGGCTGTGCAGGCTCCGGGGGGCTGTGCCGGCCTGCCGGTGGTCTGTGCCGGCCTGCCGGTGGTCTGTGCAGGCTCCGGGGGGCTGTGCCGGCCTGCCGGGGGGCTGTGCAGGCTCCGGGGGGCTGTGCCGGCCTGCCGGGGGGCTGTGCCGGCCTGCCGGTGGTCTGTGCCGGCCTGCCGGTGGTCTGTGCAGGCTCCGGGGGGCTGTGCCGGCCTGCCGGGGGGCTGTGCCGGCCTGCCGGGGGGCTGTGCAGGCTTCGGGGGTCTGTGCAGGCATCGTCCGATGGGACTACAAGTCCCATCGGGCGATGCCTGCTACCATGACAGTGATTGACACATTAGCCAATGATGGGACAGTAGTAGTCCCATCATCCGGCTAATGTGTTAAATGTAAAAAAAAAAAAAAAAAAAAAAAAAAATTACATGCTACATACATGCTACATTCATACAACATACTACATACTACATACATGCTACATTCATACTACATGCAACATACATACTACATATATACTACATACATACTACATACTACATACATGCTACATTCATACTACATAAATACTACATGCAACATACATACTACATATATACTACATACATACTACATATATACTACATGCATGCTACATACATACTGCATGCTACATACATACCACATATATACTACATACATACTACATACATACTACATACATACTACATGCATGCTACATGCATGCTACATGCTACATACATAACACATATATACTACATGCATGCTACATACATACTACATGCATGCTACATACATACTACATGCTACATACTACATATATACTACATGCATGCTACATACATACTACATGCTACATACATACTACATATATACTACATGCATGCTACATACATACTACATACATACTACATGCTACATACATACTACATATATACTACATGCATACTACATACATACTACATGCTACATACATACTACATATATACTACATGCATGCTACATACATACTACATGCTACATACATACTACATGCTACATACATACTACATGCTACATACATACTACATGCTACATACATACTACATATATACTACATGCATGCTACATACATACTGCATGCTACATACATACTACATGCTACATACATACTACATATATACTACATGCTACATACATACCACATATATACTACATACATACTACATACAATACATTCATACAATACATACATAGACATACAGTACATATAACATAGAGTAACATACTTACCAATACTTGTCACATTGTTCCCCGAAGCCATTGTCTTTTCCGGAATAAATATTAACATAACAAACCACAAAAATACTCACCCACGATCCGAAGCAGTCCACGAGTGTGTCCCACGACGATCTTGGGTAGAGAACTGCAGCATCAGATGATGCTGCCGTTCTCTACGGGCTGCAGGAATCCAATGACGGAAGGTAGGTATCCTTCCGCACTGTATTCCTCCGCCACTTAAAAAAAAAAAAAAAGTCCCTAGTCTCACTTTATGCCATTGCTGTGTGGGAATTTCCCACGCAGCAATGGCATAAAGTGAGACTAGGGACTTTTTTTTTTTAAGTGGCGGAGGAATACAGTGCGGAAGGATACCTACCTTCCGTCATTGGATTCCTGCAGCCCGTAGAGAACGGCAGCATCATCTGATGCTGCAGTTCTCTACCCAAGATCGTCGTGGGACACACTCGTGGACTGCTTCGGATCGTGGGTGAGTATTTTTGTGGTTTGTTATGTTAATATTTATTCCGGAAAAGACAATGGCTTCGGGGAACAATGTGACAAGTATTGGTAAGTATGTTACTCTATGTTATATGTACTGTATGTCTATGTATGTATTGTATGAATGTATTGTATGTATGTAGTATATATGTGGTATGTATGTAGCATGTAGTATGTATGTAGTATGTATGTGGTATGTATGTGGCATGTAGTATGTATGTAGCATGCATGTAGTATGTATGTAGCATGCATGTAGTATGTATGTAGTATGTATGTAGTATGTAGCATGTATGTAGCATGTATGTGGTATGTATGTAGTATGCATGTAGTATATATGTAGTATGTAGCATGCATGTAGCATGCATGTAGTATGTATGTAGCATGCATGTAGTATGTATGTAGCATGCATGTAGTATGTATGTAGCATGCATGTAGTATGTATGTAGCATGCATGTAGTATGTATGTAGTATGTATGTAGCATGCAGTATGTATGTAGCATGTATGTAGTATATATGTAGTATGTATGTAGCATGTAGTATGTATGTAGTATGTATGTAGTATGTATGTAGTATATATGTACTATGTATGTAGCATGTAGTATGTATGTAGCATGCATGTAGTATGTATGTAGTATTTTTTTTTTTTTTTTTTAACATTTAACACATTAGCCGGATGATGGGACTACTACTGTCCCATCATTGGCTAATGTGTCAATCACTGTCATGGTAGCAGGCATCGCCTGATGGGACTTGTAGTCCCATCGGACGATGCTTGCACAGACCCCCGGACATCAGCACAGCCCCCCGGCAGGCCGGCACAGCCCCCCACAGGGTGCACAGACCACCGGCAGGCCGGCACAGCCCCCCGGCAGGCCGGTACAGACCCCCACAGGGTGCACAGACCACCGGCAGGCCGGCACAGCCCCCCGGCAGGCCGGTACAGACCCCCACAGGGTGCACAGCCCCCCGGCAGGCCGGCACAGCCCCCCGGCAGGCCGGTACAGACCCCGGGCAGTCCACACAGCCCCCCGGCAGGCCGGCACAGCCCCCCGGCAGGCCGGCAGAGACCCCCGGAAGGCCCGAAATGACGGCGCATCATGATGCGCACACACCGCGCATCATGATGACGTCAGTCTGTCAATCAACTTGGAACTTCCGATTCCGATGCCGAATTCCGATATTGAAAAAATATCGGAAGTCGGTATCGGAATTCCGATACAGCAAGTATCGGCCGATACCCGATACTTGCGGTATCGGAATGCTCAACACTACTCATGACATATTGTGCTTCACTTTAGTGATAAAATTTCTTTGCTATAACTTGCGTTAATTTATGAAAAAAACAGAAATAAGGTGAAAATTTAGAAAATTTTACGATTTTCAAACTTTGAATTTTTATGCCCTTAAACCAGAGCGTTACGTCACACAAAATAGTTAATAAATAACATTTCCCACATATCTACTTTACATAAGCACAATTTTGGAAACAAAATTTTTTTTTGTTAGGAAGTTATAAGGGTTAAAAGTTGACCAGCGATTTCTCATTTTTACTACAAAATTTACAAAACCATTTTTTTAGGGACCACCTCACATTTGAAGTCACTTTGAGGGGTCTATATGCCAGAAAATACCCAAAAGTGACACCATTCTAAAAACTGCACCCCTCAAGCTACTCAAAACTATATTCAAGAAGATTATTAACCATTCAGGTGCTTCACAGGAGCAGAAGCAACATGGAAGGAAAAAATTAACATTTAACTTTTTAGTCACAAAAATTATCTGTTAGCAACAATTTTTTAATTTTCCCAAGGGTAACAGGAGGAATTGGACCACAAAAGTTGTTGTCCAATTTGTTCTGAGTACGCTGATACCCTATATGTGGGGGAACCACTGTTTGGGCGCATGGCAGGGCTCAGAATGGAAGCAGCGCCATTTGATTTTTTCAACCTAAAATTGGCTGGAATTGAGATTGGATGCCATGTTGCATTTGACGAGCCCCCAATGTGCCCAAAAAGTGGAAACCCCCCATAAGTGACCTCATTTTGGAAACTAGACCCCCTAAGGAATTTATCTAGATGTGTGGTGAGCACCTTGAACCCCCTAGGGCTTCACAGAAGTTTATAACGCCCAGGCGTGAAAATAAAAAATCATATTTTTTCCAAAAACATGATCATTTAGTCCCCAATTGTTTATTCTCCCAAAGGTAGCAGGAGAAATTGGACCCCAAAAGTTGTAGTCCAATTTGTCCTGAGTACGCTGATACCCCATATATGGGGGTAAACCACTATTTGGGCACATGGCAGAGCTCGGAAGGGAAGCAGCACCATTTAACTTTTTTGGCTGGAATTGAGATTGGATGCCATGTCGCATTTGGAAAGCCCCTGATGTGCCAAAATAGTGGAAACCCCCCTATTCTAACTCCAACCCTAACCCTAGCCCTAGCCCTAACCCTAGCCCTAACCCTAACCCTAACCCTAATGGGAAAATGGAAATAAATAATTTTTTTTAATTTTATTATTTTTCCCTAACTAAGGGGGTGATAAAGGGGGGTTTGATTTACTATATATGGCGGGTTTTTATTTTTGGCAGCTGTCATATGCTAAAAGACGCTTTTTTATTGTAAAAATGCATCACCACTTTTTGAGAGCTATAATTTTTCCATATTTTGACCCACCAATTCATATGGGGTCTTATTTTTTGCGGGACGAGTTGACGTTTTTATTGGTGCCATTTTTGGGCACGTGACATTTTTTGATCGGTTTTTATTCCGATTTTTGGGACACAGAATGAACAAAAACCAGCATTTCATGAATTTCTTTTGGGGGGTGCGTTTACACCGTTCCGCGTGTGGTAAAATTGATAAAGTGGTTTTATTCTTCAGGTCAGTACGGTTACATCGATACCTCATTTATGTCTTTTTTTATGTTTTGGCGGTTTTATGCAATGAAAACAATTTTATATAAAAAATAATTATTTTTGCATCGCTTTATTCTGCGAGCTATAACTTTTTTATTTTTTCGCTGATGATGCTGTGTCGTGGCTCATTTTTTGTGGGACAAGATGACGTTTTCAGCGGTACCATGTATATTTCTATGCGTCTTTTTGATCGCGCGTTATTGCACTTTAATAAATCATTATTTTTTGCTTCATTTTTTATTTTTATTTTTTAAGGGTTTCACTAAAGGGGTTAACTAATGGGACAGTTTTATAGGGTGGGTCATTACGGACGCGGCGATACCAAATATGTGTACTTTTATTGTTTTTTTATTTTCAAAAAATGAATTTATTAGGGAATTTGGTTTTTTTTTTAAATTTATTTAGCGATTTTTATAAAATTATTTTTACACTTTTTTTTTTTTTACTTTATTATAATGTCCCATGGGGGACATCACTGTCCTGTGACAGATCGCTGATCTGTCACATCACAGATCGCTGTGACAGATCAGCGATCTGTCACAGTCACTGCTGCAGGCTTCCTCATGCCAGCGCTCTGTGGGCAGTGAGGAAGCCAGCTCCCTGCAGGCCCCCAAAGGTCCCCGTCACCATATTGGATCCGGGGACCTGGAGGGAAGGTGACCCCCGCAGCGGCGCTGCACATTGCGCCGCTGTGGGGGTCACAGGGAAGCATGGAGGGAGCCCCCTCCCTGCCGATGCTTCCTTTAACCCCCGGTACACCGCGATCATGTTTGATCGCGGTGTGCCAGGGGTTAACGTGTCGGGGGTGGTCCGCAATCAGCTGACACCCAGCCGCAATCAGCTGCGCTCCCCCCGTGAGCGCAGCTGATTGCATTAGACGTACTATTCCATCCTTGGGACTTAGGTTCCAGGTCACATGGACGGAATAGCACGTCTAATGTAGGAAAGGGGTTAAAGTGTAACCGATGTTTAAATTTTTATTTCATAAATCAATAGTACAAATGAAAATAAGAAACTTTGTAATATGTGTTATCAGAGAAATTTGCTTCTTTTTCTGCCAGAATTGATAATTCACTATCACAATTAACAATTCTGAAGTAAAATCTGTGTTCAGTGAAAACAGACTTTCCTATTACTGAGATAGGAGGTGGCAGTTGCTACAGGAAGGAGGTAGAGAAGAGCTCCTCCCTTCTCCTCCCCTCTCCTCCCCCTCCTATCTTCCACAGAATTGTATCCAGAACTAGTGATGAGTGAGTATACTTGTTGCTCGGGTGGTCTCCGAGTATTTTGGCGTGCTCGGAGATTTAGTTTTTCGTTGCCTCAGCTGCATGATTTGCGACTGCTAGACAGCCTGAATACATGTGGAGATTGCCTGTTTGTTAGGCTGTCTAGCAGTCGCAAATTATGCAGATGAGACGACTAAAACTAAATCTCTGAACACATCCATATACTCAGAGATCACCCGGCAATGAGTATATTCACTCATCACTATCCGAAACAGCTCTCATCTCTCTCAGTAATGGGGGAAAGTCTGTCTTCACTGAATATAGATTTTACCTCAGATTTTACCACAGAATAATAAATGATTAATTCTGGCATAGAAAGAAGCAGATCTCTTTGATGAAATCTATATATATAAAAATGAATGTATGTGTGTATCACCAATGCCCACTGCACATAGCCCCACCCAATCACTAAGCATCTTTCATTTCACCAGAGCTGTTTAAAAGAAGCTGAGCTGTGATTGGTTGCTATGAGCAACAGTTTTCCCACTTCACAACATCTCAGCAGACACTGACCGGGTGTGAGAAATCTAGCCTCCCCGGGAACATTAGCTCCCAGCCATTGTCTGTCCCCCAGAAAGGAGCAGAGAGCACTTGACAGAAATGAATCACCCCCTCCCATGCCCATATACACATCACACATCCTCCATCCCATAGGCACATCTTCCCTCTTAAAGGGATCTCTGGTATGGAATTCAGGCAACTCCACTCAGAAAATCCACTCTGTGCTCTGGTTCTGACCCCAGGCCCCTGTTAAACGGATCCCTGGTATGGAAGTCAGGGCAAATCCCTCAGCGCTCTGATTCTGACCCCAGGATTCTATTAAAGGTATCATTGGTATGCAAGTCAGGGCAAATCCACTCAACACTCTGGTTCTGATCCCTGGCCCCTCTTAAAGGGATCCCAGGTATGGAAGTGAGGGCAAATCCACTCTGCGCTTTGGTAGTGACCCCAGGCCTCTCTTAAAGAGATCCCAGGTATGGAAGTGAGGGCAAATCCTTCAGCACTCTGATTCTGACACCAGGCTTCTATTAAAGGGATCATTGGTATGGAAGTCAGAGTAAATTTACTCAGCGCTCTGGTTCTGATGCAAGGCCTCTCTTAAAGGGATTGCTGGTATGGAAGTTAAGACCGTTCCACTCAGCGCTATGGTTCTGACCCCAGGCTGATGGGACGATGTGGGATATTAGTGGTAGTAGTCTGGTGGCTCTGGCTGACGGGATAATGTGGGATATTAGTGGTATTAGGTCGGTGGCTCTGACGGGATGATGTGGCATATTAGGGGTAGTAGTCCGGTAGCTCTGGCTGACGGGATGATGTGGCATATTAGGAGAAATAGCTCAGTGGCTCTGGCTGATGGGATAATGTGGGATATTAGTGGTATTAGGCCGGTGGCTCTGATGGGATGATGTGGGATATTAGGGGTAGTGGTCCGGTGGCTCTGGCTGACGGGATGATGTGGGATATTATAGTGAATGTACCTATGCGGAGGGGCTATACACTCAGCTTTATATATATAAAATCATTATAATTTGTTATAACTAACGAAAGTTAGTTACTATGCCCGGGCAACGTTAGGGCCCCATCACACATAGCGACGCACCAGCGATCCCGACAACAATATTACCTTGTCAGGATTGCTGGTGTGTCGCTACATGATCGCTGGTGAGCTGCCAAACAGGCAGCTTCACCAGCGATCAGCACCAGCGACACATGGGTAACAAGCGACGCACTTCGCTTAGTTACCCACTGTATACCTTAGTTACCAGCGCGCTGGTGCAGGGAGCTGGTAACCAAGGTACACATCGGGTTTCTAAGCAGCGTGCGGCACTTAGAAACCAGATGTGTACCTTGGTTACCATCTCCCTGCACCAGCGCGCTGGTAACTAAGGTACACATCGGGTTTCTAAGTGCTGCTAATCGCTGATCTCCTGCCTGTCACACTTGATGCGTGCTGGCCAGCGGGAGACCAGCGATCAAAAAAATGTCCTGGCCATTCCAGGATGATCAGCGATAACCGGCAGGGGGGGCGGTCGCTGGTCAGTGTCACACACAGTGGTCGCTGGTGAGATCGCTGTTGCATCACAAAACTTGTGACTCAGCAGCGATCTTGCTAGCGAGAGCGCTATGTGTGACGGGGGATTTAGGCTCTTCAACTTTTGTATTATAAAGTTGCTTTTTTTTCACACATATTATTGATTTATGAAATAAAAAAATAAAATGATGGTTATTCTTTAAGCTTATACTTGTCTGTTCAACTGGTTTGGCTGGCAGCTTCCCCAAAAAAGGGAAGTGGTGTATATCTGACTTCTATATAACAGGTAATTCTGTTACGAAAAGCGATTTTTAATCACTGTGATGGAGAGCTTGATATATTGATGTGTTAATGGAAGTTGTATACATACTTGTATGTCTGAAATGAGTTGCTGCTTGTGGCCGAATCAGGAAATCAAAATATTATATATGTACCTATGTGTCATAAGTCGGGGTTATGATGGGGTTATAGCTGGGGGCATTTAATGATGGCCTGCACCTCCTGTGGTGAACAGATATTTGAAGCATGTAATCTTATAAGGAGCACACATTTAGTCTGTATATTAGTAATTAGCAGGTAACTGTCAATGTTGTATAACCACTTGGGCCAACAGATGTGTTTCTTTATGCATTCACTGGCACATAGGTGTTAAACGCACAGTTATCAGTGCTTTCACCTTGTGCAGCCTCTCTGGTTGTACTGCATAGTCAGAACAAGGTAAAACAATATTTTAAGCTTTTTTTCTACTATAAGGCTGCCTTCATACGTTGCGTTTTTTTTGCGTTTTTGCGGCAGTTTTTAACACACGATTTTGCCACGAAAACGCAAAAAAAATAGCATCCCATGCAATCCTATGGGATTCCGCAATGCTGTGCTAATGCTGCAGATTTTCCCACAGCGGAATCGCATCACGGAAAAATACGCAGCATGCTCATTATTTTGCGGAATCGTGGCTATTCCGCCCACATAGGAATGCATTGTTCTGCTTACTTTCCGCATGTGACTGTGCCCACCATGCGAAAATTAAGCAGAACATTTGCGGATGGTACCCATGGTCTAGAGGATAGGAGACTGTCCTCCGGGCTCTGGGTACCATATCCCTGTAAAAAATAGAATGAAAATAAAATAATCACCTTATTCTCACCTTCTGAAATCCCGCGCAGCGTCACCAGGCTTCAGCGATGCTGCCGGCAGGTCCCATTCCCAGTGATGCATTGCGGCAATGACCTTTGATAACGTCGTGGTTTCACGAGACAGCGACGTCATCAAAGGTCATTGTCGCAATGCGTCACTGGGAACGGGACCTTCCGGCAGTATCGCGATGATCGGGGACGCTGCGCGGGACGTCGGAAGGTGAGAAAAACACGATTTTTTATTTTTTTTTAATCATTTTTAACATTATATCTTTTAACTACTGATGCTACATTGGCAGCCTCAATAGTAAAAAGTTGGTCACACTCGTCAAACACTGTGTTGACGAGTGTGACCAACCAGTCAATCAGTTTTTCAAGCGATGCTACAGATCGCTTAGAAAACTCTAGTGTTCTGCAAGCTAATTACGCTTGTAAATTGCTAGTTTTTCCCTGGGAAAATCGTGGAATTTAAAATGCGGCTTTCCTGTGGAATGGAATTCCAGAATTCCTGCGGTAACTTCAGCGGGAGTTCTGCAACGTGTGCACTTAGCCTAATTCTAATATTTACAGAATCTATAGTTAAAGTCAAAATCAGAGAGCAATTTCACAACTGTGGGCAAAATTGCAAAAATGTTGGTATTTGGCAACCCACAGGAGCGCAATATCTCCCTGAATTATGGCTATATCATATTCATATGTGGTATGTATAGCATGTTTAACCCCTTTACCCAAAGGGTGGTTTGCATGTTAATGACCAGGCCAATTTTTACAATTCTGACCACTGTCCCTTTATGAGGTAATAACTCTGGAATGCTTCCATGAATCCTGGTGATTCTGACATGTTTTCTCGTGACATATTGTATTTCATGATAGGGGTAAGATTTCTTTGATATGACTTGCATTTATTTGTGAAAAAAACAGAAATTTGGCAAAAATTTTGACAATTTTGCAATTTTCCAACTTAGAATTTTCATGCCCTTAAATCACAGAGATATGGCTAACAAAATACTTTATAAGTAACATTTCCCACATGTCTACTTTACATCAGCACAACTTTGGAAAGGTATTGTTTTTTGTAAGGAAGTTATAAGGGTTAAAAGTTGATCAGTGAGTTCTCATTTTTACAACAAAATTTACAAAACCATTTTTTTAGGGACCGCATCACATTTGAAGTCATTTGAGAGGTCTTTATGATAGAAAATACCCAAAAGTGACACCATTTTAAAAACAGCTCCCCTCAAGTGCTCAAAATGACATTCAAGAAGTTTATTAACCCTTCTGGTGCTTCACACGAATTTTTGGAATGTTTTTAAAAAATGTGCATTTAACTTTTTTCACAAAAAAGGTACTTCAGATCCAATTTGTTTTATTTTACCAAGGGTAATGGGAGAAATTTGACACCAATCCTTATTGTAAAATTTTCCTGAGTTTGCCGATACCCCATATATGCAGGTACACCACTGCATGCCAGAGCTCGGAAGGGAAGGAGCGTCATTTGACTTTTCAATGCAAAAATGGCTGGAATTGAGATCGGATGCCATGTCGCGTTTGGAGAGCTGTTATGATTGAGTCACCGTAGGAGGCAAAAATAGAAATGCTAGCTAAGTCCAGAAAACCAGAGAAGTTGGCAGCTATCGGATTGCAGACCCCTGAACCTATCAACACAACTAGCAGTTGCCGTGGGGGGCTCCTACGATGCCCTAGGCCCCTCGATCACAGCCGGAGGACTACATAGCCTAAAGACAGAAAGGGAAATCTAAACTGCCCCAGAGCAGACCCCAAAGCAAAAGGCAGCCCCCCACATATATTGATGGTGAAGCAAGAAGAAAGAACAAAACACAGACAGAAAGATAGACTGAGCAAAGATGGGGCCCACGCTAGCTTAGATAGGAAAGGACAGGAAGGCTGCTGTCTGCAATCCGTGAAAAACCCTATGAAAATAAGAGCCAACCAACTGACAGTAAAAAAGGCCCTGAAGACGCTAGGCTTCAAAAAAGCTATGTCAGTACTCAGGAATATTCTGAAGACAGAGCAACAGGCAAAAGGAGATTCAGCTCACCCCAGCAGGGAATGGCAGAATCCAGAAAAGCAAGGAAAACAAAACACTAATGCAAAAAGGCAAAGCAGAAATCTTAGCTTTAGATGAGCAGGAATCAGACTGGTTTCCTAGAAGTCCACAGAGAAATCACCCGCAAGCCAGAAGGGCGTCGGCAGCCTTATATCCAGTCATTAACTCCACTCAGCCAGTCATCATCATCAGCCCCAGGTGTTTGACAATCAGGCTCACTACCTTTCTTCACCAGAAGAGGGAGTTCCTCGGGCCTCAGTAGTGAAGGGGAAAATGAACTCACAACAGTACCTCCCCCTTGAGGAGGGGTCACCGAACCCTCAACCATGCCACCAGGGCGATCAGGGTGAGCCCGATGAAAGGCACGCAGCAATCTTTTGGCATGAATATCAGAGGCAGAGACCCAGGAATTATCCTCCTGACCATAACCCTTCCACTTAACCAAATACTGGAGTCTCCGTCTAGCCAGACGGGAATCCAGTACTTTCTCTACCTCATATTCCATGTTACCTTCAACCAATACAGGGTCTGGAGGTGCAATCCCCGGAACAACAGGTTCAACAAACCTCTTCAACAAAGATTTATGGAACACATTATGGATTTTAAATGTGACAGGAAGAGCCAAACGAAAAGAGACCGGATTAATAATCTCCATAATCCTGTAAGGTCCAATAAATCTAGGCTTAAACTTAGGAGAAGCCACCTTCATAGCAATATTTTTTGATGATAACCACACCATATCACCAACCTTAAATTGGGGACCAATGGTCCTATGTCGGTTGGAAAACCGCTGGGCCTTTTCCTGGGAGAGAGATAACTTATCCACCACTTGGTCCCAGATCTGGTGCATTCTCTCCACCACAGTGTCAACCCCTGGGCAGGCAGAGGGCTCCACCTGCCCTGAAGAAAATCGAGGATGAAACCCAAAGTTACAAAAAAAAGGAGACATCAAAGTGGCAGAACTAGCTCTATTATTTAAAGCAAATTCGGCCAAGGGCAAAAATGAAACCCAATCATCCTGATCAGCAGAAATAAAACATCTCAAATATGACTCCAAGGTCTGGTTTGTTCTCTCTGTCTGCCCATTGGTCTGAGGGTGAAAAGCAGAGGAGAAGGACAACTGAATTCCCAGCTTGGAACAGAAAGTTCTCCAAAATCTAGACACAAACTGGACTCCTCTGTCAGATACAATGCTCTCAGGAATCCCGTGCAAGCGAACCACCTGTTGTAAAAACAGGGGCACCAATTCAGAGGAAGACGGCAACTTAGGGAGTGGTACAAGATGAACCATCTTAGAGAACCTATCACAAATCACCCAAATAACAGTCATCCTTTGAGAGACAGGCATATCAGAGATGAAATCCATTGAAATATGGGTCCATGGCCTCTTGGGGACAGGCAAAGGCATCAACAACCCACTAGAGCGAGAACACGATTTAGACCGGGAGCACGTCCCACAGGACTGCACAAAATTCCTGACATCACGAGACAAGGAGGGCAACCAAAAAGACCGACTCACCAGATCTCTAGTACCAAAAATACCTGGATGACAAGCCAAAGCAGAGCAATGAACTTCAGACATCACTCTCTTCTTCCACTGGTCAGGAACATACAACTTTCCACTGGGACAACGCTCAGGTTTGTCCTCCTGGTACTCTTCCAGAGCACGTCTCAAATCGGGCGATATGGCAGAAAGAACTACCCCTTCGCCTAAGACGGTAGCAGGCTTGGTCACCACAGAAGAATCAGCAAAGAAGCTCCTAGAGAGGGCGTCAGCCTTGACATTCTTAGTTCCAGGAAGAAAAGAAACCACAAAATCAAAACGTGTAAAAAACAAGGCCCACCTAGCCTGTCTAGGGTTCAAGCGCTTAGCCGACTCTAGGTAAATCAAATTCTTGTGGTCAGGGAGGACCACGACTTGATGCTTAGCTCCCTCCAACCAATGTCTCCACTCCTCAAATGCCCATTTCATGGCTAACAGTTCCCGATTCCCCACATCATAGTTACGTTCAGATGGAGAGAACTTTCGGGAAAAGAAAGCACAGGGATTCATTTTAGATGTTACAGGATCCTTTTGGGACAAAACAGCTCCTGCACCAATCTCAGAAGCATCCACCTCTACCTGGAACGGAAGTGAGAAATCAGGTTGCCGCAAAACCGGGGCGGAGGTGAATCTTCGCTTCAGCTCCTGAAAGGAAGAAACAGCCTCCGAAGACCAATTTAACACATCAGCACTAGAGTTGAGCGACTTTTGTTTTTTTATGGTCGAGTTTCGTTTCGTGAAACCCGACTTTTCCAAAAGTCGGGTCAAGCAAGATCGGCCGATTATAGGGAAAAGTCGGGGTCGTCCCGAAACACGAAACCCAATGTAAGTCAATGGGGAATAAAAGTCGGCAGTGAGAGGAGGACAGGAAACACACCTACAGTGCTCATTTGAATGCCAAAAGCATCAATTCTTCTTACTTAAGCTGGTCAACCTAAATTAACTTCATAATACAAGTTACGCACTGAAAAATGGGGGTTATTTGGCTAAAGTTGTGGGGGGGTAGGGCTGGCTCCAGGTTTTCATGTGCTCTGGGCGAAAGAGCGCCCCTTTAACACATAATACCACAACTCATCATGCTCCGATACGGCAGAGAAATAGCGGTATAGTACAATGAAAAATACTTCACTTTTTACATCTCATGACGAGGCCCATCTATTTCTCCATACAGAATCATTGGTCCCATATAATGTTTGAAACAGTATATGATGAGCTCCACATAATGCTACAGTATATGTTGGTCCCCATGGATGAAGCTCCACTGTCTTATGGGCCCAAATAATGCTCCAAACATAATGGGCCCCATTTCTAATGCTCTAGTGTATAATGGGCCCTGTAAATGCTGCTCCAGTGTCTGATGTCCAACTTTGGAATGTTCCAGTGTATGGTGGGCCCCATCTATCATTCTCCAGAGTATAGTGCTCCCCAAAAATTGCTGTCCCAACATTGAAAACAATGAAATAAGTCTCCTCGCTAGGGAATCCCTGTACTAGTCTGGACTCCTCGTCGTCCCCATCTTCCATCTCACTGCACAGTATTTCAACCTTGCAAGTGCTGTGATCCTGAGCAAGCAGGGGGGCCCACTCGTTGGCGACGGCACTGGCACAGGGCCCCTGATAGTACGGTGGTGTGTCTGATGGCGGGTGGGCCAAACCTGCACTTTCATCTGCAGCTTCCTCTTTGTCACCGTGTAAGATGGAAGTGTATATGGGAAGGGTAACCTGAATTTCATCAGGGTCAGATTCAGGCCGGGTAGCGGAATGTAGTGGTCTGGGTCAATGTACCAGCAGATTCATCGAGCAGTGGCTGGGCATCAGTGCACTTGTGTCGCCCCCAGGAGTACGGTCGCCACAGTGGCATTACCTTCCTCCTAGGGAGTGTGATGTCATGCTTGGGAGCAACGAAGGATCTCTCTAGCATGTTAACTGATTGGGCGGCGTTATTCCCACGAGTCATGACCCTCCAAACAGCATTCATGAAGGCAAAGTGTTTGTTTTACGTGGGCCGTATGGTTGCAAAGCTGAACCTTAAAAGAATGTCCAGAAGGGCACCACCAGGAGTGGAGCCTACGGCGTAATTTGACTCAACACGGGCAACCTCAACCATGCCAGCTACAGAACAGATGCACACATTGCAAGCTTAATTCCGTTAACGAACGAGACTCCGTCATGCCCCGCGGTCCGAGTCCGGCTTACTAGAGGGACACGTGAGGCTCTGGCACATGAGATTGGCCAATAACTGGTGTGTCAGGTTAGAAAGGGTACCGTATCCCCGGATAACATGTATGGATAGCGTACACATTCAGAATATATGTCTGTACATCAGGAGGCAGGCTCAGACGGTGTTAGGCCCAGTATGGATTGCACGTGATTGCACAAAGGTTAGAAAGGGTACCGTATCCCCGGATAACATGTATGGATAGCGTACACATTCAAAATATATGTCTGTACATCAGGAGGCAGGCTCAGACGGTGTTAGGCCCAGTATGGATTGCACGTGATTGCACAAAGGTTAGAAAGGGTACCGTATCCCCGGATAACATGCATGGATAGCGTACACATTCAAAATATATGTCTGTACATCAGGAGGCAGGCTCAGACGGTGTTAGGCCCAGTATGGATTGCACGTGATTGCACAAAGGTTAGAAAGGGTACCGTATCCCCGGATAACATCTATGGATAGCGTACACATTCAAAATATATGTCTATACATCAGGAGGCAGGCTCAGACGGTGTTAGGCCCAGTATGGATTGCACGTGATTGCACAAAGGTTAGAAAGGGTACCGTATCCCCGGATAACATGTATGGATAGCGTACACATTCAAAATATATGTCTATACATCAGGAGGCAGGCTCAGACGGTGTCAGGCACAGTATGGATTTGACGGCCCAGATTACACAGCGGAGGAGCAGGGAGAGGTAAAGATTGCAAATGCTGGGGCCCTTCCCAAGCAAGGGGGGCCCACTCGTGGGCATCGGTACTGGCACTGGGCCCCTCATAGTACAGCGGTTTGTCTGACGGCGGGTGTGCACCACCACCGTCAGAGACACTTGATTGCACTATGAGGGACCCTGTGCCAGTGCCCGCACCCAAGAGTCGGCCTACCCACCTGTCCAGGGCAACGGCACTCGCACGGTTGCATGCGCTAGGTGGTGACCCCGGCCATGGGGGGGGGAGGCAGCACAGTTAGGGAGTTTTAGAAAGTGGCATATGTTGATGTTGGACATTCAGCTGATGCAAAAGGCGAAATAGGTGAAGTCCCAGGAAGAGGTGGACCAAAGCAAGCCATTTTTCTGTCACCCTATGTGTCATCAGGGGAAGGTGGGACAAAATCCTTGGAAACCCATGCATGGTTCATTTTAATGAAGGTTAGATCATCCACATTTTGGGTTGACAGACGGGTCCTTTTTTCTGTCAGGATTGATCCAGCTGCACTGAAGACTCTTTCCGATAGCACACTTGCAGCTGGGCAAGCGAGCTCCTGTAAGGCATATTGGGCCAATTCAGGCCAGGTGTCCAGTTTAGCGGCCCAATAGTCAAAGGGGAATGACCTGTGTGGGAGAACATCGATATGGGAGGAAAAGTAGTTTGTAACCATAGTTGACAACTGCTGTCTCCTGTCACTTTCCATCGATGCAGTATTACCAGTTGTGTGAGCGGTATTTGAAAAATCAGTCCACAACATTGTCATGAAACCCCTGTCTCCAACGCCACTTCTGCTGTGTGCACCACGAACACCTCTGCCAAGCTGCCCCCGGCCCGTACGGCTCGTGTGAGAACCATCACCGCTGCTGTGTGCTGGGAATGCCTCAAGCAACCGATTTACCAGAGTTGCTTGTTTATTAGCCAATATTAGGTCAAGGTTCTCCTGTGGCATGATGTTTTGTAATTTGCCTTTATAGCGTGGATCCAGGATGCTGGCCAACCAGTAGTCGTCATCGTTCATCATTTTGGCAATGCGTGGGTCCCTTTTTAGGATCTGCAAGGCATAATCTGACATGTGGGCCAATGTTCCCGGTGTCAATGATGCACTGCGAGTGCTGGCTGGAGGAGCACTTTCTGGCAAATCCACATCCCTCCAGTCACGCACAAACCCTGTACCAGACCTTGCCACGCCAACATTTTCACTTGCCCCACGAGATGCATCCTCCCCTAAGTAATCATCCCCATCATCCTCCTCCTCCTCTTCTTCCTCCACCTCGTCCAGGAGAGGTCCCTGAGCAGACAATGGCTGAATGTCATCAAGGATTCCCTCCTCCTCTTCCTCCTCATCAACATTGGCTGCAGACGCCTGCTCCTTAAGGTGCGTCAAAGTTTGCATGAGCAGACGCTTAAGTGGGATGCTCATGCTTAGGATGGCGTCGTCTGCGCTTACCAGCCGTGTGCATTCCTCAAAACACTGAAGGACTTTACAGAGGTCTTTCAGCTTCGACCACTGCACACCTGTCAACTCCATGTCTGCTCTCAAAGTGCCTGGCCGTGTATCCTCCCACAAATGCATTATGGCCTGCCTCTGCTCGCACAGCCGCTCCACCATGTGCAGGGTGGAGTTCCACCTTGTTGCAATGTCGATAATGAGGCGGTGGTTGGGAAGGTGGAGCAATCGCTGCAGCTTCTGCATACGAACGGAGTGTACAGGCGACCGGCGGATGTGCGCGCACAGTGTTCGCACCTTCTGGAGCAGGGCTGTTAACTCCGGATAATTTTTGAGGAAGCACTGCACCACCAGGTTCAAGGTGTGAGCCAAGCAAGGTATATGGCTGAGTTTTGAAAGGGCTATGGCTGCCACAAAATTACGGCCGTTATCACTAACTACCTTGCCTGCCTCAAGATGTACACTGCCCAGCCATGACTCAGTTTTTCGCTTCAAGTACTCGGCCAGCACCTCGGCGGTGTGTCTGTTGCCCAAACACATCATCTGCAACACAGCCTGCTGACGCTTTCCACTAGCTGCTCGATAGGGGGACACATCGTGTGCAACAGTGGCAGCTGCAGATGGAGTGCTCGTACGACTGCGCTCTGTGGACGAGCTTTCGCTTCTGGAGGAGGAGGAGGAGGAGGGTCGAACGCCTACAGCCAACTGTTTCCTATACCGTGGGCTAGGCAGCACTGTCCCACCACCGCTGTCCCCTGTGGACCCTGCATCCACCACATTAACCCAGTGCGCAGTGATGGAGACGTAACGGCCCTGGCCATGCCGACTGGACCATGCATCAGTTGTGAGGTGCACCTTTCCGCTCACTGACTGCTTGAGTGCATGGACAATGCGGTCTTTCACATGATGGTGGAGGGCTGGGATGGCTTTGCGAGAGAAGAAGTGGCGACTGGGTAGGTCATAGCGTGGTACTGCATAGGCCATGAGTTCGCAGAAAGCTGTGCTTTCCACCAACCGAAAGGGCATCATCTCAAACGAGATTAGTTTGGCAATGTGGGCGTTCAAACCCAGTGTACGCGGATGAGAGACTGAGTACTTTCTTGACCTACTCATAGTGTCTGGGAGGGTGAGCTGGACTTGAGAGCTGCATATGGTGGAAGTAGCGGTGGACAGGGCGGACTGAGAGAGGGTTGATGATGGTGATGGAGTTGTTGTTCTTTCTGATGGCCTAGAATCAGTCTTTCGTTGATATAACAGTGGGATTCCCTGACTGCTGTGGCCTTGCAACGACACCTCAACATTTGCTGCTGTGCTAACCGGTGGGCTTACAGTGGGGGAAACAATGTAGCGTTGCTGACTACCTTCGTTGTGATCAGTTGCACATGTGGCACTTGAGGTTTGGTGTTGTGTCCACGCTTGCAAGTGCATGCTGGTTAAATGTCTAAGCATGCAACTGGTATTCAAATTTTTCAGATTTTTCCCTCGGCTAAAGGTCTTTGCGCACTTCTTACAGATAACCTTGGCCTGATCATGAGGATTTTGTTCAAAAAAGTGCCACACTGCACTCTTCCTACTTTGGCAGACATTTTGCGGCCTAGCACGCTGTGATCTTTTGACCCTCTGGACAAGCTGTCCAGCAACTCTTTTGATGTTTAGAACCTGTCTTTGGAGTGCTCCGGGCCTGCCAGATAACAGCTGTTGCGATGTCGATGTCTGCTGTGGATGCTCCTCATCTGAGCTATTGGAAGCAGCACCCTCTTCCCCCACTGGATGCCAATCTGGGTCAACAACTGGCCATCACCTCCTCTTCTATGTCATGTGCACCTTCCTCTGTGTCACCGTGTATGGTGGTATAGTGTGCGGGAAGGGGCACCTGAGTCTCATCAGGGTTAGAATCTGGCTCTGTACACTGCGAGGACAATGTAGTGCTCTGAGTGAATGTACCAGCAGAATCATCCATCAGCGGCTGTGCATCAGTGCACTCCATGTCAGATTCATCTTGGCCTGGGTAATTCACCATTTCACTTGATAATCCAGGCATGGTATGTGAAAACAGCTCCATGGAGTAATCAGTAGTATGGCCTGCGTCATCCTTCAATCTTGGTTGGGGTGAAGGACACAAGGAAAGGTGTGGTTCATGAACATGAGCCTCCAATGACGACTCAGTGCTTTTACTTTTTACAACTGAAGAAGAGGAGGCGATAGAGCTGGAGGCTGAGTCAGCAATGTAAGACAAAACTTATTCCTGATGCTCTGGCTTTAAAAGCGGCTTGCCAACTCCTAGAAAACTAAGCGTTCGAGGCCTTATGTAGCCAGACGATGACGCAGGATCAACACCTCCTGCATTCGGTCCTATTTTGCTCTTGCCACTACCATCAGATCCACCACCAACACCATCATTACCAGCTGCCAACCCCCGCCCAATTCCACGGCCTCTTCCACCAGCCTTCCTCATTTTTGGTAGAAATGTAGACAAAATCCAACAAACTATATAGTAATGAAAAACAAGGTACAAGGTGTCTATAGGACAGGGGAGATTTTGAATTTCTGCAGACACTTGTGGACACTGGACACTTTTGGATTGTGTGAGGCCCAATGAATATCTGAGCGCTATGTGACAGGCTCGATGGCACAGCTGTGACCAAAGTGTCTAGAGGATAAGGGAGATTTTGAATTTCAGCAGACACTTGTGGACACTGGACACTTTTGGATTGTGTGTGGCCCAATGAATATCTGAGCGCTATGTGACAGGCTCGATGGCACAACTGTGACCAAAGTGACTAGAGGATAAGGGAGATTTTGAATTTCTGCACACACTTGTGGACACTGGACACTTTTGGATTGTGTGAGGCCCAATGAATATCTGAGCGCTATGTGACAGGCTCGATGGCACAGCTGTGACCAAAGTGACTAGAGGATAAGGGAGATTTTGAATTTCAGCAGACACTTGTGGACACTGGACACTTTTGGATTGTGTGAGGCCCAATGAATATCTGAGCGCTATGTGACAGGCTCGATGGCACAGCTGTGACCAAAGTGACTAGAGGATAAGGGAGATTTTGAATTTCTGCACACACTTGTGGACACTGGACACTTTTGGATTGTGTGAGGCCCAATGAATATCTGAGCGCTATGTGACAGGCTCGATGGCACAGCTGTGACCAAAGTGACTAGAGGATAAGGGAGATTTTGAATTTCAGCAGACACTTGTGGACACTGGACACTTTTGGATTGTGTGAGGCCCAATGAATATCTGAGCGCTATGTGACAGGCTCGATGGCACAGCTGTGACCAAAGTGACTAGAGGATAAGGGAGATTTTGAATTTCTGCACACACTTGTGGACACTGGACACTTTTGGATTGTGTGAGGCCCAATGAATATCTGAGTGCTATGTGACAGGCTCGATGGCACAGCTGTGACCAAAGTGACTAGAGGATAAGGGAGATTTTGAATTTTAGCACACACTTGTGGACACTGGACACTTTTGGATTGTGTGAGGCCCAATGAATTTCTGAGCGCTATGTGACAGGCTCGATGGCACAGCTGTGACCAAAGTGACTAGAGGAGAGATTTTGAATTTCAGCAGACACTTGTGGACACTGGACACTTTTGGATTGTGTGAGGCCCAATGAATATCTGAGCGCTATGTGACAGGCTCGATGGCACAGCTGTGACCAAAGTGACTAGAGGATAAGGGAGATTTTGAATTTCAGCAGACACTTGTGGACACTGGACACTTTTGGATTGTGTGAGGCCCAATGAATATCTGAGCGCTATGTGACAGGCTCGATGGCACAGCTGTGACCAAAGTGACTAGAGGATAAGGGAGATTTTGAAATTCTGCACACACTTGTGGACACTGGACACTTTTGGATTGTGTGAGGCCCAATGAATATCTGAGCGCTATGTGACAGGCTCGATGGCACAGCTGTGACCAAAGTGACTAGAGGATAAGGGAGATTTTGAATTTCTGCACACACTTGTGGACACTGGACACTTTTGGATTGTGTGAGGCCCAATGAATATCTGAGCGCTATGTGACAGGCTCGATGGCACAGCTGTGACCAAAGTGACTAGATGATAAGGGAGATTTTGAATTTCTGCACACACTTGTGGACACTGGACACTTTTGGATTGTGTGAGGCCCAATAAATATCTGAGCGCTATGTGACAGGCTCGATGGCACAGCTGTGACCAAAGTGACTAGAGGATAAGGGAGATTTTGAATTTCAGCAGACACTTGTGGACACTGGACACTTTTGGATTGTGTGAGGCCCAATGAATATCTGAGCGCTATGTGACAGGCTCGATGGCACAGCTGTGACCAAAGTGACTAGAGGATAAGGGAGATTTTGAATTTCTGCACACACTTGTGGACACTGGACACTTTTGGATTGTGTGAGGCCCAATGAATATCTGAGCGCTATGTGACAGGCTCGATGGCACAGCTGTGACCAAAGTGACTAGAGGATAAGGGAGATTTTGAATTTCAGCAGACACTTGTGGACACTGGACACTTTTGGATTGTGTGAGGCCCAATGAATATCTGAGCGCTATGTGACAGGCTCGATGGCACAGCTGTGACCAAAGTGACCAGAGGATAAGGGAGATTTTGAATTTCTGCACACACTTGTGGACACTGGACACTTTTGGATTGTGTGAGGCCCAATGAATATCTGAGCGCTATGTGACAGGCTCGATGGCACAGCTGTGACCAAAGTGACTAGAGTATAAGGGAGATTTTGAATTTCAGCAGACACTTGTGGACACTGGACACTTTTGGATTGTGTGTGGCCCAATGAATATCTGAGCGCTATGTGACAGGCTCGATGGCACAACTGTGACCAAAGTGACTAGAGGATAAGGGAGATTTTGAATTTCTGCACACACTTGTGGACACTGGACACTTTTGGATTGTGTGAGGCCCAATGAATATCTGAGCGCTATGTGACAGGCTCGATGGCACAGCTGTGACCAAAGTGACTAGAGGATAAGGGAGATTTTGAATTTCAGCAGACACTTGTGGACACTGGACACTTTTGGATTGTGTGAGGCCCAATGAATATCTGAGCGCTATGTGACAGGCTCGTTGGCACAGCAGTGACCAAAGTGACTAGAGGATAAGGGAGATTTTGAATTTCTGCACACACTTGTGGACACTGGACACTTTTGGATTGTGTGAGGCCCAATGAATATCTGAGCGCTATGTGACAGGTTCGATGGCACAGCTGTGACCAAAGTGACTAGAGGATAAGGGAGATTTTGAATTTCAGCAGACACTTGTGGACACTGGACACTTTTGGATTGTGTGAGGCCCACTGAATATCACAGCGCTATGTCACAGGCAGAAATTGGCTAGTGTATCACAAACTACAAGGTGTATTTAGAATTGGGCAGAATAGGAATCTCCCTAGAGTGCAGGTCTGTAAGAACGGAACATGTCCTCGTTTTATTCTCACAGAGTGACACACTGATAGCTTCACTGTGGCTGTGATAACAGCCGTTACACGGTACTGTGTGAGGAGCATACACCGCTGTATGGTGTGAAAAAATGCACGCTCAGTACCTCAGCAGGACAAAAAAAAAAAATTGGGATTGCTTTTAAAAAAGCAGTTTGCGGAGCAGTGGGTAAACAGCAATGCAGGAATGTCAGGAAGCCTTAGAAGGCAGCCCAACAACCAACACCACTGATACACCACTATATAGCCTCCCCTTGCACTGCACACACAGTGACAGGTGTGTTGTACAGGCAAAATCGCTAGCAGCAGAAGCAGTTTTTTTTTCTTCTTCCCTGCCTAACACTCTCCCTACAGAATCAGCAGCAACCTCTCCCTATGCTAAGATCGGCAGAAGTAAGATGGCGGTCGGCGTGCACGCCCTTTTATACCCCCTGTGACGCCCACCAAAGCAAGCCAATCACTTGCATGCCCTTCTGAAAGATGGTGGTGACCCGTGCCTATGTCATCACGTTGCCCACAGTGTCCGTGGATCCTGATTGGCTGAAAAAGAGCGCAAAACAAACTTTTGAAACGCGACTTTGGCGCGTAAGTCGCCGACCTCGTGGCCGACCTCATCCTAGGGTCGGGTTTCGTTTCATGAAACCCGACTTTGCCAAAAGTCGGCGACTTTTGAAATTTTTCGACCCGTTTCGCTCAACTCTAATCAGCACCCTTCTTAGTCAAATCAGTCAATGGCTTGGCAATACTAGAAAATTTTGCTATAAATTTCCGATAAAAATTAGCAAAACCCAAAAACCTCTGGAGGGCCTTCAAAGAAGTGGGCTGAACCCAATCGTAAATGGCCTGTACCTTGGCCGGGTCCATTTCAATAGTTGACGGGGACAAAATAAATCCCAAAAAAGAAATCCTCTGTACTCCAAAAAGGCATTTAGATCCTTTGACATACAGGGAATTCTCCCTCAAGATCCGGAACACAGTCCAAATATGTTCCACATGAGAATCCCAATCCTTGGAGAAGGATTTATCGACAAAATCTCAGAAAATATCGTTCATGAAGCACTGGAAGACAGAAGGGGCATTAGTGAGCCAAAAAAAGGAATCACCAGGTACTCAAAATGTCCCTCTGGAGTATTAAACGCCGTCTTCCATTCATCCCCATGCTTAATGCGAATAAGATTATACGCCCCCCTAAGGTCAAGCTTGGTAAACCAGCAAGCACCTTTAACTCTGGAGAATAGATCAGAAATCAGGGGTAACGGATACTGATATTTAACAGTAATTTTGTTGAGAGCACGATAATCAATACAAGGTCTTAATGATCCATCCTTTTTGGCTACAAAACAAAACCCGGCACCTAAGGGTGACGAGGATGGTCTAATATGACCCTTCTCCAACGCCTCCTTAATATAGGATCGCATAGCCTCGTGCTCGGGTACAGATAAATTGAAGAGCCGACCCTTGGGAAATTTACACCCCGGGCTCAGTTCAATTGCACAGTCATAACTCCTATGAGGAGGCAGAGACGCAGACTCATTCTCACTAAATACATCATAAAAGTCCGCCAAATAATCAGGAACATCATGCGACTGAGGAGAGGTGGAAAACACCGGAGCCTCACTAAAGGCACACCGACAACCCCAACTCACCACAGACACAGATTTCCAATCCAAAACTGGATTATGAATTTGTAACCAGGGAAACCCCAGAACAATAGTATCATGCAGATTATGTAACACCAAAAACCTGCAATTTTCGTGATGGTCTGGGGCGACCCGCATTACCACCTGGGTCCAAAACTGAGGTTTATTTTTAGCCAAAGGAGTAGCATCAATCCCCCTCAAAGGGATAGACGTCTGCAGAGGTGTCATCGGAAATCCACAACGTTTAGCAAAATCCAAGTCCATTAGGTTTAGAGCTGCTCCCGAATCCACAAAAGCATTGGCGGAAAATGTGGCCAGGGAGCAGATCAGAGTAATAGCCAAAAGAAACTTAGGTTGAACACCACCAACAGAAAACGTGTGTGCAAAGCGTTTCTCGCGTTTAGGACAGACAGAAATAACATGCGAGGCATCTCCACAGATAAAAACACAACTTATTACGCCTTCTGAACTCCTGACGCTGCTCTCTGGAAAAAACTCTATCACATTGCATAGGTTCAGACTAGGGATGGGCGAATCCTGAAATACTCGGAATCGCTAGACTGTAACGAGTCCGAGTCGGAAACTCGCTATTCGTTGCAAGTCTAGCGAGTCCAATGTTAATGAATGGGGATGCGAGTATTGCAGCGATTCCTGTGCTGGGGAGAGAGAGAGAGAGAGAGAGAGATATTACTACAAGCAATTCTAGTTTCTTAGCGATTTTGTGTCCCCCTGCTGACACAAAATCGCTAAGAAACTAGAATTGCTTGTATTAAACTCTGAAAAAAAAAAAATAGGAGTCTTAGCGATTTTGTGTCCCCCTGCTGACTAGTGTTGAGCTTTCCGATTGGCTGCCGAAATGGCGTCATCATGATGCGCTGTGCCGACTGTCCGGGGGTCTGTGCCGGCCTGCCGGTGGTCTGTGCCGGCCTGCCGGTGGTCTGTGCAGGCTCCGGTGGTCTGTTCCGGCCTGCCGGTGGTCTGTGCAGGCTCCGGGGGGCTGTGCCGGCCTGCCGGTGGTCTGTGCAGGCTCCGGGGGGCTGTGCCGGCCTGCCGGGGGGCTGTGCCGGCCTGCCGGTGGTCTGTGCAGGCTCCGGTGGTCTGTGCAGGCATAGTCCGATGGGACTACAAGTCCCATCGGGCTATGCCTGCTACCATGACAGTGATTGACACATTAGCCAATGATGGGACAGTAGTAGTCCCATCATCCGGCTAATGTGTTGAATGTAAAAAAAAAAAATAAAAAATTACATGCTACATACATACAACATGCATACTACATATATACTACATGCAACATACATACTACATGTAACATACATACTACATATATACTACATGCAACATACATACTACATACATGCTACATACTACATGCATACTACATACATGCTACATACTACATACATGCTACATACTACATACATGCTACATACATACTACATGCATGCAACATACAACATATATACTACATGCATGCAACATGCATACTACATATATACTATATATACTACATGTAACATACATACTACATATATACTACATGCTACATACATGCAACATACATACTACATACATGCTGCATACTACATGCATACTACATACATACTACATACAACATATATACTACATATACTACATGTAACATACATACACTCTACATGCTACATACATGCAACATACTACATACATGCAACATACATACTACATACATGCTACATACAGGCTACATACATGCTACATACATGCTACATACATACAACATGTATACTACATATATACTATACACTCACTGGCCACTTTATTAGGTACACCATGCTAGTAACGGGTTGGACCCCCTTTTGCCTTCAGAACTGCCTCAATTCTTCGTGGCAGAGATTCAACAAGGTGCTGGAAGCATTCCTCAGAGATTTTGGACCATATTGATATGATGGCATCACACAGTTGGCGCAGATTTGTCGGCTGCACATCCCTGATGCGAATCTCCCGTTCCACCACATCCCAAAGATGCTCTATTGGATTGAGATCTGGTGACTGAGGAGGCCATTTGAGTACAGTGAACTCATTGTCATGTTCAAGAAACCAATCTGAGATGATTCGAGCTTTATGACATGGCGCATTATCCTGCTGAAAGTAGCCATCAGATGTTGGGTACATTGTGGTCATAAAGGGATGGACATGGTCAGCAACAATACTCAGGTAGGCTGTGGCGTTGCAACGATGCTCAATTGGTACCAAGGGGCCCAAAGAGTGCCAAGAAAAAATTCCCCACACCATGACACCACCACCACCAGCCTGAACCGTTGATACAAGGCAGGATGGATCCATGCTTTCATGTTGTTTACGCCAAATTCTGACCCTACCATCCGAATGTCGCAGCAGAAATCGAGACTCATCAGACCAGGCAACGTTTTTCCAATCTTCTACTGTCCAATTTCGATGAGCTTGTGCAAATTGTAGCCTCAGTTTCCTGTTCTTAGCTGAGAGGAGTGGTACCCAGTGTGGTCTTCTGCTGCTGTAGCCCATCTGCCTCAAAGTTCGACGCACTGTGCGTTCAGAGATGCTCTTCTGCCTACCTTGGTTGTAACGGGTGGCAATTTGAGTCACTGTTGCCTTTCTATCAGCTCGAACCAGTCTGCCCATTCTCCTCTGACCTCTGGCATCAACAAGGCATTTCCGGCCACAGAACTGCCGCTCACTGGATTTTTTTTCTTTTTCGGACCATTCTCTGTAAACCCTAGAGATGGTTGTGCGTGAAAATCCCAGTAGATCAGCAGTTTCTGAAATACTCAGACCAGCCCTTCTGGCACCAACAATCATGCCACGTTCAAAGGCACTCAAATCACCTTTCTTCCCCATACTGATGCTCGGTTTGAACTGCAGGAGATTGTCTTGACCATGTCTACATGCCTAAATGCACTGAGTTGCCGCCATGTGATTGGCTGATTAGAAATTAAGTCTTAACACACAGTTGGACAGGTGTACCTAATAAAGTGGCCAGTGAGTGTATATACTACATACATACACACTACATGCTACATACATGCAACATACATACTACATACATGCAACATACATACTACATACATACTACATACTATATGCATACTACATACATACTACATACATACAACATATATACTACATATATACTATATATACTACATGTAACATACATACTACATATATACTACATGCTACATACATGCAACATACATGCTACATACTACATGCATACTACATACATACTACATACATACAACATATATACTACATGTAACACACATACTACATACATGCTACATACATGCTACATACATACCACATGCATGCAAGATGCATACTACATATATACTGCATATATACTACATGCATACAACATACATATATACTACATACAATACATACATATAGACATACAGTACATATAACATAGAGTACATACTTATCGTCACTTGTCACTTTGATCCCCGAAGCCATTGTCACCTGAGGGTTAAATATCAAAATAAAAAAACACCAATATACTTACCCCGATCCGCAGAAGTCCACGAGGGTCCCACGTCCATCTTGCGTGGAGAACAGCAGCATCAGCTGATGCTACCGTTCTCTACCAGCTCCAGGAATACAATGACGGAAGGTAGGTATCCTTCCGCACTGTATTCCTCCACCACTGTAAAAAAAAAAAGTCCCTAGTCTCACTTTATGCCATTGCTGCGTGGGAATTTTTTTACAGTGGTGGAGGAATACAGTGCGGAAGGATACCTACCTTCCGTCATTGTATTCTTGGAGCTGGTAGAGAACGGTAGCATCAGCTGATGCTGCTGTTCTCCACGCAAGATGGACGTGGGACCCTCGTGGACTTCTGCGGATCGGGGTAAGTATATTGGTGTTTTTTTATTTTGATATTTAACCCTCAGCTGACAATGGCTTCGGGGATCAAAGTGACAAGTGACTGTAAGTATGTACTCTATGTTATATGTACTGTATGTCTATATGTATGTATTGTATGTAGTATATATGTATGTTGCATGCATGTAGTATATATGCAGTATATCTGTAGTATGCATGTTGCATGCATGTAGTGTATGTATGTAGTATGCATGTAGCATGTATGTAGTATGTATGTTGCATGTAGTATATATGTAGTATGTATGTTACATGTAGTATATATAGTATATATGTAGTATATATGCTGTATGTATGTAGTATGTATGTAGTATGCATGTAGTATGTAGCATGTATGTTGCATGTATGTAGCATGTAGTATATATGTAGTATGTATGTTACATGTAGTATATATAGTATATATGTAGTATATATGTTGTATGTATGTAGTATGTATGTAGTATGCATGTAGTATGTAGTATGTATGTTGCATGTAGTATATATGTAGTATGCATGTTGTATGCATGTAGCATGTATGTAGCATGTATTTTTTTTTTTTTTTTTTTTACATTCAAGACATTAGCCGGATGATGGGACTACTACTGTCCCATCATTGGCTAATGTGTCAATCACTGTCATGGTAGCAGGCATCGCCCGATGGGACTTGTAGTCCCATCGGACGATGCCTGCACAGACCACCGGAGCCTGCACAGACCACCGGCAGGCCGGCACAGCCCCCGGAGCCTGCACAGCCCCCCGGCAGGCCGGCACAGCCCCCCGGCAGGCCGGCACAGACCACCGGCAGGCCGGCACAGCCCTCCCGGCAGGCCGGCACAGACCACCGGAGCCTGCATAGACCACCGGCAGGCTGGCACAGCCCCTCGGCAGGCCGGCACAGACCACCGGAGCCTGCACAGACCACCGGCAGGCCGGCACAGACCACCGGCAGGCCGGTACAGACCCCCGGACAGTCGGCACAGCCCCCCGAAGGCCCGAACTGACGGCGCATCATGATGCGCACAGACAGCGCATCATGATGACGTCATTTCGAAGGCCAATCGGAAAGCTCAACACTAGTCAGCAGGGGGACACAAAATCGCTAAGACTCCTATTTTTTTTTTTTTCAGAGTTTAATACAAGCAATTCTAGTTTCTTAGCGATTTTGTGTCAGCAGGGGGACACAAAATCGCTAAGAAACTAGGATTGCTTGTATTAAACTCTGAAAAAACTAGGATTGCCATTGATTTACATTGGACTCGTTACTGTGCGAGTAATCACTTGGAAACTCGCAGAGTACCGACTCCTGCGAGTCCCCTACTACTCGCAGAGTAACGAGTCCTAACGAGTAGATTCGCCCATCCCTAGTTCAGACATCTGTTCAACAGGTGGCAACACCTCTCGTGCAGCTCTGCGTTCGCGTAAACGCCGATCAACCTGAATGGCTAAAGACATAGAATCGTCAAGACCAGAGGGAACAGGAAATCCCACCATAGTATTCTTTATGGCTTCTGACAACCCCTTCCGAAAGAGAGCAGCCAAGGCATTATCATTCCAGGTAGTAAGTACTGCCCACTTTCGGAATTTTTGACAGTACAATTCTGCAGAATCACGACCCTGGTTCAATGCCAGCAGGGTCTTTTCAGCCTGATCAATGGCATTAGGTTCGTCATACAACAACCCCAAGGCCTGAAAAAATGCGTTCACATTAGTCAGAATAGGATCATCTGGTTTCAAAGAAAACGCCCAATCCTGGGGATCGCCACGCAGCAAAGAGATGACAAATTTAACCTGCTGCTCGGAGCTCCCTGACGAGTTAGGCTTCAAGGCAAAAAATAATTTACAATTATTTTTGAAATTCAAAAATTTAGACCGATCCCCAAAAAATACATCAGGTGTAGGAATCTTTGGTTCAGCAGCATGTGAATGAGCAAGGTAGGCAGAAATTCCCCGCACTTCCGCAGCGAGCTGCTCCACACGATCAGACAATTGCTTTATCTCCATTGAGAGAAAAAAAAATTCCCCCTACGGCCTCAGAGATATAGAGGAAAAAATAAACACCCTTTTTTTTTCTTTTTTTTATACAATTCTTTCCTGCTATTGAGTACCCTAGAATCTGCGGTATGGCGGGTGATTCTGTTATGATTGAGTCACCGTAGGAGGCAAAAATAGAAATGCTAGCTAAGTCCAGAAAACCAGAGAAGTTGGCAGCTATCGGATTGCAGACCCCTGAACCTATCAACACAACTAGCAGTAGCCGTGGGGGGCTCCTACGATGCCCTAGGCCCCTCAATCACAGCCGGAGGACTACATAGCCTAAAGACAGAAAGGGAAATCTAAACTGCCCCAGAGCAGACCCCAAAGCAAAAGGCAGCCCCCCACATATAATGACGGTGAAGCAAGAAGAAAGAACAAAACACAGACAGAAAGATAGACTGAGCAAAGATGGGGCCCACGCTAGCTTAGATAGGAAAGGACAGGAAGGCTGCTGTCTGCAATCCGTGAAAAACCCTATGAAAATAAGAGCCAACCAACTGACAGTAAAAAAGGCCCTGAAAACGCTAGGCTTCAAAAAAGCTATGTCAGTACTCAGGAATATTCTGAAGACAGAGCAACAGGCAAAAGGAGATTCAGCTCACCCCAGCAGGGAATGGCAGAATCCAGAAAAGCAAGGAAAACAAAACACTAATGCAAAAAGGCAAAGCAGAAATCTTAGCTTTAGATGAGCAGGAATCAGACTGGTTTCCTAGAAGTCCACAGAGAAATCACCCGCAAGCCAGAAGAGCGTCGGCAGCCTTATATCCAGTCATTAACTCCACTCAGCCAGTCATCATCATCAGCCCCAGGTGTTTGACAATCAGGCTCACTACCTTTCTTCACCAGAAGAGGGAGTTCCTCGGGCCTCAGTAGTGAAGGGGAAAATGAACTCACAACAGAGAGCCCCTGATGTGCCTAAACAGTGGAAACCCCCCACAAGTGACATCATTTTGGAAAGTAGACACCCTAAGGAACTTATCTTGATGTGTGGTGAGCACTTTGAACCCCCAAGTGCTTCACAGAAGTTTACAATGTAGAGCCGTAAAAATAAAAAATCATATTTTTTTCACAAAAATGATCTTTTCACCCCAAATTTTTTTTTCTCAATGGTAACAGGAGAAATTGGACTGCAAATGGCAATGGCTGCAATTCCACCTTCCACCAAGGTGCTTTTTCTTCTGTGGTAATAGGTGGTAGTCCGAGGGAGCCAAATCAGGGGAATAGGGTGGGTGCTGAAGCAGTTGGAAACCACAGGAGTGAATTGCAGCAGCCGATGTGTGAACTTTGCCAACTTCTCCATTTCCATATTTCAGCCTTGCGACCCAACTTTAAAATGCTGTAACGGAAACAAAAAAAATCAAAATAAATCCAGATTGCTCATGAGTCCATTCAAGTAACTAAATAATATATTGCATTGCAAAACAAGACCATGCAAAAAAGATTTCATGGGTGGTCCTCAAAGTTTTCAGGCGCCCCTCATAAGTTTTTTGCGGGACGAGTTGAGGTTTTTATTAGTACCATTTTTGGGCACATGACATTTTTTGATTGCTTTTTATTCCGATTTTTGGAAGGGAGAATGAACAAAAACCAACAATTCCTGAATTTCTTTTGGAGGGGGGCTTTATACCATTCCGCGTGTGGTAAAATTGATAAAGCACTTTTATTCTTCGGGTCAGTACGATTACAGCGATACCTCATTGATATTTTTTGTTTTGGAGCTTTTATACAATAAAAGCTATTTCATAGAAAAAATAATTATTTTTGCATCCCTTTATTCTAAGAGCTATAACTTTTTTAATTTTCTGGTGATGGAGCTATATGGTGGCTTGTTTTTTGCAGGACAAGATGACGTTTTCAGCAGTACTACGTTTATTTATATCAGTCTTTATGATCGTATGTTATTCCACTTTTTGTTCGACAGTATGATGATGAAGCATTGTTTTTTTGCCTTGTTTTTTTTATGGTGTTCACAAAAAGAGGTTAACTAGTGGGTCAGTTTTATAGGTTGGGTCGTTATGGACGCGGCAATACAAAATATGCGCACTTTTACTGTTTAGATTTTTTTATTTAAATATTTATTTATTGCTGGAATAAATATTGATTTTTTATTTTTATCATTTATTATTTTTTTTAAATATTTTTACAATTATTTTAATTTTTTTTTGTCTAATTCTTAGTTTGACACTTTGTCCCACAATGCTAAACTCATTTTGTGCAGCCTGATCGCTTTTATAGCATGCAGAGCTGCATGCTATAGAAGCTGTCAGCGCTGCAGCTTCTGTGCACTGACCTGTGAGAGTTCCTGACATGCACTACGCATGATAGGAAGTCTCTCAGGCCTGGAGACCCAGATGTCATCATGACGACATCTGGTCTCCATGGCAGCGATTGTGACCCCGCGTCATGCCGCGGGGTCTCTGATCCAAAGGCAGAGGGGCTGTCACAGCTGACAGCCCCTCTGCCTGCTCCCATAACACTGCATTCATGTTTGATCGCAGTGTGCCGGGGGTTAAAGTGCCAGGAGAGGTCCATGAGACTCAGCTGACACCCGTCCGCGATCAGCCACGCTCCCCCCCATGAGCCCTCATGATGTACTATCCCATCCATGGGCATTAAGGCTCAAGGCACATGGACGGGATAGTACGTCATATGGCAGAAAGGGGTTAAAAGATATTCAGTAAGATATTGCTTCTGTAGGAGGTTCTTGGGGGAAAATAGGACCCATAGCAAAAAATGAGCGCTAAAACTGGATTAGACTACCGCTGATGTCAGTGAGGCTGCACAGACTCCCCGCCTGACTTGAGGTGAACTCACCAGCATGGGAAAATGTTCAGAAACTTTCCCACGCTAGTCAGTTCATCTCCAGTCAGCTGGGGAGGCTGCTCAGGCAGCTTCTCAGTCATTCTTCCGTGGTTTACAGCCGGCCGGTCCCATTAGCACCGGTATCGGTTGTAAACTATTTAACCCCTTCAGATGGATTGCGGCATGGGACTTGACTGTACGGCAGACAGATATGGGATATTGCTGCTTTTTTATTTTTAATTTTTTACCCCTTTCTGACTAGTGGATTAATAATGGATAGGTGTCTTATTGACACCTCTCCATTATTAACCAGGCATAATGTCACCTTACAATAGCAAGGTGACATTAACCCCTTATTACCCCATATGCCACTCACTACAGGGCAATGGGAAGAGAGCAGGAAAGTGCCAGAATTGGCTCCTCTTACAGAGGCGCCTTTTCTGGGGTGGATGGGGGCAGATTTTTTTTAGCCAGGGGCAGCCCAAAAACAATGGTCCCTCTCTTGACTATTAATATTTGCCCTCAGTCACTGGCTTGCCCTCTCTGGCAGAGAAAATTGGGCGGGAGCCCACACCAGTTTTTTCTGTGAATTAATTAATTTACACCTACACATAATTTAATTTACCTGCACATCGCGCTGCTGTGGGAGTCTCAGGGAAGTACTCAGGGAGCCCCCTCCCTGCCGATGCTTCCCTAAACCCCCGGTACACTGTGATCGTGTTTGATCGCAGTGTGCCAGGGGATAACATGTTGGGGCCGGTCGGTGACCGCCCCTGACACATAGTGCTGGGTGTCAGCTGTGATAATCAGCTGACACCCGGCCACGATCAGCTGCGCTCCCCCCGTGAGCGCAGCTGATCACGCTAGACGTACTATTCCGTCCATGGGACTTAGGTCCCAGGTCACATGGACGGAATAGTATGTCTAATGTAGGAAAGGGGTTAAAGAAATAAGTTTTTTGTATAATTTTTTTCTAAGATTATTGTAATATCTATAATAAAAAATGTTCTCATATATTTTTATACAATTCTGATCGTGTTGCTACTTCATTGTCGCTATTGGTTTAATTGTTGTTGGATATGAAGAGGATCATTGTTTATTCTGTAAGGACTTGATTTTTAGTTTCGTATTCGCCCTTGTCACCAATGTTGTCAGAAAAAACAGACTTGTCTCTGAATGTATTGCATGAACTCTCAGTTAGGTTATAGTGGGTATGCTTGTGATCCATGAAAAATGTAAGGGAATTAAGTGAAATTCAGAAGGAACGAAAGGTAAAAGCAAAAATCTAAATCTATAGGGGTGTTGTATAATACAATACAGCACAGATTAAGCTAAAAGAAATTGGATGTAGGGGTTCGGACAACCTCTTTAATGAAAAGCAACTTTCTTTTTAACTTTGTGATGTCCCATTTGCCTGTTGTTACTCTCAATTTTAACTAAAATTACAACTGGGTTTTACCCTTTGCCTTTTCAAAGTGGTGTATCCCTAGCCACTTTGACTCTTTCATCACTGATTTGACTGCATAAGAGTAGGTAGGGACGTGCAATGTTCAGTGTTCGGAAGAGAGAGCGAGTCCCAAAGTTTGGGTTCTGCCTTGTTTTCATTAGTATTCAGGCTCTGATTCAAGTTTGGGTCCAGTTCTGGTACCCAAACCGAACTTTAGAATAAAGTTTGTGTCGGGTACAAGAACTCAAACTTCCATGGGTCCTCTCATCTCAACTGGTGTTACCTTCAGCTGGTAACATAAAGTAGTTGAAGGTATTGTCTACTAGAGTTGAGCGACTTTTGGTTTTTTAGGGTCGAGTTTCGTTTCGTGAAACCCGACTTTTCCAAAAGTCGGGTCGAGCAAGATCGGCCGATTATAGGGAAAAGTCGGGGTCGTCCCGAAACACGAAACCCAATGTAAGTCAATGGGGAATAAAAGTCGGCAGTGAGAGGAGGACAGGAAACACACCTACAGTGCCCATTTGAATGCCAAAAGCATCAATTCTTCTTACTTAAGCTTGTCAACCTTAATTAACTTCATAATACAAGTTACGCACTGAAAAATGGGGGTTATTTGGCTAAAGTTGTGGGGGGGTAGGGCTGACTCCAGGTTTTCATGTGCCCTGGGCGAAAGAGCGCCCCTTTAACACATACCACAACTCATCATGCTCCGATACGGCAGAGAAATAGCGGTATAGTACAATGAAAAATACTTCACTTTTTACATCTCATGACGAGGCCCATCTATTTCTCCATACAGAATCATTGGTCCCATATAATGTTTGAAACAGTATATGATGAGCTCCACATAATGCTACAGTATATGTTGGTCCCCATGGATGAAGCTCCACTGTCTTATGGGCCCAAATAATGCTCCAAACATAATGGGCCCCATTTCTAATGCTCTAGTGTATAATGGGCCCTGTAAATGCTGCTCCAGTGTCTGATGTCCACCTTTGGAATGTTCCAGTGTATGGTGGGCCCCATCTATCATTCTCCAGAGTATAGTGCTCCCCAAAAATTGCTGTCCCAACATTGAAAACAATCAAATAAGTCTCCTCGCTAGGGAATCCCTGTACTAGTCTGGACTCCTCGTCATCCCCATCTTCCATCTCACTGCACAGTATTTCAACCTTGCAAGTGCTGTGATCCTGAGCAAGCAGGGGGGGCCCACTCGTTGGCGACGGCACTGGCACAGGGCCCCTGATAGTACGGTGGTGTGTCTGATGGCGGGTGGGCCAAACCTGCACTTTCATCTGCAGCTTCCTCTTTGTCACCGTGTAAGATGGAAGTGTATATGGGAAGGGTAACCTGAATTTCATCAGGGTCAGATTCAGGCCGGGTAGCGTGCGAGGGGAATGTAGTGTTCTGGGTCAATGTACCACCAGATTCATCGAGCAGTGGCTGGGCATCAGTGCACTTGTGTCGCCCCCAGGAGTACGGTCGCCACAGTGGCATTACCTTCCTCCTAGGGAGTGTGATGTCATGCTTGGGAGCAACGAAGGATCTCTCTAGCAGGTTAACTGATTGGGCGGCGTTATTCCCACGAGTCATGACCCTCCAAACAGCGTTCATGAAGGCAAAGTGTTTGTTTTACGTGGGCAGAATGGTTGCAAAGCTGAACCTTAAAGGAATGTCCAGAAGGGCACCACCAGGAGTGGAGCCTACGGTTAAATTCGACTCCACCTGGGAAACCTCAACCATGCCAGCTACAGAACAGATGCACACATTGCAAGCTTAATTCCGTTAAAGAACGAGACTCCGTCATGCCCCGCGGTCCGAGTCCGGCTTACTAGAGGGACACGTGAGGCTCTGGCACATGAGATTGTCCAATAACTGGTGTGTCATGCCCTTACATGTCCGTGGCTGCATGTGCGCTACACTGAAAAGGCCAGCGTTTGTCGCTTACAGGTGCAGATAACCCGCTGAACAATGTTAGTGATGGGGATCACTGATTACAATTATTACCCACGAACGATGATTTCCCAGTAAGTGCAGGTCAACCACAGTTCCGGAATTAGGCCTAACCGTCATTCCTGAAAAAATGAAAAACTTACGTGTGCAAACCACAGGTGCTGTAGCTTGCTTAACAGCTCGCCAGCCGTTCTCACGCCCAATATGGATTACACGTGATTGCACAAAGGTGAGAAAGGGTACCGTATCCCCGGATAACATGTATGGATAGCGTACACATTCAAACTATATGTCTATACATCAGGAGGCAGGCTCAGACAGTGTTAGGCCCAGTATGGCTTGCACGTGATTGCACAAAGGTGAGAAAGGGTACCGTATCCCCGGATAACATGTATGGATAGCGTACACATTCAAAATATATGTCTATACATCAGGAGGCAGGCTCAGACGGTGTTAGGCCCAGTATGGATTGCACGTGATTGCACAAAGGTAAGAAAGGGTACCGTATCCCCGGATAACATGTATGGATAGCGTACACATTCAAAATATATGTCTATACATCAGGAGGCAGGCTCAGATGGTGTTAGGCCCAGTATGGCTTGCACGTGATTGCACGAAGGTGAGAAAGGGTACCGTATCCCCGGATAACATGTATGGATAGCGTACACATTCAAAATATATGTCTATACATCAGGAGGCAGGCTCAGACGGTGTTAGGCCCAGTATGGATTGCAAGTGATTGCACAAAGGTGAGAAAGGGTACCGTATCCCAGGATAACATGTATGGATAGCGTACACATTCAAAATATATGTCTATACATCAGGAGGCAGGCTCAGACGGTGTTAGGCCCAGTATGGCTTGCACGTGATTGCACAAAGGTGAGAAAGGGTACCGTATCCCCGGATAACATGTATGGATAGCGTACACATTCAAAATATATGTCTATACATCAGGAGGCAGGCTCAGACGGTGTTAGGCCCAGTATGGCTTGCACGTGATTGCACAAAGGTGAGAAAGGGTACCGTATCCCAGGATAACATGTATGGATAGCGTACACATTCAAAATATATGTCTATACATCAGGAGGCAGGCTCAGACGGTGTTAGGCCCAGTATGGCTTGCAAGTGATTGCACAAAGGTGAGAAAGGGTACCGTATCCCCGGATAACATGTATGAATAGCGTACACATTCAAAATATATGTCTATACATCAGGAGGCAGGCTCAGACGGTGTTAGGATTGCACGTGATTGCACAAAGGTGAGAAAGGGTACCGTATCCCCGGATAACATGTATGGATAGCGTACACATTCAAAATATATGTCTATACATCAGGAGGCAGGCTCAGACGGTGTCAGGCACAGTATGGATTGCACGTGATTGCACAAAGGTGAGAAAGGGTACCGTATCCCCGGATAACATGTATGGATAGCGTACACATTCAAAATATATGTCTATACATCAGGAGGCAGGCTCAGACCGTGTTAGGCCCAGTATGGATTGCACGTGATTGCACAAAAGTGAGAAAGGGTACCGTATCCCCGGATAACATGTATGGATAGCGTACACATTCAAAATATATGTCTATACATCAGGAGGCAGGCTCAGACGGTGTCAGGCACAGTATGGATTTGACGGCCCAGATTACACAGCGGAGGAGCAGGGAGAGGTAAAGATTGCAAATGCTGGGGCCCTGCCCAAGCAAGGGGGGCCCACTCGTGGGAGTCGGTACTGGCACTGGGCCCCTCATAGTATGGCGGTGTGTCTGACGGCGGGTGTGCACCACCACCGTCAGAGACACTTGATTGCACTATGAGGGACCCTGTGCCAGTGCCCGCGCCCAAGAGTCGGACTACCCACCTGTCCAAGGCAACGGCACTCGCACGGTGTCGTGCGCTAGGTGGTGACCCCGGCCATGGGGGGGAAGCAGCACAGTTGGGGAGTTTTAGAAAGTGGCATATGTTGATGTTGGACATTCAGCTGATGCAAAAGGCGAAATAGGTCAAGTCCCAGGAAGAGGTGGACCAAAGCAAGCCATTTTTCTGTCACCCTATGTGTCATCAGGGGAAGGTGGGACAAAATCCTTGGAAACCAATGGATGGTTCATTTTAATGAAGGTTAGATCATCCACATTTTGGGTTGACAGACGGGTCCTTTTTTCTGTCAGGATTGATCCAGCTGCACTGAAGACTCTTTCCGATAGCACACTTGCAGCTGGGCAAGCGAGCTCCTGTAAGGCATATTGGGCCAATTCAGGCCAGGTGTCCAGTTTAGCGGCCCAATAGTCAAAGGGGAATGACCTGTGTGGGAGAACATCGATATGGGAGGAAAAGTAGTTTGTAACCATGGTTGACAACTGCTGTCTCCTGTCACTTTCCATCGATGCAGTATTACCAGTTGTGTGAGCGGTACTTGAAAAATCAGTCCACAACATTGTCATGAAACCCCTGTCTCCAACGCCACTTCTGCTGTGTGCACCATGAACACCTCTGCCAAGCTGCCCCCAGCCCGTACGGCTCGTGTGAGAGCCATCACCGCTGCTGTGTGCTGGGAATGCCTCAAGCAACCGATTTACCAGAGTTGCTTGTTTATTAGCCAATATTAGGTCAAGGTTCTCCTGTGGCATGATGTTTTGTAATTTGCCTTTATAGCTTGGATCCAGGATGCTGGCCAACCAGTAGTCGTCATCGTTCATCATTTTGGCAATGCGGGGGTCCCTTTTTAGGATCTGCAAGGCATAACCTGACATGTGGGCCAATGTTCCCGGTGTCAATGATGCACTGCGAGTGCTGGGTGGAGGAGCACTTTCTGGCAAATCCACATCCCTCCAGTCACGCACAAACCCTGTACCAGACCTTGCCACGCCAACATTTTCACTTGCCCCACGAGATGCATCCTCCTCCCCTAAGTAATCATCCCCATCATCATCCTCCAACTCCTCTTCTTCCTCCACCTCGTCCAGGAGAGGTCCCTGAGCAGACAATGGCTGAATGTCATCAAGGATTCCCTCCTCCTCTTCCTCCTCATCAACATTGGCTGCAGACGCCTGCTCCTTAAGGTGCGTCAAAGTTTGCATGAGCAGATGCATAAGTGGGATGCTCATGCTTAGGATGGCGTCGTCTGCGCTTACCAGCCGTGTGCATTCCTCAAAACACTGAAGGACTTTACAGAGGTCTTTCAGCTTCGACCACTGCACACCTGTCAACTCCATGTCTGCTCTCAAAGTGCCTGGCCGTGTATCCTCCCACAAATGCATTATGGCCTGCCTCTGCTCGCACAGCCGCTCCACCATGTGCAGGGTGGAGTTCCACCTTGTTGCAATGTCGATAATGAGGCAGTGGTTGGGAAGGTGGAGCAATCGCTGCAGCTTCTGCATACGAGCGGAGTGTACAGGCGACCGGCGGATGTGCGCGCACAGTCTTCGCACCTTCTGGAGCAGGGCTGTTAACTCCGGATAATTTTTGAGGAAGCACTGCACCACCAGGTTCAAGGTGTGAGCCAAGCAAGGTATGTGGCTGAGTTTTGAAAGGGCTATGGCTGCCACAAAATTACGGCCGTTATCACTAACTACCTTGCCTGCCTCAAGATGTACACTGCCCAGCCATGACTCTTGTCGCTTCAAGTACTCGGCCAGCACCTCGGCGGTGTGTCTGTCGCCCAAACACATCATCTGCAACACAGCCTGCTGACGCTTTCCACTAGCTGCTCGATAGGGGGACACCTCGTGTGCAACAGTGGCAGCTGCAGATGGAGTGCTCGTACGACTGCGCTCTGTGGACGAGCTTTCGCTTCTGGAGGAGGAGGGTCGAACGCCTACAGCCAACTGTTTCCTATACCGTGGGCTAGGCAGCACTGTCCCACCACCGCTGTCCCCTGTGTACCCTGCATCCACCACATTAACCCAGTGCGCAGTGATGGACACGTAACGGCCCTGGCCATGCCGACTGGACCATGCATCAGTTGTGAGGTGCACCTTTCCACTCACTGACTGCTTGAGTGCATGGACAATGCGGTCTTTTACATGATGGTGGAGGGCTGGGATGGCTTTGCGAGAGAAGAAGTGGCGACTGGGTAGGTCATAGCGTGGTACTGCATAGGCCATGAGTTCGCGGAAAGCTGCGCTTTCCACCAACCGATAGGGCATCATCTCAAACAAGATTAGTTTGGCAATGTGGGCGTTCAAACCCAGTGTACGCGGATGAGAGACTGAGTACTTTCTTGACCTACTCATAGTGTCTGGGAGGGTGAGCTGGACTAGAGAGCTGCATATGATGGAAGTAGCGGTGGACAGGGCGGACTGAGAGACCCAACTTTAAAATGCTGTAACGGAAACAAAAAAAATCAAAATAAATCCAGATTGCTCATGAGTCCATTCAAGTAACTAAATAATATATTGCATTGCAAAACAAGACCATGCAAAAAAGATTTCATGGGTGGTCCTCAAAGTTTTCAGGCGCCCCTCATAAGTTTTTTGCGGGACGAGTTGAGGTTTTTATTAGTACCATTTTTGGGCACATGACATTTTTTGATTGCTTTTTATTCCGATTTTTGGAAGGGAGAATGAACAAAAACCAACAATTCCTGAATTTCTTTTGGAGGGGGGCTTTATGCCATTCCGCGTGTGGTAAAATTGATAAAGCACTTTTATTCTTCGGGTCAGTACGATTACAGCGATACCTCATTGATATTTTTTGTTTTGGAGCTTTTATACAATAAAAGCTATTTCATAGAAAAAATAATTATTTTTGCATCCCTTTATTCTAAGAGCTATAACTTTTTTAATTTTCTGGTGATGGAGCTATATGGTGGCTTGTTTTTTGCAGGACAAGATGACGTTTTCAGCAGTACTACGTTTATTTATATCAGTCTTTATGATCGTATGTTATTCCACTTTTTGTTCGACAGTATGATGATGAAGCATTGTTTTTTTGCCTTGTTTTTTTTATGGTGTTCACAAAAAGAGGTTAACTAGTGGGTCAGTTTTATAGGTTGGGTCGTTATGGACGCGGCAATACAAAATATGCGCACTTTTACTGTTTAGATTTTTTTATTTAAATATTTATTTATTGCTGGAATAAATATTGATTTTTTATTTTTATCATTTATTATTTTTTTTAAATATTTTTACAATTATTTTAATTTTTTTTTGTCTAATTCTTAGTTTGACACTTTGTCCCACAATGCTAAACTCATTTTGTGCAGCCTGATCGCTTTTATAGCATGCAGAGCTGCATGCTATAGAAGCTGTCAGCGCTGCAGCTTCTGTGCACTGACCTGTGAGAGTTCCTGACATGCACTACGCATGATAGGAAGTCTCTCAGGCCTGGAGACCCAGATGTCATCATGACGACATCTGGTCTCCATGGCAGCGATTGTGACCCCGCGTCATGCCGCGGGGTCTCTGATCCAAAGGCAGAGGGGCTGTCACAGCTGACAGCCCCTCTGCCTGCTCCCATAACACTGCAATCATGTTTGATCGCAGTGTGCCGGGGGTTAAAGTGCCAGGAGAGGTCCATGAGACTCAGCTGACACCCGTCCGCGATCAGCCACGCTCCCCCCATGAGCCCTCATGATGTACTATCCCATCCATGGGCATTAAGGCTCAAGGCACATGGACGGGATAGTACGTCATATGGCAGAAAGGGGTTAAAAGATATTCAGTAAGATATTGCTTCTGTAGGAGGTTCTTGGGGGAAAATAGGACCCATAGCAAAAAATGAGCACTAAAACTGGATTAGACTACCGCTGATGTCAGTGAGGCTGCACAGACTCCCCGCCTGACTTGAGGTGAACTCACCAGCATGGGAAAATGTTCAGAAACTTTCCCACGCTAGTCAGTTCATCTCCAGTCAGCTGGGGAGGCTGCTCAGGCAGCTTCTCAGTCATTCTTCCGTGGTTTACAGCCGGCCGGTCCCATTAGCACCGGTATCGGTTGTAAACTATTTAACCCCTTCAGATGGATTGCGGCATGGGACTTGACTGTACGGCAGACAGATATGGGATATTGCTGCTTTTTTATTTTTAATTTTTTACCCCTTTCTGACTAGTGGATTAATAATGGATAGGTGTCTTATTGACACCTCTCCATTATTAACCAGGCATAATGTCACCTTACAATAGCAAGGTGACATTAACCCCTTATTACCCCATATGCTACTCACTACAGGGCAATGGGAAGAGAGCAGGAAAGTGCCAGAATTGGCTCCTCTTACAGAGGCGCCTTTTCTGGGGTGGATGGGGGCAGATTTTTTTTAGCCAGGGGCAGCCCAAAAACAATGGTCCCTCTCTTGACTATTAATATCTGCCCTCAGTCACTGGCTTGCCCTCTCTGGCAGAGAAAATTGGGCGGGAGCCCACACCAGTTTTTTCTGTGAATTAATTAATTTACACCTACACATAATTTAATTTACCTGCACATCGCGCTGCTGTGGGAGTCTCAGGGAAGTACTCAGGGAGCCCCCTCCCTGCCAATGCTTCCCTAAACCCCCGGTACACTGCGATCGTGTTTGATCGCAGTGTGCCAGGGGATAACATGTTGGGGCCGGTCGGTGACCGCCCCTGACACATAGTGCTGGGTGTCAGCTGTGATAATCAGCTGACACCCGGCCACGATCAGCTGCGCTCCCCCCGTGAGCGCAGCTGATCACGCTAGACGTACTATTCCGTCCATGGGACTTAGGTCCCAGGTCACATGGACGGAATAGTATGTCTAATGTAGGAAAGGGGTTAAAGAAATAATAGTTTTTTGTATAATTTTTTTATAAGATTATTGTAATATCTATAATAAAAAATGTTCTCATATATTTTTATACAATTCTGATCGTGTTGCTACTTCATTGTCGCTATTGGTTTAATTGTTGTTGGATATGAAGAGGATCATTGTTTATTCTGTAAGGACTTGATTTTTGGTTTCGTATTCGCCCTTGTCACCAATGTTGTCAGAAAAAACAGACTTGTCTCTGAATGTATTGCATGAACTCTCAGTTAGGTTATAGTGGGTATGCTTGTGATCCATGAAAAATGTAAGGGAATTAAGTGAAATTCAGAAGGAACGAAAGGTAAAAACAAAAATCTAAATCTATAGGGGTGTTGTATAATACAATACAGCACAGATTAAGCTAAAAGAAATTGGATGTAGGGGTTCGGACAACCTCTTTAATGAAAAGCAACTTTCTTTTTAACTTTGTGATGTCCCATTTGCCTGTTGTTACTCTCAATTTTAACTAAAATTACAACTGGGTTTTACCCTTTGCCTTTTCAAAGTGGTGTATCCCTAGCCACTTTGACTCTTTCATCACTGATTTGACTGCATAAGAGTAGGTAGGGACGTGCAATGTTCAGTGTTCGGAAGAGAGAGCGAGTCCCAAAGTTTGGGTTCTGCCTTGTTTTCATTAGTATTTAGGCTCTGATTCAAGTTTGGGTCCAGTTCTGGTACCCAAACCGAACTTTAGAATAAAGTTTGTGTCGGGTACAAGAACTCAAACTTCCATGGGTCCTCTCATCTCAACTGGTGTTACCTTCAGCTGGTAACATAAAGTAGTTGAAGGTATTGTCTACTAGAGTTGAGCGACTTTTGGTTTTTTAGGGTCGAGTTTCGTTTCGTGAAACCCGACTTTTCCAAAAGTCGGGTCGAGCAAGATCGGCCGATTATAGGGAAAAGTCGGGGTCGTCCCGAAACACGAAACCCAATGTAAGTCAATGGGGAATAAAAGTCGGCAGTGAGAGGAGGACAGGAAACACACCTACAGTGCCCATTTGAATGCCAAAAGCATCAATTCTTCTTACTTAAGCTTGTCAACCTTAATTAACTTCATAATACAAGTTACACACTGAAAAATGGGGGTTATTTGGCTAAAGTTGTGGGGGGGTAGGGCTGACTCCAGGTTTTCATGTGCCCTGGGCGAAAGAGCGCCCCTTTAACACATACCACAACTCATCATGCTCCGATACGGCAGAGAAATAGCGGTATAGTACAATGAAAAATACTTCACTTTTTACATCTCATGACGAGGCCCATCTATTTCTCCATACAGAATCATTGGTCCCATATAATGTTTGAAACAGTATATGATGAGCTCCACATAATGCTACAGTATATGTTGGTCCCCATGGATGAAGCTCCACTGTCTTATGGGCCCAAATAATGCTCCAAACATAATGGGCCCCATTTCTAATGCTCTAGTGTATAATGGGCCCTGTAAATGCTGCTCCAGTGTCTGATGTCCACCTTTGGAATGTTCCAGTGTATGGTGGGCCCCATCTATCATTCTCCAGAGTATAGTGCTCCCCAAAAGTTGCTGTCCCAACATTGAAAACAATCAAATAAGTCTCCTCGCTAGGGAATCCCTGTACTAGTCTGGACTCCTCGTCATCCCCATCTTCCATCTCACTGCACAGTATTTCAACCTTGCAAGTGCTGTGATCCTGAGCAAGCAGGGGGGGCCCACTCGTTGGCGACGGCACTGGCACAGGGCCCCTGATAGTACGGTGGTGTGTCTGATGGCGGGTGGGCCAAACCTGCACTTTCATCTGCAGCTTCCTCTTTGTCACCGTGTAAGATGGAAGTGTATATGGGAAGGGTAACCTGAATTTCATCAGGGTCAGATTCAGGCCGGGTAGCGTGCGAGGGGAATGTAGTGTTCTGGGTCAATGTACCACCAGATTCATCGAGCAGTGGCTGGGCATCAGTGCACTTGTGTCGCCCCCAGGAGTACGGTCGCCACAGTGGCATTACCTTCCTCCTAGGGAGTGTGATGTCATGCTTGGGAGCAACGAAGGATCTCTCTAGCAGGTTAACTGATTGGGCGGCGTTATTCCCACGAGTCATGACCCTCCAAACAGCGTTCATGAAGGCAAAGTGTTTGTTTTACGTGGGCAGTATGGTTGCAAAGCTGAACCTTAAAGGAATGTCCAGAAGGGCACCACCAGGAGTGGAGCCTACGGTTAAATTCGACTCCACCTGGGAAACCTCAACCATTCCAGCTACAGAACAGATGCACACATTGCAAGCTTAATTCCGTTAAAGAACGAGACTCCGTCATGCCCCGCGGTCCGAGTCCGGCTTACTAGAGGGACACGTGAGGCTCTGGCACATGAGATTGTCCAATAACTGGTGTGTCATGCCCTTACATGTCCGTGGCTGCATGTGCGCTACACTGAAAAGGCCAGCGTTTGTCGCTTACAGGTGCAGATAACCCGCTGAACAATGTTAGTGATGGGGATCACTGATTACAATTATTACCCACGAACGATGATTTCCCAGTAAGTGCAGGTCAACCACAGTTCCGGAATTAGGCCTAACCGTCATTCCTGAAAAAATGAAAAACTTACGTGTGCAAACCACAGGTGCTGTAGCTTGCTTAACAGCTCGCCAGCCGTTCTCACGCCCAATATGGATTACACGTGATTGCACAAAGGTGAGAAAGGGTACCGTATCCCCGGATAACATGTATGGATAGCGTACACATTCAAACTATATGTCTATACATCAGGAGGCAGGCTCAGACAGTGTTAGGCCCAGTATGGCTTGCACGTGATTGCACAAAGGTGAGAAAGGGTACCGTATCCCCGGATAACATGTATGGATAGCGTACACATTCAAAATATATGTCTATACATCAGGAGGCAGGCTCAGACGGTGTTAGGCCCAGTATGGATTGCACGTGATTGCACAAAGGTAAGAAAGGGTACCGTATCCCCGGATAACATGTATGGATAGCGTACACATTCAAAATATATGTCTATACATCAGGAGGCAGGCTCAGATGGTGTTAGGCCCAGTATGGCTTGCACGTGATTGCACGAAGGTGAGAAAGGGTACCGTATCCCCGGATAACATGTATGGATAGCGTACACATTCAAAATATATGTCTATACATCAGGAGGCAGGCTCAGACGGTGTTAGGCCCAGTATGGATTGCAAGTGATTGCACAAAGGTGAGAAAGGGTACCGTATCCCAGGATAACATGTATGGATAGCGTACACATTCAAAATATATGTCTATACATCAGGAGGCAGGCTCAGACGGTGTTAGGCCCAGTATGGCTTGCACGTGATTGCACAAAGGTGAGAAAGGGTACCGTATCCCCGGATAACATGTATGGATAGCGTACACATTCAAAATATATGTCTATACATCAGGAGGCAGGCTCAGACGGTGTTAGGCCCAGTATGGCTTGCACGTGATTGCACAAAGGTGAGAAAGGGTACCGTATCCCAGGATAACATGTATGGATAGCGTACACATTCAAAATATATGTCTATACATCAGGAGGCAGGCTCAGACGGTGTTAGGCCCAGTATGGCTTGCAAGTGATTGCACAAAGGTGAGAAAGGGTACCGTATCCCCGGATAACATGTATGAATAGCGTACACATTCAAAATATATGTCTATACATCAGGAGGCAGGCTCAGACGGTGTTAGGATTGCACGTGATTGCACAAAGGTGAGAAAGGGTACCGTATCCCCGGATAACATGTATGGATAGCGTACACATTCAAAATATATGTCTATACATCAGGAGGCAGGCTCAGACGGTGTCAGGCACAGTATGGATTGCACGTGATTGCACAAAGGTGAGAAAGGGTACCGTATCCCCGGATAACATGTATGGATAGCGTACACATTCAAAATATATGTCTATACATCAGGAGGCAGGCTCAGACCGTGTTAGGCCCAGTATGGATTGCACGTGATTGCACAAAGGTGAGAAAGGGTACCGTATCCCCGGATAACATGTATGGATAGCGTACACATTCAAAATATATGTCTATACATCAGGAGGCAGGCTCAGACGGTGTCAGGCACAGTATGGATTTGACGGCCCAGATTACACAGCGGAGGAGCAGGGAGAGGTAAAGATTGCAAATGCTGGGGCCCTGCCCAAGCAAGGGGGGCCCACTCGTGGGAGTCGGTACTGGCACTGGGCCCCTCATAGTACGGCGGTGTGTCTGACGGCGGGTGTGCACCACCACCGTCAGAGACACTTGATTGCACTATGAGGGACCCTGTGCCAGTGCCCGCGCCCAAGAGTCGGACTACCCACCTGTCCAGGGCAACGGCACTCGCACGGTGTCGTGCGCTAGGTGGTGACCCCGGCCATGGGGGGGGAAGCAGCACAGTTAGGGAGTTTTAGAAAGTGGCATATGTTGATGTTGGACATTCAGCTGATGCAAAAGGCGAAATAGGTCAAGTCCCAGGAAGAGGTGGACCAAAGCAAGCCATTTTTCTGTCACCCTATGTGTCATCAGGGGAAGGTGGGACAAAATCCTTGGAAACCAATGCATGGTTCATTTTAATGAAGGTTAGATCATCCACATTTTGGGTTGACAGATGGGTCCTTTTTTCTGTCAGGATTGATCCAGCTGCACTGAAGACTCTTTCCGATAGCACACTTGCAGCTGGGCAAGCGAGCTCCTGTAAGGCACATTGGGCCAATTCAGGCCAGGTGTCCAGTTTAGCGGCCCAATAGTCAAAGGGGAATGACCTGTGTGGGAGAACATCGATATGGGAGGAAAAGTAGTTTGTAACCATGGTTGACAACTGCTGTCTCCTGTCACTTTCCATCGATGCAGTATTACCAGTTGTGTGAGCGGTACTTGAAAAATCAGTCCACAACATTGTCATGAAACCCCTGTCTCCAACGCCACTTCTGCTGTGTGCACCATGAACACCTCTGCCAAGCTGCCCCCAGCCCGTACGGCTCGTGTGAGAGCCATCACCGCTGCTGTGTGCTGGGAATGCCTCAAGCAACCGATTTACCAGAGTTGCTTGTTTATTAGCCAATATTAGGTCAAGGTTCTCCTGTGGCATGATGTTTTGTAATTTGCCTTTATAGCTTGGATCCAGGATGCTGGCCAACCAGTAGTCGTCATCGTTCATCATTTTGGCAATGCGGGGGTCCCTTTTTAGGATCTGCAAGGCATAACCTGACATGTGGGCCAATGTTCCCGGTGTCAATGATGCACTGTGAGTGCTGGGTGGAGGAGCACTTTCTGGCAAATCCACATCCCTCCAGTCACGCACAAACCCTGTACCAGACCTTGCCACGCCAACATTTTCACTTGCCCCACGAGATGCATCCTCCTCCCCTAAGTAATCATCCCCATCATCATCCTCCAACTCCTCTTCTTCCTCCACCTCGTCCAGGAGAGGTCCCTGAGCAGACAATGGCTGAATGTCATCAAGGATTCCCTCCTCCTCTTCCTCCTCATCAACATTGGCTGCAGACGCCTGCTCCTTAAGGTGCGTCAAAGTTTGCATGAGCAGATGCATAAGTGGGATGCTCATGCTTAGGATGGCGTCGTCTGCGCTTACCAGCCGTGTGCATTCCTCAAAACACTGAAGGACTTTACAGAGGTCTTTCAGCTTCGACCACTGCACACCTGTCAACTCCATGTCTGCTCTCAAAGTGCCTGGCCGTGTATCCTCCCACAAATGCATTATGGCCTGCCTCTGCTCGCACAGCCGCTCCACCATGTGCAGGGTGGAGTTCCACCTTGTTGCAATGTCGATAATGAGGCAGTGGTTGGGAAGGTGGAGCAATCGCTGCAGCTTCTGCATACGAGCGGAGTGTACAGGCGACCGGCGGATGTGCGCGCACAGTCTTCGCACCTTCTGGAGCAGGGCTGTTAACTCCGGATAATTTTTGAGGAAGCACTGCACCACCAGGTTCAAGGTGTGAGCCAAGCAAGGTATGTGGCTGAGTTTTGAAAGGGCTATGGCTGCCACAAAATTACGGCCGTTATCACTAACTACCTTGCCTGCCTCAAGATGTACACTGCCCAGCCATGACTCAGTTTGTCGCTTCAAGTACTCGGCCAGCACCTCGGCGGTGTGTCTGTCGCCCAAACACATCATCTGCAACACAGCCTGCTGACGCTTTCCACTAGCTGCTCGATAGGGGGACACCTCGTGTGCAACAGTGGCAGCTGCAGATGGAGTGCTCGTACGACTGCGCTCTGTGGACGAGCTTTCGCTTCTGGAGGAGGAGGGTCGAACGCCTACAGCCAACTGTTTCCTATACCGTGGGCTAGGCAGCACTGTCCCACCACCGCTGTCCCCTGTGTACCCTGCATCCACCACATTAACCCAGTGCGCAGTGATGGACACGTAACGGCCCTGGCCATGCCGACTGGACCATGCATCAGTTGTGAGGTGCACCTTTCCACTCACTGACTGCTTGAGTGCATGGACAATGCGGTCTTTTACATGATGGTGGAGGGCTGGGATGGCTTTGCGAGAGAAGAAGTGGCGACTGGGTAGGTCATAGCATGGTACTGCATAGGCCATGAGTTCGCGGAAAGCTGCGCTTTCCACCAACCGATAGGGCATCATCTCAAACAAGATTAGTTTGGCAATGTGGGCGTTCAAACCCAGTGTACGCGGATGAGAGACTGAGTACTTTCTTGACCTACTCATAGTGTCTGGGAGGGTGAGCTGGACTAGAGAGCTGCATATGATGGAAGTAGCGGTGGACAGGGCGGACTGAGAGAGGGTTGATGATGGTGATGGAGTTGGTGTTCTTTCTGATGGCCTAGATTCAGTATTTCGTTGATATAACAGTGGGATTCCCTGACTGCTGTGGCCTTGCAACGACACCTCAGCATTTGCTGCTGTGCTAACCGGTGGGCTTACAGTGGGGGAAACAATGTAGCATTGTTGACTACCTTCTTTGTGATCAGTTGCACATGTGGCACTTAAGGTTTGGTGTTGTGTCCACGCTTGCAAGTGCATGCTGGTTAAATGTCTAAGCATGCAACTGGTATTCAAATTTTTCAGATTTTTCCCTCGGCTAAAGGTCTTTGCGCACTTCTTACAGATAACCTTGGCCTGATCATGAGGATTTTGTTCAAAAAAGTGCCACACTGCACTCTTCCTACTTTGGCAGACATTTTGCGGCCTAGCACGCTGTGATCTTTTGACCGTCTGGACAAGCTGTCCAGCAACTCTTTTGATTTTTGGAACCTGTCTTTGGAGTGCTCCGGGCCTGCCAGATAACAGCTGTTGCGATGTCGATGTCTGCTGTGGATGCTCCTCCTCATCTGAGCTATTGGAAGCAGCACCCTCTTTCCCCAATGGATGCCAATCTGGGTCAACAACTGGGTCATCCATCACCTCCTCTTCAATGTCATGTGCACCTTCCTCTGTGTCACCGTGTATGGTGGTATAGTGTGCGGGAAGGGGCACCTGAGTCTCATCAGGGTCAGAATCAGGCTCTGTACACTGCGAGGACAATGTAGTGCTCTGAGTGAATGTACCAGCATAATCATCTATCAGCGGCTGTGCATCAGTGCACTCCATGTCAGATTCATCTTGGCCTGGGTAATTCACCATTTCACTTGATAATCCAGGCATGGTATGTGAAAACAGCTCCATGGAGTAATCAGTAGTATGGCCTGCGTCATCCTTCAATCTTGGTTGGGGTGAAGGACACAAGGAAAGGTGTGGTTCATGAACATGAGCCTCCAATGACGACTCAGTGCTTTTAATTTTTACAACTTCAGAAGAGGAGGCGATAGAGCTGGAGGCTGAGTCAGCAATGTAAGACAAAACTTTTTCCTGAAGCTCTGGCTTTAAAAGCGGTTTGCCAACTCCTAGAAAACTAAGCCTTCGAGGCCTTGTGGAGCCAGACGATGACGCAGGCTCAACACCTCCTGCATTCGGTCCTATTTTGCTTTTGCCACTACCATCAGATCCACCACCAACACCATCATTACCAGCTGCCAACCCCCGCCCAATTCCACGGCCTCTTCCACCAGCCTTCCTCATTTTTGGTAGAAATGTAGACAAAATCCAACAAACTATATAGTAATGTAAAACAAGGTACAAGGTGTCTGTAGGACAGGGGAGATTTTGAATTTCTGCAGACACTTGTGGACACTGGACACTTTTGGATTGTGTGAGGCCCACTGAATATCAGAGCGCTATGTCACAGGCTCGATGGCACAGGTGTGAAAAAAGTGACTACAGGATAAGGGAGATTTTGAATTTCTGCAGACACTAGTGGACACTGGACACTTTTGGATTGTGTGAGGCCCACTGAATATCAGAGCGCTATGTCACAGGCTCGATGGCACAGGTGTGAAAAAAGTGACTACAGGATAAGGGAGATTTTGAATTTCTGCAGACACTAGTGGACACTGGACACTTTTGGATGGTGTGAGGCCCACTGAATATCAGAGCGCTATGTCACAGGCTCGATGGCACTGGTGTGAAAAAAGTGACTAAAGGATAAGAGAGATTTCAAATTTCTGCAGACACTAGTGGACACTGGACACTTTTGGATTGTGTGAGCCCACTGAATATCAGAGCGCTATGTCACAGGCTCGATGGCACAGGTGTGAAAAAAGTGACTACAGGATAAGGGAGATTTTGAATTTCTGCAGACACTAGTGGACACTGGACACTTTTGGATTGTGTGAGGCCCACTGAATATAAGAGCGCTATGTCACAGGCTCGATGGCACAGGTGTGAAAAAAGTGACTACAGGATAAGGGAGATTTTGAATTTCTGCAGACACTAGTGGACACTGGACACTTTTGGATTGTGTGAGGCCCGCTGAATATCAGAGCGCTATGTCACAGGCTCGATGGCACAGGTGTGAAAAAAGTGACTACACGATAAGGGAGATTTTGAATTTCTGCAGACACTAGTGGACACTGGACACTTTTGGATTGTGTGAGGCCCACTGAATATCAGAGCGCTATGTCACAGGCTTGATGGCACAGGTGTGAAAAAAGTGACTACAGGATAAGGGAGATTTTGAATTTCTGCAGACACTAGTGGACACTGGACACTTTTGGATTGTGTGAGGCCCACTGAATATCAGAGCGCTATGTCACAGGCTCGATGGCACAGGTGTGAAAAAAGTGACTACAGGATAAGGGAGATTTTGAATTTCTGCAGACACTAGTGGACACTGAACACTTTTGGATTGTGTGAGGCCCACTGAATATCAGAGCGCTATGTCACAGGCTCGATGGCACAGGTGTGAAAAAAGTGACTACAGGATAAGGGAGATTTTGAATTTCTGCAGACACTAGTGGACACTGGACACTTTTGGATTGTGTGAGGCCCACTGAATATCAGAGCTCTATGTCACAGGCTCGATGGCACAGGTGTGAAAAAAGTGACTACAGGATAAGGGAGATTTTGAATTTCTGCAGACACTAGTGGACACTGGACACTTTTGGATTGTGTGAGTCCCACTGAATATCAGAGCGCTATGTCACAGGCTCGATGGCACAGGTGTGAAAAAAGTGACTACAGGATAAGGGAGATTTTGAATTTCTGCAGACACTAGTGGACACTGGACACTTTTGGATTGTGTGAGGCCCACTGAATATCAGAGCGCTATGTCACAGGCTCGATGGCACAGGTGTGAAAAAAGTGACTACAGGATAAGGGAGATTTTGAATTTCTGCAGACACTAGTGGACACTGGACACTTTTGGATTGTGTGAGGCCCACTGAATATCAGAGCGCTATGTCACAGGCTCGATGGCACATGTGTGAAAAAAGTGACTACAGGATAAGGGAGATTTTGAATTTCTGCAGACACTAGTGGACACTGGACACTTTTGGATTGTGTGAGGCCCACTGAATATCAGAGTGCTATATCACAGGCTCAATGGCACAGGTGTGAAAAAAGTGACTACAGGATAAGGGAGATTTTGAATTTCTGCAGACACTAGTGGACACTGGACACTTTTGGATTGTGTGAGGCCCTCTGACGCTGTATGGTGTGAAAAAATGCACGCTCAGTACCTCAGCAGGACAAAAAAAAAAATTGGGATTGCTTTTAAAAAAGCAGTTTGCAGAGCAGTGGGTAAACAGCAATGCAGCTATCAGGAAGCCTTAGAAGGCAGCCTAACAACCAACACCGCTGATCCACCACAATATAGCCTCCCCTTGCACTGCACACACAGTGACTGGTGTGTTGTACAGGCAAAATCACTAGCAGCAGAAGCAGTTTTTTTTTCTTCTTCCCTGCCTAACGCTCTCCCTACAGAATCAGCAACCTCTCCCTATGCTAAGATCGGCAGAAGTAAGATGGCGGTCGGCGTGCACGCCCTTTTATAACCCTTGTGACGCCCACCAAAGCAAGCCAATAACTTGCATGCCCTTCTAAAAGATGGTGGTGACCCCTGTCTATGTCATCACGTTGCCCACAGTGTCCGTGGATCCTGATTGGCTGAAAAAGAGCGCAAAACAAACTTTTGAAACGCGACTTTGGCGCGTAAGTCGCCGACCTCGTGGCCGACCTCATCCTAGGATCGGGTTTCGTTTCATGAAACCCGACTTTGCCAAAAGTCGGCGACTTTTGAAATTTTTCGACCCGTTTCGCTCAACTCTATTGTCTACTACTTTCATATTGATGACCTTAGCTCATGTGGCTGAGCTATCTTAAGCTAGCTCATCAACTTAATTGACTAATCAAAACTTTTGCTAATAGAGAATAACCAAAGGCCATAATCATAAATCTATATATAATTTTACAAATTACAATATACAAAAGCAGAAGACTAAAAAAAACATCAAAGCACTCCATAAAACCAGAAAAAAAAGGCAGTGTGGCCAATGGTAAATCACATCATGGAAAAAAACTATGGTAACTTAATAACTTAATAAGAAAGTGGTTTGGGAGGGGGAAGTGTAAAAAATGGCACAAAATGACAAGTATGATCAGGAAACCAGAGACATGATTATATGTAGAGATTACATAATAGTCAAGATAAAAATGTTAATTCATAGAATGACCCTTCACAAAAACTTCAAATAATAAATATGCATAAATGGTAATAAATGAACACAAGTAAACCCTCAAAGCTATTAAAGTTCAATAGTGCAATAACACCCATACTCACCAGCAAACGCCACTGTAAATGCACCAGTTAACAGAACACCCTACACAGCAACCCGAAGTGAGTTTCACCTTAGCTTTGTCAGAGGGTTTGGAAGTACAGTGCTGCTCACCATTATTGGCACCCTTTCATTTTGTTCATAGACTGTACATCATCTTCAGGAATAAATATAAATGTACCAAAGTTGTATCCTCAAGACTTAATGGTCCAAAGTAATACAATGATAAAAGATTGTTTTTCAACTTACATATTGCAATTTCAAAAAAGAAACAGAATAAACATCATGTGCAGCAATAAATGCACCCCTAATTAATACTTGGTTGCACCCCCTATGGCATTGATGACAGCCTGCAAATGTTTCTTGTAGCCATCTAAAAGCTTCTTGCATTTCTCAGCTGGTGTTTTCTCCCAGTCTTCCTTTGCAGTTTTTTCCAGCCGTTGAATGTTTGAAGGGTTCTTTTTCCCAATGGCAAATTTCAGCTCACCCTAAAGATTGAAGTCAAGATTAGTGATGAGCGTACTTGCTCGCCACTACTCATTACTCGCCTGAGTATCATGGTACTCCGTGTACTCGGCAAGCACCGAGCATTTCCGGGATTACTCGGCAGGAATTCGGGTCTCCACCCAGCTTTTTTGGCAGACTTTAGAGACCCAATCACACTGCAGTGATTGTCTGCCAGGCAATGAAAAGCCGCAGCCATCTTTGTTGTGGTTGTGCAGTGATTGGCTGGCCACACAGCATCATCAGGGGTATAAGAGGCTGGACGCCGCCCTGCTCGGCACATTCAGCTCCGGATTGAGATAGTGTAGGTAGAGCTGCTGCTGAGATAGGGTCAGAATTGGGGATTTATTAGTCAGTGTGGGGTCTACCATCCTAACCTACTCAGCTAAACCAACAGCCCTTCTAAGGACTAATTCTTGATTATATAAGTTCCAGTATTAGGTAGGCAGGGTAGTGTACGTCACTCTATGCACATCAGTGCAAGGCCTGCAGGCACTGTATATGTGTATATAGATATCATTGCATACATCAAGAGGGTCCATTCCCTTTGTGTGTTATGGTGCTGCTGCTGCTACCTGTAGGATATATAGCTAGCCCCAGGTGTAATTGGAATACAGGCCACACATTTTTTGGTGTGGTATCTCTGTGCCAGCTCATATCTGTGCGTCCTCAAAGTTTGGCCAGTTTACGGCGGTTTTCTTTTTTGGTCCTGGGTGAAACTGTACTTATATATACCACTATTTAGCAAAAAAATAAAAAAAATACAGGCCACACATTTTTTGTGTGGTATCTCCGTGGCAGATCATATCTGTGTGTGCTCAAAGTTTGGTCAGTTTATGGCCTTTTTTTTGTCCTGGCTGTCACTGTACTTAAATACAACAGTATTTAGGCAAAAAACTAAAAAAATACAGCCCATACATTTGTTGTAGTGGTATCTCCATGCCAGCTCATATCTGTGTGTGTTCAAAGTTTGGCCAGTTTATGATGGTTTTATTTTTTTGTCCTGGTTGTCACTGTATTTACATACAGCAGTATATAGCCACAAAATAAAAAAAATACAGGCCACACATTTTTTGGTGTGGAATCTCCTCTGTGTGTGCGCAAAGAATGACCAGTTTAGGCCGGTTTACATTTTTGGTCCTGTGTGAAACTGTACTTATATAAACCACTATTTAGCAAAAAAAGACAAAAAAACACATTTGACGTAGTGGTATCTCCATGGCAACTCATAGCTGTGTGTGCTCAAAGTTTGGCCAGTTTACGGTGGTTTTCTTTTTTGTCCTGGGCGAAACTGTACTTATATACAGCACTATTTAGACACAAAAACAAACAAGAAAAAACATACATTTGTCATAGTGGTATCTCCATGCCAGCTCATATCTGTGCGTGCTCAAAGTTTGGCCAGTTTAAGCCGGTTTTCCCTTTTTTGTCCTGGGTGTCACAGTACTGATATACAACACTAGTTAACCCAAAAATAAAAAAAGGGCACACATTTGTCATAGTGTTATCACTGTGCCTGCTGATATCTGTGTGTGCTCAAAGGTTGGCCAGTTTAGTATGGTTTTCTTTTTTGGTCCTGGGTGAAACTGTACTGACTGTATATACAGCACTAGAGATGAGCGACTGCCTTTTTAAGGGTTGAATCGGGTTTCATGAAACCCGACTTTCGCAAGAGTCGGGTCGAACGAAATCGGCCGACTATAGGGAAAAGTCGGAGGCCGACTGAAACATGAAACCCAATGCAAGTTAATGGGGAAGCAAAGTCGGCAGGGAGTGGAGGACAGTAAACACACCTACAGTGCCCATTTCAATGCCAAAAACATCAATTCTTATTACTGAAGCTTGTCAACCTTAATTTACTTCATAATAATAGTTACGCATTGAAAACTGGGGGTTATTTGGCTAAAGTTGTGGGGGGGGTAGAGCTGGCTCCAGGTTTTCATGTGCCCTGGGCCAAAGAGTGTCAGTGCGTCCCTTTAACACATACCACAACTCATGATGCTCCGATACGGCACAGAAATATAGGTATAGTACAAAGACACATACTTCACTGCTTACATGACATGACTGATCTATTTTAAATTGTACAATAGCTCAAAAAAAGGACAGTATATTACTCCATACAGTATTATGGCCACCACATTGTGTACCATACAGAATAATGAGCCCCATATATTTCTCCATACAGAATAATTGGTCACATATAATGTTCCATACAGTAAATGATGAGCTCTACATAATGCTACAATATATGATGGTCCCCATGGACAATGCTCTAGTGTATTATGGGCCCAAATAATGATCCATATATAATGGGGCCCATTTGTAATGCTCCAGTGTATAATGTGCCCCATATATGCTGCTCCAGTGTCTGATCTGCCCCATTTAGAATGCTCCAGTGTATGATGGGCCCCATGGATGATGCTCCAGTGTCTTATGGGCCCAAATAATGCTCCATATATAATGGGCCCCATTTGTAATTCTCCAGTGTATAATGTGCCCCATAGATGCTGCTCCAGTGTCTGATCTGTCCCATTTATAATGCTCCAGTATATGATGGGCCCCATGAATGATGCTTCAGTGTCTTATGGGCCCAAATAATGCTCCATATATAATGGGCCCCATTTGTAATGCTCCAGTGTATAATGTGCCCCATATATGCTGCTCCAGTGTCTGATCTGCCCCATTTAGAATGCTCCAGTGTATGATGGGCCCCATGGATGATGCTCCAGTGTCTTATGGGCCCAAATAATGCTCCATATATAATGGGGCCCATTTGTAATGCTCCAGTGTATAATGTGCCCCATATATGCTGCTCCAGTGTCTGATCTGCCCCATTTAGAATGCTCCAGTATATGATGGGCCCCATGGCTGATGCTCCAGTGTCTTATGGGCACAAATAATGCTCCATATATAATGGGTCCCATTTGTAATGCTCCAGTGTATAATGTGCCCCATAGATGCTGCTCCAGTGTCTGATCTGCCCCATTTAGAATGCTCCAGTATATGATGGGCTCCATTTCTAATGCTCCAGTGTATAATGAGCCTCATAAATGCTGCTCCAGTGTCTGATGTCCCCCATTTGGAATGCTCCAGTATATGATGGGCCCCATTTTTAATTAACCCAGGCATGGTATGTGAATAGAGCTCCATGGAGTAATCTGAAGTGTGTGCTGCCGCATCCTTCACTTTTGGTGTGGGTGAAGGACACAAGGAAAGGGGTTGCTCCTGACCAGAAGCCTGCACTGACGGCTCAGTGCCTGCATTTTTTTAAACTTCAGAAGAGGAGGCGATAGAGCTGGAGGCTGTTTCAGCAATGTAAACCAAAAACAGTTCCTGATGCTCCGGCTTTAAAAGCAGTCTACCTACTCCCAGAAAAGGGAGCCTTACAGGCCTTCCAGAGCTACACCTTGATGCAGGCTCAACACCTCCTGCCTTAGCTGCTATTGTGTTTTTGGCACGACCAGCAGATGCACCAACACCACCATCAGTACCAGGACCCAAAATACCAGCAGATATATGGTACTGTATCAGAAGTGTACAGCTCTATACAGTCTAGGGATAACAGTAAATCTCCATATATATTTCATGAGTCATACACAGATGCTCACAGGCTCAGTATGGAGTACACAATAAAATAAAAAGTTGAAAAAGGGTACAGTATCACCAGATACAAGGTATATATAGTATAGTGTAAACATTAGGAATCTCCGTATATATTTCAGGAGGCAGACACAGACACTCTCAGGCCCAGTATGGATTACATAAGAATATGAAAAGCTGTAAATGGGTAATGTAACATAAGCGTACAGCTGTAAACAGTGTTGGGGTAATCTTAAATCTCCAAATATATTTCCGGAGTAACAGACAGACGTTCACAGGCTCATTATGGATTACACCATAATCTAAATAGCAAAAAAGGTTACTGTATCAGAAGCGTACAGCTGTATACAGTGTTGGCCAAATTTGATATATCAGTATATATTTCCGGAGTCACCCTCAGACGCTCACTCAATCTGGGTTTGACCATAATAAAAATTTTTGCAAAAAATGTACTGGATAACAAGATAGCAAGTGTATATATATTATAGGGTACAATTGAAATCTCTGTATACATAGTCCCATAGTCACTCTAAGATGCTTACTCAGTATGGATTTGACCATAATACTAAATGTCGAACAAAGGTACTGTATAACAAGATACAAGCTGTATCGAGTATAGGGTAAAAATTGGTATCACCGATTCACCGTATATATAGAAGGCATAAACCACACATGCTCACTCCCAATGGATGATACCGTAATAACAAATTTTTAACAAAGGTACTATATCAGCACATACCAGGTGTATCCAGTCTAGGGGAAATTGTAAATTTCCGTCTATACTTCCAGAGTCAGACACAGACACTCACAGGCTCACTATGTATTACACCAGAATTTAAAAAGTAGAAAAAGGTATTCGAAGCATACAACAGTATACAGTGTTGTGGTACTTTTAACTCTTCGCATATATTTCAATCTCAGTAAGCCAGTCCAGACTCTCCGCTACTGGAAACTACATGGATACAAGTACAGACGGAAAGTTGAGTGTTAGCAGAAATTTGGGAATTACTCATCGCGGGAAAACCTCCTGGAAGATGTTGCAGAGGCGATGCAGACCCTCAATTACTGTGTCTGTGGAGACAGCGAAAATGGTTCTTTGTGAATAAAGGATTGCTTTATTGCAGTAGAGTGGATCACATCACCGTTACTCGTCTCCATCAAATTGTGATCACAGGGAGAGATGTAGACATGGTCCTTACTGCCTATCATGATGTGTCTGGTAATTTTGGAGTGCAAAAGACAGAAACCACAGGCTGTAGGCGATTCTATTGGATTGGCATGAGAGGAGACATTGAAAAATGCTGGCAGGAATGTCACACGTTTGTGACTATCACAACTGTGAAAGGTGATCATAAAGCCCCACTGCATCCGCTTGTAAATTGACGTCCATTACAAATGGTAGCCATTGATCATCTGAAGGTAGAGGCCAGCAGGACAGGCCATAGCTACATCTTAACCATCATCGATCAATACACCAAATTTCTAGTGGCCGTCCCTGTGAAGGATTTAACAGCCCAGACTACACAGCAGTGAAGCAGGGAGTGGTAAGCATTGCAACTTGCAAGTGCTGTGGCCATAACCAAGCAGGGGGGGCACACTCGAGGTCGACGGTACTGGCACAGGGCCCCTCATAGTGCGCTGGTGTGTCTGACGGCGAGTGGGCCCCCCCACCATCAGAGACACTGTATTGTAATATGAGGTGCCCTGTGCCAGTGCCGTCAGCCATCAGTGGGCCCATCCACTTGTTCAGAGCAATGCCACCTGCCCGGGTTCATCAGGTGTTGACCCCAGCCCTTGGGGGGGGTGGGAAGCCCAGTTAGGAAAGTTTAAAAAATGGCATATGTTGATATGTAGGCTGGACATTCAGCTGCTGCAAATGGCGGAATTGGGCAAGTCCGAGGAAGAGGAGGATGAAAGCGAGGCAGTTTTCTGGCAAACTATGTGTCATCAGGGGAAGGTGGGACAAAATCCTTTGAAACCCATGCATGGTTCATTTTAATGAAGGTTAGATCATCCATATTTTGGGTCCACAGACGGGTCCTTTTTTCTGTCAGGATTGATCCAGCAGCACTGGAGACTCTTTCAGATAACACACTAGCAGCAGGGCAAGCGAGCTCCTGTAAGGCATAGTGTACCAATTCAGGCCAGGTGTCCAGTTTAGAGGCCCAATAGTCAAAGGTGAATGACCTGTGAGGGAGAACATCGATATGGGAGGAGAAGTGGTTTGTAACCATAGTTGACAACTGCTGTCTCCTGTCACTTTTAATCGATGCAGTATTAGCAGTCATGTGAGCGGTACTTGAGAAATCATTCTACAACATGGTCATTAAACCCCTGTCTCCAACGCCACTTCGGCTGTGTACAACACGAGCACCTCTTCCACTGTGCCCTCTATGGCTCGTGGGAGAACCAGCACCACTGTTGTGTGCTGGGAAAGCCTCAAACAAATGGTTTACCAGAGTTGCTTGTTTGTTAGCCAATATTATCTCTAGGTTCTCCTGTGGCATGATCTTGTGTAATTTGCCTTTGTAGCGTGGATCGAGGATGCTGGTCAGCAAGTAGTCGTCATCCTTCATCATTTTGCCAATGCGGGGGTCCCTTTTTAGGATCCGCAAGACATAATCGCACATGTGGGCCAATGTTCCAGGTGTCAATAATGCACTGTCACTGCTGGGTGGAGGAGCACTTTCTGGCAAATCCACATTCCTACAGACACGCACAAACACCGTACCTGACCTTAAAATGCCAACATTTTTTCTTGCCCCCTGAGAAGCATCCTCCTGCCCAAAATAATCATCCCCCTCATCCTCCTCCTCTTCCTCTTCTTCCTCCACCTCGTCCAGGACAGTTCCCTGACCAGACAATGGCTGACTGTCAGCAAGGCTTCCCTCCTCCTCCTGTTCCTCCTCCTCTGCTGCAGACGCCGGATCCTTAATATGCATCAAACTTTGCATGAGCAGACGCATAAGTGGTATGCTCATGCTTATGATGGCGTCGTCTGCGCTTACCAGCCATGTGCATGCCTCAAAACACTGAAGGACTTTACAGAGGTCTTTCAGCTTTGACCACTGCACACCCGACAATTCCATGTCTTCCCTCAAACTGCCTGCCCATGTATCCTCCCACAAATGCATTACAGCCTGCCTCTGTTTGCACAGCCTCTCAACCATGTGCAGGGGGAGTACCACCTTGTTGCAACGTCTATGATTAGTCGGTGCTTGGGGAGGTGGAGCAATCGCTGCAGCTTCTGCATATGACTGGAGTGTACGGGCGAGCAACAGATGTGCGAGCACAGTCTTTGCACCTTATGGAGCAGTGATGTTAACTCCGGATAATTATTAAGGAAGCATTGCACCACCAGGCTCAAAGTGTGAGCCAGGCAAGGTATGTGTGTGAGTTTTGCACGGGCTTTGGCTGCCACAAAATTATGGCCGTTATCACTGACTATCTTGCCTGCCTCAAGATGTAGACTGCCCAGCCATGACTCAGTTTGTCGCTGCAAGTAGTTGGCCAGTACCTCCGTGGTGTGTCTGTTGTCGCCCAAAGACATAATCTTTAACACAGCCTGCTGATGCTTACCACTAGCTGTTCGATAGTGGGACACCTCGTGTGAAACACTGCCAGCTGCGGATGGAGTGCTCGTGTGACTGTGCTCTGTGCACGAGCTTTCGCTTCTGGAGGAGGAGGAAGAGGGTTGAAAGCCTACAGCCAACTGTTTCCTATACCATGGGCTAAGCAGCACTGTTCCACCACCGCTGTCCCCTGTGGAACCTGCATCCACCACATTAACCCAGTGAGCAGTGATGGACACGTAACGGCCCTGGCCATGCATCTGTTGTGAGGTGCACCTTTCCACTCACTGACTGTTTGAGTGCATGGACAATGTGGTCTTTCACATGCCGGTGGAGGGCAGGTATGGGTTTTCAAGAAAAGTGCCTACTGGGTAGGTCATAGTGTGGGACAGCGTAGGCCATGAGCTCGCGTAAAGCTTTGCTTTCAACCAAACGGTAGGGCATCATCTCTAATGAGATTAGTTTGGCAATGTAGGCGTTCAAACAAAGTGTATGCGGATGAGAGGATGAGTACTTTCTTGTCCTACTCAGTGTGTCTGATAGTGTGAGCTGGACTGGAGAGCTGCATATGGGGGAAGTAGCAGTGGACCGGACAGAGTGAGAGGGGGTTGGCAATGGTATTGGTGGTGATGGCCTAGATTCAGTGTTGTGTTGCAAAACCATTGTGATTCCCTGAGTGCTTTGGCCTTGCGACGACACATCAACATTTAGTGCTGGTGGTGTGCTTAATGGTGGCAGTGGTCTTACAGTGGGGGAAGTAATGGAGCATGGCTGGCTACCTTCAGTCGCAGCAGGTGCACATGTGGTACCTGAGGTTTTGTAGTCCATCCACGCTTGCAAGTGCATGTTGATTAAATGTCTAAGCATGCAACTGGTATTCAAATTTCTGAGTTGTTTACCTCGGCTAAAGGTCCTTCCACACTTCTTACAGGTAACCTTTGCCTCATCAGTAGGATTTTGGACAAAGAAGTGCCACACTGCACTCTTCCTACTATGGTAAACATTTTCTGGCCTTGCACACTGTGCTAAGTTGATCGTCTGGCCAAGCTGTCCTGCAACTCTTTTAGTTCTTGGTCTACGTTTTTAGACAGCTACGGGCCTGCCAGATAACCACTGCTGCGATGTCAATGCCTGCTGAGGATCCTTGTCCTTATCTGAACTATTGCCAGCGCCACCCTCCTCCCCCAATGGATGCCAATTCGTGTCAAGAACTGGGTCATCCATCACCTCCTTGTCAAAGTCATCTGCACCTTCCTCTTTACCTTCCTCTGTGTCACCGTATAAGGTGGTATAGTATGCGGGAAGGTGCACCTAAGTTTCATCAGGGTCAGATTCTGGCTCAGTAGACTGCGAGGTCAATGTAGTGCTCTGGGTCAATGTACCAGCAGAATCATCTAGCAGTGGCTGTGCATCAGTGCACTCCATGTCAGATTCATCTTGTACTGGGGAATTCAGGATTTGACTGGATAACCCAGGCTTGGTATGTGAAAAGAGCTCCATAGGGTAATCTGAAGTGTGGGCTGCCACATTCTTAACTTTTGGTGGGGGTGAAGGACACAAGGAAAGGTGTTTCTCCTGACCAGAACCCTGCAGTGCTTGCAGGTTTCGAACGTTCAGAAGAGGAGGCAAAAGAGCTGGTGGCTGTTTCGGCAATGTACGCCAAAACCTGTTCCTGATGCTCCGGCTTTAAAAGCTGTTTTCCTACTCCAAGAAAAGGTAGCCTTACAGGCCTTCTTGGGCCAGACGGTGACACAGGCTCAACACCTCCTGCCTTAGCTGCTATTGTGCTTTTGCCAGAACCAGTCGATGCACCACCACCATCAGTACCAGCTGCGCTCCCCTGCCCACGTACGTGGACTCTTCCACCATACTTCCTCATGTTTGGGAAAATGTACCAAAAGTACCAGCAGAGAGATGGTACTGTATGAGGAGCGTCCAGCTGTGTAAGATGTATTAAACAAATGAAATCTACGTATATATTTTTTTAGTCACGGACACTCTCCCAGTATGTATTTGACCGTAATCCAACAAGCAGATATACGGTACTGTATCAGAAGTGTACAGCTGTATGCGTTTTTTGTGTAACTAACAATCTCCGTATGTGTATTTACAGTGTGTCATAGACACACGCTGACTCTGTATAGATGTGACTGTAATGCAAACAGCAGAAATACAATACTGTTAGAGAATCGTACAGCTCTATACGGTATCTGTATGGAAAATTGTCAATCTTCGTCTATTTGCATACGGAGTGACACACGCTGTCTCTGTCTAGTTTTGACAGTGATCAAACAGCAGATATGTGAAACTGTTTGAAAAGCGGACAGCTCTCTAAGGTGTAGGTCTGGAAAAATGGAAAATATCCTCCGCTTTTTTTTCCAGAGTCACACACAGATAGCTTCTATTTGTCGGTGATACAAGGCGGTACACGGTAGTGTGTGAGTAGCGAACACCGCTATACGGTGTCAGTATGGAAAATTGTCAATCTCCGTCTATTTGTATAGGGACTGACACACGCTGTCTCTGTCTAGTTTTGACCGTGATCAAACAGCAGATATACAAAACTGTTTTAAAAGTGGACAGCACTCTAAGGTTTAGGTCTGGAAAAACGGAAAAACTCCTCGGCTATTTTTCCAGAGTCACACACAGATAGCTACTATTTGTCCGTGATACAAGGTGGTACACGGTAGTGTGTGAGGAGCGTACACCGCTATACGGTGTCTGTATGGAAAATTGTCAATCTCCGCCTGTTTGTATAGGGACTGACACACGCTACCTCTGTCTAGTTTTGACCGTATCAATCAGCAGATATACGAAACTGTTTGAAAAGTGGACAGCACTCTAAGGTGTAGGTCTGGAAAAACGGAAATACTCCTCGGCTTTTTCTTCCAGAGTCACACCCAGATAGCTTCTATTTGTCCGTGACACCAGCCGGTACACGGTAGTGTGTGAGGAGCGTACACCGCTATACGATGTGGGAAAAAATAAACGCTCAGTAACTCACCAGGGCAAAATAATAAAAGTTGGAGTGCTTTGAAAAAAGCAGTTTGAACAGCAGTGTGCACACAGCAATGCAGCTAGCAGGTAGCCTTAAAAGGCAGCCTAATCAACTCCAGCACTGCTGCACACAACAAAAATCCTCCCCTTTCACTGCACACTAACTGTATAGTGAAAAGTGCTATCAGCAGAAGCAGTTTTTTTTTCTTCTTCCCTGCCTAACGCTCTCCCTGTTCAGAATCAGCAGCAGCACCTCTCCCTATTCTAAGATCGGCAGAAGTAAGATGGCGGTCGGCGGTCACAGCCTTTTATACCCACTGTGACACCACACAAAGTCAGCCAATCACTTCAATGCTATTCTCTAAGATGGTGGTGGCCGCTGCCCATGTCATCTCGTTGCCCACAATGTGCGTCCACCTTGATTGGCTGAGAAAAGGTGCTGGAAGCATTATTTGAAACGCTACTTTGGCGCTCTGATCGGCGACCTCATGGCCAACTTCCCGCTATGGCCGGGTTTCGATCGGCGAAACCCGACTTTAGCTAAAGTCGGCTATTTTTTAATTTGACCGACCCGTTTCGCTCAACTCTACTAATGACCTTTTAAGCAGATTAATGCTGCCTGATGCTCCTGTAAAAATAGGCTCTGTGACTTTAAAAGTCCCTCCTTCATAAATGAAACAAGATATGTCTGCTTATGTGTCACACACCACATGGCCAGCTAGGGTTGGTAAATGTTACAAAGACATTACCCAGTGAATGCATTTGTTTTGGTTGAAAGCAATGTTAAAGTTGAAAAACGCTTCAAAAATGCTGCGTCTGAACATAGCACAAGTGGAGGAGGAACATTGTGGTCTTGGGTCAATTATTTTGCCTTACATACAAGTCATTAACCAGGAAAGGATGGACCTTAACATATTTCCCAACAAAATTCGTTTTGGTATGTTTTTTGGTGCACTGGTAAAAATGACATGAAACTTTGAAAACATTGTTTAAAGCTGTGAACTAGGAGTCAGGAATGCTTCCAGGGGCGATCCCCATGATGTCCCTGTGTCATTTGAGCAGTGTTTCCATCATTTTCAGATGTTTTTAGACCTTAAAAGGATCCCCGGGGAGGAGATCACAGTAAAAATGCTCGGGTCTCCCATAGTCTTACATTGGGCTCGTTGTTTTGTCCGAGTACCCGTGTATTCCAATTTGCTCAACCCGAGCAACAAGCTCCTGAGCATTTTAGTGCTCACCCATCACTAGTCAAGATTTATTATTGGCAATTTGAAACCAGTTATTTTTTTCTTTTTCAACCATTGCTGTGTACTTTTGGATGTGTGTTTTGGGTCATTGTCTTGCTGGAGGACCCATGATCTTTGACTTAAACCAAGTTTTCTTACACTGAGTAGGACATTTCACTCTAAACTCTCTTTATAATTCTCTCATTTTATCATTCCTGTGATGTGGTCAATGCCTCCAGTACCAGTCACAGCGAAGTAACCCCACAGCATTATGGATCCTCCATCATGCTTAACTGTTGGTAGATTGTGCTTTCCCTTATATACTTCATTGCGCCGTCTGTATACAAACTATTGCTTTGCATTGTCGAAAGCTCTATTTTTATTTCATCTCTCCACAGAACATTTTTCCAGAAGGATTTTGGTTCGTCAAGGTACTCTTTGGCAAAGATCAGTCCTTCCTTTTCATGTCTTTTCTTCAGCAATGGTTTATTTCTTGGCCTTCTCCCATAAATCTTTGCTTGGTTTAGTGTGAAGCATATCATACTTATTGAAATTGTAACCCCCAGACTGTTTCAGGTTGGCCTTCAGGTTGGCCTTTGTGTTTGATGTGTTTTTTTTTCCACAATTCACATCACACAAAGACGGTAACACCCTTGCCCTGGTCTTTGTCCGGCTTTGCTCAATCTCCTACCTAAATAACTCGCCGCTTCCCCTCTTTGACCACAACATTCTCTCCTTCACGATCACAAATCCTTGCCCACCCCAGCACACTCCTACCTATCACACATTCAGAAATCTACAAGCCATTATCCCTCAGACACTTTCAGACTCCCTACAATCTTCCCTGTCCCCAATCTCCTCTTTTTCCTGTCCTGATCTGGCTGTTCATCACTACAATAATACTCTTAGAAGCACCCTTGACCAGGTAGCACCCCTCACCCTCAGAAGCTCCAAACACAGAGTAAAACAGCCCTGGTTCACATTGCAAACTCAATTTCTCCAGCAATGCTCTAGGAGTGCTGAATGCCGATGGAGGAAAACCCGCACACCAGAAGACTTCATCCACTTCAAATTTATGCTAAGAACCTACTACTCTGCCCTTCACCTCGCCAAACAGACCTACTTCACCACCCTGATGTCCTCACTAGCCAACAACCCCAAGAAACTTTTTGACACCTTTCACTCCCTCCTCAGGCCAAAAGCACAAGCTCCTATCGCAGACATTTGTGCAGATGACCTGGCCTCCCATTTTATAGAGAAAATAGATAATATCCGTCAGGAAATCCGCTCCCAACCACCAAGTGCTGTGATTCCCTTCCCTACCTGCATTTACCCTGGCTCACTTTCCACATTTGATCCCATCACAGAAGAAGTCTCCAGACTCCTCTCTTCTTCACGTCCGACTACATGCACTACTGACCCCATTCCCTCACATCTCCTCCAGTCTCTCTCTCCAGTCGTCACAACTCACCTAACTACAATCTTTAATCTCTCCTGTGATGATTGGGTCACCGAGGAGGAAAGCAAGACCAAGCTAAGCCACAGAAAACCAGAGAGGTTGGTAACTAATCAGATTGCAGACCCCTGATCCTATCAACACAACTAGCAGTAGCTGTGGAGTGTACCTACGATGATCCTAGATGCCTCAACACAGCCGGAGAACTAAATAAGCCTAAAGCAAGAAAGGGGAAATCTAAACTGCCCCAGAGTAGACCCCAAAGGAATAGATAGCCCCCAAACATATATTGTCGGTGAGACATGATGAAAACACAAACACAGGTAGGAAAATAGACTGAGCAAACAATGGAACCCACACTGACTAGACAGGACAGGAAGGACTCTGTCTGCAATCACGCAAAAAAAATGGCAAAAAATGCCCAACATGTCTGATAGAAAAAATACTGAAGTCACTAGACTTCACCCACTATATCAGCACTCTGGTATATACTGAAAGCAGAGCAAAAAGAGGCCAATCTAATAAGGGACAAAAGCAAACTGGCACAAACCGTAACATAAGGATGGAAATTCAGCACAGCCCCAGCTGGGGCTGGCTGACCACACAAAACTGAAATAGACAAAACCAAATCAAATGTGAACAATAGCAAAAGAACACTTAGCTTGAGCATGCAGGGACTGAGCTGGAAACTAAGACCTCAGGAGGCAGGAAAAAATCACCAGCAGGGATAGAGGGAGTCGGCTGTCTTAAATCCAGACAGAAACTCCAGATCTCCAGTCATCCTCCTCATTATCAGGTGGCAGGCCTCTGTTAATTAGATCAGCTCCATTACCTCCAGTAACCACCAGAGGGAGCCCGGGAAGAGAACTCGTGACCCCTCTATCAATATAACCAGCTCCACTACCTTCACTAGTAACTGGAGGTAGGCCAGAAAGTGAATTCACAACACTCTCTCTCTCCTCGGGCATTTTCCCATCCACCTTCAAAGACTCTATCATTACTCCATTATTAAAGAAACCTGCTCTCGACCCATCCTGCACAAACAACTACAGACCAGTCTCCAATCTCCCCTTCATCTCTAAACTTTTGGAGCGCCTAGTCTACTCCTGCCTTATCCGTTACCTCTCCACTCACTCCCTCCTACACCCTTCACTGTCTGGCTTCTGACCCCTATATTCAACTGAAACTGCACTCATTAAAGTTACCAATGACCTTCTGACAGCAAAATGTGACGGTTAACACTCTCTGCTCATTCTTCTCGACCACTCTGCAGCTTTCGACACTGTTGACCACCATCTCCTACTCCATAGGCTCCAGTCACTAGGCATTAAGGATATCATTCTCTCCTGGTTCTCTTCCTATCTCTTTGACCGCTCCTTCAGTGTTTTGTTCGCTGGCTCCACGTCATCTCCTCTTCCTCTAGCTGTCGGGGTACCTCAGGGCTCAGTCCTTGGCCCCCTTCTCTTGTCTCTCTACACTGCCCCAATTGGACAGGCCATCAGCAGATTTGGCTTTCAGTACCATCGTTATGCTGATGACACACAACTATACACGTCATCCCCCGACCTTACCCCTGCTGTACTACATAACGCCAGTGACTGTCTGTCCGCAGTCTCCAACATCATGTCCACTCTGTATCTGAAACTCAACCTCTCCAAAACTGAACTTCTTCTGCACCCACCATCTACTAACCTCCTTAAATCTGACATTTCCCTCTCCGTGGGTGGCACCATAATAACACCCCGGCAGCAGGCACGCTGTCTGGGCGTTATGTTTGACACCAATCGCTCCATCACATCCCATATACAATCTTTTGCACGCTCTTGCCACTTACACCCAAAGAACATCTCCAGAATTCGCCCTTTTCTCACCACGGAAACAACAAAAACCCTCACTGTCGCATTGATCCACTCCCGCCTGGACTACTGCAATGCTCTATTAATTGGCCTCCCCATTACTCGACTTTCCCCTCTCCAGTCCATACTTAATGCAGCAGCCAGGGTCATCCATCTGGCTAATCGGTTCTCGGACGCATTCGCTCTTCGCCAATCGTTACACTGGCTGCCCATTCATTATAGGATCCAATTCAAAGTACTTGTTCTCACCCACAAAGCTCTCCACAGTGCGGCACCCCCCTACATCTCCTCCCTCATTTATGTCCATCGGCCTCTGCGCTCTGTAAAAGAATTTCGACTAACCTGTGCACTAATCCGCACCTCCCACTCCCGATTCCAAGACTTCTCCCGTGCTGCGTCAATCCTCTGGAAAGCTCTACCCCAAGAAATTAGGACTATCCACAATTTGCAGTTTTAGGCGCTTCCTCAAAACACACTTGTTCAGAGCAGCCTATCACATTCACTAATCAAAGTCATTTTATGTGTAAGTGTGCGTGTGTAGCCCATTCACTATCTCCATCCCCCACCTTCTCAAGATGGCTGGACCATCATTGTAAATACATTATTGTAAATACACACCTGTACTTTGTATCTCCCCCACCTGATTGTAGATTGTAAGCTCTCACGAGCAGGGTCATCTTATTTTACTTTAATTATTGTATTGTTAACGTTGTTACTTATAGCTTGGGTTTTGAAACTGTTAAACTGTAAAGCGCTGCGGAATATGATGGCGCTACATAAATAAAGATTATTATTATTATTAACATTAATCTTCGAAGACATCTATTGTAAATTTTCCTATTTCCATGTCCAGAGATGTTCTTGATGGTTCCATGATTGGCAAACTTCTTAATAACATTGCACACTGTTGAAACTAGGATACCAAGGTCTTTGCAGATGGTCTTATGCCCTTTGGAAGTCTTGTGTTTGCTAATATTAGTAATTCTGATGTTCTAAGACAGATCCTTTGTCTTCACCATTGTAGCAAAGAAACAGGGCCTACCATGTGACTTTTTAAAACACTGAAGTCATCATTCATTGGCTAATTCATGTCACATGGGCATCGATAAATAATCACAGGTGATTCTCATTTGTGATTTACCACAGGCGAGTCATAATGTGTTTAAATTAGTATAATTTAATGTAAAGGGTGCCAATACCAGTGTCACAGCAAGCTTTATTTATTTCTATTTTTGCCTCCCATTATTTTCTGTGTTAAATTATTGTGTATCATTTGCTCTTTTGTTTTTAACACGAGTGCTCTATACAAAAAAATTGTTTCACTGATACATTTTTTTCAGGCGATATTCCACATTATGTACTTAAATTTCATGGGTGCGCATAACGATGAGCAGAACTGTATGCCATTATATGATTTACTGTTGACCACACTGCTTTTTTGTAATTTATGGGGTGTTTTTATATATTTTTTGCCTTCCGTTTTTGTGTGTTGTAATTAATACATTTATATTTATTTATACTTATGGTTTTTGGTTATTCTCTAGTACCAAATGTTTTGATGAGTTATTTATAAGTTCATATCTATACTTATTAAATCCATCAAAGTGTTTTATTGATGATTTATTTTAGTATGAGTCTTGTGATCCAATATTGGTTGATCATAGGTCAAGACTGTAAGGCTATGTGCACATGTAGATTTTGGTCCTGCGGATTTTTCTGCGCGGATTTGTAAAAATCCGCAAGTAAAATCTCAGGTCAAAAGACCTGCAGTTTACCTGAGATTAGCCTGCGGTTTAGCCCTGCGGTTTCACAACTCTAAAATGGAGAAGGTGTGAAACTGCAGCGGAATCCGCACAAAGAATTGACATGCTGCGCATTTGAACCCGCAGCAAATCCGCGTGGCAAAAACCGCAGCATGTGCACAGCGTTTTTCAGTTTACCATTGAAAACAATGGTACTGTACAACACACCTAAATCTGCTGCCGACCTGCAGCTCCTGAAACGCTGCGGATCCGCAGCAGAATCCGCACCGTGTGCACATAGCCTAATAGTCCAACAGTCGGGACCGCCACCAATCAGCTGTTATCACCTTTAGCAGCACCTATATGTAAACAGTGTACACAATAAATAGAATAGCACAGCTCTGTATACTCTTCAGTGCCTGATGCCAGGTGTCATGATCCAGGTTTGATCTGACAGTTTTAAATGCACAAATTAAACTTTTTTTTTCCTTTGGCTGTGTGCCAAAGTGTGGTGTGTTTGCCCCTGGTGGCCATTAGAATTATTGCACTGTGGTGTCGTTTGTTCTAAGTTGCCCCGGTGGTGGTAAGCGGTAGTGCATTTTAGTTTCTTTGGTTAAGTGCACGTAATTATAAAACAGGTGTGAATGCTCTTTAAAAGAGTGTCAGGTGTATCAATCACTGTTGGTGATAGTTCGTCATTCACAAGTAAGCTTGGGTGAAAGATGGAGCTGAACAAGAGTCCTGGGCAGCCCAACCAGAGGGGTCGAGTGGCAGCTATGGAGTCTGCAAGGAGTGCTGGCATGGATTGGTGGAGTCCAACGATGAGGTCTGCAAGAAGGGCTGGCATGGCGTTGTGGAGTCTCAGTTTATGGTGTCAGCAGGAAGTGCTTGCATGGCTTGGTGGAGTGGCGACTATGGTGAGAGTTGCACTCAGCATGCTGGACTTGGTTGCTGAAAGCTGGACTCAAGCATGCTGAACTTGTTGGCAGAAAAGTTGGACTCAAGCATGCTGGACTTTTTGGCAGAAACTGGACTCATCTTTGGGACTCTGTTTACTGGGCAGCTGCAACTGGTGGTGGACTCTGCTCCAAGGTTGCACTATGGTGATGGATCCGGTTATGGTGATGGATCCGGTTGAAGGAGAAGATGCACACAGGTGGTGGGCTCTGTTGCGGGGAGCATAAGCAACAGAGCAAAGCTAAGTGGTGTCCCCCTGTAGTGTCATTTTTCCTTATGTGTGTTTAGTGCAGTGGTGGGATTAGTTTCCGCACCGACCAATTCCCTAGTGAGGGTTTAAGTGCAGGGCAAGTCAGGGTTTTGAGGTTCCTGTGTGTCGCCCATTGCGGAACCGGCATAGGGAACGATAGGAGTGTAAAGACACTGACTCAGGGGAGTGCAGGAGGTCTCCACTTCCCCGTTTTCCTATCGCAGGGCTCTCCATTGTTTTTGTTACCCACGTTTTCCCTTTATTATTTAAATTTGCCTTACTGGAGGCGGGGTTTCCAGACTTTTGTATATATACGTGTAATATCTAAATTCGCCAGTTGGAGGCGGTGTATCCAGCTGCACATCTTATTATTTAAATTCACCCCACTGGAGGCAGTGTATCCAGGATCACGTATGTCATATGGGTTCGCCTTGCAGTACACGCTGCGTCCAGACACACGTGACCATGACACCAGGTACTGTAGATAGGCTCCTATTCTCTTCAGTAGGAGCAGTATGGTTGTTCCGTATCTATACACTGTTTACTACAAGCCACCTCTGGAGGTGTAACGTGTCCAAAAGTGGTAGTCGCAACCAAGCTTATCCTTATGCTATATTTACATTGTGCTCTAACACTTTATATACTGTACATCACAAGTATACATTATATTACATCACAAAAGACCCACATTACTTCACATATAAAACTGCAAAATGGTATTCACATAGTGTGTTTGTTGTCTTCAGGGGCAGTAACAGGGTAACACAGTCCACATCCCTACAGAGGTGCTAACTAAAGATGATATGATCAGGCAACATTCAAATTCACATGTTTGTTTGTTTATCGCCAGGAAATTTAATGTCTTTTTAATTTTGAGGCCCAATAGCGTAATAAATGTAATATGAAAAAAAATGAAAAAAATCATTATACTCATCCTTTCCTCACTTCTGTATCTCCTTTGCTACTCCCCTCCACCCTTCCGGTCCTTGCCACATCTTCTAATCCCCTGCCGCTCATTTTGGAATCTTTGGTCCTCTCACCTTGTGCCGTGTTTCCAGGTGCTATGGCACCTGTGAGGGTTCTATGCAGAAGTAGATCGTGATATCATGACCCCGTTAATCTCCTGCACACCTCCTCAGAAACCTCTTGGACACCATGACAGTCTGGAAGTCTGACACAATACAAGAGGACTGAAGATTTTAATGCAAGTGGTGAGGGATCACAAGTTGCATTGAGGGTCAGACAGGTAGAGGTGAGCGGTGATGTGAGTATAACATTTGATAGTTTATTTTTTGCCTTTTTGATCTATTTAATGACACATGGTGTGTGCCACCTTGCTGAATATGTGCGCAAGCAAATTACAGAAAATCCCCAAATGCAGATGTTTTGTAAATTTGAGTAGAATTCAATGCCATTCAAATTTATTCGCTCAACTCTAGTCCTATCGGCAAATCATTTAGGTGCTGGAGGATAGTTTATCAATATCATAGTAGTGCACAACCCTTTTAATTATCACATTTCTCTTAGGAATATATAGAATGGAACAACAAAGAGTTCTGAAAAAAATGCTCCAGAAATGTTTATATTATGAGGAATTGTATTATATACAGACATGAAGTGGTGACAGGTCATTTTTAAGCTGCATGACCATTCTCTACACCATCTTTCTGAATGGTAGATGCTTATATATCTAGTGATCTGGCTTAAAATAGATTTTTTTTAATTTAAATTGTATTTGTTTTTTATGTATATGATTGTATAAACATTAAAAAAAATTAATGAAAACATTAAGAGTAAACAAAGGGGAGTTCCCAATAACCAATCAGAAAATCTACTAAAGAAACTAAAAAAGTGCAATAATGTGTATGAAAACATCAGTTCTGAAAGCTACTGTATTGTAAAACACTTTAATATCACATAATCAAACAATCTGAATTAAAAAGCTGTTCAAAAAATAATTTTAACATATTTTGCAAAAGAATATAATATTATAATATCATATTACAACTTTATAATACATTTAATTTTCCAAAGCATTTACAGTATTCAATACTGCATTACTTTAGTGTAATGCTCAGATGTTTCACACACTCAATTAAAATTTACTTTTTATTTATTGGAGTTAAAAAATTAATAATGACTGAAAATGAATACATAATAGGAAGCGACTTGCTTTGCAATGTGTGATTGTAGTAATCCCTTTAAACCAAACCACTTATCATTAAGTTCTAAATGGATGACCTTTGTCATACTAACTCTTGCTAGATCAGTTAGATCTGTGTGGTCCACGCTGCAATTTCCCCTGAGAATCCAAAAAGAATTTTATCTGGCTCTTCCCAGCCAGTGAAACTTTCTGAGTGGTTGTAATCTATTATAAATGTTTCTACAAAATGCCCTGGCTTATCATTCCACTGCTCAAATTTGTTCCTTTGTTTTTAACTGGATAATAGTTGCTTTTAATGATTTAATGGTAATTGCCCAGTGAGTGCCTTTATTTTGTATTTTAGATAATTTATGCCATATTATTTAGACCCACTCAGTTGCATATTAGAAATGAGTAAATCTTTTCACATTCAATTTCACCAGCTTCGCCAAATTTTTACTAATTTATCAGTTGCCCTGAAAAGATATGTATGATATTTTAAGATCTCCTAGTATTGTATCCAATACCATTATAAGCTCTTTAAGGGGTTGTTCACTATTAGGTCAACTCTTTCTCAGTCTCTTAATGTGCCCCCATAAAATAAAAACACCTGTACTCCCCTCCCATGCTGATGTCATTCTAGTGGTTTTGGCACTCGTCTTTATGGGGCTCACATGGATGTTATGTCATGGGAGCCCTGCGCCCAATCAGCTTTGGCGTCATTGTTGCAGCTTTCAGATGTATTAGTAATAAAGAGGAAGTGAGTGGCCAGCCACATCTCTCACTTCCTCTTGATTATGTATATGTCTGAAGACGGGAACAGTGATGCCAGTACTGATTGGATACAGGGCTCACGTGTCATAACAATCGCATATGTGCCCGAGGAATGCGAGTGCTGATACTGCTGGAACGGCCAGCACAGGAGGTGAGTGTAAGCTTTTTTTATTTTCACTTGAGGAAAACATTCAGATTGAGAAGGTGACAAACCTTTTAACACAAACACGGCCTTACTAATGTCAAATTAACCTCACCATACATGACTATGGGCAGAGGAGTACCTAAGGATTCAACACAGGGGGAGGGTGTGAAACATCTGAATGGGTCCATAAATAGAGATGAGCGAATCTTTCAAGGTTTGGTTCGCCTCGAGGAGCAGTTCAATAAACATATCCAAAACCCATTGATTCAATGGGAGTCAAAACCAAACGCATAGACAACGGCTTCATTGAGGCTAAAAAATTACCAAAACAACTCAAATTAGGGGCAGACACCAGGAAGAGTGACACCAAATGACCCATCAATTGTACTGTAAATAAATAATTAAACAAAAAATTACCATGGGTTCCCTTGTATTTTTGTTAACCAGTCAGGCAAAACTGACAGCTGTTTGCTGCAATCCTCAGCTGTCAGCTTCAGAGAGACTGATTATCAAAAATAGAGGGGTCCCCATGCCACATTTTTTAATTGTTGATAATGTGTGCAAACTGTAAAGCACTGCGGAATATGTGAGCGTTATATAAAAAATAAAGATTATTATTATTAATTATTGAAATAAATAATAAAAAACGGTGCGGTGTTCTCCTGATTTTTGGCAACCAGCAAAGCTAAAGCAGACAACTGGGGGATGATATTCTCAGACTGGTAAAGGGCCTTGCATATTGCCCCCCAGCCTAAAAATGCCAGTCTGCAGCTGCCCCAGAAAAGGTACCCCTATTAGATGTGCCAATTCTGGCTCTTTGCCTGGCTCTTACTACTTCCCTGTGGCGGTGACAAGTGGGATTCATATTTGTGGGGTTGATGACACCTTTGTATTATCCGGTGACATCAAGTCCATGGCATAGTAAAGGAGAAGCATCTATAAGACACCTATCCATTACTAATCCTATAGTTATATTTTAAATAAACACACAGCCAGAATAAAGTGCTCTATTTGAAATAAAAACAAAACGATTTTCCTTTTTCATTTCAAAATAACAAACACAGTTATACGCACCTAACACCCATTCCATTGAAGCCCATATCTCCTGAAACAAATTAAAAATAAAAAACAACAATTTCTCTCACCTGTTTGTCATTCTATCCTAACCATAATCCATGTCTGGGATAAATAGTTTTCAACCTGGACGGTGCCAAGATGTCACCGTACAGGCTGAGAACCACTGAGGAATGAGCTGCTGCGAGCTCAGCATCAGTGACTAGCGGTGACAACAACAACATTTCCTGAACTGCAGTGACCTCAGCACCCTGAGAAAAAGTCAGTAAGTTCACCGCAAGACACTGAGCAGCAGTAGCACACACTGCTCAGTGTCTCTGCTGGATGGCAGGCTGTATAGTATCATCATGCAACAATGCACTTTGCCATAGCAGAGCAGAGCTAGAACCGTTGCGGGACAAATGGATTATCTTCTCTGTGGACAGGTGAGGAATATTGTTGTTTATTGGATTAATTCTGTTAACACCAATAAAGAGTATAATACCTCTTATACATAGTGTGATGCCCCCACAGCTTCCCTATACAGAGTGAGATACCTCACAACTCTTTTATGAACATTATAATGCCCCACAGCTCCCTTGTGCACAGTAGAATATCCTTATAGCACCCCTATACCTAGTATAATACCCTACCACTTCCCTTTTTCACAGTATTCACCCTCTTGACTCTTAACCTATTTTGTTACATTGTATTACATTACCTGTGTTTAAATATTTTTGTAATCCAATTTCTGTGTGATACATCAGAGCTATAAGTTGGTGAAGTGAAATGAGAAAAATATAGGCATACATTAAATGTATGAGATCAAATAACTGAAAATTGGCATGTGTGTGTGTATATACACTCACTGGCCACTTTATTAGGTACACCATGCTAGTAAGGGGTTGGACCCCCTTTTGCCTTCAGAACTGCCTCAATTCTTCATGGCAGAGATTCAACAAGGTGCTGGAAGCATTCCTCAGAGATTTTGGACCATATTGACATGATGGCATCACACAGTTGGCGCAGATTTGTCAGCTGCACATCCCTGATGCGAATCTCCCGTTCCACCACATCCCAAAGATGCTCTATTGGATTGAGATCTGGTGACTGAGGAGGCCATTTGAGTACAGTGAACTCATTGTCATGTTCAAGAAACCAATCTGAGATGATTCGAGCTTTATGACATGGCGCATTATCCTGCTGAAAGTAGCCATCAGATGCCTGTTCTTAGCTGAGAGGAGTGGTACCCAGTGTGGTCTTCTGCTGCTGTAGCCCATCTGCCTCAAAGTTCGACGCACTGTGCGTTCAGAGATGCTCTTCTGCCTACCTTGGTTGTAACGGGTGGCAATTTGAGTCACTGTTGCCTTTCTATCAGCTCGAACCAGTATGCCCATTCTCCTCTGACCTCTGGCATCAACAAGGCATTTCCGGCCACAGAACTGCCGCTCACTGGATTTTTTTTCTTTTTTGGACCATTCTCTGTAAACCCTAGAGATGGTTGTGCGTGAAAATCCCAGTAGATCAGCAGTTTCTGAAATACTCAGACCAGCCCTTCTGGCACCAACAATCATGCCACGTTCAAAGGCACTCAAATCACCTTTCTTCCCCATACTGATGCTCGGTTTGAACTGCAGGAGATTGTCTTGACCATGTCTACATGCCTAAATGCACTGAGTTGCCGCCATGTGATTGGCTGATTAGAAATTAAGTCTTAACACACAGTTGGACAGGTGTACCTAATAAAGTGGCCAGTGAGTGTATATATATATATATATATATATATATACTCACACTTTTGCTATGAAGCCCCTAAAAATTTCTGGTGCAAGCAATTATCTTCATAAATCACATTCTTAGTGAAATGAAGTCCACCTGTGCGCAATCTAAGTGTCACATGTCTGTCAGTATGTACATTTTACCTTTCCTGAAAGGCCACAGAGGCTGCAGCACAATTAACAAGAGGCACCACTAACCAAACAACCCCATGAAGACCAAGAAGATCTCCAAACAAGTCAGGGACTCCCTGAGGAAGCCAACGCAAAACGCGCCTTGAAGCTGCTGGTGTGCTATCATATGTTGGGAATTATGGGTAAAAGCCTTAAGTAGGTGTTTGTATGTATGGGTGCAATGATAAAGCTGGCTATGACATTCCTTACAATTTTGTGTATATATACACAACACCACATCAAAACCCTGTCATGGGCAGCCCATTCTCCAGACCTGAACCCCACTGAAAATCTCTGGAATGTAATCAAGAGGCTGATGGATAGTCACAAGCCATCAAACAAAGAAGAACTGCTTCAATTTTTGCGCCAGAAGTAGTGTGAAAGACTGGTGGCAAACATGCCAAGACGCATGAAAGCTGTTTTTAAAAATCATGGCTATTCCACAAAATATTGATTTCAGAACTATTCCTGAGTTAAAACATTAGTATTGTTGTTTCTAAATGACTATAAACTTGTTTTCTTTGCATTAATTGAGGTCTGAAAGCTATGTTTTTTTTTAATTTTGACCATTTTTCTTTGTCAGAAAAAAATACAAATTTTATTGCTTGGAAATTCAGATGCATGTTGTCAGACGTTTATAGACTAAAAGAACAATTTACATTTTACTCAAAAATATACTTATAAAGAGAAAAATCAGACAAACTGAACATTTGAAAGTGGTCTCTTAATTTTTGCCAGAGCTGTATATATATATATATATATATATATATATATATATATATAATAATGTACAGAAAGTATTCAGACCCTTTTAAGTTTTCACTTTTTGTTTCATTGCAGCCATTTGGTAAATTCAAAAAAGTTCATTTTTTTCTTATTAATGTACACTCTGCACCCCAGCTTGTCTGAAAAAACAGAAATGTAGAAATTTTTGCAAATTTATTAAAAAAGAAAAAACTAAATATCATATGGTCATAAGTATTCAGACCCTTTGATCAGACACTCATTTTAAGTCATATGCTGTCCATTTCCTTGTGATCCTCCTTGACATGGTTCTACTACTTCATTGGAGTCCAGCTGTGTTTAATTAACCTGATAGGACTTGATTTGTAAAGGAACACACCTGTCTATATAAGAACTCACAGCTCACAGTGCATGTCAGACCAAATGAGAAGCATGAGGTCAAAGGAACTGGCCAAGGAGCTCAGAGATAGAATTGTGGCAAGGCATACATTTGGTCAAGGTTACAAAATAATTTTGGTAGTATTCAAGATTCCTAAGAGCACAGTGGCCTCCATATTCCTTAAATGGAAGACGTTTGGGACCACCAGAAGTCTTCCTAGACCTGGCCGTCAAACCAAACAGAGCAATCATGGGAGAAGAGCCTTGGTGAGAGAAGTAAAGAAGAACCCCAAGATCACTGTGGCTGAGGTCCAGAGATGCAGTAGGGAGATGGGAGAAAGTTCCACAGTTAACTATCATTGCAAAAGTCCTCCAAAAGTCAGACCATTATGGCAGAGTGACCCGAAGGGAGCCTATTATCAGAGCAAGAACTGTGAAAGCCTGCATAGAGTTAGCTCAAACACACATGAAGGACTCCCAGACTATGAGAAATAAGATTCTCTGGTTTAATGAGATGAAGATAGACTTTTTCGGTGATAATTCTAAGAGGTATGTGTGGAGAAAACCAGGCACTGCTTATCACCTGCCCAATACAATCCCAACAGTGAAACATGCATTGTGTATGTTTAATAAAGTAATTTTTTTAATTATATTTTGACCTACTGTATATACTCCATGTTTTTACTATACAGGAATATTCATGCAATCACTATGTAAGGTCCCGTTAATTAGGTTTTGGACCATTAAACATGTCTATACTTTTGAATATGTTTTCTGTTTTGATGATATTGTGTCAAGTCATTATGGGTAAGCCATTCCATGTGTGCCTGAGCTATTATGGTCCATCTCTGACTGATGAAATCTTCTACAATGTAATAAATCGCTATCATTTTAGTTGCTTCTAAGCGAATCACAATTTCTTGCAACTCACCTGTGTTCACCAATTTCCTAAAAAAATGTACTTGAATTTGACTGGCATTGAGTTGTCTCATCTTTAGTACCTATGTCTGCCATAGATTTTCATTGTAAAAAAATGTATAACAGTATACAATCTTTTTGAAACATCAAGAAACTGTTTCCAGATTTTACCTGTCATCTGTATACCAGTAGAGATGAGCGACTTTGCCTTTATTCGGGTCGAGTCGTGTCGAACGAAACCCGACTTTCGCAAAAGTCGGGTCGAACAAAATGGACCGATTATTGTGAAAAGTCGAAGTCCGACTGAAACACGAAACCCAATGTAAGTCAATAGGGAAGAAAAGTCGGCAGTGAGTGGAGGACAGGAAACACACCTACAGTGCCAATTTTAATGCCAAAAACATCAATTCTTATTCCTTAAGCTTGTCAACCTTAATTTACTTTATAATAATAGTTAGGCATTGAAAACTGGGGGTTATTTGGCTAAAGTTGTGGGGGGGGAGTGCTGGCTCCAGATTTTCGTGGGCCCAGGGCCAAAGAATGTCACTGGGCTCCTTTAACACATGACACAATTCATGATCCTTTAAAACGGCAGAGAAATAGCGGTACAGTACAATGAAAAATACTTCAATTCTTACATCACATGACTGATATCCATTTTAAATTCTCCAATAGCTCCAAAAAAAACCCAGTATATTCCTCCATACAGTATTATGGCCACCGCCATACAGAGTAATGAGGCCCATATATTTCTCCATACAGAATCATTGGTCCCATATAATATTCGATACAGTATATAATGAGCTCCACATAATGCTACAGTATATGTTGTTCATCATGGATGAAGCTCCAGTGTCTTATGGGTCCAAATAATGCTCCATATATAATGGGCCCCATTTCTAATGCTCCAGTGTATAATGGGCCCTGTAAATGCTGCTCCAGTGACTGATATCCACCTTTGGAATGCTCCAGTGTATGGTGGGCCCCAGATATCATTCTCCAGAGTATCGTGCTCCCCAAAAATTGCTCCCAACCTTTAAAACAATTAAATAAGTCTCCTCGCTAAGGAATCCCTGTACTCTGGACTCCTCGTCATCCCCATCTTCCATCTCTCTGCACGTGGACTGTTTAGGCAGAGGGCATACAGACGTGATGTCATTGCGCTCTTTGACCAGAATGTCACTGTCAGGAAAAGTGTTTGGTTTCCGGGGGCAGTATGGTTGCAAAGCTGAACCTTAAAGGAATGTCCAGAAGGGCACCACCAGGAGTGGAGCCTGCGGCTTAATTGGACTCAACACGGGCAACCTCAACCATGCCATCCATAAAAAAGCTGCACAGATTGCAAGCTTAATTCCGTTGACGAACGAGACTCAGGCATGCCCCCGCGGTCCGCGTCCAGCTTACTAGAGGGACACGCGAGGCACTGGCACGTGAGATCGGCCAATAACAGGTCTGTCATGCCCTTACATGTCCGGGGCTGCACGTGTGCTATAATGAAAGGACCAGCGTGTATCGCTTACAGGTGCGGATAACACGCTGAACCCCGTTAGTGATGGGGATCTGGGATTACAATTCTTCCCCGCGAACAAGCATTTCCCAGTAAGTGCAGGTCAACCATAATTCCGGAATTAGGCCTAAGCGGTATTCCAGAAAGAATGTGAAAAAATTAAGTGTCCAAACCACAGGTGCTGAAGCTTGCTTAACAGCTGGGCTCCTCTGCTGAGTAGCACAAAGTTTTTACATAAACAGGCGGCATAGCTTGGTTCACAGGTGGCCAACTCTGCTGAGTAGCAATCACAGTTACTAGGCCCAAAGTATTAAGTGGTGTAAATGCAGTCAAAAACTGGTTCTTTCATAAACAGGCGGCATAGCTCGGTTCACGGGTGGGCTCCTCTTCTGAGTAGCAGACACAGTTACTAGGCCCAAAAGGATTTTCAGGACAATATGCGGTAAAAAATTATTAGAAACACACACGGTGCAGCTCCTTCACAGGTGTACTACACTTCTGGCTACCAGACACTGCTACTATGCCCTAAAACTGTCTATTATCATTGAAAACCTTTATTAATGTGAAAAAAAAGATATGCTTTTGTTTAACGAAACGTTCTCGAACGGAAACTCAAACAGCCGAATTTTTATCAAAGTGTTGCAGTTCGACGAACGGATCTAACACCACCCAAAACAGCTAGAATTTGAACTTGGCCAACAGTTCCACTCAAACACCACTCATCTGTAATCAGGAGGCAGACTCAGACGGTCTCAGGCACAGTATGGATTCGACAAGATTGCAGAAAGTTGAGAAAGGGTACAGTATCACCGGATAACAGGTATATATAGCATAGTTTAAACATTTAAAATCTCCGTGTTTATTTCCGGAGTCCGACAAAGACACTCACAGCCTCAGTGTGGATTAGACAACAATCTAAAAAGTAGAAAAAAGGAAATGCTTTTGAAGTGTACACCAGTATACACTGTTGGGGTATTTTTAAATCTTCATATATATTTCTGTCTCAGTAAGACAGTCCAGACTCTCCGCAAGAGGAAACGAGATGGATACAAGTACAGACATAAAGTCGAGTGATTGAAGAAATTTAGGAATTACTAATCACGGGAAAAACTCCCGGGAGAATTCTCAGAGGCGATGCTGACCCTCAATTACTTTGTGTGTGGAGACAGCGAAAACAGTTCTTTGTGAAGAAAGGGTTGCTGTATCGCAGTACCGTTGATCCTATCACCGTTTCTCATCTCCATCAAATTTTGATCACAGGGAGAGATGTAGACATGGTCCTCACTGCCTATCATGATCTGTCAGGTAACTTTGGAGTGCAAAAGACAGAAGCCACAGGCTGTAGGCTATTCTTTTGGATTGGCATGAGAGGGCACATTTAAAAATGTGGGCAGGAATGTCACACGTCTGTGAGTAGGAAAACTGTGAAAGCTGATGATAAACCACCACTGCATCTCATTGTGAGTCGACGTCCATAAGAAATGGAAGCCATTGATCATCTGAAGCTAGAGCCCGGCCAGCAGGACAGGGCATAACTATGTCTTAACCATCATCTATCAGTTCACCAAATTTGTAGTGGCAGTCCCAGGGAAGGATTTGACAGCCCAGATTACACAGCGGAGGAGCAGGGAGAGGTAAATATTGCAAATGCTGGGGCCCTGCCCAAGCAAGGGGGGCCCACTCATGGGTGTCGGTACTGGCACTGAGCCCATCATAGTACGCCGGTGTGTCTGACGGCAGGTGTGCACCCCCACCGTCAGAGACACTTGATTGCACTACGAGGGACCCTGTGCCAGTGCCGGCGCCCAAGAGTCGGCCCACCCACCTGTCCATGGCAATGGCACTCGCACGGTTGCGTGCGCTAGGTGGTGACCCCGGCCATGGGGGGGGGCAGCCCAGTTAGGGAGGTTTAAAAAATGGCATATGTTGATGTTGGACATTCAGCAGCTGCAAATGAAGGAATTGGAGAAGTCCGAGGAATAGGAAGACAAAAGTGAGCCACTTTTCTGGCAACCTATGTGTCATCAGGGGAAGGTGGGACAAAATCCTTTGAAGCCCATGCATGGTTCATTTTAATGAAGGTTAGATCATCAACATTTTGGGTCGACAGACGGGTCCTTTTTTCTGTCAGGATTGAGCCAGCAGCACTGAAGACTCTTTCTGATAGCACACTTGCAGCTGGGTTATAACAAACAAGCAAAGGTATATAACAGCATCATATGTACTACAGTTATATAGGATGCCGATAGTACTGGATAAACAAGGGATCAGTCGTTTAAATGCATAACATGGAGAATGCGGAGACCACAAATTATGACCAAAAAGATCCAATATAATCATAAATGCTTTATTAAGGAAATGACACAGAACGGGAAAAATGGGGGAGCATGTACAAAAAAGGCAAAGTGCTGCAGTGCAAGAGGACACGCTACCAAACCCTGGCCTGAAGTACATATATAGGTGTCTACAAAATTGGGTAAATTACATCATTCCTAAGGCCTATGTTACCTGGTATGCCCAATGTTAGTGAGAAAATGAGGGAATTTATTCTCCTATAGTATCAATGTACATACATACTCATTTATAAACTTAGTTACAATGGACAACCACAAGTACTCAGGGCATAATATCCACCCCTATAACAGGCCCAACTACAAGTACCAAGTTAGATATAATTACTCAAATAATGAAGTAACCATGTTCTCAGGGTCTAATATCCACCCCTATGTCTGGCACATACTACGCCCACCCACACATAGGTGGACCGCGCCGGAGCAGAAAAATTACCTGCAAAAAGGAATGAGTAGAAGGCCGGGCGGTCAGCGCGTCACCCCGACGTGTGTTTCGGAGAGGATCTCCTTCATCAGGAGGCGTGTCCATGTTGCCCCCTATGGCTCATTGGAGAACCATCACCGCTGCTGTGTGCTGGGAATGCCTCAAACAAACAGTTTACCAGAGTTGCTTGCTTGTTAGCCAATATTAGGTCAAGTTTCTCCTGTGGCATGATGTTTTGGAATTTGCCTTTATAGCGTGAATCCAGGATGCTGGCCAACCAGTAGTCGTCATCGTTTATCATTTTGGCAATGCGGGGGTCCCATTTTAGGATCTGCAAGGCATAATCTGACATGTGGGCCAACGTTCCAGGTGTCAATGATGCACTGCGAGTGCTGGGTGGAGGAGCACTTTCTGGCAAATCCACATCCCTCCAGTCACGCACAAACCCTGTACCTGACCTTGCCACGCCAACATTTTCTCTTGCGCCACGAGAAGCATCCTCCTCCCCTAAATAATCATCCCCATCATCATCCTCCTCTTCCTCTTCTTCCTCCTCCTTATCCAGGAGAGGTCCCGGAGCAGACAATGGCTGACTGTCATCAAGGCTTCCCTCCTCCTCTTCCTCATCCTCCTCGGCTGCAGACGCCTGCTCCTTAATGTGCGTCAAAGTTTGCATGAGCAGACGCATAAGTGGGATGCTCATGCTTATGATGGCGTCGTCCGCGTTTACCAGTAGTGTGCATTCCTCAAAACACTGAAGGACTTTACAGAGGTCTTTCAGCTTCGACCACTGCACACCCGACAACTCCATGTCTGCCCTCAAAGTGCCTGGCCGTGTATCCTCCCACAAATGCATTACAGCCTGCCTCTGTTCGCACAGCCTCTCAACCATGTGCAGGGTGGAGTTCCACCTTGTTGCAAAGTTGATAAGTAGGCAGTGCTTGGGAAGTTAGAGCAATCGCTGTCGTTTCTGCATACGACTGGAGTGTACGGGCGACCGGCGGATGTGCGAGCACAGTCTTTGGACATTCTGGAGCATGCCTGTTAACTACAGATAATTATTGAGGAAGCACTGCACCACCAGGTTCAAGGTGTGAGCCAGGCAAGGTATGTGTCGGAGTTTTGAAAGGGCTATGTCTGCCACAAAATTCCGGCCGTTATCACTAACTACCTTGCCTGCCTCAAGATGTAGACTGCCCAGCCATGACTCAGTTTGTCGCTGCAAGTAGTCGGCCAGTACCTCCGCGGTGTGTCTGTTGTCGCCCAAACACATCATCTTCAACACAGCCTGCTGACGCTTACCACTAGCTGTTCGATAGTGGGACACCGACTGTGCAACACTGGCAGCTGCGGATGGAGTGCTTGTGTGACTGCGCTCTGTGGACGGGCTTTCGCTTCTGGAGGAGTAGGAGGGTCGAACGCCTACAGCCAACTGTTTTCTATACTGTGGGCTAGGCAGCACTGTCCCACCGCCGCTGTCCCCTGTGGACCATGCATCCACCACATTAACCCAGTGAGCAGTGATGGACATGTAACGGCCCTGGCCATGCCTACTGGACCATGCATCTGTTGTGAAGTGCACCTTTCCACTCACTGATTGCTTGAGTGCATGGACAATGCGGTCTTTCACATGAAAGTGGAGGGCTGGGATGGCTTTGCGAGAAAAGAAGTGACGACTGGGTAGGTCATAGCATGGTACTGCGTAGGCCATGAGTTCGCGGAAAGCTTTGCTTTCAACCAACCGGTTGGGCATCATCTCTAATAAGATTAGTTCGGCAATGTGGGTGTTCAAACCCAATGTACGCGTATGAGAGGATGAGTACTTTCTTGTCCAACTCATAGTCTCTGGTAGAGTGAGCTGGACTTGAGAGCTGAATATGGTGGAACTAGCGGTGGACAAGGCGGACTGAGAGAGGGTTGATGATGGTGATGGAGTTGGTGTTCTTTCTTATGGCCTAGATTCAGTCTTTCATAGCAATAACATTGTGATTCTCTGACTGCTTTGGCCTTGCGACGACACCTCAACATTTGCTGCTGGTGGTGTGCTAACCGGTGGGCTTACAGTGGGGGAAATGATGTAGCGTTGCTGACTACCGTCATTGGGAGCAGTTGCACATGTGGTACGTGAGGTTTGGTAGTCCGTCCATGCTTGCAAGTGCATGGTGTTTAAATGTCTAAGCATGCAACTGGTATTCAAATTTCTCAGATTTTTCCCTCGGCTAAAGGTCTTTGCGCACTTCTTACAGATAACCTTTGCCTGATCATTAGGATTTTGTTCAAAAAAGTGCCACACTACACTCTTCATACTATGGAAGACATTTTGAGGCCTTGCACGCTGTGCTAATTTGACCGTCTGGCCTAGAGGTCCTGCAACTCTTTTGGTTTTTGTAACCCGTTTTTGGACTGCTCCGGGCCTACCAGATAACAGCTGTTGCGATGTCGATGCCTGCTGTGGATGCTCCTCCTCCTCTTCTGAGCTATTGGCAGTGGCACTCTCTTCCCCCAATGGATGCCAATCTGGGTCAACAACTGGGTCATCCATCACCTCCTCTTCAATGTCATGTGCACCTTCCTCTGTGTCACCATGTAAGGTGCTATAGTGTGCAGGAAGGAGCACCTGAGTTTCATCAGGGTCAGATTCTGGCTCAGTACACTGCGAGGACAATGTAGTGCTCTGAGTGAATGTACCAGCAGATAAATCTAGCAGTGGCTGTGCATCAGTGCACTCCATGTCAGATTCTTCTTGGACTGGGTAATTCACGATTTGACTTGATAACCCAGGCATGGTATGTGAAAAGAGCTCCATGGAGTAATCTGTAGTGTGGCCTGCCGCATCCTTTACTTTTGGTAGGGGTGAAGGGCACAAGGAAAGGTGTGGTTCCTGACCATGAGCCTCCAATGACGACTCAGTGCTTTTATTTTTTGAAAGTTCAGAAGAGGAGGTGATATAGCTGGAGGCTGTGTCAGCAATGTAAGCCAAAACTTGTTCCTGAAGCTCCGGCTTTAAAAGCGGTTTACCTACTCCCAGAAAAAGGAGCCTTCGAGGCCTTGTGGAGCCAGACGATGACGCAGGCTCAACACCTCCTGCATTTGTTGCTATTGTGCTTTTGCCACTACCAGCAGATCCACCACCACCACCAACACCATCATTACCAGCTGGCAACCCTCGCCCACTTCCACGGCCTCTTCCAACACACTTACTCATTTTAGGGAAAATGTACCCAAAGTAGCACCAGCAATATGGTACTGTAAAACAAGGTACAAGGTGTATATAGTATTGGGGAGAATTTGAATCTCACTACAGACTTGGGGACACTGAATTAATATCTCAGGCCCAGTGTAGATTACACCTCAATATAACAGGCTGAAATTGGATGGTGTATAAAATGTCTATATAGGACTGGGGAGAATTTGAATCTCCCTATAGACTTGAGGACACTGAACTAATATCTCAGGCCCAGTGTAGATTACACCTCAATATAACAGGCTGAAATTGGATGGTGTATAAAAAGTCTATATAGGACTGGGGAGAATTTGAATCTCCCTACAGACTTGAGGACACTGAACTATTATCACAGGCCCAGTGTAGATTACACCTCAATATAACAGGCTGAAATTGGATGGTGTATAAAATGTCTATATAGGACTGGGGAGAATTTGAATCTCCCTAGAGATTTTAGCAAGCTGACAATGATGCTCTCAGTCCCAAGTATGGCAGCAGGCAGCCTAATAAGCAGGACTGCTGCACACAAAAGTGTGGCAAAATGAACGCTTGGTAACTGGGCAAAAAAGAGGATGAAAAGTACTTTTGCTTTTAAAAAAGCAGTTTGCACAGCGGTGTGAAAACAGCAATGCAGCTATCAGGGAGCCTTATAACGCAGCCTAATAACCAACAGAGCTGAATGCACCAAAATATAGCCTCCCCTTGCACTGCATACTAACTGGTGTGTTGTACAGGCAAAATCGCTAGCAGCAGAAGCAGTTTTTTGCATCTTCTTCCCTGCCTAACGCTCTCCCTACAGAATCAGCAGCAGCAGCAGCTCTCCCTATTCTGGGATCAGCAGAAGTAAGATGGCGGTCGGCGTGCACGCCCTTTTATAGCCCCTGTGACGCCATACAAAGCAAGCCAAACACTTGAAGCCCTTCTCAAAGATGGTGGTGACCGCTGCCTATGTCATCGCGTTGCCCACAGTGAGCGTCCTCCATCATTGGCTGAAAAAGGGCACTGGAAACATCTTTTGAAACGCGACTTTGGCGCCATAGTCGCCGACCTCGTGGCCGACCTCACGCTATGGTCGGGTTTTGTTTCATGAAACCCGACTTTTGAAATTGACCGACTCGTTTCGCTCAACTCTATATACCAGAAAAGAAACTCTTGGCATAAGGTCATTCCATAGAAATTTTTTTCAAGAAAAATATATATCTTTGTATAGTGTTAGCTAGTAGATAGAAAAATATTAAAAATTGAGGGTCCTCAGTGATTGTTACCTTTTAATGGTTAAATGAATTGTTGGAAGCAAATAGCAAGTTTAAAAGAATAGCATCCTGTGCAAAAATACAGTGCACTTACAATTTGATATCATGAAGTTGCATTTATTTATTTTACTCACTTAAGGCCCCGTCACACACAGCAATATCGCCAGCGAGATCACTGATTTTGTGACGCCACAGCGATCTCGCCAGCAAAATCGCTGTGTGTGCGGAGATCAGCGACCGGCCCCCCTGCCAGGTAGCGCTGATTGCGCTCTATTGTCCTGGGCCATTTTTTGATCATTGGTCTCCCGCTAGCCAATGCGCATAGCTGCGTGTGGCAGCGAGAGACCAGCGATCAGCGACGCTGGACGCTGGTTTCCAATGTAAACAGCGGGTATCTAAGAGCCGCACCTTGGAAACCAGCTTGCTTGCCAGTCCTGGTCGCTGGAGGGGCTGTCTAACGATGTCCCAGCGATCCCATCCATGTCAGATCGTTGGTTGGATCACTGAGATATCGTTATGTGTAACGTGGCCTTTATGTAGTGTATTAATTACACAGCTTTTTAAAGACATTATTGGCACTATGTTTATTGGGACTCACAATCTAAATTCCCTATCAGTATGCCTTTGGAGTGTGGAAGGAAACTGTAGGAAACCCAGGCAAACACGGTGAGAACACGCAAACTCCTTGCAGATGTTGTCCTTGGTTGGATTAGAACCCAGGACCCCAGTGCTGCAATGCTACAGTGCTATCCACTGGGACTCCATCAGTTGCTGTACAGTGTTCTTAACAAAAATGTGATGAGTAGAGTTGAGCGAAACAGGTCGGTCAAATTCAAAAATAGACGACTTTTGCTAAAGTCGGGTTTCGCCGATCGAAACCCGACCATAGCGTGAGGTCGGTCATGAGGTCACCGATCATAGCGCCAAAGTCGCGTTTCAAATAATGCTTCCAGCACCTTTTCTCAGTCAATGATGGAGGACGCACACTGTGGGCAATGCGTTGACATGTGCAGCGGCCACCACCATCTTAGAGAAGGGCATTGAAGTGATTGGCTGACTTTGTGTGGCGTCACAGTGGGTACAAAAGGCTGTGCCCGCCGACCACCATCTTACTTCTGCCAATCTTAGCATAGGGAGAGGTTGCTGCTGCTGATTAAGGGAGAGCGTTAGGCAGGGAAGAAGAAAAAAACCTGCTTCTGCTGATAGCGCTTTTCACTGTACAGTTAGTGTGCAGTGAAAGGGGAGGATTTTTGCTTTTGTGCAGCAGCGCTGGTGGTGATTAGGCTGCCTTTTAAGGCTACCTGCTAGCTGCAGACAGCGTGTGTCAGTCCCTATACAAATAGACGGAGATTGACAATTTTCCATACAGACACCGTATAGCGGTGTACGCTCCTCACAGACTACCGTGTACCGCCTTGTATCATGGAAAAATAGAAGCTATCTGTGTGTGACTCTGGAAAAAAAAGCCGAGGAGGTTTTCCGTTTTTCCAGACCTACACCTTAGAGTGAGTGCTATCCGCTTTTCAAACAGTTTCATATATCTGCTGTTTGATATCGGTCAAAACTAGACAGAGACAGCGTGTGTCAGTCCCTATACAAATAGACGGAGATTGACAATTTTCAATACACACACCGTATAGAGCTGTCTGATTCTCAAACAGTATTGTATATCTGCTGCTCGCATTACAGTCACATCTATACAGAGTCAGGGTGTGTGTGTGACACTCCGTAAATACATATACGGAGATTGTTAGTTACACAAAAAACGTATACAGCTGTACACTTCTGATACAGTTCCATATACTGTATCTGCTTGTTGGATTATGGTCCAATACATACTGTGAGAGCGTCTGTGACTAACAAAATATATACGTAGATTTAATTTTTTTAATACACCTTACACAGCTGGACGCTCCTCATACAGTACCATCTCTCTGCTGGTATTTTTGGTACATTTTCCCAAACATGAGGAATTATGGTGGAAGAGCCCGCGGACGTGGGCAGGGGGCACAGCTGGTACTGATGGTGGTAGTGCATCGGCTGATTCTAGCAAAAGCACAATAGCAGCTAGGCAGGAGGTGTTGAGCCTGCGTCATCCTCTGGCCGAAGAAGGCCTGTAAGGTTGCCTTTTCTTGGAGTAGGAAAACTGCTTTTAAAGCCAGAGCATCAGGAACAGGTTTTGGCATACATTGCCGAAACAGCCACCAGCTCTATTGCCTCCTCTTCTGAACGTTCGAAACCTGCAAGCACGGAGTCATCAGTGCAGGGTTCTGGTAAGGAAAAACACCTTTCCTTGTGTCCTTCACCCCCACCAAAAGTTAAAGATGCGGCAGCCCACACTTCAGATTACTCTATGGAGCTCTTTTCACATACCATGCCTGGGTTATCCATTCAAATCCAGAATTCCCCAGTCCAAGATGAATCTGACATGGAGTGCACTGATGCACAGCCACTGCTAGATGATTCTGCTGGTACATTGACCCAGAGCACTACTGTTAGGGCTGGCGGAACGCACCAAATTATAAAATAATAGTAGGTGCGCTCGCAGCCTGGAGTCCACCGTGCAGAGGTGGTACACTGCTGCTAAGTAATGGTTGAAGAATAGAGCGGTGGAAAAACAGTCACACGTGGTTTACGTCACCCAATGTGAACAGGTGCGAACTCTGTTAATGCACAGAGTCGCACAACTGTTGAACATAAACGCTGGAGCCTGTTTAGCTCATAGAGCCCGGCCAAAAGAGCGCACAGTGTACGGCCACAGAACTCTACCCCAAGGACATGGGGTTGGAGTCCCTCTAGGCCCACTGAGCGCGTGTCGCTGCCACGAGCGCCACTATAGATGCTGGCTATGAAGTGGAGCACGTGCACTGAGGCGTGCCGAGTCCCTGCTGAGGACTGATGCCTGACTCAACCTCTGTCCTACCTACACCTAAGCCTGGGCGCTAGCAGGCTAGGCTGCACAACACATGCGTACCAAGGGTAGGGGTTTCTTAATGAGTCATTCACCAGAGACATTCATACGTGCATACATCACTCACTCCACATAGTCTGTAAATACAGTCTATCTTAGCGCATGGCCGGGCGGCCATGCGAACCTTTTATAGCCGCGAGCGTCCGGGACCTTCCTGGCTTCTCGGATGGGCCAATCCGAACACGAGCAGGACCTGAGCACATGACCTTCGATCTCCAATGGGAGATCACTCCACGGGCATGCTCAGTGGCCTGACATGTGGACTTAGTCCCTGGAGAATCTCGCTGCTAAGCAGCATGTATTACCATAGATGTGCCAGAGGTGGTAGCAGCAAGCAAACCCATGGAGCTGGTCTGGGCAGAGCGCCTGGACTGATGAGTTTGCTGAGCAACCTCCTCTGTGGCTGGAGAGGAATAGGAGACCGCTGGAAGTAAGGCTCGGGATTCTCACTGTGCAGCAGCGCCTAACATTACCCCCCTTCCTAGGGCCCCCCACTCTCTGAGCCTTACTCCGCTCAAATTCCGCAATGAGAAGAGGAGCGTGGATGTTCTCCACCGGCTCCCAGGTCTGAGCCTGTGGACCATGACCCTTCCAATCCACCAAGCAAAACTTTTTGCCCTGCATCATCTTGCATCCCACAATGGCATTGACCTCAAACTCGTCTGATGACAGGTCTGATGTCCTGGCAGATGGCTCAGAAAACCGGGACATGTGCACCGGCTTAAGGAGAGACACATGAAATGTGTCCGAGATAGCCAAGTGTGGTGGAAGAGCCAGGCGGTAGACCACAGAGTTGATCTGCTCGAAGACCTTGAAAGGGCCAATTTAGCACGGTGCAAGCTTAGCGGATTCCACCCACAGCCTGATGTTTCGAGCGGAGAGCCACACTAAGTCACCAGGAGCGAAGGTCAGAACCGGGCACCGGCGAGTGTCAGCGGAGGACCTCATTCTCTCCTTGGAGGCCCGGATAGCATCCTGCATGCAATCCCAAATGTCACGTGCCTCCACCGCCCAGTCGTCCACCCTAGAGTTGGTTGACGACACGGGCATGGGCACGGGGACGCGTGGATGCTGGCCCTAATTTAAGAAGAATGGGGTCTGACCGGTGGAGTTGGCCACAGCGTTGTTCAAGGCGAACTCCACCCACGGCAGCAAGGGTGCCCAATCATCCTGCCTGGCCGAGACAAAATGTCGCAGATATGTCACCAGGGTCTGGTTTGCTCTCTCAACCAACCCGTTCGTCTCAGGATGATAGGCCGAGGAGAGATTTAGCTCTATGCTGAGCAGAGAACAGAGCTCTCTCCAGAACTGAGACGCAAACTGAGGACCCCGGTCGCTGATAATCTTATCTAGCATGCCGTACAGGCGGAAAACATGTTTAATAAACAACGCTGCTAGGCCCCGTGCCGAAGGTAGACGAGAGAGTGGTACCAGATGCACCATCTTGGAGAAATGATCGGTGACTAGTGTTGAGCTTTCCGATACCGCAAGTATCGGGTATCGGCCGATATTTGCCGTATCGGAATTCAGATACCGAGTACCGATACTTTTTTCGTATCGGATACCGGAATCGGAAGTCCAAAATGCAATGAGCCACTTTTGTGGCTCTGATTGGCTTCCGAAATGACGTCATCATGATGCGCTGTCTGTGCGCATCATGATGCGCCGTCAGTTCGGGCCTTCGGGGGGGCTGTGCCGACTGTCCGGGGGTCTGTGCCGGCCTGCCGGGGGTCTGTGCAGGCTCCGGGGGTCTGTGCCGGCCTGCCGGGGGAGCTGTGCCGGCCTGCCGGGGGTCTGTGCAGGCTCCGGGGGTCTGTGCCGGCCTGCCGGTGGGCTGTGCAGGCTCCGGGGGTCTGTGCCGGCCTGCCGGGGAGCTGTGCCGGCCTGCCGGTGGTCTGTGCAGGCTCCGGTGGTCTGTGCCGGCCTGCCGGGGAGTTGTGCAGGCTCTGGTGGTCTGTGCCGGCCTGCCGGGGAGCTGTGCCGGCCTGCCGGTGGGCTGTGCAGGCTCCGGGGGTCTGTGCAGGCATCATCCGATGGGACTACAAGTCCCATCGGGCGATGCCTGCTACCATGACAGTGATTGACACATTAGCCAATGATGGGTCAGTAGTAGTCCCATCATCCGGCTAATGTGTTGAATGTAAAAAAAAAAAAATTTACATGCTACATACATACTACATACATACTACATGTAACATACATACTACATGCAACATGCATACTACATACATGCTACATGTAACATACATACTACATGCAACATGCATACTACATACATGCTACATACTACATGCATGCTACATACATGCTACATGCTACATACATGCTACATACATGCTACATACATACTACATACATACTACATATATACTACATGTAACATACATACTACATGCAACATGCATACTACATACATGCTACATACTACATGCATGCTACATACATGCTACATACTACATACATGCTACATACATACTACATATATACTACATGCATGCAACATACATACAACATATATACTACATGCATGCAACATGCATACTACATATATACTATATATACTACATGTAACATACATACTACATATATACTACATGCTACATACATGCTACATGCTACATACATGCTACATACTACATACATAATACATATATACTACATGCATGCAACATACATACAACATATATACTACATGCATACTACATATATACTATATATACTACATGCATACTACATATATACTATATATACTACATGTAACATACATACTACATATACACTCACTGGCCACTTTATTAGGTACACCTGTCCAACTGTGTGTTAAGACTTAATTTCTAATCAGCCAATCACATGGCGGCAACTCAGTGCATTTAGGCATGTAGACATGGTCAAGACAATCTCCTGCAGTTCAAACCGAGCATCAGTATGGGGAAGAAAGGTGATTTGAGTGCCTTTGAACGTGGCATGATTGTTGGTGCCAGAAGGGCTGGTCTGAGTATTTCAGAAACTGCTGATCTACTGGGATTTTCACGCACAACCATCTCTAGGGTTTACAGAGAATGGTCCGAAAAAGAAAAAAAATCCAGTGAGCGGCAGTTCTGTGGCCGGAAATGCCTTGTTGATGCCAGAGGTCAGAGGAGAATGGGCAGACTGGTTCGAGCTGATAGAAAGGCAACAGTGACTCAAATTGCCACCCGTTACAACCAAGGTAGGCAGAAGAGCATCTCTGAACGCACAGTGCGTCGAACTTTGAGGCAGATGGGCTACAGCAGCAGAAGACCACACTGGGTACCACTCCTCTCAGCTAAGAACAGGAAACTGAGGCTACAATTTGCACAAGCTCATCGAAATTGGACAGTAGAAGATTGGAAAAACGTTGCCTGGTCTGATGAGTCTCGATTTCTGCTGCGACATTCGGATGGTAGGGTCAGAATTTGGCGTAAACAACATGAAAGCATGGATCCATCCAGCCTTGTATCAACGGTTCAGGCTGGTGGTGGTGGTGTCATGGTGTGGGGAATTTTTTCTTGGCACTCTTTGGGCCCCTTGGTACCAATTGAGCATCGTTGCAACGCCACAGCCTACCTGAGTATTGTTGCTGACCATGTCCATCCCTTTATGACCACAATGTACCCAACATCTGATGGCTACTTTCAGCAGGATAATGCGCCATGTCATAAAGCTCGAATCATCTCAGATTGGTTTCTTGAACATGACAATGAGTTCACTGTACTCAAATGGCCTCCTCAGTCACCAGATCTCAATCCAATAGAGCATCTTTGGGATGTGGTGGAACGGGAGATTCGCATCAGGGATGTGCAGCCGACAAATCTGCGCCAACTGTGTGATGCCATCATGTCAATATGGTCCAAAATCTCTGAGGAATGCTTCCAGCACCTTGTTGAATCTCTGCCACGAAGAATTGAGGCAGTTCTGAAGGCAAAAGGGGGTCCAACCCGTTACTAGCATGGTGTACCTAATAAAGTGGCCAGTGAGTGTATACTACATGCTACATACATGCTACATACATACTACATACATGCTACATACTACATACATAATACATATATACTACATGCATGCAACATACATACAACATATATACTACATATATACTATATATACTACATGTAACATACATACTACATATATACCACATGCTACATACATACTACATACATGCTACATACCACATGCATGCAACATGCATACTTCATATATACTGCATATATACTACATGCATGCAATATACATATATACTACATACAATACATACATATAGACATACAGTACAAATAACATAGAGTACATACTCACCGTCACTTGTCACTTTGATCCCCGAAGCCATTGTCCCCTTGAGGAATAAATATCAAAATAAAAAAACACCAATATACTTACCCCGATCCGCAGAAGTCCACGAGGGTCCCACGTCGATCTTGCGTGGAGAACAGCAGCATCAGCTGATGCTACCGTTCTCTACCAGCTCCAGGAATACAATGACGGAAGGTAGGTATCCTTCCGCACTGTATTCCTTCACCACTGTAAAAAAAAAGTCCCTAGTCTCACTTTATGCCATTGCTGCGTGCATGTAGTATATATGTAGTATGTATGTTACATGTAGTATATATAGTATATATGTAGTATGCATGTTGCATGCATGTAGTATATATGTTGTATGTATGTTGCATGCATGTAGTATATATGTATTATGTAGTATGTATGTAGCATGTATGTAGCATGTATGTAGCATGTATGTAGCATGTAGTATATATGTAGTATGTACTGTATGTTACATGTAGTATATATAGTATATATGTAGTATGCATGTAGTATATATGTTGTATGTATGTTGCATGCATGTAGTATATATGTATTATGTATGTAGTATGTAGCATGTATGTAGTATGTATGTAGCATGTATGTAGCATGTAGTATATATGTAGTATGTATGTTACATGTAGTATATATAGTATATATGTAGTATGCATGTTGCATGCATTTAGTATATATGTTGTATGTATGTTGCATGCATGTAGTATATGTGTATTATGTATGTAGTATGCATGTAGTATGTAGCATGTATGTAGTATGCATGTTGCATGTAGTATGTATGTTACATGTATGTATATATGTAGTATGTATGTAGTATGTATGTAGCATGTATGTAGCATGTATGTAGCATGTAAATTTTTTTTTTTTTTTTTTACATTCAACACATTAGCCGGATGATGGGACTACTACTGTCCCATCATTGGCTAATGTGTCAATCACTGTCATGGTAGCAGGCATCGCCCGATGGGAATTGTAGTCCCATCGGACGATGCCTGCACAGACCCCTGGAGCCTGCACAGCCCACCGGCAGGCCGGCACAGCCCCCCGGCAGGCCGGCACAGACCACCGGGCCTGCACAGCCCACCGGCAGGCCGGCACAGCCCCCCGGCAGGCCGGCACAGACCACCGGAGCCTGCACAGCCCACCGGCAGGCCGGCACAGCCCCCCGGCAGGCCGGCACAGACCACCGGAGCCTGCACAGACCACCGGCAGGCTGGCACAGCCCCCCCCGGCAGGCCGGCACAGACCACCGGAGCCTGCACAGACCACCGGAGCCTGCACAGACCCCCCGGCAGGCCGGCACAGCCCCACGAAAGGCCCGTACAGACCCCAGAGAGGCTGTACAAGGCAAAAATAGGGTTTTTCTTATTCCGATACCGGAAGTCCCATAGACTTGAATGGGACTTCCGGTATCGGAATTGGCGATACCCGATATTTTTTTTAGATCGGCCGATACCATCCGATACGATACTTTTAAGTATCGGACGGTATCGCTCAACACTATCGGTGACCACTAGTGTTAAGCGATACCATCCGATATTGTGAAATATCGGATCGGATTGGATCAGACCGATACTCAAAAAGTATCGGGTATCGCCGATTCCGATACCGGAAACCCATGCAAGTCAATGGGGCACAAATATCGGAATGAAAATAAACCCTTTCTTTACAAGCACATCCAGTTCGGGAGGGGGGAAGAGGGTGGGCGGTGCGTGGGCGGACACTGTGCGTGTGGGCGGGGTCTGTACGGGCCTCTCAGAGGTCTGCGCGGGCCTGCCGGGGGTCTGTGCGGGCCTGCCGGGGGTCTGTGCGGCTGCCGGGGGTCTGTACGGGCCTGCCGGGGGTCTGTGCGGGCCTGCCGGGAGTCTGTGCAGGCTGCCTGGGGTCTGTGCGGGCCTGCCGGGGGTTGTGTGTGTGTGCAGGCATCGTCCGATGGGACTACAATGACAGTGATTGACACATTAGCCAATAATGGGACAGTAGTAGTTCCATCATCCGGCTAATGTGTTGAAAGTAAAAAAAAAACAAAAAAAAAACAAAAACATACATACTACATACATACTACATATATACTACATTCATACAACATACATACATGCATACTACATACATACTATTTTAGAATTTTGGATAACTAGAGGAGGAAGACCTGTGAAGACTCAGACGTCAAGGTTAGATTTCAGAAAGGCAGATTTTAAGGGATTCAGAAAGAGAATTGGAGGGATCCAATGGCTGGATATCCTTAAAGACAAAAATGTCCAGGAAGGATGGGAAATCTTGAAAAATGAAATTCTCAAAGCACAATTGTTAACAATTCCGAAAAGAGGGAAGAATAGGAAGCATTTAAGGAAGCCAGGATGGATGAACACAGAACTTAAGCACATGCTAAAAAGGAAGAAAAAAATGTTTATAAAATGGAAAGAGGGAGGCATATCTAAAGAAGAATATAATTCTGTATGCAGAACCTGCAGGGCACAAATCAGATTATCTAAAGCTGGCAATGAATTGAGGCTTGCAAGAGATGTCAAAAGCAATAATAAAGGATTTGGGGGATATGTCAAAAGTAAAAGAAAAGTCAAAGATGCTATAGGATTTTTACAGGATGAAAATTATGAAATGGTAAGACAGGATGTTGAGAAGGCCGAACTTTTAAATTCCTATTTTGCATCTGTTTTCTCTCAGAAAGGAAACGTAGCATCAACTGTTCTTCACTGTCCTTTTAAGGGAATAGAAAAATCCAGGATATCTATAAACAAAAAGATAGTGAGGAAACACTTAGCTAGCCTAAATGAATTCAAGTCTCCAGGTCCAGATGAATTACACCCCAGAGTACTGAAGGAGATAGCAGAAGAAATTTTTGAACACCTCTCCATAATCTTTGAAAAATCTTGGAGAACAGGAGAAGTCCCAGAAGACTGGAGAAGAGCAAATGTTGTTCCCATTTTCAAAAAGGGGAAGAAGGTGGACCCAGGCAACTATAGGCCGGTGAGTCTGACTTCTATACCAGGAAAGATCTTTGAACAAATAATTAAACAACATGTATGTCAGTACCTGGATAAGAATGAAGTGATTAAACAGAGTCAGCATGGGTTTGTGTTATGATTGAGTCACCGTAGGAGGCAAAAACAGAAATGCTAGCTAAGTCCTGAAAACCAGAGAAGTTGGCAACTATCAGATTGCAGACCCCTGAACCTATCAACACAACTAGCAGTAGCCGTGGGGGGTTCCTACGATGACCTAGACCCCTCGATCACAGCCGGAGAGATACATAGGCCTAAAGAAGGAAAGGGGAAATCTAACTGCCCCAGAGCAGACCCCAAAGCAATAGGCAGCCCCCCACATATAATGATGGTGAAGCAAGATGAAAACACTTACACAGACAGAAAGACAGGCTGAGCAAAGACGGGGCCCAAAAACTACCTAGATAGGAACGGATAGGAAGGCTGCTGTCTGCAATCTGCCAAAACCCTATCAGAGACAAAAGCCAACAAGCTGATATAAAAATGGCCCTGAAGCAATTAAGCTTCAAAAACTAAATCAGCACTCAGGTACCTTCAGAAGACAGAGCTCACGGAACACTGCACACTCCAGCAGGGAGTGGCAGAATCCAAAAAGCAAGAGAAACAAAAACAAATCTTAGATGCAAAAAGGCAAAACAGAAAACTTAGCTTTAGGAGAGCAGTAATCTGACTGGTGTCCAAGAGTCCACAGAGAAATCACCCGCAGGGCAGAAAGGGCGTAGGCTGCCTTAAATCCAGTCAGTGACTCCACTCAGCCAATCGTCTTCATTAGTCCCAGGTGTCTGATAATCAGGCTCACTACCTTCCTTCACCAGAATAGGGAGTTCACCAGGCCCCAGTGACGGAGGGGAAAATGAACTCACAACAGGTCTGTAACTAATAAGTCATGTCAGACTAACTTAATTTCCTTCTATGATGGAATCACTGATTGGGTGGATCAAGGAAATGCTGTAGATATAGTATATCTTGACTTCAGCAAAGCATTTGACAAAGTATCTCATACAATCCTTATTGAAAAAATGACTAAGTATGGAATGGAAAAGGCAACTGTTAGGTGGTTTCATAACTGGCTTAGTGATCGGACCAAAAGAGTGGTCGTAAATGGCTGCACATCCAGTTGGAAGAATGTCTCAAGTGGGGTACCACAGGGCTCTGTCCTGGGCCCTGTATTGCTCAACATCTTTATCAATGATTTAGATGAAGGAATTGAGGGTAAACTGATTAAATTTGCTGATGACACAAAGCTAGGAGGGATAGCTAATACTAGAGAAGAGCGAGAGAGGATTCAAAAAGATATAAATAAACTGGAGAAGTGGGCAGCAACTAACAGAATGGTTTTTAATAGGGAAAAATGCAAAGTACTATATCTGGGCAATAAAAATGAAAAAAGCATATACAGAATGGGAGGAATAGGCCTAAGCAACAGCACATGTGAAAAAGAGTTGGGTATACTAATAGATCACAGACTGAATATGAGTCAACAGTGTGATGCAGCAGCAAAAAAGGCAAATGCAATTCTAGGATGTATTAACAGAAGCATACAGTCTAGATCACGTGAAGTCATTATTTCCCTCTACTCCTCTTTGGTCAGACCTCATCTGGAATATTGTGTCCAGTTTTGGGCACCACATTTTAAAAAAGACATCAACAAACTGGAGCAAGTTCAGAAAAGAGCAACCAGAATGGTGACCGGTCTGCAAACCCTGTCTTATGAGGAAGGGTTGCAGGATTTGGGATTGTTTAGTTTGCAAAAGAGCAGACTGAGAGGAGCCTTAATAGCTGTCTACAAATATCTAAATGGCTGTCACATTGTAGAAGGATCAACTTTATTCTCATTTGCACAAGGAAAGACTAGAAGCAATGGGATGAAACTGAATGGGAGGAGACACAGATTAGATATTAGAAAAAACTTTTTGACAGTTAGAGTGATCAATGAGTGGAACAAGCTGCCATGAGAAGTAGTGAGTTCTCCTTCAATGGAAGTCTTCAAACAGAGGCTGGACAGACATCTGACTGGGATGATTTAGCGAATCCTGCTTTGAGCAGGGGGTTGGACCAGATGGCCCAGGAGGTCCCTTCCAACTCTACGATTCTATGATTCTATGATTCTACTACATATATACTACATTCATGCAACATACATACATGCTACATATATACTACTTTCATACTACATTCATACAACATACATACATGCTACATACATACTACATATTTACTACATTCATACAACATTCATACATACTACATAATACATACATACTACATATATACTACATTCATACAATATACATACATACTACATACATACTACAAATATACAACATACATACATACTGCATACTACATTCATACTACATATATACTACATTCATACTGCATACATACTTCATATATACTACATTCATACAACATACATACATACTACATACATACTACATTCATACAACATACATACACACTACATAATACATACATACTACATATATACTACATTCATACAACAAATATACAGTACTACATGCATACTACATATACTACATTCATACAACATACATACATACTACATATATACTACATTCATACAACATACATACATAGTACATACTACATATATACTATATTCATACATCATACATACATGCTACATACTACATACATACTTCATATATACTACATTCATACAACATACATACATACATACATACAACGTATATACTACATTCATACAACATACATACATACATACAACGTATATACTACATTCATACAACATACATACATACTACATAATACATACATACTACATATATACTACATTCATACAACATACATACATACTACATACATAATACATATATACAACATACATGCATACTACATACATACTTGATATATACTACATTCATACAACATACATACATACCACATACATACTACATATATACTACATTCATACTACATACATACATACTACATACATACTACATATATTCTACATTCATACAACATGCATACATACATACTACATACATATATACTACATTCTCACAACATACATACATAGTACATACTACATATATACTACATTCATACAACATACATACATACATGCTACATACATACTACATATATACTACATTCATACAACATACATACATACTACATATATACTACATTCATACAACATACATACAGTACATAGTACATACTACATACATACTACAGATATACAACATGCATAAAACATGCTACAGACATACAACATACATACTACATACTACATACAATACATTCATACATTGATAGAATACATACATATAGACATACAGTACATACAACATAGAGTACATACTCATCATCACTTGTCACTTTGATCCCCGAAGCCAGTGTCATCTGTAAAAAATACTTCATATATACTACATTCATACAACATACATACATACTACATACATACTACGTATATACTACATTCATACAACATACATACATACTACATAATACATACATACTACATATATACTACATTCATACAACATACATACATACTACATACATACTTCATTTATGCTACATTCATATAACATACATACATACTACATACATACTACATATATACTACATTCATACAACATACATACATACTACATACATACTACATATATACTACATTCATACAACATTCATACATACATACTACATACATATATACTAAATTCATACATACATAGTACATACTACATATATACTACATTCATACAACATACATACATACTACATTTTACATGCATACTTCATATATACTACATTCATACAACATACATACATACTACATATATACTACATTTGTACAACATACATACATACTACATACATACTACATATATACTACATTCATACATGCTACATACATACTACATATATACAACATACATACTACATACATACTTCATATATACTACATTCATACAGCATACATACATACTACATATATACTACATTAATACAACATACATACATACTACATATATACTACATTCTTACAACATACATACATACAGTGCATAGTACATACTACATACATACTATGGACATACAACATACATAAAACATGCTACAGACATACAACATACATACTACATACAATACATTCATACAGTAAATACATATAGACATACAGTACATACAACAAAGAGTACATACTCACCACCACTTGTCACTTTGATCCCTGAAGCCAGTGTCATCTGTAAAAAATATTAAAATAACAAACAACCAATATACTCCCTGATCCGCAGAAATCCACGAGTGTCCCACGACGATCTCCTGTGGAGAACAGCAGCATCAGCTGATGCGACTGCTCTCTAGGGGCACCAGGAATACAATGACAGGAGGTAGGTTTCCTTTCGCATTGTATTCCTCCGTCACTGTAAAAAAATAGCCCCTAGTCTCACTTTTGGCATTGCTGTGTGAGAAAGTTCCCACGCAGCGTTTGCCATAATGTGAGACCAGTGAACTATAGTAACCTCTCAGTGATGCACTGCAGGAGATCGTCGTGGGACACTCGTGGATTTCTGTGGATCAGGGAGTATATTGGTTGTTTGTTATTTTTATATTTTTTACAGTGAGATGACACTGGCTTCGGGGATCAAAGTGACAAGTGATGGTGAGTATGTACTCTATGTCATATGTACTGTATGTCTATATGTATGTATTGTATGAATGTATGAATGTATTGTATGTAGTATGTATGTAGTATGTATGTTGTATGTATGTAGCATGTTGTTTGTATGTTGTATGTATGTAGTAAGTATGTAGTATGTACTGTATGTATTATGTATTATGTATGTATGTATGCTGTATGAATGTAGTATATATGTAGTATGTATGTATTATGTAGTATGTATGTATGTTGTATGAATGTAGTATATATGTAGTATGTATGTAGTATGTATGTTGTATGAATGTAGTATATATGTAGTATGTATGTATTATGTAGTATGTATGCTGTATGAATGTAGTATGTATGTAGTATGTATGTATGTTGTATGAATGTAGTATATATGAAGTATGTATGTATGTTGTATGAATGTAGTATATATGTAGTATGTTTTTTTTTTACTTTCAACACATTAGCCGGATGATGGGACTACTACTGTCCCATCATTGGCTAATGTGTCAATCACTGTCATTGTAGCAGGCATAGCCCGATGGGTCTTGTAGTCCCATCGGACGATGCCTGCACACACACACCACCCCCGGCAGGCCCACACAAACCCCTGGCAGGACCATACAGACCCCCGGCAGCCCGCACAGATCCCTGGCTGGCCTGCACAGAACCCCGGCAGGCCCGTACAGACCCCCGGCAGCCCGCACAGACCCCCGGCAGGCCCGCACAGACCCCCCGGCAGACCCGCACAGACCCCCCCGGCAGGCCCGCACAGACCCCCAGCAGCCCATACAGACCCCAGCACGCCCGCACAGACCCCCGGCAGCCCGCACAGACCCCAGGCAGGCCAGCACAGACCGCGCATCATGATGACATCATTTCAGGAGCCAAACACAGCCATGCCATTAGTTAACATGGCTAACACAACTGGCTCATTGCATTATGGGAGCTTCCAATTCCGGTATTCGATATTGTAAAAATATCGGTACTCGGTATCGGAACTCCGATACAGCGAATATCGGCCGATACCCGATATTTGCAGTATCGGAATACTCAACACTAGTGACCACCCAAGTGACGGTGCTGCCACTGGACTTGTGCAGACCCACCACAAAGTCCATACTGACCATCTCCCAGGGCCTGTCAGCAACCGGCAGAGGGTAGAGTAACCCAGCGGGCCGCTGCCGAGAGGGCCGATTCTGGGCGCATGAGACGCACACCCGTATATAGTCCCTGACGTCATGGGCCATATGCGGCCACCAGTACATCCTCGCCAGAAGCTCAGAGGTCCATTTGGTCCCAAAATGTCCACCCAGCCTGGACGAATGAGCCCAAGAGGGGACCTCCAGTCACAGATGGGCAGGGACAAAAGTCTTGCCCAGAGGTACAGACTCGAGGGCAACCGGAGCCACGGTCCTCAGGCTCTCAGACGGGACTATCAGCTGAGGCTCCTCCTCCTCCGATGACACCACGGAGCGGGAGAGAGCATCGGCCCGGAAGTTCTTGTCCCCGGAGAGAAAATGCAGGGTGAAGTGGAAATGGGAGAAGAACAAGGACCATCTGGCCTGGTGAGAATTTGTAAATAGACCAAATTCTTGTGGTCGGTGAACACCTGGAAAGGGTGGCGAGCCCCCTCCAGGAGGTGTCTCCACTCTGAAAAGGCCAACTTCATTGCTAGCAACTCCCGGTCCCCGATGGAATAATTCCTCTCCGCCGGTGTGAAGGTCTTGGAGAAGAAGAAGCAGAGGGTTCTTCCAACCTTGCAAGTCCTTCTGGAACAGGACCGCTCCAGCATCGACGGAAGAGGCATCCACCTCCAGAATGAAGGGTTTATCCACATCAGGGAGATGTAGAATGGGAGAGCTAGCGAAATGGGATTTAATGGAGGAGAAGACCTTGGAGACAGGTTCTGACCACAACTTGGGGTTTGCACCCTTCTTGGTGAGGGCGTACCCAGGGCGCTACCAAAGATGAGAAGTGGGGAATGAATTGGCGATAGTAACTTATGAACCCTATAAAGCGCTGCACCGCTTTGAGAAAAATGGAGTTCCTGCCAATCCATCACCGTCTGTAGCTTGGCAGGATCCATGGCCAAACCCTGGGCTGAGATGATATAGCCCAAGAAAGGCAAGGACTCCTGCTCAAACACACACTTCTCCAACTTGGCATAGAGGGAGTTTGCCCGCAGGAGGTCAAAAACTTTACAAACATCTCTCCGGTGGGAGTCAATATCTGGAGAGTAGATGAGAATATCATCCAGATAGACTACTACCGAGGTGGTAAGCATATCCCGGAAGATATCGTTCACAAAGTCTTGGAAGACGACTGGGGCATTACAGAGCCCGAAGGGCATCACCAGATATTCATAGTGCCCGTCTCTGGTGTTAAATGCCGTCTTCCATTCGTCCCCATCACGGATGCGAATCAGGTTGTAAGCCCCCCGCAGATCAAGTTTGGTAAACACTCTTGCTCCCCGTAGCCTATCAAACAGCTCCGATATCAGGGGCAGAGGATACTTATTCTTAACAGTGATGGCGTTAAGACCCCTGTAATCGATGCAAGGACGTAGTTCCCCACTCTTCTTCTGGACGAAGAAGAATCCCGCCCCCGCTGGTGACACTGACTTCCTAATGAATCCTCTTGCCAGATTCTCCCTGATGTATTGATTCATGGTCTCTGTCTCCGGGAGAGATAGGGGATAGACTCGACCCCGAGAAGGCTCAGCACCAGGCAAAAGGTCAATAAGACAGTCATAGGGGCGATGCGGTGAAAGTGTCTCCACCACCTTTTTGGAGAACACGTCCGCATACTATCGATAGTGTTTGGGAAGCGAGGAAAAATTTGCGGGGACCTCGGTGGAGGCAACCTAGACGCATTCCCTCAGACATCTACCCTCACATGACTTACTCCAACCAATAATTCTCCCCGAGGACCACTCTATATGGGGAGAGTGATACCGCAACCAGGGGACCCCTAGAAGGACCTGGTCGATACCCTCGGGCATGACGAGGAGAGATATCGTCTCCTGATGAGATGGAGACACCGAGAGTAACAGTGGAGCGGTTTGGTGGGTAATCTGTGAGGGCAGAGTCGCGCCATTCACTACTCTGACGGTGACTGGTGTAGACATCATAACCAGGGGAATAGCGTGCCATTGAGCGAAGGCAGATAACATAAAATTGCCCTCCGCTCCCGAATCCACGCAAACCTCCACCGCCAGAGTGGAAGAACCAAACCCGTGTCCCCTTAAAGGACAACTTGGAGGAAAACGCCGCGGATTCTAGTGAACCGCCTCCTACGGCCACTAGGGGCGAGTGTCTTCCCAGCCACTATGGGCACTGGTTGGCAACCATGACAGATCACAGGGGCTCATGCGGGCCGGGGCCTGGATCCCTCGCAGGAAGCCCCCTGACGCTTGGATGCCCGATTGGGAGATTCCAGAGGTTTAGCAAAACTGGGTGCCAACCTAAACTTCTGCCTACACTGGGTCCACTCCAACCTTCGCTCGGTAAAGCGAAGGTCTATACGGGTGGAGACGGTGATAAGCTCCTCCAGTGTAGCAGGAATCTCCCTGGTGGCCAGTGCGTCCTTCACATGGCCAGCCAAACCTCTCCAGAATGCCAGAATGAGGACCTTATCTGGCCACTCTAACTCCAAGGCCAGCATCCGGAACTGGATGGCAAAGTGGTTGACCATGGATGAACCCTGTGACAATGCCGGCAGCTGGAGCGCAGTGTCATGGGTGACTCGCGGTCCCAGGAAGACATGCTTCAGAGTGTCCAGGAACCGAGAGGCACTCTGCACCGCATGATCACCACGCTCCCACAGCGGTGTGGCCCACTCCAAAGCCCTGCCAAACAAGAGGGAAATAATAAATCCCACTTTGGCCCGCTCGGAGGGGAATCGTGCTGCCAGCAGCACCAGCTGTATCGAGCACTGGCTCACGAAACCCCTACCCGAGAACTTCTCAGGCAGTGGGAGGCGGGACAAAGTCGGGGCAGGGATGGCAGTGGTCACATGGGAGACAGCCTCTGTGGCTGCCTGAACAGCGACCGCAGTAACATCCGCAGCTGAGGCTGGATGCTCGAGAGCCGCCATCCTGCCCTGCAGCTGCCGGATGTACTGAAGCAGTCACTGTTCGTCCGCCATTACTAGCCAGACCCTGGCGCTAGGATAATGTTAGGGCTGGCGGAACGCACCAAATTATAAAATAATAGTAGGTGCATTCGCTGCTAAGTAATGGCGGAAGAATAGAGCGGCGTAAAAACAGTCACACATGGGTTACGTCACCCAATGTGAACAGGTGCAAACTCTGTTAATGCACAGAGTCGCACAACCGCTGAACGTAAATGCCGGAGTCTGTTTAGCTCACAGAGCCCGGCCAAAAGAGTGCACAGTGTACAGCCACAGAACTCTACCCCAAAGACACGGGGTTAGAGTCCCTCTAGGCCCACTGAGCGCACGGTGTCACTGCCGTGAGCGCCGCTATAGACGCTGGCTATGAAGTGGAGCAGCATGTATTGCCATAGATGTGCCAGAGGTGGCAGCAGCAAGCAAATCCAAGGAGCTGGTCTGGGAAGAGTGCCTGGACCGATGAGTTTGCTGAGCAACCTCCTCTGCGGCTGGAGAGGAATGGGAGACCGCTGGAAGTAAGGCTCGGGATTCTTGCTGTGCAGCGACAGAAATCCGACGCCTAACAACTACATTGCCCTCGCAGTCTATTGAGCCAGAATCTGACCCTGATGAAACTCAGGTGCCCCTTCCCACATACTATACCACCTTACACGGTGATACAGAGGAAGGTGCAGATGACTTTGAAGAGGAGGTAATGGATGACCCAGTTCTTGACCCAGATTGGCATCCATTGGGGGAGGAGGGTGGCGCTGGCAATAGTTCAGATAAGGAGAAGGATCTGCAGCAGGCATTGACATTGCAGCAGCAGTTATCTGGCAGGTCCAAAAACGTGGACCAAAAACTAAGAGTTGCAGGACAGCTTGGCCAGACGGTCAACTTAGCACAGCGTGCAAGGCCAGAAAATTTATACTATAGTAGGAAGAGTGCAGTGTGGCACTTCTTTGTCCAAAATCCTACTGATGAGGCAAAGGTTACCTGTAAGAAGTGCGGAAGGACCTTTAGCCAAGGTAAACAACTCAGAAATTTGAATACCAGTTGCATGATTAGACATTTAATCAACATGCACTTGCAAGCGTGGACTGACTACAAAACCTCAGGTAGCTCCGACTGAAGGTAGCCAGCAATGCTCCATCGCTTCCCCCACTGTAAGACCACCGCCACCATTAAGCACACCAGCACTAAATGTGGAGGTGTCGTTGCAAGGCCAAAGCACTCAGGGAATCACAATGGTTTTGCAACACAACACTGAATCTAGGCCATCACCACCAATACCATCACCAACCCCCTCTCACTCCATCCGGTCCACCGCTACTTCCCCCATATGCAGCTCTTCAGTCCAGCTCACCCTACCAGACACTCTGAGTAGGACAAGAAAGTACTCATCCTCTCATCCGCGTACACTTTGTTTGAATGCCTACATTGCCAAACTAATCTCATTAGAGATAATGCCCTACCGTTTGGTTGAAAGCAAAGCTTTCCACGACCTCATGGCCTATGCTGTCCCACGCTATGACCTACCCAGTCGGCACTTCTTTTCTTGAAAAGCCATCCCTGCCCTCCACCGGCATGTGAAAGACTGCATTGTCCATGCACTAAAACAGTCAGTGAGTGGAAAAGTGCACCTCACAACAGATGCATGGACCAGTAGGCATAGCCAGGGCCATTACGTGTCCATCACTGCGCACTGGGTTAATGTGGTGGATGCAGGCTCCACAGGGGAAAGCAGCGGTGGAACAGTGCTGCCTAGCCCACGGTATAGGAAACAGTTGACTGTAGGCCTTCGATCCTCCTCCTCCTCTATCAGTGAAAGCACATCCACAGAGCGCAGTCACATGAGCACTCCATCCACAGCTGGCAGTGTTGCACACGAGGTTTCCCACTATGGAACAGCTAGTGGTAAGCATCAGCAGACTGTGTTAAAGATGATGTCTTTGGGCGACAACAGACACACCACGGAGGTACTGGTCGACTACTTGCAGCGACAAACAGAGTCATGGCTGGGCAGTCTACATCTTGAGGCAGGCAAGGTAGTCAGTGATAACGGCTGTAATTTTGTGGCAGCCATAGCCCTTGCAAAACTCTGACACATACCTTGCCTGGCTCACACTTTGAACCTAGTGGTGCAGTGCTTCCTTAATAATTATCTGAAGTTAACATCACTGCTCCATAAGGTGCGAAGACTGTGCTCGCACATCCGTCGCTCAGCTGTACACTCCAGTTGTATGCAGAAGCTGCAGCCATTGCTCCACCTCCCCAAGCACCGCCTAATCATAGACGCTGCAACAAGGTGGATCTGCTCCCTGCACATGGTTCAGAGGCTGTGCGAACAGAGGCAGGCTGTAATGCATTTGTGGGAGGATGCACGGGCAGGCAGTTTGAGGGAAGACATGGAATTGTCGGGTGTGCAGTGGTCAAAGCTGAAAGACCTCTGTAAAGTCCTTCAGTGTTTTGAGGAATGCACATGCCTGGTAAGCGCAGACGACGCCATCATAAGCATGAGCATCCCACTTTTGCGTCTGCTCATGCAAAGTTTGACGCACATTAAGGATCAGGCATCTGCAGCGGAGGATGAGGGAAGCCTTGATGACAGTCAGCCATTGTCTGGTCGGGGAACTGTCCTGGACGAGCTGGAGGAAGAAGAGGAAGAGGAGGAGGAGGATAAGGGGGATGATTATTTTGGGCAGGAGGATGCTTCTCAGTGGGCAAGAGAAAATGTTGGCTTCCAAGGTCAGGTACAGTGTTTGTGTGTGACTGTAGGGATATGGATTTGCCAGAAAGTGCTCCACCACCCACCACTGCCAGTGCATCATTGACACCAGGAACATTGGCCCACATGTGCGATTATGCCTTGCGGATCCTAAAAAGGGACGCCGCATTGCCAAAATGATGAGAGATGATGACTACTGGCTGGCCAGCATCCTCGATCCATGCTACAAAGGCAAATTACACAACATCATGCCACAGGAGAACCTAGAGACAATATTGGCTAACAAACAAGCAACTCTGGTAAACCGTTTGTTTGAGGCTTTCCCAGCACACAGCAGCGGTGCTGTTTCTCCAACAAGCCGTAGTGGGCACAATGGAAGAGGTGTTTGTGGTGCACACAGCCGAAGTGGCGTTGGAGACAGGGGTTTAATGACCATGTTGTGGAATGATTTCTCAAGTACCGCTCACACGATTGCTAATACTGCATCGATTAAAAGTGACAGGAGACAGCAGTTGTCAAGTATGGTTACAAACGACTTCTCCTCCCATATCGATGTTCTCCCTCACAAGTCATTCCACTTTGACTATTGGGCCTCTAAACTGGACGCCTGGCCTGAATTGGCACATTATGCGTTACAGGAGCTCGCTTGCCCTGCTGCTAGTGTGTTATCTGAAAGAGTCTTCAGTGCTGCTGGATCAATCCTGATAGAAAAAAGGACCCGTCTATCGACCCAAAATGTTGATGATCTAACCTTCATTAAAATGAACCATGCATGGGTTACAAAGGATTTTGTCCCACCTTCCCCTGATGACACATAGGTTCCCAGAAAACTGCCTCGCTTTTGTCCTCCTCTTCCTCGGACTTGCCCAGTTCCGACCTTTGCAGCAGCTGAATGTCCAGCCAACAACCAAAAGAGAAGTATAGGCTATTGAAGGGGATCACCACAAGGCATGAAAGTCACATACAAATTTTATTAAAAATATATGAACACACAAAAAACATTAAAAACATTAAAACGGTCACACATGTGACTCATCTAGACAATACATAGGCCCATAATAAAGCCTTTACCCATGAGACTCAAATGGGTATAATCTGTGTAGTACCCTTATAAACAGCATACCATCAAAGAAATTTTGATTAAACCACTGCTATAATTCTGTCTGAGCAAACGCCACAAACCTATCCTTGCTGAATAAAGAAAAAATGCCTTATTGAAACTGAAAGCATTCAGGTAACTTGCACACAGATCCAATTCATCTCAGTGTGAATGATGAAAACCTGTATAGGAGCTCAGCTTCCCCAAGTTGTGGATCACATGCTCAGTGTGAATGAACACTAATTACACAAAGGACAGAGAAGGTGCCATGCCCCCAGATTTACCCATTGCAATAAACAAAGGGTTAAGATGAAAAGTCAAGTATGAATGCAGCAGGTGTCACAGCAAATGCTGTGTAAATTTCCCAAAAATGGAATCAAGGTGCCTATATGACGGTAGCGGATAAAGCCCACATGGAGTCTGGTAGGGTAAAAAAGAGAAGACCTGATGCGTGTCGCCATTTTTTAAACCTCCCTAAGTGGGCTGCCCTCCCCCCAATGGCTGGGGTCAACACCTGGCGCACCCGGGCAAGTGCCGTTGCTCTGAACAGGTGGATGGGCCCACAGATGGCCGACGGCACTGGCACAGGGACCCTCATAGTACAATACAGTGCCTCTGACGGTTGGGGGGCCCACTCGCCATCAGACACACCAGCGTACTATGAGGGGCCCCGTGCCAGTACTGTCGACCACGAATGTGCCCCCCCGCTTGGTCATGGCCACAGCACTTGCAAGTTGCAATACTTACCTCTCCCTGCTCCACCGCTGTGTAGTCTGAGCAGTTAAATCCTTCACAGGGACAACCACTAGAAATTTGGTGTATTGATCGATGATGGTTAAGATGTAGCTATGGCCTGTCCTGCTGGCCTCTACCTTCAGATGATCAATGGCTACCATTTGTAATGGACATAAACTTACAAGCGGATACTTGATCACCTTTCACAGTTGTGATAGTCACAGATGTGTGACATTCCTGCCACCATTTTTCAATGTCTCCTCTCATGCCAATCCAATATAATCACCTATGGCCTGTGGCTTCTGTCTTTGGCACTCCAAAATGACCAGACACATCATGATAGGCAGTGAGGACCATGTCTACATCTCTCCCTGTGATCATAGTTTGATGGAGACGAGTAACGGTGATATGATCCACGCTACTGCGATAAAGCAATCCTTTCTTCACAAAGAACCATTATCGCTGTCTCCACAGACACAGTAATTGAGGGTCTGCATCGCCTCTGCAACATCTACCGGGAGATTTTCCCACGATGAGTAATTCCCAAATTTCTGCTAACACTCAACTTTCCGTCTGTACTTGTATCCATGTAGTTTCCAGTAGCGGAGAGTCTGGACTAGCTTACTGAAATTGAAATATATGCAAAGATTTAAAAGTACCACAAAACTGTATACTGTTGTACTTCTTCGACTACCTTTCCCTTTTTCTACTTGTTAAATTCTGGTGTAATACATACTGAGACTGTGAGTGTCCTTGTCTGACTCCAGAAGTATAGACGGAAATTTACAATTACCTCTAGAGTGGATACACTTGATATGTGCTGATACAGTACCTTTTTTACAAATTTTGTAATACGGTATCATCCATAGTAATATATATACTTGCTATCTTGTTATCCAGTACCTTTTTTGCAACTTTTTTTTGTGGTCAAACCCAGACTGAGTGAGCGTCTGAGGGTGACTCTGGAAATATATACAAAGATTTCAAATTTGGCCAACACTGTATACAGCTGTACGCTTGTGTTACATTACCCATTTACAGCCTTTCATATTCTTGTGAAATCCATACTGGGCCTGAGAGCGTTTGTGTCTGCCTCCTGAAATCCATACTGAGTAAGTGTCTGAGAGTGACTACGGGACTATGTATACAGAGATTTCAATTGTACCCTCTAATATATATACTTGCTATCTTGTTATCCAGTACCTTTTTTACAACATTTTTTATTATGGTCAAACCCAGACTGAGTGAGCGTCTGAGGGTGACTCTGGAAATATATACTGAGATTTCAAATTTGGCCAACACTGTATACAGCTGTACGCTTCTGATACAGTAACCTTTTTTGCTATTTAGATTCTGGTGTAATCCATAATGAGCCTGTGAACGTCTGTCTGTTACTCCAGAAGTATATTTGGAGGTTTAAGATTACCCCAACACTGTATACAGCTGTACGCTTGTGTTACATTACCCATTTACAGCTTTTCATATTCTTGTGAAATCCATACTGGGCCTGAGAGCATTTGTGTCTGCCTCCTGAAATATATATGGAGATTCAGAATGTTTACACTACACTATATATACCTTGCATCTAGTGATACTGTACCCTTTTTCACCTTTTTATTTTATTGTGTAGTCCAAACTGAGCCTGTGAGTGTCTGTGTATGACTCATTAAATATATATGGAGATTTACTGTTATCCCTAGACTGTATAGAGCTGTACGCTTCTGACACAGTACCATATATCTGCTGGTATTTTGGGTCAATGTTCTAAAACATGAGGAAGTATGGTGGAAGAGGACGCGGACATGGGCGTGGGGGGGCCACCTGGTACTGGTGGTGGTGGTGCATCTGCTGGTAGTGCCAAAAACACAATAGCAGCTAAGACAGGAGGTGTTGAGCCTGCATCATGGTGTAGCTTTGGAAGGCCTATAAGGATTCATTTTCTGGGAGTAGGTAGACTGCTTTTAAAGCCGGAGCATAAGGAACTGTTTTTGGCTTACAATGCTGAAACTGCCTCCAGCTCTATCGCCTCCTCTTCTGAAGTTTAAAAAAATGCAAGCACTGAGTCGTAAGTGCAGGATTCTGGTCAGGAGCAACCACTTTCCTTGTGTCCTTCACCCACACCAAAAGTGAAGGATTCGGCAGCACACACTTCAGATTACTACATGGAACTCTTTTCACATACCATGCCTGGGTTGATTAAAAATGGGACCCATCATATACTGGAGCATTCAAAATGGTGGACATCATACACTGGAGCATCATCCATGATGCCCATCATATACTGGAGCATTCCAAATGAGGGACATCAGACACTGGAGCAGCATTTACAGGGCCCTTTATACACTGGAGCATTACAAATGGAGCCCATTATATATTGAGCATTATTAGGGTCCATCATACACTGGAGCATCATCCATGAGGCCCATCATATACTGGAGCATTCCAAATGTGGCAGATCAGACACTGGAGCAGCATCTATAGGGCACATGATACACTGGAGCATTAGAAATGGGGCCCATTATATATGGAGCATTATTAGGGCCCATCATACACTGGAGCATCATCCAGGAGGCCCATCATATACTGGAGCATTCCAAATGGGGGACATCAGACACTGGAGCAGCATTTATGGGGCCCTTTATACACTGGAGCATTACAAATGGAGCCCATTATATATTGAGCATTATTAGGGCCCATCATACACTGGAGCATCATCCATGAGGCCCATCATATACTGGAGCATTCCAAATGGGGGACATCAGACACTGGAGCAGCATTTACGGGGCCCTTTATACACTGGAGCTTTACAAATGGAGCTCATTATATATTTAGCATTATTAGGGCCCATCATACACTGGAGCATCATCCATGAGGCCCATCATATACTGGAGCATTCCAGATTGGGGACATCAGACACTGGAGCAGCATTTATGGGGCCCATTATACACTGGAGAATTAGAAATGGGGCCCATTATATGTGGAGCATTATTTGGACCCATAACACACTGGAGTATCTTCCATGGGGACCATCATATACTGTAGCAATATGTGGAGCTCATCATATACTGTATGGAACATTATATGTGGCCAATTATTCTGTATGGAGAAATATATGGGGCTCATTATTCTGTATGGCGCACAATGTGGTGGCCATAATACTGTACGGAGGAATATACTGTCCTTTTTTTGAGCTATTGTACAATTTAAAATAGATCAGTCTTGTAATGTAAGCAGTGAAGTATGTGTCTTTGTACTATACCTATATTTCTGTGCCGTATCGGAGCATCATGAGTTGTGGTATGTGTTAAAGGGGCGCACTGACACTCTTTGGCCCAGGGCACATGAAAACCTGGCACAACTTTAGCCAAATAACCCCCAGTTTTCAATGCGTAACTATTATTATTAAGCAAATTAAGGTTGACAAGCTTCAGTAATAAGAATTGATTTTTTTGGCATTGAAATGGGCACTGTAGGTGTGTTTACTGTCCTCCACTCCCTGCCGACTTTGCTTCCTGATTGACTTGCATTGAGTTTCGTGTTTCAGTTGGCCTCCGACTTTTCCCTATAGTTGGCCGATTTCGTTCGACCCGACTTTTGAGAAAAAAGAAAAAGTCGTTCCTCTCTAGTTATGAGTTATAGGGATTTAAAATTCTTTAAGGTAAAGCTACGTTTTCAGGATTCAGATTTAGAAATAAAAAGACTGTATCTTTATTTTGCAATATTTATCTGCTCCACTTGTATAGCTGCAGTTTAATATTTGTTCAGTTGTAACTATCCAGTAAATTAACACAGTGAAAGTTTTTACAGGGAAACTGTCAGAAGGTGTCAACGCCTTAATGATTGACTGTCCCAAGATAAAGAGCACATAAACAAATGAAGAACTTGGAAGCTACCACTTTACCTACAGAAGAGTATGCTAATTGCTGTTGTAATTATTTTTTCTCCTATCATTACTGTCAGTGGCCATAGTATACAATAAGTAACAATTGGATAACAAATGAGTTTTGATGAGAAATTTTTCATTTGACTTTTGTAATTTAGAATCATATAGGTATTCATTACTAAGTCTGTGGCAATCACAATGCCCCATTATTTCCAAGCTGTAGAGCAAAACATGGGAGTATAAGGAAGCTTGACAGCTGTGTGACAAAGATTAGGATGATTCTAGTATTTCTAAAACAATGAAAGACAGAAAAGAGGCAAAAAGCACTCCACACGTGAACATGTAATTAGTAGCAGTCCTTCATGAGCACAATACTGGTCAATTGGAATGGTTGCCCTGGGCAGTCACAAAACTGACAAGGACTACAGTTAAGAAAATAAGTATTTGATACACTGTCGATTTTGCAAGTTTTCCCACCTACAAAGAATAGAGAGGTCTGTCAATTTTATTGTAGGTACACTTCAACTGTGAGAGACAGGATCTTAAAAAGAAAGGCAGAAAATCACATTGTATGATTTTATATAATTAATTTGCATACTATTACATTAAATAAGTATTTGATGCAATAGAAAAATATAAGTTAAATTTGGTACAGAAACCTTTGTTTGAAATTACAGGGGTCAGACATTTCCTGCAGTTCTTGACTAAGTTTGCACACACTGCAGGAGGGATTTTGGCCCACTCCTCCAGATCTTTCAGGTTTCAGGGCTGTCGCTGGGCAACATTGAGTTTCAGCTCCCTCCAAATATTTTCTACTGAATTCAAGTCTGGAGCTTAGGCCACTCCAGGACCATGAAATGCTTCTTACGGAGCCACTCCTTAGTTGACATGGCTGTGTGTTTTGGGTCATTGTCATACTGGAAGACCTAGCCACAACCCACATTCAATGCTCTTACTGAGGGAAAGAGGTTGTTGGCCAAATCTTGCGATACATAACCATATCCATCCTTCCATCAATACTGTGCAATCCTCCATGTTCCCTTTGCAGAAAGGCACCTCCAAAGTATGATGTTTCCCTTACCATGCTTCATGGTTGGGACAGTGTTTTTGGAGTTGTGCACATCCTTTTTCTTTCATCAAACACAGCGAGTGAAGTTGATACCAAAAAGTTCTATTTTGGTCTCATCTGACCACATGACCTTCCCCCATGCCTCCTCTGGATTATCTAGATGGCCATTGGTGAACTACAAATGGGCATGGACATGTGCTGGCATAAGCAGGGGGACCTTGCGTGCCCTGCAGGATTTTAATCCATGACGGTGTAGTGTGTTATTAAAGGTAATGTTTGAGACTGTGGTCCCAGCTCTCTTTGGACTTTGACCAGGTCCTCCTGTGTAGTTCTGGGCTGACTCCTGACCTTTATCATAACAAATACTTACCCCACGAGGCAAAATTGCATGGAGCCTGAGACCGAGGAAGACTGGCAGTCATCTTGTGTTTCTTCCATTTTCTAATAATTGCGCCAACAGTTGTTGCCTTCTCACTAAACTGCTTGCCTATTGTCCTGTAACCCATCCCAGCCTTGGCTACAATATTGTCCCTGATGTCCTTAAACAGCTCTTTGATCTTGACCATTGTGGAGAAGTTGGATTGTGTTTGATTGAATTTTTGGCAGGTGCAATTAATACCGGTATTAAGTGCAGAGTAGGAGGGCTTCTTAAATAAAAAACTAACAGGTCTTTGAGAACCATAATTCTTGCTGGTTGATAGGTGATCAAATACTCATTTCTTGTAATAAAATGCAATTTAATTGTGTAAATATCGTACAATGTCATTTTCTGATTTTTATTTTTTAGATTCAGTCTCTCACATTTGAAGTGTACCTACGAAAAAAATTACAGACCTCTCCATTGTTTGTAGGGAAGAAAACTTGCAAAATTGGCAGTGCATCAAATACTTATTTTCTGCACTGTATATTGTTTCAATCAAAGGCTACAGCACCGACCACAGGTTCCAAACCCTGCACATGGAACTGAGGATGAAAACCAAACAAGAAAAGATGGCGGCATCAACGGGGCACTGCCGTGAATGGAGACATCAATTAAAAATAAAATTCAGGCTTTATTAGACTACGTGTTTTTTGGATGATTCACCACTTTCTTCAGATAGTTTTAAAGCCCGAATTTTATCTTAAATTGGTGCCTCCATTCATGGCAGCAGATGTCAATACAGCCATCATTTCTTGATTAGTCTATTTCAGCAGTGACATTTTTATATGCAATTTGTCAATTTGTTAATTGCTATAAATCTATACAAAGGATACAATCTCTTTAACTGCTTCAAAACAATGGATTTCAATACAAATAGTTTCAAAGATTTTAAGGTTGAAGGACGTAAGTCCATTGAGTTCAACCTATAGCCTAACATGTTAATCCAGAAGAAGGCAAAAACTCATGAGGAACATGCTAATTGCCCCATATTAGGGGGAAAATTCCATACATACAGTGATCAGATTAGTTCCCTGGATCAATGCAGTATTACAGAATCCAGTACCTATAACCTGTAATATTATAGTTATCAAGAAAGGCATCCAGGCCTTCCTTTTGTAGTGAATCAATCATCACATCATATGACAGTACGTTTTATAGTCTCACTGTTCTTACAGTAGAAAATCACATTCTGTGATTATGATAAAACCTTGTTTACTCTAGGTGTAGAGGATGCCCCCTCATCACTGTTGTATACCTAGGTGTAAAAAGTTAATTAGAAAGATCTCTGTTCTGTCCCTTCATGTATTTGTACATAGTAATAAAATCACCCCTAAGTCTTCCTTTTTCCAAACTGAATAAACCCAAGATTGATAGTCTGCTTTGACACTGCAGTTCATATTGGTTCCTCTTCTCTGCATCCTCTGCAGTTCAACAATGTCTTTATTATACACTGGAGCAGTTGTACACAGTATTCTAAGTGTGGCCACACTAGTGAATTGTATAGAAGCAAAACTCTGTTCTTGTTATGAACATCTATGCCTCTTTTAATACATCCCATTATTTGATTTTATTTGATTATGCCATTATTAAAAAAGCTGCTCCAAAACTTTTTGAAAACATAATAAAATCCTCATTCTTGTCAGACAGGTGGGCAACTCCTTACACAATTTTGTACTGTGTCTGGAAATACATCATATGTCAGAGTAGTCATACAGAATGAGGTATTACTTGCAGTGTCTTAAGTTCTTAGTAGCCATAATGACCAGGGGTTTAGTCAATCATTTTATCTTGTAAAAAACTGGTATTTTATGTATAATTTAAACATTTATTTTATTGTATTAACAGTATTGATATAGTTTAAGTAACACTTTTCTACAAATTGAAAAGAAATTTCTCTAAAAATAAATAACGCCTATAAAGTCATTTTGGGATTACCGCTGGAAGTATATCATGTTTATGTGTTTATTTTACTTTTTACCAACTAATTTGTTTTTACATTGCAGCTTCAGTGTGGAACATTTAACTTTATTATCAGCCATGATTTGCTTTCATATACTAACGTAGATGTTTTCACAGAACATAAAGAATCAAAAACTTCCTTTTCTTGCATAGCATGCAAGGCTAGATGAAAATGCCTTCCTCTTATAACATTCCTGCTTTTCTGCCGCTGAAGGAAAAATGTGCTTACAGGAGGAGAACACCATAATATTCTCTTTGTAATACAGCGTGAGAATCTTGTATTCCTTACCTTTTTTCTGTGACAGAGGCATTGAACCACATTGACACACAAGAGAGATGTGGAAAATATTGCGGTGATGCCTGAAAACCCCTGTTTATATTACACAAATACACACATGCTGTTCTAAGAAACACAAATGCTCCAGAACCTGCCTAACTTTAACTTTGAAATATGTTAGGTATGGGTCTTGCAAGTGCTTTCTTCAGTAATGTGTTTGTCATTTTTCAAATTTAATGTAGTAATACACAGAGAGAGTCCTGCGATAGGTCACATCCGCTTTAGAAAATACCCACTCTATGACCTTTGGAAGAAATTAGTCTATGTTTTCTTTAACTATTTTCAACTATTTTGAACTAGTAGTCATCCTGGTACTGTAACCTGGAACAGAGGTCACAGAGTAAAGAGACTTGGTTTTGGTAATGAAGTTTTCTGGAACACAAGGTGTGGGATATGGATTTTGTAAGGAATTTTCCTGAGCAGTCTAAAAAACTGGCTTTAAAGCAGAGCAGAGCAAGAGATACTTAAAAAAATGAACAAAATAACGTGTCTAGAGATATTGGAAATAGAGTAAGCAAAAAGTTCACCAGCTCCCATAATTTGGCTGAAGAAGCTGAAAAAGCAAACTTAGTTATCCAGCCAATTTGGAAATAAGACTTCATACATGTATTAGTACAGCTTAAAAAGTCCCAGGTACATCAAGGTAAAAAAATATGTTTCGGACATTATTATTTATTTTTATACCACCATTGATTCCATGGTGCTTTACATAGAAGAGGTTACGTACTAAATGCAAATATAAATTACAGTGAACAAGCTAGCAATGACAGACTGGTACTGAGGGGAGAGGGCCCTGCCCTTCCAAGGTTACAATCTACAGGACATTGGGGAAGGAGACAGTTGGAGGGGTTGAAACAGCTCCGGTGGTGGTGATGTAGATTATTGCAGGCTGTAAGCTTTGTTGAAGAGATGCATTTTCAAGATCCATTTGAGAGTTCTGAATGTGGTAGATAACAAGACGTGTGAGGGCACAGAATTACAGAGGATTTGGGATATTCGGAAGAAGTTTTATAGGTTATTGGATGAGGAAGGTATAAATGTGAAGGAGAAAAGGAAGTTTTGGGTGTTCTGGAGAATACTTGTTGCAAGATATATTGAGATTAGTTTAGCGAGATATGGAGAAGACAGATAATGGATACATTTGTAGGTCAATGTCAGCAGTTTGAACTGCATACGTTGGAGAATTGGGAGCAAATGAAAATATTTGCAGGGGGAGAAGCAGAGAAGTAGAGAGGACAGAGGAGGATTAGTTGAGCAGCAGAGTTAAGCACATACCGGAAAAGTGAGAGTTTTAGTGAGGCCACAGAGTAGGAAATTGCTGTAGTCTAGGTGGGAGATGATGAGGGCATGCACTTACATTTTAGTATATTCAGGAAAGAATAGATTGTGGAAATATTTTTAAGTTGGAGGCAACAGGAGGTGGTAAGAGCTTGGATGTGCGGATGGTAGGACAAGGCAGAGTCAAGAATTACTTCGAGGCAGTCGACTTCTGGCACAAGAGAAAGCGTGATGTCATTTATTGTGACAAATCGGGTAGGGGAGTTAGGTGAAATGGAGGAAAAACGTCAAGTTCAGTTTTGTCCACATTGAGCTTTAGGAAGTGTAATGAAAAGAAGGTGGATATGGTGGATAGACACTCTGGGATTTTGGCCAGCAAAGAGGTGACAATTGGGCGAGAGAGGTAGATCTGAGTGCCATCAGCATATAGGTGGCACTGGAGGTCATGGGACTACATGAGTTGTCCGAGGCCTAACGTTTAGCTGGATAGGACTAGGGGTACCAGGACAGAGGCTTGAGGGACACCAACAGAGAGAGGGCATGATGAGGTAGAATGGGAGTGGGAGATACTAAATGTGGGGTTAGAAAGGTTTGAGCAGATCCTTGAGAGAGCAATCGTTGATGCCAAGGACTGAGAGGACCTATAGTAGGAGGGAGTGGTCGACTGTGCTGAAGTCAGAGGAAAGGTGTAGAAAGAGGATAGAGAATTTTCCATTGGTTTTGATAGTGAGTCATTAGTAATTTTGGTTCTGGTAGTTTTTGTGGAGTGATGAAGATAGAAGCCAGATTGTACTTTGTCAAAGAGGGAGTTAGATGAGAGGTGGGAGGCAGGTTCAGGATGGACATGTTGTTTGAGAAGTTTGGAGTTGAACGGGAGATTTGGAAATATAGCTGAAAGTAGAAGTTGGATCGAGGGATGGTTACTTCAGGAAAGGTGTTATTGTAGTGTAGGGGAGGTGGACTGACGTACTGACCTGTCTGAAGTGGGAAGGTAAAGGTATAGTGTGCTTTAGGTGGACTGTTGCATTTATAAATGGGAGCCAGCTAAAATAGTGGAGATGGGTGCAATACTGAAGTTTGGCCACAAGATGGGAGTAGAGAGAGTTGTGAGAAATGGACTTGACATCAGCTTATGGCTACGAAAACGCATAGTCATGAGGGGCGAGATTACCAGAACTCTGGGAGGAATCCTCAAGGAGGGGGATAAAAGGCAGGTAGAGAGTTCTAGAAGCGTTCAGTCCATGGAGAGGAGCTGAGGAGAAGAGTAGACCTGAGGAAGAGAAGTACAGTGGTGAAGCTCCAGATGGGACTGACATCTGAGACAGTCAGGGGGGGTGGCCCTGACAAGAGAAGCCGCAGACGGAGAGACAAGAGAAACCACAGATGGAGAGAGCCTGGGGGTACCACAAGACGGACGGACTCAGGCAGGCAAAGCCCTGTAGTGGTAGGCCTAGGGCAGCTGCAGTGAAAGAGCCGCAAGGGCCGTCATACAGAAGTAAGAAGGAAGCAAAGGTAATCGGGCCTGTGTGCGGAGAGTGTCTAGCTGCTGCTGTATGTTGCTGCGGTCGTCAAGAGGACGGCTAATAAAGAGAACCTGTTGGACGCACTTCAGTCTCTGTCTCAGTCTGTTCGCGGCTGTAAGAGGAACACCCCCCAGCCAGTTACATACCTACCGTAGCATGTTTGGAGGCAGAAGGGAATGTACTAGGCATTAAGGATAGGCTGAAGAGATGGGTTAGGGCTGGGAGAGGCATGGTGGTGAGATTGGGGAGGAGTGAGGTCAAGTGCACAAGTGATGAGGTGTGATTTTGAGAAAAGATGGGTAAGCCCTCTTTCAGTAATGGTGGGGAAGAAGGTTATAGGGAAGGACAGTGGTCTGTTAGGCATAGGGGTTGCGATGGTTGAACAGTAAAGATTTACCTTGTTTGCTCGATCTTCTTTTTGAAATGTGCGGCAAAGTCTTCTGCAGAGATGATGGAGGTCCGAGGTGGAGGAGGAGGGAGTTAACAGTGTATAATAACTTCTTGGGGCTATTGGATAAAGAAGATATGAGGATTATGAAGTATTCCTGTTTAGCAGAGGTGAGTGTCAACTTGAATGGGAAAGTTGCTTCTTTGAATGTGGTGAAATCTTCTTGTGAGTGTGTTTTTTTCCGCAACCTATGACACTTGCTGAAGCATTTTAGTGAGGATGTTTTGCCAGAATTGTCTATTTGTTACACTTTGCCATACACAAGAGATGGCACTGTCTGTGTCTTAGAGTGAAGATATAAAGGACAGTTGTAGAATAGTCAGATAGTGTGTGAATGTCTGGGTATTCAACATTTCTGTGGGGTGTCCTAGTTTCTGGCCTGGGGGGGCAGGTGAGGAGGATAGTGTCCAGAAAGTGAGTAGATGATGTTTAGATAGAGGTAGAGGGGATGTTGTGAGGCTAGTTAGCAAGCAGAGGCAGGTGACGATAAAGTTTAATGTATGTCCATCTGTATGGGTGGCTGTGGGGGATGACTGATTAAAACCGAAGGATGAAACAAGCAACAGGAATTTGGAGGCTTCTGACTGGCAGGTGTCTTTGGAGATGTTGAAGTAACTCACCATGATGATGATGGGAATGTCAGCAGAAAGTTTAGAAGCCAAGTGGAGAAGTGGGCGAAGAACGCAGTGGCCGGGCTCAGTGGTTAGAATATGATGGCCACAGGTTGGAGGGAGAGTGAATATGGACTAAGTGCACTTCAAAAGAAGAGAGGATAAGGGACAGTTGAGGAGGGATAGTTTTAAGGGGCAATTGTTAAGGAGGAGAAGGTTAACTCCTCCGCCACATCTTTTACAAGGTCCAGGAGTGTGGCAGAAGTGAAGGTCACCATAACACAACGCAGGACGGTAAGTTGTGTTGCAGAGTGTCAGCCATGTTTTGGTGAGGCCCAGGAAGAATAGATTTTGACAGGTAAAGAGTTCATGAATGTGGAGCTTATTGCAGATGGAACAGGCATTCTAAAGTGCGCCAGAGAAAGGAGGCGGTGGAGTGGGGATCAAGGGAATAGGTTTTAAGTTGGAAAATTTATGGTGGTTTCTAGTAGGTGGGGAGTGATAGGAGGGAAAATTAATGAAGGCTATCAACTGTGGAGGTCTAGGATTGGGAGATATATCACAAGCAGTGAGGAAATGCAGATAGACAGAAAGGAGGAGAGAAAAGGAAAGTATACTGCCTGTTTTCTCTTTTAGTAGGAGGGATGTGAGGTTGAGGAGCAGGTCTGCAGATGAGTTCAGGTGGGTAGGTAAGAGGAAAGGTGAGATAATTATTGGCATGGAAAGTGATAGGATTTGGGGATAACGTAGGAGAGCAATGAGACGAGTTTATTGAAAACTGTAAGGGCATATGTAAGCATGGTGAAAGAGTAAAAGAGGGAAAACAAGCGGTAAGCACAGCTAACCAACAGTGGCAGCTCTTACCTTCTGGTCACCTTTGGCACTTTTCTGGTGTATTTCTAATGTTCACTTTAAAAGCTGCACTTAATGAAGCTGCAGGCATAGGCCAAGGTCAGCATAGATCTAGGTCTCCAAATTTATACACCTTTAATTTCACATAAAAGATACCAGATGTGAACACAATGGAGGAGCCACAGAAAGACAGGTTAGACAATCAAAGGACTGGGACAAATTAAGATACTATTCTTAATTATGGTATGAATATAGTGATACAGACATGATTTAAACAAAGAAACCAGCTAAAACAAGAAACAGTCAATTGATTGGGTAAATGCAAAAAACAAGAATATGGTGGAACTGCTGACTTAAACATGAGAAAGTACCACATTAGTTTATTTATTGATATAGATTGTACAGTTGTGGCCAAAAGTATTGACACCCCTGCAATTCTGTTAGATAATACTCAGTTTCTTCCTGAAAATGATTGCAAACATAAATTCTTTGGTATTATTATCTTCATTTAATTTGTCTTAAATGAAAAAACACAAAAAGAATTGTCCTAAAGCCAAATTGGATATAATTCCACATCAAACATAAAAAAGAGGGTGGACAAAAGTATTAGCACTGTTCGAAAAATCATGTGATGCTTCTCTAATTTGTGTAACTAACAGCACCTGTAACTTACCTGTGGCAACTAACAGGTGTTGGCAATAACTAAATCACACTTGCAGCCAGTTGACATGGATTAAAGTTGACTCAACCTCTGTCCTGTGTCCTTGTGTGTACCACATTGAGCATGGAGAAAAGAAAGAAGACCTAAGAACTGTCTGAGGACTTGAGAAACCAAATTGGGAGGAAGCATGAGCAATCTCAAGGCTACAAGTCCATCTCCAAAGACCTGAATGTTACTGTGTCTACCGTGCGCAGTGTCATCAAGAAGTTTAAAGCCCATGGCACTGTGGCTAACCTTCCTAGATGTGGACGGAAAAGAAAAATTGACAAGAGATTTCAACGCAAGATTGTGCGGATGTTGGATAAAGAACCTCGACTAACATCCAAACAAGTTCAAGCTGCCCCGCAGTCCGAGGGTACAACAGTGTCAACCCGTACTATCCATCGGCATCTGAATGAAAAGGGACTGTATGGTAGGAGACCCAGGAAGACCCCACTTCTTAACCCGAGACATAAAAAAGCCAGGCTGGAGTTTGCCAAAACTTACCTGAAAAAGCCTAAAACATTTTGGAAGAATGTTCTCTGGTCAGATGAGACAAAAGTAGAGCTTTTTGGGCAAAGGCATCAACATAGAGTTTACAGGAGAGAAAAAGAGGCATTCAAAGAAAAGAACACGGTCCCTACAGTCAAACATGGCGGAGGTTCCCTGATGTTTTGGGGTTGCTTTGCTGCCTCTGGCACTGGACTGCTTGACCGTGTGCATGGCATTATGAAGTCTGTAGACTATCAACAAATTTTGCAGCATAATGTAGGGCCCAGTGTGAGAAAGCTGGGTCTCCCTCAGAGGTCATGGGTCTTCCAGCAGGACAATGACCCAAAACACACTTCAAAAAGCACTAGAAAATGGTTTGAAAGAAAGCACTGGAGACTTCTAAGGTGGCCAGCAATGAGTCCAGACCTGAATCCCATAGAACACCTGTGTAGAGATCTAAAAATGGGAGTTTGGAGAAGGCACCCTTCAAATATCAGGGACCTGGAGCAGTTTGCCAAAGAAGAATGGTCTAAAATTTCAGCAGAGCATTGTAAGAAACTCATTGATGGTTACCGGAAGCGGTTGGTCACAGTTATTTTGGCTAAAGGTTGTGCAACCAAGTATTAGGCTGAGGGTGCCAATACTTTTGTCTGGCCCATTTTTGGAGTTTTGTGTGAAATGATCAATGTTTTGCTTTTTGCTTCATTCTCTTTTGTGTTTTTTCATTTAAGACAAATTAAATGAAGATAATACCAAAGAATTTGTGTTTGCAATCATTTTCAGGAAGAAACTGAGTATTATCTGACAGAATTGCAGGGGTGTCAATACTTTTGGCCACAACTGTATGTATTGTGGAAATTTGTACTCAGTCAGACGCTGTTGAGGTAGGCACAGGGAGCGGTATTGCTAAAACATCCAGGAAAGTTTATTTAAAGTTCATAAACTGCTCAAAATAGAAAACAAAAACAGCCTTTTCCGGCACAAGTTGAAAGCACAAAGTAAAAGGTCCATACAATACAGTGGGTCTGCCCGCTCGGGATAGTGTGCGGTTCTTTAGGTCTTAACACAGCCCAGCACACAGCTGAGCCACACATCTTCAGGTCCAGACACTGAATGAGACACTCGGTCTTCATTTTATTTGACAAACCACACCCCTGGAGTTGGGATATGTGAGCATTCATTCTCACTCATCTCTTATGACTGCTCATAAAATTCGGCCTTGAAATGGCCTACGAATTTGCATAGCACTATATGTGCTGCAACATGCTTTGAAACTCCCATCACCACAGCTGATAACTGCGATGATACATATCTACCCTGAAGGACCCATCTGGCGGCCATCTTACATAATATACAGTGGGTGAAATATGTATTAAACACATCACCAATTTTCTAAGCAACTATATTTCTAAAGTTGCTTTTGGCATGAAAGTCTCATCATATATAGGAAACAACCCATTCATTCCACATGGGGAAATAAATCAAACCATAGATGTCCATAAATAATTTGTAATATTCAGAAATGTCAAAGGGAAAAAGTATTGAACACACTTACTGAAATGTATTTAATACTTTGTGCAAAAGCCTTTGATGGTGATGACAGCTTCCAGATGCCTCCTGTATGGAGAAGCTAGTGGCATACATTGCTCAGGTTTGATTTGGGCTCATTCTTCCACACAAACACTTTTCAAATCATGAAGGTTCCCTGGGCGCCTTCTATGAACTCTGAGCTTTAGTTCATTCCATAAATTTTCTATTGGATTTAGATCAAGTTTTTGGCTGGGACATTCTACTAGCTTTATTTTCTCTCTCTGAAACCAATTGAGAGTTTCTTTGGCTGCGTGTTTGAGATTATTGTCTTGCTGAAATGTTCACCCTTATTTCATCTTTATCATCCTGGTAGTCTTGGTAGTTGACAGCATATTTTCATAAAGAATGTCTCTGAACATATGATCAATCATCCTTTCTTTAATTCTATGAAATTTGCCAGTGTTGCGTGGTCTGGGAACATTTCTGTGATCTCTAAAACTGAGAAAGTTAATCAAAATTTTTTAGGCTTCCATTTTTCAGCTATACAGTGTTACATGGTATGTGAATATTTCTGTGATCTCTATAACCGAGAAAAATCTTTTAAAAATGTTGTAGGCTTCCACTTCTCAGCCATACAGTGTTACATGGTCTTTAAACATTTCTGTGAACTCTAAAACTGAAAAAAAGCTTTTAAAAATTTTGTAGGCTTCCATTTTTTAACCATACTGTGTTATTTGGTCTGTGAACATTTCTGTGATCTCTAAAAACTGAGAAAAAGCTTTTAAAAATTTTGTAGGCTTAAATTTCTCAGTCATACAGTGTTATGTGAACATTTCTTTGATCTCTATAACTGAGAAAAAGCTTTTAAAATTTTTTCAGGCTTCTATTTCACAGCCATGCAGTGTTACGAATTTGGGAATATTTCTGCAATCTCTAAAACTGGAAAAAAAAAGCTTTAAATTAAAATTTTGCAGGCTGACATTTTTCAGCCATACAGTGTTACGTAGTCTGCGAATATTTCTGTGATCTCTAAAACTGAAATAAACCTTTTGAAAATTTTACAGGCTTCTATTTCTCAGCCGTACAGTGTTACATGGTCTGTAAACAATTCTATGATATCTAAAAACTGAGAAAAAGCTTTTAAATATTGGGCTTCTATTTCTCAGCCATACAGTGTTATGTGGTCTGTGAACATTTCTGTTAATTTTAAAACTGAGAAAAAGCTATAAAAAATTTTGTAGGCTTTCATTTCTCAATCATACAGTGTTACGTGGTTTGAGAACATTTCTGTGATCTCTAAGACTGAAAAAAAGATATTAAAAATTTTGGAGGGCTCCATTTCTCAGCCATATAGTATTGTGTGATCTGAGTACATTTCTGTGATCTATAAATCTGAAAAAAAGCATTGAAATATTTTTCTGGATTGAACTGGATTGTCATCGATACCCTTTTACATTCTTTCTGTTACATTATGGTGCAGTAAACTCACAAAAGCCAGTTTGATTGCTGTAGGTGACCAATTTTTTTTTATTAAAAACAAACTTGGTTTCAAGAGACCTAGCAATTACAAAATGTGTAAGACATGCATTAAGGGATGGGGAAGTTGAAGTGCTGATGATGGTGGATGCAGATGCTGAGGACATGCTACTATGCCTGTTACTGGAGCAGAAGAAACACACAAATCCATGATACATAGATTCCTGTCCAACTTTCAACTTTGCAGGGAGACACAGTACACCACTTCTGAAGCCAGAGCAGTGTGAACAGGTGGTCTGCGGGATAGTAGATCATGCATCCAGCAGGTTTGGCAGCACCACACAGACTTCCACACAGTCCAGTCTCACCAGCCTAAAATCTTGATCACTAAATCCTCCCCCTGATCCTCCTTCCTCCCACCATGCTGAGTCTCAGGAGACTAGTGATTACACACTAGGACACTCCGGGGAGCTCTTTACCAGATTTCTTGATAGTAGCCACTCATCCTGCATGCTCCAAGAGGGACAGGAGGACATGCTACTTTGTGATTCAGAAACTTTAGCGCAGCCACGGCAACAAGAATATGACAGTGGGGAATGATGAATTTGAGATAAGGAAGAAAATGATGATGAGACACAGTTGCCGTTATATCTTGTTATTGTTACCTCATGAAGTCAGGAGGACCAGGGTGTGATGGAAGATGTGGTGGCGGATGACAAAGTCACCGACCAAATATGGGAAGCTGGCATGCAGAGCGAGGCCAGCAGTGCTGAGGGGGAGAGATCAGCAGCACTGAAACAGACAAGAAGAGGCAGTGGGGTGACCAGAGGGACAAGGTGGGCAATTGTTCTGCAGAACACTGACACACATGCATTTCTCCATCAAAGAGTTAGGTGTTTCCCAGTTTGTGACTTTTTTTTAAAGAGTTCTGAGACTAACAAAATGGCCATTTGCAACCTGTGCTATGCCAAGATCAGCATGGGCATGGCCAATAAGAACCTAACCACCACCAGCATGTTCAGGCACATGTCATCTAAGCACATGGCCGAACGCATGGGTCCACAATTGGTGCCATTGGGTGACACCACTGCTTCTTTCCCTAGGTGCTTCTTAATCAACTGTTCAAAATACTGGGGCAGATACCTCCTGCCCTGCACCCATCCTTGCACATTCTGACTTACCATCATTAAGCACTTCCAAATCCTTGTCCCAGCACAGTGTTCAGCTGTCCATACCTCAGGCGTTGGAATGAAAAACAAAGTTCCAAACCACCCACCCACAAGCCCAAATGCTAAAAGGTCACATTTCCAGCCTGCTTGCCATGGAAATGTTACCATTTAAGCTGATAGACATGGAGGATTTCTGACACCGAGGATTGCTGGCTTTACTTCTATAGGGGTTTCCTCTACCTCCTACAGCACTTCCTGCTAGAAGCTCTGTAGCACTGCCTAAGCAAAGCAGCAACAGGCAATGCTGAAGCTTATTTTTCTAGGAGACAAACTGCACATCGCTGCAGAGTTACATAAAGGAATAACTGACCAGACAGATCTGTGGTTTTTACCTCTGAACCTCCAACTAGACATGATCATGTGTGATAATGGGAGTAACCTGGTGGCAGCTTGGCACATATTCTCAACTTGGTAGTTCAGTGCTTTCTGAAAACAAACCCAGACATGTCAGAGCCCATTTCCGCATGTAAGGTAAAGCTTTCTGGCAAAGCTTTGTGAGCAAAATAGGCCAGTGGTTGAGTACCAGCTCCAACACGCCCGTCGGTATTCTGGTCAATCACATAACAAATGAAAAGTGGGTAAGGATATCTGACATTTGTGCGGTTATCCAAGATTTTGAGGACTCCACAAAGATGGTGAGTGTCGATGACGACATAATCAGCACAAAATCCTGGTTCTGTGCCTACTTAAACAGTCGCCGTTTACAATTAAACATGAAGTTTGTGGACCAGGTGGGGATGGAGGAAGACATAACACAAAGAGATTGTCATGCAGAATTTTCCAGCTCCAGGTATTCCCCAGGGGGGTAGTATATTCAGGCAGACGTGTTTCAAAACTTGCGGTTCTTAATCACTGCATGCTATACTGGCAGAGCCATCTACTTTATATACCACATCCTATTAGATCAGATGACCAAAGCTGACCTATCATTATAACAGTCTCACAGCTGTTAAGAGAAGCTTTGTGTGATGAATGAAGCAAGATAAAAAGACAGACATCACAGCTATTAAACTCCTATACACAGCCACCAATGAATTCAATGTATATAAAACTATTTTGGACATTAATAAATTCGCTAGAAACCTCACTTTGCGCTGCCAGTTTTCAGAGGATGAAAGAGGACCAGATGATTACACTAATGAATTTAGCAATGATGAGAGAACAGACATCTGTTCTTAAAGGGGATGTCACGGCAGCGGTGACCCAGTCCGCGGCCCTGGGCGTCCAGTAAAATTAATAAAAGATGATGATGGGGTAGATAAAAGATGATCATGATGGGGTAGTTTATAGGGGATTTAAGCATGACGCCACCCGTGGTATTCGGAAAGGGTAGCCAACACTGCAATGCAGATCCTCTGGGGTGGTGTTAGGGCAGTAAAGATGGTTAAGCTCTAGTGATGAGCGAGTATACTCATTGCTCGGGTTTTCCTGAGCATGCTCGGGTGTCCTCCAAGTATTTTGGCGTGCTCGGAGATTTAGTTTTCGTGTCTAATCTGCATGCTTTGAGACTTGTAGGCAGGCTGAATACATGTGGGAATTTCCTAACAAACAGGCATTCCACACATGTATTCAAGCTGTCTAGCAGTCACAAATCATGCAGATGAGTCGACGAAATCTAAATCTCCAAGCAAGCCAAAGTACTCGGAGGTCATCCGAATGTGTTGGGAAAACCCGAGCAACGAGTATACTCGCTCTTCACTATTAAGCTCTCCACGGGTAGAGCTGTGTCCCAGGGCAGTTAGGATAATATAAATAAAGATGGTGGCTGTGGTGCTGAGTGCGGTGCAGAGCAGGTGAGTGAGACGCAAAAGACACAGATGACACAGCAGGGTGCAGTTTCCAATATTTTGCTCACAGTTCTCTTATGCGCAGGTGCCTGCTTAGTGCCGTGTCCTCCAGGTCAGGGGTCCAGCAAACTCCCAGGTAGATTGGGATACACCTTTCTTTACCTTCTATGTATTTCTCTCCTTGTCTCACTGTACTGGTTCCCACTTCTTCTGCCCAGCACCTTCACAAACAATGTCCCCAAGCCAGCAGCCGTGGACCTTGTCGGGCGACGTCCTCTGAGTCCCCTTGCTCCTACATAGCTGCCTTTTTGGTGAATGAATGTGGTTGTGGCTGAGGCACGTACAGTTACCTCAACCTCCTACTTGGTAGCTGAGTCTTGTATTCCTCTACTAGTCTTACTAGTCTTAGGGGCTGGTCCCCTAACTGCGACCTGATCCCTCTGATAGAATCTGTTCAGTTTGTGACTATCAGCCATTTTCTTGCAGTGTTCTGGCTACTGGTCTTTTTCCTCTGGTGCTGGGTTAGTCTTGGGTCGGGTGATTGTATCACCCTTTATTAACCTGCACCTGTCTCCCATTCCTTGCTGGACAACAGTGTTAATCAGCTTGAAGTCTGGCTTGGAGCTTTGCTTTGCCTTCTGTGCATTTAATTAGTGTAGTGCTGGGGCCTCTGGTTCTGCTATTCTTAGTTTCTGTTTTCAGTTTGTTTCTGCAGCCTTCTCTTTGTTTTCTATTAGGAGGTGACCTGTTTTTGTACCCAGTCCTTAGATCTTTCAGGGACCCCCTTCCCCCTATCTATAGGTCTTCGCTTGAGATTAACCTAGGATCGTCGGTGGGTTTATTCACAAGGAATGGGTCGCCCACTCCATCATAGGGTATGAGCCTAGTCGCAGTGCAGGGTCAGTTTTCCCCCTCCTACCCTAGTCCTGTGCTGCAGAACCATAACACCCTCCACTTCTGGATACAGGCCCCACGGGTGGCTTCTGCACTTCCCGTACCCCAAAGACCCCTTCTGTCCTGCCAGGAGCTTCCTTCAGGCTCCCCTCACAACTCTCTCTCACTCTTCCTACCGCATGTCTCCTCACTTTCTCACTAATTCTCCTCAGATTCTGTCAGCCCTCACTCCTTCTCTAACTCCCCTCTGACTGACTGAATCTTTTCAGAACAATCTCCATACCTCAGCACTTCTAAGCTCCTCCTCTTTTTCCTACCTTCCCCACTAACTCCCCAACACCCTTTCCTAGCCAGCCTGGGATGAGGCCATCCTCCTCAGGGGTAGCTTGAACTGGTGTGTGTTGGGTGCGAGTGTTACAGTCATGGGTAGTGCTCCCTCCTTATCTGAGAGTGGAATACCACACCTCTTGATGAGGTGCAGTACCTCTATGGTGACTGGACCCTCAGCGGCGCCACATGAGCACATAGAGAATACTGGGGAATTTTGCTCTACCATTACCAATAAATCATATAAAATTACTAAATTTATAAATTGCAACACAACATACAGGTGCTGCTCACAAAATTAGAATATCATCAAAAAGTTAATTTATTTCTGTTCTTCAATACAAAAAGTGAAACTCATATTATATAGAGTCATTACAAAAAGAGTGATCTATTTCATGTGTTTATTGGCTTACAGCCACTGAAAACCCAAAAGTCATTATCTCAGTAAATTAGAATAATTATCAAAAAACATTATTAGATTACTCATTTATAGAATATTACATGCTTTCTGTCACATTTTGGTGGTATGTAACAGTACAAAAAAGTGCTTGAAAAATTTTCTTGTTTGTTCACATTTCTTACACATACGCTATTCCGTGTTTTGGGGTGCATTTTTTATTATATATAATACTCAAAAAAATAAAAAAATGCTAGCTTACACTTCTCAGCCATACAGTATTACATGTTCTTGGGTACATTTTGTTGCTATATAAGCCTCAAAAAACTTCTTCAAAATTTTATTGTTATTATATTGCTCATCCATAGACTTTTACATATTCTTGAGTAAATTTTAGTAGCGTATAAACCTTAAAAAGCTTGTTTAAAAATGTATCGGTATTATATTGCTCATCCATAGACTTTTACATATTCTTGGGTAGATTTGAGTGGTATATAAGCCTCAAAAAACTTGTTCATAAATTTATATGGTATTATGTTGTTCACCCATAGAAAATTCCTTGGTCTGGTGTCCATTTTGTTTGTATACAACCTTAAAAAAAGTTGTTTAAAAATGTATCTATATTACATTGCTCATCCATAACATATTACATCTTAAGGGTATCAATTCATTGCTCTATGCCTTAAAAAATTTGTTAAAAAATGTATTGGTATTATATTGCTCACCAATAGACTATTCCATGGTCTGGAGCCCATTTCGTTGGTATATAACCTTCAGAGATCTTGTTTAACCCCTTAGAGACTGGGCCAAATTTTTCAAATCTGACCAGTATCACTTTATGTGGTAATAACTCTGGAACGCTTCATTAAAGCTCATTGATTTTGAGACTTTTTTCGTGACACATTGTACATTATGTTAACGGTAAATGGTAATTATTTATAAAACAATCAGAATTTGACAAAAAATTAAAAAAGTAGCAATTTTCAAACATGGAATGATTATTCTTTTAATCCAGTCTGTCATACCACATAAAATAGTCATTAAATAACATTAAAGCTTTACATTAGCACAATTTTTCAAATATCCTTTAATTTTGTAAGGATTTTAGAAGGCTTAATATTGTAGCAGTAGTTTTTAATTTTTTCAAAGAAATTTACAAAAGGTAATTTTTTAGGGACCTTTTAAGTTTTGAAGTGACTTTGGGAGTCCTATAGTTCATTTTACCATTTTAAAAACAGCACCCCTCAACGTATTCAAATCTGCTGTCAGGTTGTTTATTAACCATTGCAGTGCTTTTCAGGAATTAATACAAAGTGACATAACACAAAGGAAAATAGTTATTTTTGCCATCTACTTTACATGTTGATAACTTCTGAACAGGTCACCATAGGCAGGAGACTAAGGGTACCGTTACACTTATTGATGCACCAGCAATCCCGACAACGATATGGATCGCTGGTGCATCGCTAAGTGGTCGCTAGTGAGCTGCCACACAGGCAGATCTCACCAGCGACATAGCAGGGGTCGGGGGTCACTACTTACCTGTCAGACGCGGCGATCCTGACGTCCTCCCGCCTGTGTCCACGCATCGCTCATCGGCGCCACAGGAAGCCCAGCAGGATGCGCCCGACGAGAAAAGGGCAAGGACGTTCTCGCGTGACCAGCGATGAGCAGCGGGGGAGCCGGTCGGAGGTAAGTATCAGACATAGCGATATCGCTAGCAATATCGCTGCTACGTCACAAAATCGGCAATAGCAATATCGCTTTGTGTAATGGGGGCTTTAGTCCGTTATTTAGCCATTAATTGCCATGGCAAACATCAGGTCCACACAATCATGATCTCAAGGTGCTGATGGGGTTAAAGAGATATCTCCCACACTCTGAAAACCATTTTGATGCCATAGTCACTATTGACAACAGCATCTAAGGGGTTAAAATAGACATGGTTGGTGCCAACACCAATCGAGGCTGATGCAGCAAGGTGTAAGCTATAGTACAGTCAACAGCGGTTGCATTTTCATCAGTCAGGGGAAGATATTGTCTGATATGTGAGGTCAGTAAAAAGAAATATTGGTGGTCAATAAGGGGTTAAAATTGTATCAGTATTACATTGCTCATCCATAGGATATTACATCTTCTTTAGTACATTTCATAGCTATAAGCCTCAAAAAACGTGTTCAAAATCTTTGGGTATTATACGTATTGCTCATGCATAGATTATTCCATGGTCTGGAGTACATTTACTTGGTATATAACCCTCAAACTGCATAGCCTTTATGTGCCTAGGAGTAAAAATACATGACAATTTGAACAGAATGTATATGAGGTCCTTCTTTATGTCTAATACAGTTTGTATCTAAGCCCCTTATTTTTGGCAGTTCTTGCTTCCTTCATAAATTACTCTACAATTTCCTATTTTTAATACAAAAATCAATTTTGGTTTACTTAAATTATATTTTATTCCTTTTTAAATTTTGCCTTATATACAAGTCATTACACAAGAGAAAATGTTTCTTAACATTTTTTTTCCTGTAAAATGCGATTTCTCATCAGTTTGGAATGTTTTATTACCACTTCTTAACCCTAGAATGCATAACCTGGGCCTTTTAGGCCTGGTAGGCTTACTTTTTTGCTATTTTCTGCAAAATTACTTTAGTGTATTTTTCATATTTTCTTTTGCAATTTTGAAATAAACTTGTAAAAGTTATTTATCTGAGTTCTTCCATATTATTTGCACAAGAGCCTTAAAGGCCCGGGTTATATGAAAGTGTATATTTCAGACGTCATGCATTCAAATATAAGTGTGACACCATTGGTCTCACCAGCAACGTGAGAGTCAGAGATGCTTCCAGTGGTCTTCTCCATGCTGTTCTTCTTCCATTCAGCAATTTTCCCATCCATTTGAACATTTTCACTGCGCCCCAGACACCTTTGTAGGGTCTGCTGAAAAAATGTTTGGCTTTCCCACTGATTCCCATTATACTTGTTACTCAAAATGAGCATGCGAGTATTAGAAATTGCTTGGTTCGAGCAATGAGCACACGAGTATTTTAGTGTTCAACAGTGTATGTTCAATACTTTTCCATAAAGTAATTTCTCATTATTACTTATAACTTAATTTGTGGACATCTATGTTTGATTTCTTTATCTGGGTGGATTGGATAAGTTGTTGCCGACATCCAGAGGGAATTTTATGTCAATGGCTGATACCGGGCTGATGACCGGATCATGCAGCTTTATATGAAAATCCCTATTATAATTGCCAGACCTGAATTAACAAGCATTTCTCACCTACTGTGTCCCCCCCATTTCCTTATAGATTGTAAGCTTGCGAGCAGGGACCTCACTCCTAATGCCACTGTTTGAATTGTCTTGTATTGAATTTATTGTCTGTACATGTCCCCGCTTAATTGTAAAGTGCTGCGGAATATGTTGGCGCTATATAAATAAAAATTATTATTATTATTAATGGCACCTTTAGGAGTACACCTTTGGTGACATGTCACCTTTGGTGACATGTTCAATACTTATTTCACCCACTGTATATATTTAGAAATATGTATACAGTATTGTGGCATATCGACTCACTCGGCTGCTCAATGAGAAACACTTTCTGTTTAAGTTTTCAAGTTTTTTATTAAAAAACGAACAGCATGAACTCGTGCAAATTTAGGTGAACAAACAGGGCCCTTCTGGTATAATGGGAAAACAAAATTACATACAGTACAGTCTGCATTTTATGAACACTAAATGAGTCCAAAGGCTTCACATTTACCATCTGGACCACACCCTGGGATGGAGATATGGTGAACAACCTACCACTCACTCTTCAGGTGTCCACAAAAACCCAGCCCTTAACATGGCCGATCAACTCCTCCCAGCACATAGTATGCTGGAGCATTTTTTCCAGGTTCATATCACTAGGGCTAGCATTCTCAGTGACACATATCTGCCCTACAGTAGTTTACCAGTTACTTTCTCACATTTCCCTTCTCTCTGGCCAAAGTCAAGGGTTTTGGCACCTTCAGTCACTAAACATGGAAGCCTAGACACGACATCTGCGTTACCATGTAGTTTCCCTGCCTTTGCTCTACATGGAAGCTGAAGTCCAGGAGCTTTAAAAAACACAGAGTCACCCAGGCATTCTTCCCCTTTCTTTTCCTCATCCATCTCAGGGGCGCATGGTCTGACACTAACCTAAACTTTCAACCTGGTAGGTAGTACCTCAGAGTGTCAATTGTCCATTTGATGGCCAAGCATACTTTTTCCACGATAGCATAATTCTTTACACAAGAGGAGAGTTTCATACATACATATTAGATTGAATGTTCCTCACCATTTATTTCATTGGAAAATGTGGCTCCCAACCCAACTTCTGAATTGTCTGTCTATACCAAAAATTGCTTATTGCAGTCAGGTGCGACCAAGACTGGCTTTTTACACAGGTCGAGCTTCAACTCTTGGAATGCCATCTCTGCGTCAGAAGACCACTTGGTCGTCAATGTCTTTGTGCCCTTAAGAAAGTCGGTCAGGGGTGCGGCTATCATGGTGAAATTCGTGATTAACCGCTGATAGTATCCAAAAAATTTCCATAAACGTCCTAACCTGTTTCTTGGAGACTGGTTGCCATGAATTTTGGATTGCCTCTAATTTGTTCACTTACAGCTATATTTCACCTCTCCTGACACTATAGCCTAAATATTTGGCCTCCTCCTTCCCCATGGCACACTTCTTTTGGTTTATGGTAAACCCTTCCTTCCTCAGGCCATGCAGTACCGCTTACACCTTCTGCAGATGACTTCCTCAATCCGGGCTGAAGATTGCAATATCATCCAGGTAAGCTGCAGTGTACTTCTTATGATGGTCTAGAATCTGGTCCATGGCCCTCTGGAAAGTATCTCGGGCTCCCTGCAGCTCAAAAGGCATTCTGGTGTATTGAAAGAAACCATCAGATGTAAAGAAGGCCATCTTCTCCTTGGCTCTTTGAAACATGGGAATTTGCCAGTACCATTTCGTTAGGTTAAGGGCAGTGATATATCTGTCAGACTCTAGCCTCTCAATGAGTTCATTGACATGGGGCATTGGGTATGCATCTAATTTGGACACCTCACTCAGCTTCCTATAATCATTACAAAACCACTATTCTTCAATGGGCTTTGGCACAGGGACAATGGAGCTGGATCATTGTCTCTTTGACTCCTCAATGATGACCAGGCTCAATATTCTCCTCAACTACTTCGAAATCACCTCGCGGTGGGTTTTGGAGATTCAAAATAGCTCTAGGTTTACACATACATGCGGTTCCATTAAAATACTGCATGTCTCTGGTAACAGCCATATATATTTCAGGTGAGATGATTTATATTCTAAGATATGTTCATGGTTATTTTCTTTAACGTCATCACCAGTGCTAGAAGTAAAGCATTTTAACAGCAGATAAGGAAAGTCAGATTAAACAATGTGAATGAAAGTGATTCTGTACTCAAGAAAACCTAAGATCCATTTGTTAGCCTGTAGGTGCCAAGAATGGTGGAAATCTAATCAGCACCGATACTTTTCATGCTATGAAAACATGATGTAATTGTTCATGCATTTGAAAAATGATGTGCCGCGTGTCAAGAATGTATCAAGTGAACAGAAGAGCAAAATAAATTATGGCTGTTGCACAACCAAGAGACGTCTGAAATACATGTGTCAGGCTTCAGATACACACAGGACAGTTCAGAATACATAAAAATGGATAGCAATATTCTCGAAAATAAAAGTTGCTTTACTTTTCACAGGTTCAAAGAAATTGATATTTGCAAAATATATATGATTTCTGGTTGTCCTATACTTCATAAGTTTAGTAGAGAAAATATGCAAATCAACTCACTCGGAGAATGAAACTATATTGTAAATATCATCTGGGAGATATATCACACAATGCCTAATTGTCAACATGCAAATAAAGTCCGTGGAGCCTCATTTAAGAGTCTCAAACACGAGACTAGCCAGATCTTCCTCCAGGGAAGGACCCAGCCAAGGGGTGGCTCCTTTCGGAAACCACCATTACCACCATATTAAGTGGCCATTTAAGTTAATATCCAGCTCTTTACGAGTTTACAGGTATGACAAGGGAAATACCAAGGCCAGGTATCCATCAACAGACAGCTGTTTCGGGGTGCTGCCCCTCATCAGTGTGGAGTAGGATTCTGGCTAGGTGGGAGCAATGCCTAGTAGACCAACATCACGAAACAATCACTGACCTCAGGGAGACCAGTCAAAGAAAACACTGCGGCAGCCAGCAAAGGCGCTCAATCACAGTGAAATCCTAGGTGCATTGCTCCCTGGGAAATACGAATATGCAAATAAAGTCCGTGGAGCCTCATTTAAGAGTCTCAAACACGGGACTAGCCAGATATTGACTGGTCTCCCTGAGGTCAGTGATTGTTTCGTGATGTTGGTCTACTAGGCATTGCTCCCACCTAGCCAGAATCCTACTCCACACTGATGAGGGGCAACACCCCGAAACAGCTGTCTGTGGATGGATACCTGGCCTTGGTAGTTCCCTTGTCATAGCTGTAATCTCGTAAAGAGCTGGATATTGACTTTAAGGGCCACTTAATATGGTGGTAATGGTGGTTTACGAATGGAGTCACCCCTTGGCTGGGTCCTTCCCTGGAGGAAGATCTGGCTAGTCCCGTGTTTGAGACTCTTAATTGAGGCTCTACAGACTTTATTTGCATATTTGTATTTCCCAGGGAGCAATGCACCTAGGATTTCACTGAGATTGAGCGCCTTTGCCGGCTGCCACAGTGTTTTCTTTGGCTGGTCTCCCTGAGGTCAGTGATTGTTTCGTGATGTTAATTGTCAACATGGAAATAGACTGGCATCTATTGCCCAAATAACATTACCATAAATCTGTATAAGGAAGACAATTTTCATTTTTGCATTTTCATGTTTTTCTTCTCTTTTTCAAAGAGCCAAAGCTTTTATTAATCTTCTGTTGATGTACCTGTATGAGGGTTTTGTTTCTTGCAGTTGTAGTTTTGAGTGGTGCCATTAACTTTACCATATATTGTATTGAAAAATAGGAAAACATTTTATTTGAGGTGAAATGGTGAACAAAATATACAACTCTGCTATTTTTTGCAGCTTTATGTTTGTTACTCTTTGCATGGTAAAACTGACTTGGCAACATGATCAGGTCAGAGTTTGTTTTTTTGTGGCAAGCTGAAGTTTATATTGATATCATTTTGGAGTACGTGTGATGTTTGAATTGCTTTTACTGCATTTATTTTTTTGGGGGGGGATATGGTGACCAAAAAATGGAAATTGTGGTACTTCGATTTTTTTTTCTTTTCACTATTTACTGTTTGGATTCATTTTAGATTTTAATAGGACTTTCATGGATATGATGATCATGATACCAATTATTTTCATAATTTATTTTTGAATTTGGATAAAAGGATGGAAGGGGTAATTTAAACTTTAATATTATTAATTATAATATTGTAAAAAATATTTATTACTTTAACTATTTACTTTAACAATACTTCATAGGAGGAGCAAGATGGCAGTAGTGAGGACCTTGAGTAAGCCCACTGGCTGCCATGTTAACCCATCTGCACGATTGACAATGGATGTCAATATGCATATGCATTGACAACTAAGCCATTTCAATACCAGTGATTTGTAATGGCATCTAAATATTTAAACAGCAGCAACTTGAGGTAGCTCCAGTCATTGTTACTATAGGCAGATACCAACTGTATAACAAAGCTGGCATTTACCACAAGCGGAACATGGTGCGGACGTACAACTTTGTCCAAATGAGCCAAGGATTCATCTTTGCATACTACCTAAATAATGCACTGATAACCTATTAATAAACTAAATATGTTCAAGACATGGATAAGAACATATCTTTATTAGTTAAAAATATATTTCACTAAAGTTAAAAAAAGGTTCAATGGGTACATATAAGAGGCAGCACAAATCAGCAGGAGGAGATGAAGTCAATATAGTAAACAGTCACAATCTATAAAGCATGTAAAGTGATAAATAGTACAAGTCCTATCTGAGAATAACAACTGTGACCGCAAGTGTTATATCAAACAGTAGTGATGGTGTAATGGAGAACAAATAGATTATGCAAACCTGTATTCAGTCTGGAATGGCGCCAGGTCCCGACACGTGTTTCGGACTAATCAGTGCCTAAGAGAAAGAGTCACACAGAGCTGTCATAAAAATGGAGGGATAGGGTAGTAGCTGAAGCTATTTATGAAACAGATATTGTTTTTCTTAATACTTCAGATTTCAATCACAATTTGGATATTTTTGCATAAAATAAATGCAATAAAAAATCAATGGAAAAATGTCCTAACCTTAAAAATATTTTTATTTTAATTCTTTAGCCTAAAGTTTGCATAAGACATGTCAAGTTCATGTTTTTATTTTACTATTCACTCTACCTTCCTTTCCCATTCCACCTATCTCTTCTATCATTGATTGCGATCACTAGCTGTACTGAACTATGCTCGAGTACATAGTAACTTATATAGCTTTCAGTTTGCTAGTTATGTCCATGGTGAAGGGATTAATATTCTTGATTGTCAAGAAAGAGTTACATACTCCAGCTTAGTGATTTATTCACTATATTAATGAATGCTTCTCAATCAACAAGCTAGATAAGATAGCTTCATCAATAAAGGCTGCTTTTCCCTAGGTTTCATTACCAAACTATTTGTGTTGCCACATTCAACAAGTACCGCCAAGTTACCCACCCTTAAGTTTGGCTCCAGGAGAAATTTTGAGATGGCAGGCAAAAAGGAAAGGTTAGTGCATAATGAATTACAAGCAATTTATTGACTTCATCATCAGGCTCCGCTTCCTCCTTCACCAGTGGCCAGCTTCCATGGTAACTTGGCAGGCACTTCTAATTTCACATCCATAGGCTTTGTAGGCTGACTGAGTGTTCAAGTAGTACAGAATTGTTACTGGCTACCATATTTCTTGACTCTGTGAGACACAAAACTAACCAAGCACTTGCAATTAATTGCTGGGCTCTGTTACTTATTTTCCATGGTGCTTCTCCTGTCAAACTCTACTCTGCTATAACATACATTCAGTTATGTTGTTCCAAAGTGCTTGTCCGCATATTTAGCTCTTTTGTATCAAGATGTCTGTCCACAAATGAAGAGAGGAAAAATACAGCTCACCCAGACTCTACGCATATGAAGCATGGAATCCAAGGGACCACTTCTAGAGTAAATGAAGAAGAAAATATCAAGCTTCATAAAAAATATTGGATGTTTATTGAAAAGTTAGTAAAATAATGTTTTTTCTATTAATGGTGCTACAAACACATACTGTGTTCTTAGTCAGAGATACATTCAAAATGACAGCAAGATATTTAAATGGGCAAGCACCAATGAAAGCACATGAAAATGTCACATGGCACATGAAGAGAATATAAAATCAACAATTACAACAAAATAAAAAACTAAATAACATGATTTTGTGTATATATACAGTGGGGAAAAAAGTATTTAGTCAGTCAGCAATAGTGCAAGTTCCACCACTTAAAAAGATGAGAGGCGTCTGTAATTTACATCATAGGTAGACCTCAACTATGGGAGACAAACTGAGAAAAAAAAATCCAGAAAATCACATTGTCTGTTTTTTTTTCATTTTATTTGCATATTATGGTGGAAAATAAGTATTTGGTCAGAAACAAGCAATCAAGATTTCTGGCTCTCACAGACCTGTAACTTCTTCTTTAAGAGTCTCCTCTTTCCTCCACTCATTACCTGTAGTAATGGCACCTGTTTAAACTTGTTATCAGTATAAAAAGACACCTGTGCACACCCTCAAACAGTCTGACTCCAAACTCCACTATGGTGAAGACCAAAGAGCTGTCAAAGGACACCAGAAACAAAATTGTAGCCCTGCACCAGGCTGGGAAGACTGAATCTGCAATAGCCAACCAGCTTGGAGTGAAGAAATCAACTGTGGGAGCAATAATTAGAAAATGGAAGACATACAGACCACTGATAATCTCCCTCGATCTGGTGCTCCACGCAAAATCCCACCCCGTGGGGTCAGAATGATCACAAGAACGGTGAGCAAAAATCCCAGAACCACGCGGGGGGACCTAGTGAATGAACTGCAGAGAGCTGGGACCAATGTAACAAGGCCTACCATAAGTAACACACTACGCCACCATGGACTCAGATCCTGCAGTGCCAGACGTGTCCCACTGCTTAAGCCTGTACATGTCCGGGCCCGTCTGAAGTTTGCTAGAGAGCATTTGGATGATCCAGAGGAGTTTTGGGAGAATGTCCTATGGTCTGATGAAACCAAACTGGAACTGTTTGGTAGAAACACAACTTGTCGTGTTTGGAGGAAAAAGAATACTGAGTTGCATCCATCAAACACCATACCTACTGTAAAGCATGGTGGTGGAAACATCATGCTTTGGGGCTGTTTCTCTGCAAAGGGGCCAGGACGACTGATCCGGGTACATGAAAGAATGAATGGGGCCATGTATCGTGAGATTTTGAGTGCAAACCTCCTTCCATCAGCAAGGGCATTGAAGATGAAACGTGGCTGGGTCTTTCAACATGACAATGATCCAAAGCACACCGCCAGGGCAACGAAGGAGTGGCTTCGTAAGAAGCATTTCAAGGTCCTGGAGTGGCCTAGCCAGTCTCCAGATCTCAACCCTATAGAAAACCTTTGGAGGGAGTTGAAAGTCCGTGTTGCCAAGCGAAAAGCCAAAAACATCACTGCTCTAGAGGAGATCTGCATGGAGGAATGGGCCAACATACCAACAACAGTGTGTGGCAACCTTGTGAAGACTTACAGAAAACGTTTAACCTCTGTCATTGCCAACAAAGGATATATCACAAAGTATTGAGATGAAATTTTGTTTCTGACCAAATACTTATTTTCCACCATAATATGCAAATAAAATGAAAAAAAAACAGACAATGTGATTTTCTGGATTTTTTTTTCTCAGTTTGTCTCCCATAGTTGAGGTCTACCTATGATGTAAATTACAGATGCCTCTCATCTTTTTAAGTGGTGGAACTTGCACTATTGCTGACTGACTAAATACTTTTTTTCCCCACTGTATATATATATAATATAACTCTGGAAGCGTCACTCTGTCCGAAACCTGTATAGACTGCGCAAGCGTGACGCGCCTGCACAGTCTGGCTCCAGACAGAAGAAGGCATCCAGCGGTACAGGGAGTGTGTATGGTGCCGGAGATCGCGGTACACACTGAATGCATACCATGATCTCCGGCGCCATACTAACATACTTACCTGACCGGGAGAAGCATTGCCACGGTGCTTCTCTTCTCGCCAGAGACTGGGGCAGGAGTGAGCATCAGAATCGCGCATGCATATAGCGCTATCTGGTGCCATTTTACTGAAGACACATTTGCAGTGCGTCTTCAGCAATATGGCGCCGGACAGCGTGGTATGGGCATGCGCGTACTCCGGCACCACACTCCTCCTCCACACTCCTCCCCTGGCCTCCGGCAGAATGGGACAGTGCTGGAGCACAGGAAAGAATGGTGACTATAAATGTTTTTTTCTTTGTATGTGTGCAGTTTAATAGGGGTGAGGGGGACCATACATATCAAGATAGGGGGTGAGAGGTAGAATGCATACCAGGATAGGGGGTGAGGGGACCATGCATATCAGGATTGGGGGGTAAGGGAACCATGAATACCAGGATATGGATGAGGGGGTACCATGCATACCAGAATTGGGGGGTGAGGGGACCATGCATACCAGGATAGGGATGAGGGGGTCCATGCATAACAGGATAGAGATGAGGGGGTACCATGCATACCAGGATTGGGCGGTGAGGGGACCATGCATACCAGAATGAGGAATGGGGTTTCATGCATACCAGGATTGGGGGGTGAGGGGACCATAAGATATGATAAGATAAGATAATCCTTTAATCGTCCCACCATGGGGAAATTCAGAGCATTACAGCAGCAAGGCAGGAACAAGTACAGATACAGATGCATAAAGGCATTACATTGACAGTAGGTAGGTACATATACGGAAAAAAAAGATATAACCGGACTATCACAACTTTGGATCTATCAGTTCACTGTTTGAGTCGTTTTGGACAGTGCTGGTTATACAGCCTAACTGCAGCAGGAAGGAAGGACTTTCGATAGCGCTCCCTCTCACATTTAGGTTGAAGTAGCCGGTCACTGACAGTACTGCACATCTTTGTCACGGTCTCATGCATAGGATGGGAATCATTCTGCACCATGTAGCTCACCTTGGCCAGTATCCTCCTGTCGCCTACTTCCTGAACTGGATCAAGGGGGCATCCCAGGACAGAGCTGGCCCTTCTAATCAGGTTGTCCAGCCTATTCCTGTCCCTGGTTGATATGCCACTACCCCAACACGCCACACCAAAGAATATGACTGATACCACAACAGAGTTGAAGAAGGATGTAAGGAGTGCCCCCCTTTCTCCGAAGGCTCTCAGCCTTCTGAGCAGATAAATCCTACTGTGGCCCTTCCTGTACACTGCATCCAAGTGATGGGCCCAGTCAAGCTTATTATTGAGGATCATACCAAGGTACTTATAGGTGTCAACTATCTCAATGTCATTTCCCTGAATGTTCACCACTACTGGTGGATTTTTTCCCTTGCGAAAGTCCACCACCAATTCCTTGGTCTTCCCGGAATTAATCCTAAGGTGGTTCCTCTGACACCACTCCACAAAAGCTTGGTTAGTATCTCTGTACTCTCTTTCATCTCCTCCTGTGATGAGACCTACTATTGCAGAGTCATCAGAATACTTCTGCAAGTAGCAGCTAGATGAGTTGCACTTAAAAACTCATACATACCAGAATAGGGATGAGGGGGCCTTGCATACCATTATAGGGATGAGGGGCACCATGCATACCAGGATAGGGATGAGGGGTGCCATGCATACCAGGATACGAGGGGGGCAGCACATACCAGGATGGGAGACCATATACCAATAAAAATGCTCTCCACCCCGGCGTTGAACGGGTTCAATAGCTAGTATATATTATATGCACATGAGCAGTAAAGCATATCCCACCATTTTTAGTAATGATGAAATATTAGTTATCTTAGTATATTCAGTTTATTCGGTTTGCACGTATCAAAATTAAACATCCAGTATGCTTAACGATCAAGCAGACGTTTCCTAATGCCTCCGCCCCTTGAGATTACCGGCAGTCTTTCAATGCCAAATACTTGAGGAGAGGAAGTTTCACAATGATTCTGTTGAATAAAATGCCTGGGCGCACAAGAAATCGCACAGTTAGTATCAGATGTGGTATATATACAGTACAGTTGAAACAAGAAGTTTACATAGACTATATAAAAAAACACATAAGCATGTTTTCCTCAATATCTGACATGAAATCAGAATAAACCTTTCTGGTTTAAGGTCAATTAGGATTTCCATAATTATTAATATCTGCCACAAACCAGAATAATTAGAGAGAGAATGTTTTAAGGCATTTTTATTACTTACTGAAGTTTACAAACATTTCATTAGTATTTGGTATCATTGCCCTGAAACTGAATGACATGGGTCAAATGTTTGGGATATCCTTCCACAAGCTTCTCACATTATTGGTCAGAATTTGGCTCCAATCCTCCTGAAAAAATTCAGGTTTGCAGATCGCCTTACTCGCACTTGCATTTTCAGCTTTGCCCATAAATTTTCAATAGGACTGAGATCAGGGCTTTATGTGACCGCTCCAAAACACTGACATTATTATCCTTAAGCCACTTTGTTACCAATTTGGCATTGTGCTTCGGGTCATCATAACTTCCAGGCTGATATCGTGAGATGATACTTTAGTATTGCCACATAATCTTTTCTCATGATGCCATCTATTTTGTGAAGTGCACCAGTCCCTCCTGCAGCAAAGCAACCCCACAACATGATGCTGCCAAGCCCGTGTTTCACAGTTGGGATGGTGTTCTTAGGCTTCATAGCTTCTCTCTTTTTCCTCCAAACGTAACATGGTCATTATGCCTAAAAAGTTCAATTTTAGTTTCTTCAGACCACAGGACATGTCTCCAAAAATTAAGGTATTTGTTACGGTGTGCTTTTGCAAACATTAATCTGGCTTTTTTATGCTTCTTTTGGAGTAATGGCTTTTTCCTGGCAGAGTGGCGTTTCAGCCATGTTGATACAGTACTTGTTTCACTGTGGATATTGAGACAGTCTTACCAGCTTCTGCCATCATCACAAGGTCTTTTACTTTTGCCCTTGGGTTGATATGCACATGTTGGACCAAAGCACGTTCATCTATGGGACACAGAACCCGTCTCCTTCCTGAGTGGTATGATGGCTGGACATTCCTATTTTGTTTGTAATTATGTATAATTGTTTGTACAGATGAATGAGGCACCATTGGGTATCTTGAAATTATACTCAAGGATTAGCCAGACTTGTGCAAGACCACAATTCTCTTCCAGATAACTTGGCTGATTTCTTTAGACTTTCACATGATGCTACACAAAGAAGCAGTGTGTTTCAGGTGTGCATTAAATACATCCACAGGTGTGTCTCTAATTAACTCAGATGTTACCAAAAAACCTATCAGAAGCTTCCAACACATGACATCATCATTATGGGCAGTCCAAAATTGTTTAAAGGCATAGTAATCTTAGTGTATGTAAACTTTTGACTTTACAGTAAGTAATAAAATGCCTTAAAACATTCTCTCGCCCTCATTATTCTGGCATTTGGCAAATATTAATTATGGTAATCCTATTTGACCTAAAACGGTAAAGGCTCATTCTGATTTCATGTCAGATATTTAGAAAAACATGCATATGTGTCTTTTTATATACTGTATGTAAACTTCTGGTTTCAATTGTGTCAGACAGGTGCTCAGCAATGAGTTTCTTTAATTTCTGAAATGTCCAACCCACATACATTTATCGTGTGATGAACACCTGGTGATGTGTACCACATTTTCGTTATTGCAGTTCATATAATATTTAACATGAAATTGTTGAGATCCATCTGAATTAAAATAATTTTTTGTTGCAAATACATGTCAACACATTCTACAGCGATTGAAATCACATCTAAATAAAAAACTTGCAATTAAGCAAGGTATGATGATGCTCAGTAGACCTAGGAAAACTGGAGAAAGGATGTACCCTAACAGTTTTGCTTTTTTGCAAAAACTGCACAACCTGGACTAAGTATTATAGAAAGGCTAGTATCTTCTCATAATAAAATAATCTAAAAAAAATGTCCCTGATGTTGCAAAATTGTGGAGTGAAATGAAGAGAGAGAATGGGTTTATTGGTAAAAGATCTGTCTTTCTCATGTGCAAACCTGGGACCAGACTGAGGCTGAGAAAAGTTAACCCCTGAAATGATCAGACCGGGAACATGGAAAGACAGGACTCAAAACCCGAAACAAAAAAACTACTTGAAAAAAAGAATAAGAAGTACAAAGAAAATCACTTAAAACATTCCATTATATTTTATTTACTGTAGACACCAAAAATAAGAAACAATAAACCAACCATAATAAAAATAGACACAATACAAGAGACATATCTTAAAATCAAAGGGGAGCAGGTCAGCACATACAGCAAGACATAAATATAAGAAATTAGAATCCTACGAAGTGTGCCACCAGAGATGCAAAGTAGCAGAGCCAAATTAGCTTAATACAATATAAAGTGCAGTGCAAGCTATTAATATTATCCCACAGCGGTCTGCTTTGCCTTAGCTGGTTATTGAAAATAGGGGGCCTCACATTATTTTTGGGGTCCCCCATTTTTAAGAACCAGCAAAGGCAAAGCAGTCAGCTGGGGGCTGATATTATTATTTGGCTGGGAAGGTCTATGGATATTGGCCCCTTCTCAGCATAATAATACCAGCTCACAGCTGTCTGCTTTCCCTTGACTGGCTATTAAAAATAGGAAGGACCCAAGTCATTTGTTTCATTTATTTATTAACAAATACAGTAATATACATACTCATGGCACTGCTCCACTCCTCCGGTTTGGACCTCCACCTCCTGGTTCAAGATTTTTTTTTTATTCTGTTATTTTAAGTCATTTTCCTATTCATATTTGTTTGCAGGGCAATTGTCCTTTTCTTACTCCCATTTTACTTCCCATTTCAGCTCCATATCCCTTAATAAGACCATTTTACAGCCATTTTAAAGCACCAAAGCTCAGGTCCCCTTTCACTTATATGGGGTTCAGGGTCAAGTTCTGGTACACAAACCAAACTTTTGACTAAAGTTTGGTCGAACCCGACAAACCCAAACTACCATGGATTCACTCAACTCTAGTTGTCAAGGATTTACTGGCAGTTTAAAATCCTCCTTCAGCATGTGTACCTGTAACAGGACACCTGGCTCAGTAGGTGGTCCAACCAAACCAGCTAGTATCCCAGCTCATACAAAATGACCTCCTGTGGAGACCTCGCTGTGTAACTGCTTTGTCCGGTCAGTTGCGAATTTTATAAGGAGATGTAAGGATAATTTGGCGTTATACGTAATAGCCACATACCTATTACATTTTTGAGATCTCTGGAATGGGCAGGCACATTCCAGTATCTCAATCCATTCCAGCACCCTAGGGTGGGGAGATACGCAGAACAGCTAGTAGAAGCCAGGAAGCAAAGCAGTGTTTGGTCTCCAAGCGCAATGGGGGCCCGGCCGAATCCGATGGAGCCAGAACTGCCTCCATATGACCAGTTGGGAAGTTATACTCCACCTGTATATGCGTATCTGACCATTGTATATTTATAACCATTGTGTATATAATGTATTGTCTAGTGTGGTCTTAAGGCGATTAAATATATAATTTAACCTTCTACTGCTTTTTTATCTCGATCCACGAGTCCACACGTTCGTGTTATCGGCTTTAACTTTCTATGCCACTGGGGCTAGTTTTTGGCCTGATATAATCTCATTAACAGAGCGGTCTTATATTTATCGAGGAACTGGTGGCAATCCTATCTGGCTGCTAGCGCTCAGTTTCACTAGTGCTAGTGAAAGGGGCCTCTCAGCCTGTCAGAGTTGTGATTGAATGTGGTGCCACGTCACAGACTGCATAGGCCGCATCCTCTCACTCGTGGTACCTAAAGAAGACTATAGGAATGTAAACAGTATTCTTTATGTGCAAACATAGATTGACAAGATAAATCTGTCATTAGCATAGTCTGTTATACCTTTCACTATTTTGATAATTTTAGAACATAAGAAAATGAAAATGGTAGATTTGGTATTTGCACACACAAATAGCACATTTTAATGGATGTGTCAGTTAGTCTACATCTTATTAGGATGCCCAGTTTAACAGCTGTATTGAAGTTTTAGTTGGAATGATTAGAATAAGGACGTGTCATGTAACACTTGTCACAGATAAAGGGAGCAGCCTCTGGATGTTAACAGAAGTGCTCTTGAAACAAACAAGATGTCATGTGCCACTTTATAAAAGATAATTTAACATTAAAACTGTAAGGTCTATTGAGACGTTAGAAAAGGTCAACAGCTAATTAGGCTATTATCACTTAAATGTGAAAGTAATATGCTGTGGTAACAGAAAGGCTCAGTGCACATTGAGTCTGAAACTTTTGGTGTAAGCATACATTTGAAAGATTTACTGATATATTTGAAAGCTTTAACATATAGCATTGTATAGGCATATGGAGCGCCCCGCGGGGCCTGGGGGTACTCGGTACCGGGCCCGTCGACTTCCATGGGGGACAGTGTCACGGCGGCGGCGACCCAGTCCGTGGCCCAGAGGTGTCCAGTAATAAAATAGGGGAAAGTTGTGTGGTATTTATGTGGTAAAAATGAAAATAAAGTTATTAGATGGTGAAATACGTGACGCCACCTGTGGTTTTCTAGTCAGAGGTGACCAACGCTGCGGTGTTGCTTCTCTGGGATGGATGTTGGGCGCAGCTATGATGTTGTAGCCCTCCACAGGTAGGGCTGTAGTCCAAGGGCAAAGATGTTAAAAAAATAGTAAAAGTGGCTGTAAACGTTGGAATGCAGATAAATGAGAGAAAGACACAGAGAGGTGCAGTTTCTTTACCTTTTACTGGTAATAGGTTGCAGTCCGGAGTACCACATACAGGTGATGGAATGAGTCCGGCTCGCCTGGAGGCATTCAGGGGATCCACCTTGCCAGGTGGGGATTTAGGACCTTCCTTTCTGCGCTTTGTGTTTGGGTCTCCGCTGTATATAGCTATGCTGCGACCCTCTATTCGTGATGGTTTCACTAACCTGTACGGCTGTCAGCGTGAGCCTATTCCACGGGTACCGTTCTCTTCACCGTCGGCCCCGGGCTCCTTATCAGCTGCCGTGCCTTCAGGTGATTAATGTGCACAGGAATTTACATCCCCTGTACTTTCAGATTCGGCTATCAGGGCGTACAGTTCCTTTCAGCCTAGGACTCTGATGTCCCTTTTTTCTTTATTAGTGCTTCACTCAGGGGTCTGCTATATGCAGTATTTTATCTTCCCTAGAGTCTCTCAGTCTCTGCTCGTGTTCTTTTCCTCTTGTCATATCAGCTGCCTGTCTTGAACTGACAGGATCTTCCAGAAAGATCCTTTTACCTCACATCCTCATGTTTAACTGTCATCATTTTTCCTCACAGCTCACAGCTGTTTCGTTTCCATGACAACTCCCTCAGCTGATTTCTACCTGACTCACCAACCCCCTCTGCTGGCCAGAATTTATAAGGCATCTCCCTTTTCTGACCTGCAGCAGGAAATTGTGATTAAATCTATTACCTGGCATGGGGGTCCCTTTTCTGCCTCCAAGCATGACTTCACCTCATAGAGGGAGGCAATGTCACTGTGACAACCGGACTCTGGGGTGTCTGTTGTGAGTTCATTCTCTGGTTCACCAGTTGTGAGTTCTCCTTCCAGACTCCCTCTGGTGGTAACAGGAGGTAGTGAGGCTGATTTGATGGGTGGAGATCTGCCACCTGAGAATGAGGATGACGATTGGACCTCAGGAGTCTCAGATTGGATTTAAGACAGCCGACGCCCTATTCAGTTGCTGGTAATTCCTTCTGGTTTGTCAGCTCTTGGTTTTCAGCTCTGTTCCAGTCATCTAAAGCTAAGTTTTTCTGCTAATGTTCACACTTGATTTTGTTGGTCTATTCAGTTTTTTGTGTGGTCAGCCAGCCCCGGCTGGGGGCTGTGCTGAATTTCCACTCTTATTTATCAGTATTTTGCCAATTTGCTTTTTGTCCCTTACTAGTTTGGTCTCTTTTTGCTCTGTCTCAGAATATTTTAGAGTGCTGATATAGTGGGAGAAGTCTAGTGACTTCAGGGCTAATTTTGCTATCAGAAGTGTTGGACATTATTTTTGTAGGGTTTTTTGCAGGTTGCAGACAGTGTCTTTCCTTTCCTTTCCTTTCTAGCTAGTTTGGGCCCTATCGTTTGCTCAGCCTATTTTCCTGCCTGTGTTTGTGCCTTCATCTTGTTTCACTGTCAATACATGTGTGGGGGCTATCTATTCCTTTGGGGTCTGCTCTGGGGCAGTTAGTTTTCCCCTTTTCATGCTTCAGGCTTATTTAGTCCTCTGGCTGTGACGAAGCGTCTAGGAACATCGTAGGTACGCTCCACGGCTGCTGCTAGTTGTGTGGGAGGATCAGGGATCTGCAATCTGCATAGTTACCAACCTCTCTGGTTTTCTGTGGCTTAGCTTGTTTTGCTTTTTTTCTCCTCGGTGACCCATTCATAACAGAATCACCAGCCATACCGCAGATTCTAGGGTACTCAAAATCAGGGAAAAGTTGTTAAAAATAAGTGTCAGAATTTTTTTTTTTTATATATATATATTTTTTCCTCTTTTTTCTCTGGGGTTGTAGGAGGATTTTTTTCTTTTTCCTAATGGAGATAAAGCAATTGTCTGATCGTGTGGAGCAGCTGGCTGCTGAAGTGCAGGGAATTTCCACCTACCTCATTCAGTCACATGCTGCTGAACCTAAGATCCCTACTCCTGATGTGTTTTCTGGGGATCGGTCTAAATTTCTGAATTTTAAGAATAATTGTAAATTATTTCTGGCCCTGAAGCCTAACTCATCGGGGAGCTCTGTGCAGCAGGTTGAAATTGTCATCTCCTTGCTGCGCGGCGATCTCCAGGATTGAGCTTTTTCTCTGACACCTGAAAATCCTATTCTGACTAATGTGGATGTATTTTTTCAAGCCTTGGGGTTGTTGTATGATGAACCTAATGCTGTTGATCAAGCTGAGAGAACCCTGTTGGCATTAAACCAGGGTCAGGATTCTGCAGAGTTATACTGTCAAAAATTCCAAAAGTGGGCGGTCCTTACTACATGGAATGATAGTGCATTGGCAGCTCTCTTTCGGAAGGGTTTATCAGAGACCGTAAAAGATGTTATGGTGGGATTTCCTGTTCCCTCTGGTCTAGATGATTCTATGTCATTAGCCATTCAAGTTGATCGGTGTTTACGTGAACATAAAACTACACGGGAGGCGCTGCCACCTTTTGAACAAACGTCTGAACCTATGCAATGTGATGGGGTTTTGTCTAGGGCGCAATGTCAGGAGTTTAGAAGGCGTAATAAGCTGTGTTTTTTTCTGTAGAGATGTCTCTCATACTATTTCTGTCTGCCCAAAATGAGAGAAAAGTTTTGCGCACACATTTGCTGTGGGCAGTATACAACCTAAGTTTCTTTTGGCAATTACTCTGATCTGCTCCATATCCACGTTTTCCACGAAGGCTTTTGTGGATTCAGGACCAGCGTTGAATCTGATGGATTTGGACTTTGCTAAACGTTGTGGTTTTTCCATGACGCCTATTCCTTTGAGGGGTATTGATGCTACTCCTTTGGCGGAGAATAAACCTCAGTTTTGGACCCAGGTGACAATGCAAGTTGCCCCAGACCACCAAGAAAATTGTAAATTTTTGGTGCTGCATAATTTGCATGATACTATTGTTCTGGGTTTTCCTTGGTTGCAAACTCATAATCCAGTTTTGGACTGGAAATCTGGGTCTGTGGTGAGTTGGGGTTGTCAGTGTGTTCTTAGGGACACTCCTGTTTTCTCCACCTCTCCTCAGTCTCATGATATTCCTGATTATCTAGCCGATTTTTCTGATGTATTTAGTGAGAGCAAGTCTGCCCCTTTGCCTCCTCATAGGAGTTATGACTGTGCAATTGAGTTGATGCCTGTGTGTAAATTTCCCAAGGGTCGACTTTTCAACTTATCAGTACCCGAACATGATGCTATGCGATCCTATATTAAGTAGTCATTGGAGAAGGGTCATATTAGACCATCCTCGTCACCTTTAGGTGCTGGGGTTAGAGTTGAGCGACTTTTGTTTTTTTAGGGTCGAGTTTCGTTTCGTGAAACCCGACTTTTCCAAAAGTCTGGTCGAGCAAGATCGGCCGATTATAGGGAAAAGTCGGGGTCGTCCCGAAACACGAAACCCAATGTAAGTCAATGGGGAATAAAAGTCGGCAGTGAGAGGAGGACAGGAAACACACCTACAGTGCTCATTTGAATGCCAAAAGCATCAATTCTTCTTAGTTAAGCTTGTCAACCTTAATTAACTTCATAATACAAGTTACGCACTGAAAAATGGGGGTTATTTAGCTAAAGTTGTGGGGGGGTAGGGCTGGCTCCAGGTTTTCATGTGCCCTGGGCGAAAGAGCGCCCCTTTAACACATACCACAACTCATCATGCTCCGATACGGCAGAGAAATAGCGATATTGTACAATGAAAAATACTTCACTTTTTACATCTCATGACGAGGCCCATCTATTTCTACATACAGAATCATTGGTCCCATATAATGTTTGAAACAGTATATGATGAGCTCCACATAATGCTACAGTATATGTTGGTCCCCATGGATGAAGCTCCACTGTCTAATGGGCCCAAATAATGCTCCAAACATAATGGGCCCCATTTCTAATGCTCTAGTGTATAATGGGCCCTGTAAATGCTGCTCTGCTGCTCCAGTGTCTGATGTCCACCTTTGGAATGTTCCAGTGTATGGTGGGCCCCATCTATCATTCTCCAGAGTATAGTGCTCCCCAAAAATTGCTGTCCCAACATTGAAAACAATCAAATAAGTCTCCTCGCTAGGGAATCCCTGTACTAGTCTGGACTCCTCGTCGTCCCCATCTTCCATCTCACTGCACAGTATTTCAACCTTGCAAGTGCTGTGATCCTGAGCAAGCAGGGGGGCCCACTCGTTGGCGACGGCACTGGCACAGGGCCCCTGATAGTACGGTGGTGTGTCTGATGGTGGGTGGGCCGAACCTGCACTTTCATCTGCAGCTTCCTCTTTGTCACCGTGTAAGATGGAACTGTATATGGGAAGGGTAACCTGAGTTTCATCAGGGTCAGATTCAGGCCGTGTAGCATGCGAGGGGAATGTAGTGGTCTGGGTCAATGTACCAGAAGATTCATCGAGCAGTGGCTGGGCATCAGTGCACTTGTGTCGCCCCCAGGAGTACGGTCGCCACAGTGGCATTACCTTCCTCCTAGGGAGTGTGATGTCATGCTTGGGAGCAACGAAGGATCTCTCTAGCAGGTTAACTGATTGGGCGGCGTTATTCCCACGAGTCATGACCCTCCAAACAGCGTTCATGAAGGCAAAGTGTTTGTTTTACGTGGGCAGTATGGTTGCAAAGCTGAACCTTAAAGGCATGTCCAGAAGGGCACCACCAGGAGTGGAGCCTACGGTTAAATTCGACTCCACCTGGGAAACCTCAACCATGCCAGCTACAGAACAGATGCACACATTGCAAGCTTAATTCCGTTAACGAACGAGACTCTGTTATGCCCCGCGGTCCGAGTCCGGCTTACTAGAGGGACACGTGAGGCTCTGGCACATGAGATTGGCCAATAACTGGTGTGTCATGCCCTTACATGTCCGTGGCTGCATGTGCGCTACACTGAAAAGGCCAGCGTTTGTCGCTTACAGGTGCAGATAACCCGCTGAACAACGTTAGTGATGGGGATCACTGAATACAATTATTACCCGCGAATGATGATTTCCCAGTAAGTGCAGGTCAACCGCAGTTCCGGAATTAGGCCTAACCGTCATTCCTGAAAAAATGAAAAACTTACGTGTGCAAACCACAGGTGCTGTAGCTTGCTTAACAGCTCGCCAGCCGTTCTCACGCCCAGTATGGATTACACGTGATTGCACAAAGGTGAGAAAGGGTACCGTATCCCCGGATAACATGTATGGATAGCGTACACATTCAAAATATATGTCTATACATCAGGAGGCAGGCTCAGACGGTGTTAGGCCCAGTATGGCTTGCACGTGATTGCACAAAGGTGAGAAAGGGTACCGTATCCCCGGATAACATGTATGGATAGCGTACACATTCAAAATATATGTCTATACATCAGGAGGCAGGCTCAGACGGTGTTAGGCCCAGTATGGCTTGCACGTGATTGCACAAAGGTGAGAAAGGGTACCGTATCCCCGGATAACATGTATGGATAGCGTACACATTCAAAATATATGTCTATACATCAGGAGGCAGGCTCAGACGGTGTTAGGCCCAGTATGGCTTGCACGTGATTGTACAAAGGTGAGAAAGGGTACCGTATCCCCGGATAACATGTATGGATAGCGTACACATTCAAAATATATGTCTATACATCAGGAGGCAGGCTCAGACGGTGTTAGGCCCAGTATGGATTGCACGTGATTGCACAAAGGTGAGAAAGGGTACCGTATCCCCGGATAACATGTATGGATAGCGTACACATTCAAAATATATGTCTATACATCAGGAGGCAGGCTCAGACGGTGTCAGGCACAGTATGGATTTGACGGCCCAGACTACACAGCGGAGGAGCAGGGAGAGGTAAAGATTGCAAGTGCTGGGGCCCTGCCCAAGCAAAGGGGGCCCACTCGTGGGCGTCGGTGCTGGCACTGGGCCCCTCATAGTACGGCGGTGTGTCTGACGGCGGGTGTGCACCACCACCGTCAGAGACACTTGATTGCACTATGAGGGACCCTGTGCCAGTGCCCGCGCCCAAGAGTCGGTCTACCCACCTGTCCAGGGCAACGGCACTCGCATGGTGTCGTGCGCTAGGTGGTGACCCCGGCCATGGGGGGGGAGGCAGCACAGTTAGGGAGTTTTAGAAAGTGGCATATGTTGATGTTGGACATTCAGCTGATGCAAAAGGCGAAATAGGTCAAGTCCCAGGAAGAGGTGGACCAAAGCAAGCCATTTTTCTGTCACCCTATGTGTCATCAGGGGAAGGTGGGACAAAATCCTTGGAAACCCATGCATGGTTCATTTTAATGAAGGTTAGATCATCCACATTTTGGGTTGACAGACGGGTCCTTTTTTCTGTCAGGATTGATCCAGCTGCACTGAAGACTCTTTCCGATAGCACACTTGCAGCTGGGCAAGCAAGCTCCTGTAAGGCATATTGTGGCAATTCAGGCCAGGTGTCCAGTTTAGCGGCCCAATAGTCAAAGGGGAATGACCTGTGTGGGAGAACATCGATATGGGAGGAAAAGTAGTTTGTAACCATAGTTGACAACTGCTGTCTCCTGTCACTTTCCATCGATGCAGTATTACCAGTTGTGTGAGCGGTACTTGAAAAATCAGTCCACAACATTGTCATGAAACCCCTGTCTCCAATGCCACTTCTGCTGTGTGCACCATGAACACCTCTGCCAAGCTGCCCACGGCCCGTACGGCTCGTGTGAGAACCATCACCGCTGCTGTGTGCTGGGAATGCCTCAAGCAAGCGATTTACCAGAGTTGCTTGTTTATTAGTCAATATTAGGTCAAGGTTCTCCTGTGGCATGATGTTTTGTAATTTGCCTTTATAGCGTGGATCCAGGATGCTGGCCAACCAGTAGTCGTCATCGTTCATCATTTTGGCAATGCGGGGGTCCCTTTTTAGGATCTGCAAGGCATAATCTGACATGTGGGCCAATGTTCCCGGTGTCAATGATGCACTGCGAGTGCTGGTTGGAGGAGCACTTTCTGGCAAATCCACATCCCTCCAGTCACGCACAAACCCTGTACCAGACCTTGCCACGCCAACATTTTCACTTGCCCCACGAGATGCATCCTCCTCCCCTAAGTAATCATCCCCATCATCCTCCTCCTCCTCCTCTTCTTCCTCCACCTCGTCCAGGAGAGGTCCCTGAGCAGACAATGGCTGAATGTCATCAAGGATTCCCTCCTCCTCTTCCTCCTCATCAACATTGGCTGCAGATGCCTGCTCCTTAAGGTGCGTCAAAGTTTGCATGAGCAGACGCATAAGTGGGATGCTCATGCTTAGGATGGCGTCGTCTGCGCTTACCAGCCGTGTGCATTCCTCAAGACACTGAAGGACTTTACAGAGGTCTTTCAGCTTCGACCACTGCACACCTGTCAACTCCATGTCTGCTCTCAAAGTGCCTGGCCGTGTATCCTCCCACAAATGCATTATGGCCTGCCTCTGCTCGCACAGCCGCTCCACCATGTGCAGGGTGGAGTTCCACCTTGTTGCAATGTCGATAATGAGGCGGTGGTTGGGAAGGTGGAGCAATCGCTGCAGCTTCTGCATACGAACGGAGTGTACAGGCGACCAGCGGATGTGCGCGCACAGTCTTCGCACCTTCTGGAGCAGGGCTGTTAACTCCGGATAATTTTTGAGGAAGCACTGCACCACCAGGTTCAAGGTGTGAGCCAAGCAAGGTATGTGGCTGAGTTTTGAAAGGGCTATGGCTGCCACAAAATTACGCCCGTTATCACTAACTACCTTGCCTGCCTCAAGATGTACACTGCCCAGCCATGACTCAGTTTGTCGCTTCAAGTACTCGGCCAGCACCTCGGCGGTGTGTCTGTCGCCCAAACACATCATCTGCAACACAGCCTGCTGACGCTTTCCACTAGCTGCTTGATAGGGGGACACCTGGTGTGCAACAGTGGCAGCTGCAGATGGAGTGCTCGTACGACTGCGCTCTGTGGACGAGCTTTCGCTTCTGGAGGAGGAGGAGGAGGGTGGAACGCCTACAGCCAACTGTTTCCTATACCGTGGGCTAGGCAGCACTGTCCCACCACCGCTGTCCCCTGTGGACCCTGCATCCACCACATTAACCCAGTGCGCAGTGATGGACACGTAACGGCCCTGGCCATGCCGACTGGACCATGCATCAGTTGTGAGGTGCACCTTTCCACTCACTGACTGCTTGAGTGCATGGACAATGCGGTCTTTTACATGATGGTGGAGGGCTGGGATGGCTTTGCGAGAGAAGAAGTGGCGACTGGGTAGGTCATAGCGTGGTACTGCATAGGCCATGAGTTCGCGGAAAGCTGCGCTTTCCACCAACCGATAGGGCATCATCTCAAACGAGATTAGTTTGGCAATGTGGGCGTTCAAACCCAGTGTACGCGGATGAGAGACTGAGTACTTTCTTGACCTACTCATAGTGTCTGGGAGGGTGAGCTGGACTTGAAAGCTGCATATGGTGGAAGTATCGGTGGACAGAGCGGACTGAGAGAGGGTTGATGATGGTGATGGAGTTGGTGTTCTTTCTGATGGCCTAGATTCAGTATTTCGTTGATATAACAGTGGGATTCCCTGACTGCTGTGGCCTTGCAACGACACCTCAACATTTGCTGCTGTGCTAACCGGTGGGCTTACAGTGGGGTAAACAATGTAGCGTTGCTGACTACCTTCTTTGTGATCAGTTGCACATGTGGCACTTGAGGTTTGGTGTTGTGTCCACGCTTGCAAGTGCATGCTGGTTAAATGTCTAAGCATGCAACTGGTATTCAAATTTTTCAGATTTTTCCCTCGGCTAAAGGTCTTTGCGCACTTCTTACAGATAACCTTGGCCTGATCATGAGGATTTTGTTCAAAAAAGTGCAACACTGCACTCTTCCTACTTTGGCAGACATTTTGCGGCCTAGCACGCTGTGATCTTTTGACCCTCTGGACAAGCTGTCCAGCAACTCTTTTGATTTTTGGAACCTGTCTTTGGAGTGCTCCGGGCCTGCCAGATAACAGCTGTTGCGATGTCGATGTCTGCTGAGGATGCTCCTCATCTGAGCTATTGGAAGCAGCACCCTCTTCCCCCAATGGATGCCAATCTGGGTCAACAAATGGGTCATCCATCACCTCCTCTTCAATGTCATGTGCACCTTCCTCTGTGTCACCGTGTATGGTGGTATAGTGTGCGGGAAGGGGCACCTGAGTCTCATCAGGGTCAGAATCTGGCTCTGTACACTGCGAGGACAATGTAGTGCTCTGAGTGAATGTACCAGCAGAATCATCTATCAGCGGCTGTGCATCAGTGCACTCCATGTCAGATTCATCTTGGCCTGGGTAATTCACCATTTCACTTGATAATCCAGGCATGGTATGTGAAAACAGCTCCATGGAGTAATCAGTAGTATGGCCTGCGTCATCCTTCAATCTTGGTTGGGGTGAAGGACACAAGGAAAGGTGTGGTTCATGAACATGAGCCTCCAATGACGACTCAGTGCTTTTATTTTTTACAACTTCAGAAGAGGAGGCGATTGAGCTGGAGGCTGAGTCAGCAATGTAAGACAAAACTTTTTCCTGAAGCTCTGGCTTTAAAAGCGGTTTGCCAACTCCTAGAAAACTAAGCCTTCGAGGCCTTGATGATGACGCAGGCTCAACACCTCCTGCATTCAGTCCTATTTTGCTTTTGCCACTACCATCAGATCCACCACCAACACCATCATTACCAGCTGCCAACCCCCGCCCAATTCCACGGCCTCTTCCACCAGCCTTCCTCATTTTTGGTAGAAATGTAGACAAAATGAAACAAACTATATAGTAATGTAAAACAAGGTACAAGGTGTCTATAGGACAGGGGAGATTTTGAATTTCTGCAGACACTTGTGGACACTGGACACTTTTGGATTGTGTGAGGCCCACTGAATATCAGAGCGCTATGTCACAGGCTCGATGGCACAGGTGTGAAAAAAGTGACTACAGGATAAGGGAGATTTTGAATTTCTGCACACACTAGTGGACACTGGACACTTTTGGATTGTGTGAGGCCCACTGAATATCAGAGCGCTATGTCACAGGCTCGATGGCACAGGTGTGAAAAATGTCACTAGAGGATAACGGAGATTTTGAATTTCTGCACACACTAGTGGACACTGGACACTTTTGGATTGTGTGAGGCCCAGTGAATATCAGAGCGCTATGTCACAGGCTCGATGGCACAGGTGTGAAAAAAGTGACTACAGGATAAGGGAGATTTTGAATTTCTGCACACACTAGTGGACACTGTACACTTTTGGATTGTGTGAGGCCCACTGAATATCAGAGCGCTATGTCACAGGCTCGATGGCACAGGTGTGAAAAAAGTGACTACAGGATAAGGGAGATTTTGAATTTCTGCACACACTAGTGGACACTGGACACTTTTGGATTGTGTGAGGCCCACTGAATATCAGAGCGCTATGTCACAGGCTCGATGGCACAGGTGTGAAAAAAGTGACTACAGGATAAAGGAGATTTTGAATTTCTGCACACACTAGTGGTCACTGGACACTTTTGGATTGTGTGAGGCCCACTGAATATCAGAGCACTATGTCACAGGCTCGATGGCACAGGTATGAAAAATGTCACTAGAGGATAACGGAGATTTTGAATTTCTGCACACACTAGTGGACACTTTTGGATTGTGTGAGGCCCACTGAATATCAGAGCGCTATGTCACAGGCTCGATGGCACAGGTGTGAAAAATGTCACTAGAGGATAACGGAGATTTTGAATTTCTGCACACACTAGTGGACACTGGACACTTTTGGATTGTGTGAGGCCCACTGAATATCAGAGCGCTATGTCACAGGCTCGATGGCACAGGTGTGAAAAAAGTGACTACAGGATAAGGGAGATTTTGAATTTCTGCACACACTAGTGGACACTGTACACTTTTGGATTGTGTGAGGCCCACTGAATATCAGAGCGCTATGTCACAGGCTCGATGGCACAGGTGTGAAAAATGTCACTAGAGGATAACGGAGATTTTGAATTTTTGCACACACTAGTGGACACTGGACACTTTTGGATTGTGTGAGGCCCACTGAATATCAGAGCGCTATGTCACAGGCAGAAATTGGCTAGTGTATCACAAACTACAAGGTGTATGTAGAATTGGGCAGAATTGGAATCTCCCTAGAGTGTAGGTCTGTAAGAACGGAACAAGTCCTCCACTTATCCTTCCACAGTGACACACAGATAGCTTCACTGTGGCTGTGATAACAGCCGTTACACGGTACTGTGTGAGGAGCGTACACCGCTGTATGGTGTGAAAAAATGCACGCTCAGTACCTCAGCAGGACAAAAAAAAAAATTGGGATTGCTTTTAAAAAAGCAATTTGCAGAGCAGTGGGTAAACAGCAATGCAGCTGTCAGGAAGCCTTAGAAGGCAGCCTAACAACCAACACCGCTGATCCACCACAATATAGCCTCCCCTTGCACTGCACACACAGTGACTGGTGTGTTGTACAGGCAAAATCGCTAGCAGCAGAAGCAGTTTTTTTTTCTTCTTCCCTGCCTAACGCTCTCCCTACAGAATCAGCAAACTCTCCCTATGCTAAGATCGGCAGAAGTAAGATGGCGGTCGGCGTGCACGCCCTTTTATAACCCCTGTGACGCCCACCAAAGCAAGCCAATCACTTGCATGCCCTTCTGAAAGATGGTGGTGACCCCTGCCTATGTCATCACGTTGCCCACAGTGTCCGTGGATCCTGATTGGCTGAAAAAGAGCGCAAAACAAACTTTTGAAACGCGACTTTGGTGCGTAAGTCGCCAACCTCGTGGCCGACCTCATCCTAGGGTCGGGTTTCGTTTCATGAAACCCGACTTTGCCAAAAGTCGGCGACTTTTGAAATTTTTCGACCCGTTTCGCTCAACTCTAGCTGGGGTTTTTTGTAGCCAAGAAAGATGGTTCATTAAGACCGTGTATTGATTATCGTTCCCTTAACAAGATGACGGTTAAATATAAGTACCTGTTACCTCTGATGTCTGATTTATTCTCCAGAGTTAAGAGTGCCTGCTGGTTTACTAAGCTTGACCTCAGGGGGGCGTATAATCTTATTCGCATCAAGCACGGGGATGAATGGAAGACGGCGTTTAATACTCCGGAGGGACATTTTGAGTACCTGGTGATGCCTTTTGGGCTCACTAATGCCCCTTCTGTCTTCCAGTCCTTTATGAATGATATTTTCCGTGACTTTGTGGATAAGTTTTTGATCATCTATCTGGATGATATTTTGATCTTTTCTAGTGATTGGGATTCTCATGTGGAACACGTCCGGACTGTGTTCCGGATTTTGAGGGATAATTCCCTGTTTGCTAAGGGATCGAAATGCCTCTTTGGTGTACAGAGGATTTCATTTTTGGGATTTATCTTATCTCCATCGACTATTGAAATGGACCCGGCCAAGGTACAGGCCATTTATGATTGGGTTCAGCCTACTTCTTTGAAGGCCCTCCAGAAGTTTTTGGGTTTTGCTAATTTCTATCGTAAATTTATAGGTAATTTTTCTGGTATTGTCAAACCACTGACTGATCTGACCAAGAAGGGCGCTGATGTGCTGAATTGGTCTCCTGAGGCTATCTCAGCATTTCAGGAGCTTAAGCAGAGATTTACTTCAGCTCCAGTTTTACGGCAACTGTCTCACTTCCATTTCAGGTGGAGGTAGATGCTTCTGAGATTGGTGCAGGAGCTGTTTTGTCCCAAAAAGACCCTGTGACTTCTAAGATGAATCCCTGTGCCTTCTTTTCTCGAAAGTTCTCCCCATCTGAATGCAACTATGACGTGGGGAATCGGGAATTGTTGGCCATGAAGTTGGCATTTGAGGAGTGGAGACATTGGTTGGAGGGAGCTAGACATCAAGTTGTGGTCCTCACCGATCACAAGAATTTGATTTATCTGGAGTCGGCCAAACGCTTGAATCCTAGACAGGCTAGATGGGCCTTGCTTTTCACACGTTTTAATTTTGTGGTCTCTTTTCTTCCGGGCACTAAGAATGTTAAGGCAGACGCCCTTTCTAGGAGTTTCTTTGCTGATTCTCTTAGTGTGACCGAGCCTACTACCATCCTAGGTGAGGGGGTAGTTCCTTCTGCCATTTTGCCCGATTTGAGATGACCCCTGGAGGAATTTCAGGAGGATAAACCTGAGCATTGCCCTATGGGAAAATTGTATGTGCCTGCCAAGGGGAGAAAGAGAGTGATGTCTGAAATTCATTGCTCCGCATTGGCTGGTCATCCAGGTATTTTTGGTACCAGAGATTTGGTGAGTCGGTCCTTTTGGTGGCCTGCCTTATCTCGTGATGTCAGGAATTTTGTACAGTCCTGTGGGACTTGTTCTAGGTCTAAACCCTGTTCTCGTTCTAGTGGGTTGCTGATGCCCTTTCCCGTGCCCAAGAGGCCATGGACCCATATCTCAATGGATTTTATTTCTGATCTTCCTGTCTCTCAGAGAATGACTGTTATCTGGGTGATTTGTGATAGATTTTCGAAGATGGTCCATCTTGTACCACTCCCAAAGTTGCCATCTTCCGCTGAGTTGGTGCCCTTGTTTTTACAACAGGTGGTTCGGTTACATGGGATTCCTGAGAACATTGTGTCTGACAGAGGAGTCCAGTTTGTTTCCAGATTCTGGAAAGCCTTTTGTTACAATCTGGGAATTCAGTTATCCTTCTCCTCCGCGTTTCATCCCCAGACCAATGGACAGACTGAGAGAACAAACCAGACCTTGGAGTCTTATTTGAGATGTTTTATATCTGCTGATCAGGATGATTGGGTCTCATTTTTGCCCTTGGCCGAATTCGCATTGAACAATAGAGCTAGTTCTGCCACTTTGATGTCACCCTTTTTCTGTAATTTTGGGTTTCATCCTCGAGTCTCTTCAGGGCAAGTGGAATCTTCATCCTGCCCAGGTGTGGACACTGTGGTTAAGAGAATGCAGCAGATATGGGACCAAGTGGTGGATACGTTGTCACTCTCTCAGGAAAAGGCCCAGCGATTTTCCAACCGGCATAGGACCATTGGTCCCCGATTTAAAGTGGGTGATATGGTTTGGTTGTCGTCTAAGAATATTCCTATGAAGGTTGCATCTCCTAAATTTAAGCCAAGATTTATTGGTCCTTATAAGATTTTGGAAATTCTTAATCCTGCTTTGTTTCGATTGGCTCTTCCAGTTACGTTCAAGATCCATAACGTATTTCACAAATCTCTGTTGAAGAGGTTTGTTGAGCCAGTAATTCCTATGGCAGCACCTCCTGACCCTGTGTTGGTTGAAGGCAATGTGGAATATGAGGTAGAGAAAATATTGGATTCTCGTTTGGTTAGACGGAGACTCCAGTATTTGGTCAAATGGAAGGGTTATGGTCAGGAGGATAATTCTTGGGTCTCTGCCTCCGATATTCATGCCAATAGATTGGTTCGTGCCTTTCACCGGGCCCATCCTGTTAGGCCTGGTGGTGTGGATGAGGGTTCGGTGACCCCTCATCAATGGGTGGGTACTGTTGTGAGTTCATTCTCTGGTTCACCAGTTGTGATTTCTCCTTCCAGACTCCCTCTGGTGGTAACAGGAGATAGTGAGGCTGATTTGATCAGTGGAGATCTGCCACCTGAGAATGAGGATGACGATTGGACCTCAGGAGTCTCAGATTGGATTTCAGACAGCCGACGCCATATTCAGTTGCTGGTGATTCCTTCTGGCTTGTCAGCTCTTGGTTTTCAGCTCTGTTTCAGTCATCTAAAGCTGTTTTTCTGCTAATGTTCACACTTGATTTTGTTGGTCTATTCAGTTTTTTGTGTGGTCAGCCAGCCCCGGCTGGAGGCTGTGCTGAATTTCCACTCTTATTTATCAGTATTTTGCCAATTTGCTTTTTGTCCCTTACTAGTTTGGGCTCTTTTTGCTCTGTCTCAGAATATTTCAGAGTGCTGATATAGTGGGAGAAGTCTAGTGACTTCAGGGCTAATTTTGCTATCAGAAGTGTTGGACATTATTTTTGTAGGGTTTTTTGCAGGTTGCAGACAGTGTCTTTCCTTTCCTTTCTAGTTAGTTTGGGCCCCATCGTTTGCTCAGCCTATTTTCCGTCCTGTGTTTGTGCCTTCATCTTGTTTCACCGTCAATACATGTGTGGGGGCCATCTATTCCTTTGGGGTCTGCTCTGGGGCAGTTAGTTTTCCCCTTTTCATGCTTCAGGCTTATTTAGTCCTCCGGCTGTGACGAAGCGTCTAGGAACATCGTAGGTACGCTCCACGGCTGCTGCTAGTTGTGTGGTAGGATCAGGGATCTGCAATCTGCATAGTTGCCAACCTCTCTGGTTTTCTGTGACTTAGCTTGTTTTTTGCTTTTATCTCCTCGGTGACCCATTCATAACAGGTGTCACACATACAGTTACATACATTGGCCCATTGAGAAAAAATGTATATTTCACAATACACCTTTTGTTCAGCTGGTGGCCCTTTATAGAACATATGCCTTCACTTTCCAATATAGTTAAAAAAAAGGTATACCCGCATATACATCCTTGGTGGAGGCCAAAAAAACATTCTTTAATCAGGTAACATTTCTCCCTGTGGAAAGTGATGTACCGGATCTGGCATGCCAAGGTAAGGAGGCTTATTCACTGCCAGATGAGCATTGCATTGACAAGGGGCAATACCTCGAAACACTGTGTCTTCAAATTGAGATTATGATTTGGATTTTGTCCTAATTCACATATCAAGGCTCGTTAAAGGGTCCATAGTGATTTGTAAGGCTTTCTGCTTCCAACAGTTGGTGCTATATAGTTCAAGTCCTCTTCCTCTCTGAAGAGGCAATTTGCATGGAGAATAATCCTCCTTACCTTGGCATGCCAGAGCCAGTATGTCACTCTCCACAAGGGGAAACGTTACCCCTCAGACCTCAGTCAAGAGTCTCTCACCTATCCAAAGCAGTTCTCATATTTTGCGCTGACGAAGAGCAATACCTCAAAACATCATGTCTGCAAATTGAGATTCTGATTTGGCTTTTGTCTTAAGTCACATTTCAAGGCTTGTTAAAGGGTCAATAGTGACTTATAGTATTGCTGCTTTGAACAGGTGGTGCTTTAGAGTTCAAGTCCCCCTCCTCTCTGAAGAGGCAATTTGCATATTAAATTTCCCACAGGAGCATTGCATGGTGAATAAGTCTCCTTACTTTGGCATGCCAGAGCTGATATATCACTCTCCACAAGGAGAAACCTTACCCCTTAGACCCCATTCCAGAGCCTCTCACCTAGCCAAATCAGTTCTCACAGAGGCCAAACCCCAAAAACCTGTGTCTGCAAATTGAGATTCTGATTTAGTTTCTGTCCTAAGTCACATTTCAAAGCATGTTGAAAGATCAATAATGACTTGTAGGATTGCTGCTTCTAACAGGTGGTGCTATAGAGTTCAAGTCCTCTACCTCTCTGAAGAGGCATTTTGCATATTTAATCAGGTAACACACTTAAATATATATATATATTTTTAATACTTTTATGTCATAGAAGCCTAGAGAATATTTCTTTTTCAAATCCAGTTTTTTTTTTTTATATCACACAACATATTTTACTGTCATCTGATATTATGTTGTTGTGAAATGGGAACTGTACTTTCATCATACCTTAATCATTTTTCTAATTCATATCATATGGAAATTTTGTGTTTAGACTTAAAATCCAGAATACCTATGGAAGTGATAACTGTCTTTGCCAATTACCCCCTCTGGGAAGACATGATACATTCTGCAAACCATAGAATAAGAAGTGAGAAATGTCTTTCTGACAACTAGTAAAATGTTTCACCGCTCCAAAATATGTGCTGTTATTGCTGTGGATATTGGTTATGTGCTCTGCAATGCATTCCTTTAGCTTACGTGTGGTGCATCCAACATAGTGCATATTGCACATGCGTCACTCAATGCAATAAACCACATGGTGTGAATAGCAGTTAATGAAGGATTTAATATCGCGACCCACAGCATGTGGTAATCTGAAGTATTTTTTCTTTTCTGCCGCAAACTCACAGACATTGTATCTATTGCCCCAACACTTGAAAAATGTTTTGCAGGAATGAGTTGAGACGTTTGTAGCATACTAGGAGAAAGCATGTTTCCTAATGAATGACCCCATCTCACAGTGCAGCTGCTGCTAACTATTTGGTGGATAGTTTCATCTTGGTTAACAATGGGAAGGTATTTTAACCCCTTCACCCCCAAGGGTGGTTTGCACGTTCATGACCGGGCCAATTTTTACAATTCTGACCACTGTACCTTTATGAGGTCATAACTCTCGAACGCTTCCATGGATCCCGGTGATTCTGACATTGTTTTCTCGTGACATATTGTACTTCATGTTAGTGGTAAAATTTCATTCAAATAACTTGCGTTTATTTGTGAGAAAAACGGAAATTTGGCGAAAATTTTGAAAATTTCGCAATTTTCCAACTTTGAATTTTTATGCCCTTAAATCACAGAGATAAGGCACACAAAAAACTTGATAACTAACATTTCCCACATGTTTACTTTACATCAGCACAATTTTGGAACCAAAATTTTTTTTTGTTAGGAAGTTATAAGGGTTAAAAGTTGACCAGCGATTTCTCATTTTTACAACACCATTTTATTTTTAGGACCACATCACATTTGAAGCCACTTTGAGGGGTCTATATGATAGAAAATACACAAAAGTGACACCATTCTAAAAACTGCACCCCTTAAGGTGCTCAAAACCACATTCAAGAAGTTTATTAACCCTTTAGGTGCGTCACAGGAATTTTTTTGAATATTTAAAAAAAAATGAACATCTAACTTTTTTTCATAAAAAAAATACTTCAGGTTCAATTTTTTTTATTTTACCAAGGGTAACAGGAGAAATTGAACTGCAAAAGTTATTGTGCAATTTGTCCTGAGTACGCAGATACCTGATATGTGGGGGGGAACGACTGTTTCGGCGCATGGCAGAGCTCAGAATGGAAGGAGCGCCGTTTGACTTTTTCAATGCAAAATTGGCTGGAATTCAGATTGGACGCCATGTCACGTTTGGAGAGTCCCTGATGTACCTAAACAGTGGAAACCCCCTACAAGTGACCCCATTTTGGAAACTAGACCCCCCAAGGAACTTATCTAGATATGTGGTGAGAACTTTGAACCCACAAGGGCTTTACAGAAGTTTATAACGTACAGCGGTACAATTAAAAAATCATATTTTTTCCACAAAAATGATCTTTTCACCCCAATTTTTATTTTCCCAAGGGTAACAGGACCCTAAAAGTTATTGTGCAATTTGTCCTGAGTACGCTGATACCCCACATGTGGGGGTAAACCACTATTTGGGCGCATGGCAGAGCTCGGAAGGGAAGCAGCGCCATTTGACGTTTTTGGCTGGAATTGAGATCGGACACCATGTCGCGTTTGGAAAACCCATGATGTACCAAAACAGTGGAAACCCCCCACAAATGACACCATTTTGGAAACTAGACCCCCTAAGGAACTTATCTAGATGTGTGGTGAGAACTTTGAACCCCCATGGGCTTCACAGAAGTTTATAACATAAAGCCATACAATTAAAAAATCATATTTTTTCAACAAAAATGATCTTTTCACCCTCAATTCTTATTTTTCCAAGGGTAACAGGACCCTAAAAGTTATTGTGCAATTTGTCCTGAGTACGCTGATACCCCACATGTGGGGGTAAACCACTATTTGGGCGCATGGCAGAGCTCGGAAGGGAAGCAGCGCCATTTGACGTTTTTGGCTGGAATTGAGATCGGACACCATGTCGCCTTTGGAAAACCCCTGATGTACCAAAACAGTGGAAACCCCCCACAAATGACACCATTTTGGAAACTAGACACCCTAAGGAACTTATCTAGATGTGTGGTGAGAACTTTGAACCCCCATGGGCTTCACAGAAGTTTATAACATAAAGCCATACAATTAAAAAATCATATTTTTTCCACAAAAATGATCTTTTCACCCTCAATTCTTATTTTTCCAAGGGTAACAGGACCCTAAAAGTTATTGTGCAATTTGTCCTGAGTACGCTGATACCCCACATGTGGGGGTAAACCACTATTTGGGGGCATGGCAGAGCTCGGAAGGGAAGCAGCGCCATTTGACGTTTTTGGCTAGAATTGAGATCGGACACCATGTCGCGTTTGGAAAACTCCTGATGTACCAAAACAGTGGAACCCCCCACAAATGACACCATTTTGGAAACTAGACCCCCTAAGGAACTTATCTAGATGTGTGGTGAGCACTTTGACCCCCCCAGTGCTTCACAGAAGTTTACAACGCCCGGGCGTGAAAATAAAAAATTCGTATTTTTTCCACAAACATGATCTTTTAGTCACCATTTTTTTATTTTCCCAAGGGTACCAGGAGAAATTGGACCCCAAAAGTTGTTGTCCAATTTGTCCTGAGTATGCTGATACCCCATATGTGGGAGAAAACTACTGTATGGGCACACGTCGGGGCTCGGAAGGGAAGTAGTGACGTTTTGGAATGCAGACTTTGATGGAATGGTCTGCGGGTGTGATATTGCCTTTGGAGAGCCCCTAATGTACCTAAACAGTGGAAACCCCCCACAAATGACACCATTTTGTAAACTAGACCCCCCAAGGAACTTATCTAGATGTGTGGTGAGCACTTTGACCCCCCCAGTGCTTCACAGAAGTTTACAACGCCCGGGCGTGAAAATAAAAAATTCGTATTTTTTCCACAAACATGATCTTTTAGTCACCATTTTTTTTATTTTCCCAAGGGTACCAGGAGAAATTGGACCCCAAAAGTTGTTGTCCAATTTGTCCTGAGTACGCTGACACCCCATATGTGGGAGAAAACTACTGTATGGACACACGTCGGGGCTCGGAAGGGAAGCAGTGACGTTTTGGAACGCAGACTTTGATGGAATGGTCTGCGGGTGTCATGTGCGTTTGGAGAGCCCCTGATGTACCTAAACTATTGAAACTCCCCACAAGTGACCCCATTTTGGACACTAGACCCCCCACGGAACTTATCTAGATGTGTGGTGAGCACTTTGAACCCCCAAGTGCTTCACAGAAGTTTATAACACTCGGACGTGAAAATAAAAAAATCATTTTTTTTCCACAAAAATGATATTTTTGCCCCCAATTTTTTATTTTCCTAAGGGTAACAGGAGAAATTGGACCCCAAAAATTGTTTTGCAATTTGTCCTGAGTAGGCTGATACCCTACATGAGGGGGTAAAACACTGTTTGGGCGCATAGCAGAGCTTGGAAGGGAAGGAGCACCATTTGACTTTTTCAACTCAGAATTGGCTGGAATTGAGATCAGACGCCATGTTGCATTTGGAGAGCCCCTGATGTGCCCAAACAGTGGAAACCCCCAATTCTAACTCCAACCCGAACCCCAACACGCCCCTAACCCTAGCCCTAACCCTAGCCCTAACCCTAGCCCTAGCCCTAACCCTAACCCTAGCCCTAACCCTAGCCCTAGCCCTAACCCTAACCCTAACCCTAACCTAACCCTACCCCAACACACCCCTAGCCCTAACCCTAGCCCTAACCCTAATGGAAAAATGGAAATAAATACATTTTTTTTATTTTATTATTTTTCCCTAACTAAAGGGGTGATAACGGGGGGTTTGATTTACTATTTATGGCGGTTTTTATGTTTGGCGGCTGTCGCACGCTAAAAGATGCTTTTTATTGTAAAAATAGTTTTTGCATCACCACATATTGAGAGCTATAATTTTTCCGTATTTTGACCCACCGAGTCATGTGAGGTCTTATTTTTTGCGGGACGAGTTGACGTTTTTATTGGTACAATTTTCGGGCACGTGAAATTTTTTGATCGCTTTTTATTCCGATTTTTGGGACGCAGAATGAACAAAAACCAGCGTTTCATGAATTTCTTTTGGGGGGGGCATTTACACCGTCCCGCGTGCGGTAAAATTGATAAAGCGCTTTTATTCTTCGGGTCAGTACGGTTACAGCGATACCTCATTTAGGTCGTTTTTTTATGTTTTTGTCGGTTTTATGCAATGAAAACTATTTTATATAAAAAATAATTATTTTTGCATCGCTTTATTCTGCGAGTTATAACTTTTTTATTTTTTTGCTGATGATGCTGTGTGGCGGCTTGTTTTTTGCGGGACAAGATGACGTTTTCAGCGGTACCATGGATATTTATATGCGTCTTTTTGATCTCGCGTTATTGCACTTTTTGTTTGGCGGTATGATAATAAATCATTATTTTTTGCTTCGTTTTTTATTTTTATTTTTTAAGGGGTTCGCTAAAGGGGTTAACTAATGGGACAGTTTTATAGGGCAGGTCGTTACGGACGCGGCGATACCTAATATGTGTACATTTATTGTTTTTTTTTTTTATTATTTTAAAAAAATGAATTTATTGGGGAATATTTTTTTTTTTTTTTACTAATTTATTTGGCGATTTTTTTTAATTTATTTTTACACTTTTTTTTTAATTTTTTTTTACTTTATTACATAGTCCCAGGTGGGACATCACTGTCCTGTGACAGATCGCTGATCTGTCACATCACAGATCACTGTGACAGATCAGCAATCTGTCACAGGCAGTGCACAAGGCTTCCTCATGCCTGCGCTTTGCAGGCACTGAGGAAGCCAGCTTCCCCAGGCCCCCGAAGGCCCCCGTCGCCATCTTGGATTCGGGGGCCTGGAGGATAGGAGCCCCCCGCAGCAGCGCTGCACATTGCGCTGCCGTGGGGGGCTCAGGGAAGCACGGAGGGAGCCCCCTCCCTGCCGATGCTTCCCTTTAACTCCCGGTACACCGCGATCGCGTTTGATCGCGGTGTGCAAGGGGTTAATGTGTCGGGGGCGGTCCGTGACCGCCCCTGACACATTGTGCCGGGTGTCAGCTGTGATAATCAGCTGACACCCGGCCGCGATCAGCGGCGCTCACCACGTGGGCGCCGCTGATCGCGGTAGACGTACTATCCCGTCCCCGGTCATACGGGCCCGGGTACCGTGGACGGGATAGTACGTCTCATGTCAGGAAGGGGTTAAGGTAATCTTTTTAATTGAATTGAGAGCTGTATGGTGTAGAGAATGTTACAAAAGATGGATTTTGCTTTAATTTTGCTACTTTTTTGCTAGAATTATACAAAAGTCTATTTCTAGATTTATGTTCTATGTTATTAAACTAATGTTTAATTTTGGAATCGTGATAGCCTCTGTCTTTGAGGTTGTAACTAATAAAGGTGCCCTCAGGAAGGAAAGCTTCATCATTGGAATAGATTTGTCCAGCATGCGTGAATTCATCATATGGAATTGCTCAGATGATACAGTGGGGCAAAAAAGTATTTAGTCACTCAGCAATAGTGCAAGTTCCACCATTTAAAAAGATGAGAGGCATCTGTAATTTACATCATAGGTAGACCTCAACTATGGGAGACAAACTGAGAAAAAAAATACAGAAAATCACATTGTCTGTTTTTTTTTCATTTTATTTGCATATTATGGTGGAAAATAAGTATTTGGTCAGAAACAAAATTTCATCTCAATACTTTGTGATATATCCTTTGTTGGCAATGACAGAGGTCAAACGTTTTCTGTAAGTCTTCACAAGGTTGCCACACACTGTTGTTGGTATGTTGGCCCATTCCGCCATGCAGATCTCCTCTAGAGCAGTGATGTTTTTGGCTTTTCGCTTGGCAACACGGACTTTCACCTCCCTCCAAAGGTTTTCTATAGGGTTGAGATCTGGAGACTGGCTAGGCCACTCCAGGACCTTGAAATGCTTCTTACGAAGCCACTCCTTCGTTGCCCTGGCGGTGTGCTTTGGATCATTGTCATGTTGAAAGACCCAGCCACGTTTCATCTTCAATGCCCTTGCTGATGGAAGGAGGTTTGCACTCAAAATCTCACGATACATGGCCCCATTCATTCTTTCATGTACCCGGATCAGTCGTCCTGGCCCCTTTGCAGAGAAACAGCCCCAAAGCATGATGTTTCCACCACCATGCTTTACAGTAGGTATGGTGTTTGATGGATGCAACTCAGTATTCTTTTTCCTCCAAACACGACAAGTTGTGTTTCTACCAAACAGTTCCAGTTTGGTTTCATCAGACCATAGGACATTCTCCCAAAACTCCTCTGGATCATCCAAATGCTCTCTAGCAAACTTCAGACGGGCCCGGACATGTACAGGCTTAAGCAGTGGGACACGTCTGGCACTGCAGGATCTGAGTCCATGGTGGTGTAGTGTGTTACTTATGGTAGGCCTTGTTACATTGGTCCCAGCTCTCTGCAGTTCATTCACTAGGTCCCCCCGCGTGGTTCTGGGATTTTTGCTCACCGTTCTTGTGATCATTCTGACCCCACGGGGTGGGATTTTGCGTGGAGCACCAGATCGAGGGAGATTATCAGTGGTCTTGTATGTCTTCCATTTTCTAATTATTGCTCCCACAGTTGATTTCTTCACTCCAAGCTGGTTGGCTATTGCAGATTCAGTCTTCCCAGCCTGGTGCAGGGCTACAATTTTGTTTCTGTGTCCTTTGACAGCTCTTTGGTCTTCACCATAGTGGAGTTTGGAGTCAGACTGTTTGAGGGTGTGCACAGGTGTCTTTTTATACTGATAACAAGTTTAAACAGGTGCCATTACAACAGGTAATGAGTGGAGGAAAGAGGAGACTCTTAAAGAAGAAGTTACAGGTCTGTGAGTGCCAGAAATCTTGATTGCTTGTTTCTGACCAAATACTTATTTTCCACCATAATATGCAAATAAAATGAAAAAAAAACAGACAATGTGATTTTCTGGATTTTTTTTTCTCAGTTTGTCTCCCATAGTTGAGGTCTACCTATGATGTAAATTACAGACGCCTCTCATCTTTTTAAGTGGTGGAACTTGCACTATTGCTGACTGACTAAATACTTTTTTGCCCCACTGTATGTCCTGGATGGCAACTACTAGAGAGAAGAATTGTGTTTCCTGCAGTATCTTTTCTGTATAGTGTTGTTTCTACCTTACCTACCGATGTTATACCTGCAAGTGTAAGCTCTGGAAATGAAACTTGATTGTCAGGAAAACTAGCAGTAAAACAGAAATTGTGCTCACTGGTGTTTAGTGCAGATGTATTGAGGCCTGTTTAGACAGGTAAGCATCTCTGCCTGTTTCTGTTTTTTCCTGATTATTGGAGGATTTTTTCCACTTAGAATCATAGAATCATAGAATCATAGAATCGTAGAGTTGGAAGGGACCTCCTGGGCCATCTGGTCCAACCCCCTGCTCAAAGCAGGATTCGCTAAATCATCCCAGTCAGATGTCTGTCCAGCCTCTGTTTGAAGACTTCCATTGAAGGAGAACTCACCACTTCTCGTGGCAGCCTGTTCCACTCATTGATCACTCTAACTGTCAAAAAGTTTTTTCTAATATCTAATCTGTGTCTCCTCCCATTCAGTTTCATCCCATTGCTTCTAGTCTTTCCTTGTGCAAATGAGAATAAAGTTGATCCTTCTACAATGTGACAGCCCTTTAGATATTTGTAGACAGCTATTAAGTCTCCTCTCAGTCTTCTCTTTTGCAAACTAAACATTCCCAAATCCTGCAACCTTTCCTCATAAGACAGGGTTTGCAGACCGGTCACCATTCTGGTCGCTCTTTTCTGAACTTGCTCCAGTTTGTTGATGTCTTTTTTAAAATGTGGTGCCCAAAACTGGACACAATATTCCAGATGAGGTCTGACCAAAGAGGAGTAGAGGGAAATAATGACTTCACGTGATCTAGACTGTATGCTTCTGTTAATACATCCTAGAATTGCATTTGCCTTTTTTGCTGCTGCATCACACTGTTGACTCATATTCAGTCTGTGATCTATTAGTATACCCAAGTCTTTTTCACATGTGCTGTCACTTAGCCCTATTCCTCCCATTCTATATATGCTTTTTCCATTTTTATTGCCCAGATGTAGTACTTTGCATTTCTCCCTGTTAAAAACCATTCTGTTTGTTGCTGCCCACTTCTCCAGTTTATTTAAATCTTTTTGAATCCTCTCTCTCTCTTCTCTAGTATTAGCTATCCCTCCTAGCTTTGTGTCATCAGCAAATTTAATCAGTTTACCCTCAATGCCTTCATCTAAATCGTTGATAAAGATGTTGAACAATACAGGGCCCAGGACAGAGCCCTGTGGTACCCCACTTGAGACATTCTTCCAACTGGATGTGCAGCCATTTACGACCACTCTTTGGGTCCGATCACTAAGCCAGTTATGAATCCACCTAACAGTTGCCTTGTCCATTCCATACTTAATCAGTTTTTCAATAAGGATTGTATGAGAGACTTTGTCAAATGCTTTGCTGAAGTCAAGATATACTATATCTACAGCATTTCCTTGATCCACCCAATCAGTGATACCGTCATAGAAGGAAATTAAGTTAGTCTGACATGACTTATTAGTTACAAACCCATGCTGACTCTGTTTAATCACTTCATTCTTATCCAGGTATTGACATACATGTTGTTTAATAATTTCTTCAAAGATCTTTCCTGGTATAGAAGTCAGACTCACCGGCCTATAGTTACCTGGGTCCACCTTCTTCCCCTTTTTGAAGATAGGAACAACATTTGCTCTTCTCCAGTCTTCTGGCACTTCTCCTGTTCTCCAAGAATTTTCAAAGATTATAGAGAGGGGTTCAAAAATTTCTTCTGCTATCTCCTTCAGTACTCTGGGGTGTAATTCATCTGGACCTGGAGACTTGAATTCATTTAGGCTAGCTAAGTGTTTCCTCACTATCTTTCTGTTTATAGATATCCTGGATTCTTCTATTCCCTTAATAGGACAGTGAATAACAGTTGATGTTACATTTCCTTTCTGAGAGAAAACAGATGCAAAATAGGAATTTAAAAGTTCAGCCTTCTCAACATCCTGTCTTACCATTTCATCATTTTCATCCTGTAAAAATCCTATAGCATCTTTGACTTTTCTTTTACTTTTGACATATCCCCAAAATCCTTTATTATTGCTTTTGACATCTCTTGCAAGCCTCAATTCATTTTCAGCTTTAGCTAATCTGATTTGTGCCCTGCAGGTTCTGCAGACAGCATTATATTCTTCTTTAGATATGCCTCCCTCTTTCCATTTTATAAACATTTTTTTCTTCCTTTTTAGCATGTGCTTAAGTTCTGTGTTCATCCATCCTGGTTTCCTTAACTGCTTCCTATTCTTCCCTCTTTTCGGAATTGTTAACAACTGTGCTTTGAGAATTTCATTTTTCAAGATTTCCCATCCTTCCTGGACATTTTTGTCTTTAAGGATATCCAGCCATTGGATCCCTCCAATTCTCTTTCTGAATCCCTTAAAATCTGCCTTTCTGAAATCTAACCTTGACGTCTGAGTCTTCACAGGTCTTCCGCCTCTAGTTATCCAAAATTCTAAAATAGCATGGTCGCTACCTCCTAGGGTCCAAGCCACTTTTACCTCCTCAACCATTTCCTCCCTGTTTATAAGGATTAGATCCAAGGTAGCAGTTCCCCTTGTTTTCTCCCTTACCTTTTGGAAGATAAAGTTGTCAGCAAGAGAGGATAAGAATTTCCTTGACCTGTTAGTTTTGCCTGAGAGAGATTCCCAACAAATGTCTGGATAGTTGAAATCTCCCATGACAACTATGTCATATTTTTTGGAGAACTTGGCCATTTGATGCATAAAGAGTTCATCCATAGCTTCAGCTTGCACAGGCGGCCTGTAGTAAATGCCTACAATGGTGTCCTTTCCATTGTTCTGTCCTTGTATTCTTACCCAAACAGTTTCCACAGAACTCCCAGTCTCTGAAGCTTCAATCTCTGTGCAGATATACGCGTTTCTAACATACAATGCGACACCTCCTCCTCGTTTATCAAGTCTGTTTCTTGCAAATAAGTTGTATCCTTCTAGTCTTGTATTCCAATCATGTGTATTGTCCCACCAAGTTTCAGTGATTCCAATGACATCATATTTCTTTTCCTGTGTTAGTAGTTCCAATTCTCCTTGTTTGTTGCCCATGCTTTGTGCATTAGTATAGAAACATTTTAGTTTGTGATTGGTTTCTCTTTCTCCAATATTTTTATTAATTAGATTCTTTCGTCTTTGTTCTTCCTTTCCACTTCTAATAGCAGAGTTCTCAATAGCATTTGTCAGGTGTATGGCTTTTTCTGGTTTTTTGCTTCCCTTCCCATGTTGTTCTAGTTTAAAGCTCTCCTTACAAGTGTAGCAAGGCGACTTCCAAATACATGCTTACCAGTCTTCGTAAGGTGCACCCCATCTCTAGCAAGTAGTCCATCGTATAAGTAGTTCACTCCGTGATCCAGAAATCCAAATCGTTGCTGACGGCACCATCGACGTAGCCAGTTGTTCACCTGCAGAATCTTATTCCACCTCCTTGTTCCATGGCCATCCACTGGGAGGATGGAAGAGAAGACCACCTGCGCTCCCAGTTCTTTCACTTTCTTACCTAAGTCTTCAAAGTCTCTGCAGATGGTTTCCAGGTCGTTTCTTGCAGTGTCATTTGTCCCCACATGTAGTAGCAGGAATGGGTAGTCATCTGTAGGTCTGAAGAGTCCTGATATCCTGTCAGACACATCTTTAATTTTTGCACCTGGAAGACAACACATTTCTCTTGAAGTTATATCCGGTCTGCAGATAGCGGCCTCAGTTCCTCTCAACAGGGAATCCCCCATGACCACCACTCTCCGTTTCTTCTTCACAACATTTTTCTTTCTCCATCCAGGAGGACTCTGAAGGCGTACAAGGTTGCTGCTTGTTGGCAAAGTCTTATCCTGATGTATTTCTTCATTGTTTTCCTGCGTGAGAGCCTGGTACTGGTTTCTGAGCAGTATGGGTGCTGACTGCCTCCTGATCCTCCTGCTTCTCTGGGTCACATGTCTCCATTCCTCTGTTTCTTCAGGTGCACTTCGAATTTCTTCTCTTTCTGTAACATGAAGAGATAATTCTGCTCTGTCCAAGAACTCTTCACCTTCCTTAATGATCTTCAACGTAGCTAACCTCTCTTCGAGATTTTGCAACTTTTCCTCCAACAGGGACACAAGCTTGCATTTGTGGCATGTGAAGTTTGGCTTTTCCACTGGTAAGTCTGTGAACATGTAGCAAGAAATGCAGCTCACCAAATGGCTCCTGGCCTCTTCCATCTTGAGATTTCTTAAAAACGATGAAAGATGAGCCCAAATTCTCGCGGAGACTCTTCACTTATCCCAGAAGGCACTGGGAATATGCAAATGATCTCCTCAAGACTCTTCCCCTGGTTTTCCGATTTCCTCTTTTCAGCTGCAACGGCCAAAACCCAGTGATCGTTGGGCTCGCGGAGACTCTTCACTTATCCCAGAAGGCACTGGGAATATGCAAATGATCTCCTCAAGACTCTTCCCCTGGTTTTCCGATTTCCTCTTTTCAGCTGCAACGGCCAAAACCCAGTGATCGTTGGGCTCGCGGAGACTCTTCACTTATCCCAGAAGGCACTGGGAATATGCAAATGATCTCCTCAAGACTCTTCCCCTGGTTTTCCGATTTCCTCTTTTCAGCTGCAACGGCCAAAACCCAGTGATCGTTGGGCTCGCGGAGACTCTTCACTTATCCCATAGGCACTGGGAATATGCAAATGATCTCCTCAAGACTCTTCCCCTGGTTTTCCGATTTCCTCTTTTCAGCTGCAACGGCCAAAACCCAGTGATCGTTGGGCTCGCGGAGACTCTTCACTTATCCCAGAAGGCACTGGGAATATGCAAATGATCTCCTCAAGACTCTTCCCCTGGTTTTCCGATTTCCTCTTTTCAGCTGCAACGGCCAAAACCCAGTGATCGTTGGGCTCGCGGAGACTCTTCACTTATCCCAGAAGGCACTGGGAATATGCAAATGATCTCCTCAAGACTCTTCCCCTGGTTTTCCGATTTCCTCTTTTCAGCTGCAACGGCCAAAACCCAGTGATCGTTGGGCTCGCGGAGACTCTTCACTTATCCCAGAAGGCACTGGGAATATGCAAATGATCTCCTCAAGACTCTTCCCCTGGTTTTCCGATTTCCTCTTTTCAGCTGCAACGGCCAAAACCCAGTGATCGTTGGGCTCGCGGAGACTCTTCACTTATCCCAGAAGGCACTGGGAATATGCAAATGATCTCCTCAAGACTCTTCCCCTGGTTTTCCGATTTCCTCTTTTCAGCTGCAACGGCCAAAACCCAGTGATCGTTGGGCTCGCGGAGACTCTTCACTTATCCCAGAAGGCACTGGGAATATGCAAATGATCTCCTCAAGACTCTTCCCCTGGTTTTCCGATTTCCTCTTTTCAGCTGCAACGGCCAAAACCCAGTGATCGTTGGGCTCGCGGAGACTCTTCACTTATCCCAGAAGGCACTGGGAATATGCAAATGATCTCCTCAAGACTCTTCCCCTGGTTTTTTGTGGTTTTTATGTTAAAGTAGGACTGGCAAGTGTAAGGAACCTTGACGCGGCTTGCCAGCTTACGTATTATGGCCAGAATATCAACCAATACCTTACATATATTTATATGTTTTTATGCACTTTATATCTTTTTCAGGGTGCAGTTGGGCTCAAATGGTTCAGTAAACTGTGGCCTCTGTTCACACGGGATGCATTCTAGTTGGCACTGGGCAGCCCCCCTATATGGTGTTACTAAAAGGTTGTGAACCAGAAGCCCTGCATTCCCTGTGTGAACACTGCCACATGTGGATTATTTCTTCTGCACTGGTGTACCACACGGCCAATCCCTGATTGTAGGCTGGCTGCTTCATTTGGTATTTATGCACCTGTGCAGCTGCCATTTTACTTGGGTCCGCTGCACCCTGTATTAATGCAGATGTATTTAGGCCTGTCTGGTTTGTATCTGAATTTTTTGGAGGATTTTTTTCCTCTTTTTGAGGTTTTTATGTTAGAGTAGGGACTGGCAAGTGTAAGGAACTTTGATGCAGTTTGCCAGCTTCCGTATTAAGGCCTTAATATCAACCAATGCCTTACATATTGTGACGAGTGTTAGCTTACGCTGAGTCGTTCTTCTTAGAAAGAGTGGACCCTCTGGACCGTGGCACCCACCCACCTAGGGCGAGCTGACCTAGTGAGAACCCACCCCCTGTACAGGGAGTGTCAGGGGCAAGACCAAGGGGGTGAGCCACCACGGCAGCTGGACCAGACGGCCGGCTCAAGGAGACACTATTGAGTGTCTGTCAACAAGACGGACTGGATACCAAACATAAAGTGAAGTCACACAGTTTCTTCCTCAAACGTGGATTCACACTTTATTCAGGTGCAAGGCATAACAGGGAATCAGGTGCAGGGCACAAACAGTGAAACACGGCAGGATACGTGCAAGGGCACGCCAAATGTTCCAGGCATAACACGTGCATGAAAACATACCAGGGTCCAGGACAGGATACGTGATAGGGATCACACAAGAGTTCCTAGATGGAATGCATGCTAGGACACGCCAGGATCCAAGACGGGGTGCGATGGCATCGGACTCCGGACTACTGGCAACGACCGACAGGGTCCAGGCATCAGGCTGCGGACATCAGCTCTGGACATCAGGCCGCAGTCATCTGGTTCCGGACCTCTGGCAACGGTCGGCAGGTTACGGGAATCTGGCAGGCAAACCAGGTTTCAGGCAAGGAGGCAAGACAGATCTCCAGGCTTGGTGCATGTTAGGGAACACGCCGAGGTCCAAGGCTAGGTGCGAGACAAAGGTGCGTGTGTAGGGGACACGCCAAGGCACAAGACAGGGTGCGTGTAGAGACACGCCAAGGCACGAGACAGAGTGCGTGTGTAGAGACACGCCAAGGCACAAGGTACGAAATAGAGTCCTGAGCGTGCAAAGGGGCACACCAGGGTCCAGGCGAGACAGAGGCCTGCGCGTGCAGAGGCACGCCAGGGACAGCGTTCAAGGACCAGGTTAGGACCTGTGCGTGCAAGAGGGCACGACAGGGTACATGGCCAAACCTGCGCGTACTATAATAGAAGCACGGGGAGGTATGCCATGAGCAGGCAAGGGCCTGCGCGTGCTTTAGAGAGCACGCAGAGCACAGTGCGGAAACAGCGTGAGGTGCAAGAGAGCACAGAGAGCATGGCTGGGGCACTGGCTAGCTGATCGGGCTGCGGCACTGACAGACGGGCAAGACTCCAGCGAACCCGACTGAGGCATGGCAGACGACACAGCTGTCACTGACCGACGAGCACGGCTGAGGCACAAGCAGGCGGGCACGGCTAGGGCGGGCACGGCTGAGGCACAGACAGGAGGCTAGGAAGGCCAGGAGCATGCAAGAGCATACGAAGAAAGAGCAAGGGAAGACAAGACGAGAAACAAGGCAGAGCTTATGCAGAGTAAAGAACCAGGAACGGAAGCATAGGCAGAAACACGGAATCAGATCAGAGCAAGAACAGAGCTAGCAGCGGAGCGTAGGCCGAAGCCCAGAGCCGGGCCAAGGGAGAACCTTGGGACTAGCCTAGAAACGTGCAAGAGAGCATAATAGGAAAGAGTCTAGCAGCGGAGCGTAGGCCGAAGCCCAGAGCCGGGCCAAGGGAGAGCCTTGGGACTAGACATGGAAAAGAGCACAAGAGGAAAGAGAGAAGGAATGGTGCGTGTGCCAGGGAGCACTACAGAGCACCATAGGAGAGAGAGAGAGGCAGAGCAAGCAAAGGCAGAGACCATAGGGAGGAACAAGGCAGAGCATAGCAAAGGCAAGGCAGAGAATAACAGAAGGACTACAAGTCCAAGCAGGACAAGGACGAACATGGCACAACGGACAAACATAAGACAAGGCACGGGACAAGAGATGGAGTACGAGCACGGAGCGTGTGCAGGGATGCACGACAGGGCAGAGTGCAAGGGCACAGAATAGAGGGAGCGCCCCACAGACCAAGCAGCCATGCAGGGACACTACACAATACTCAGGCCCTGAGCAAAGGAAGGGGTGGCCTGATATAGGGCATAGCACCTCCTCTTCCAGGTCAGGACCAGGGGAGCACTTCCGGGTTCAGATCCACAGGATAACAGAGCACAGTCACATGATCAGAGTTCCAGACACGACGAGACGACTGCAGATCCAGTGCTGAAACCTAGACAGGTCACATGATCATAGTTCCAGACATGACGAGATGATTACCGAACCAGACAGTGCAGGATCTTTAGGAAACGTCACATGATAAGCGTTCCAGACATTACGAGATGATTGCAGAACCAGACAGTGCAGGATCCAGGCAGGGACACATGATCAGGGACTCCTAGACATGATGAGAAGATCACAGAAGGCAGAGCAGAAACGCAGGCATCCTGTAGCTCAGACATGAGGTGAGTGTGCACACTGCTCTAGTGAACATGCAGGACAGCAGACAAGATATGCACATCGCTCCAGGAGTTCTTGAGACAAAACAGACATGGCAGACATGACAAACATGGCGGACATGACAGTACCCCCCTCCTTAAGGCCCCTCTTACTGGGGCTGGAAAGAAGAAAAAAAAAAATTCTTCAGCAGAAACCAGAGTTAAGTACAAACCACTCCAACAATGTTGATCCGACATCTGAAACGGACACCTGCACCGGTCAAGACACAGGAGCCGCTAACGAGACACGAAGATCCAGTGGGGAGGACTGCGGTTAGACAAGCAAGTCTTCTTACTCTGGCTGCCATCATTTCCAAACGACTTCAGAGGTCAAGGGCCGGGTCTGATTTACATCAGAAGAGTGGCCGGGGTACCGCCATTTTCGGGAGAGACCAGGAGACAGAGCAGATAAGATTCTACAACAGACGGGTCATCAGACGGGTAGCCGAGGTACCAGCGGAGTCCATGGCCTGAGTATTCTGTGACGAGTGTTAGCTTACGCTGAGTCGTTCTTCTTAGAAAGAGTGGACCCTCTGGACCGTGGCACCCACCCACCTAGGGCGAGCTGACCTAGTGAGAACCCACCCCCTGTACAGGGAGTGTCAGGGGCAAGACCAAGGGGGTGAGCCACCACGGCAGCTGGACCAGACGGCCGGCTCAAGGAGACACTATTGAGTGTCTGTCAACAAGACGGACTGGATACCAAACATAAAGTGAAGTCACACAGTTTCTTCCTCAAACGTGGATTCACACTTTATTCAGGTGCAAGGCATAACAGGGAATCAGGTGCAGGGCACAAACAGTGAAACACGGCAGGATACGTGCAAGGGCATGCCAAATGTTCCAGGCATAACACGTGCATGAAAACATACCAGGGTCCAGGACAGGATACGTGATAGGGATCACACAAGAGTTCCTAGAAGGAATGCATGCTAGGACACGCCAGGATCCAAGATGGGGTGCGATGGCATCGGACTCCGGACTACTGGCAACGACCGACAGGGTCCAGGCATCAGGCTGCGGACATCAGCTCTGGACATCAGGCCGCAGTCATCTGGTTCCGGACCTCTGGCAACGGTCGGCAGGTTACGGGAATCCGGCAGGCAAACCAGGTTTCAGGCAAGGAGGCAAGACAGATCTCCAGGCTTGGTGCATGTTAGGGAACACGCCGAGGTCCAAGGCTAGGTGCGAGACAAAGGTGCGTGTGTAGGGGACACGACAAGGCACAAGACAGGGTGCGTGTAGAGACACGCCAAGGCACGAGACAGAGTGCGTGTGTAGAGACACGCCAAGGCACAAGGTACGAGATAGAGTCCTGAGCGTGCAAAGGGGCACACCAGGGTCCAGGCGAGACAGAGGCCTGCGCGTGCAGAGGCACGCCAGGGACAGCGTTCAAGGACCAGGTTAGGACCTGTGCGTGCAAGAGGGCACGACAGGGTACATGGCCAAACCTGCGCGTACTATAATAGAAGCACGGGGAGGTATGCCATGAGCAGGCAAGGGCCTGCGCGTGCTTTAGAGAGCACGCAGAGCACAGTGCGGAAACAGCGTGAGGTGCAAGAGAGCACAGAGAGCACGGCTGGGGCACTGGCTAGCTGATCGGGCTGCGGCACTGACAGACGGGCAAGACTCCAGCAAACCCGGCTGAGGCATGGCAGGCGACACAGCTGTCACTGACCGACGAGCACGGCTGAGGCACAAGCAGGCGGGCACGGCTAGGGCGGGCACGGCTGAGGCACAGACAGGAGGCTAGGAAGGCCAGGAGCATGCAAGAGCATACGAAGAAAGAGCAAGGGAAGACAAGACGAGAAACAAGGCAGAGCTTATGCAGAGTAAAGAACCAGGAACGGAAGCATAGGCAGAAACACGGAATCAGATCAGAGCAAGAACAGAGCTAGCAGCGGAGCGTAGGCCGAAGCCCAGAGCCGGGCCAAGGGAGAACCTTGGGACTAGCCTAGAAACGTGCAAGAGAGCATAATAGGAAAGAGTCTAGCAGCGGAGCGTAGGCCGAAGCCCAGAGCCGGGCCAAGGGAGAGCCTTGGGACTAGATATGGAAAAGAGCACAAGAGGAAAGAGAGAAGGAATGGTGCGTGTGCCAGGGATCACTACAGAGCACCATAGGAGAGAGAGAGAGGCAGAGCAAGCAAAGGCAGAGACCATAGGGAGGAACAAGGCAGAGCATAGCAAAGGCAAGGCAGAGAATAACAGAAGGACTACAAGTCCAAGCAGGACAAGGACGAACATGGCACAACGGACAAACATAAGACAAGGCATGGGACAAGAGATTGAGTACGAGCACGGAGCGTGTGCAGAGATGCACGACAGGGCAGAGTGCAAGGGCACAGAATAGAGGGAGCGCCCCACAGACCAAGCAGCCATGCAGGGACACTACACAATACTCAGGCCCTGAGCAAAGGAAGGGGTGGCCTGATATAGGGCATAGCACCTCCTCTTCCAGGTCAGGACCAGGGGAGCACTTCCGGGTTCAGATCCTCAGGATAACAGAGCACAGTCACATGATCAGAGTTCCAGACACGACGAGACGACTGCAGATCCAGTGCTGAAACCTAGACAGGTCACATGATCATAGTTCCAGACATGACGAGATGATTACCGAACCAGACAGTGCAGAATCTTTAGGAAACGTCACATGATAAGCGCTCCAGACATGACGAGATGATTGCAGAACCAGACAGTGCAGGATCCAGGCAGGGACACATGATCAGGGACTCCTAGACATGATGAGAAGATCACAGAAGGCAGAGCAGAAACGCAGGCATCCTGTAGCTCAGACATGAGGTGAGTGTGCACACTGCTCTAGTGAACATGCAGGACAGCAGACAAGATATGCACATCGCTCCAGGAGTTCTTGAGACAAAACAGACATGGCAGACATGACAAACATGGCGGACATGACACATATACAAAGAGGCTGTGAACCAGATGCTCTGCATTCCCTGTGTGAATACAGCCACATACGGATTATTTTTTTGCACTGGTGTGCCACACGGCCAATCCCTGATTGTAGGCTGGCTGTCTCATGTAGAATTATTGCATCTGTGTTGCTGCCATTTTATTTGGGTCCGCTGCACCCTGTTTAGTGCAGATATATTGAGGCCTGTTTAGACAGGTAAGCAAGCATCTTTGCCTGCTTCTGTTTTTTTCCTGAATGTTGTATGAAATGTGGTATGGCTGATAATAAAAAAAGAATTGTGTTCAGAAAATATGAAATATTCCTCCCATCAAGCCATGTAGAGAATGGCTGAAAAAACGAAAAATTCCAAGCCCATTGGAGTGCTTTCTATCTGTAGAAAAAAATTTTGACTGAAAAATAAAAATTGTGAGTTTTACATCCAATGACTAAGGACGTTACTGTGAGCGAGGAACACGTCAGGCTTTTAACATGTGATCTGGATTTCAAAGTTTTTCTGTTTTTTCAATAAAGTTTCAATTTTGCTTAATAGTTGATGGAATTGCCACACTTTTTCATTCTCCTACCATTGAATGTGATTCAGTGGCCAAATATGCCTCCTGATCTTAACCTAATCAAAACATATTGGGAGTTCTGAAGAGAGAAGTGGAGCATCAATCTCTGTCCAGCATCCAGGCTCTAAAGGAGATCGTTCATGAAGAATGGAAAAAGATAGATGTTGCTATTTAAAAATCATGAGGTCATAGAAAATACTAGATGCAGTAGTTTTTGATGTGGGGTGTATTCATTTTTGCATCAAGCAATCTGAATAAAATTGAAGATTTTGTCATGAAAATTATATTATTAACCTTACTTTCATATTATGAGTTAAGAAAATGTTCAATGAAACATTTATCAAAATTTTGAAAATTGTTCTTTTATTCAATAAGATACTGAAAGGGGGTGTACTCATTTATGCTGAGCACTGAATCCCATGCAGCTCTATATTCAGAAAAGCAGAAAAGGGCACTTACAATATGAGAACTAAAAATTAAATGACTATTTTTTTTTTTCTTAAAGCTATTTTCAAATGCAAAATTAATAAAACAAAAAATAAATAAATTGGGTTTCACCATATTCATATCACTAGGTAACCTAAAGTGAACATGTCATTTATATTGCATGGTAAACTCTATAAAAATGTAATTAAAAAACTATTTTATATACAGTATATTGTTTTCTGTTCTGTTCATGTCGCCTTCAAGAAAATGAATTAAATTTCCTATATACTACATCAAAGATTGTACCATTAAAAACTACAACCTGACCTAAAAGTAGCAATTCTTACAACTTCATCTGCTGAAAAAAATGAAACAGTTATTTGTGTATCAGAATCTGGTGATAAAAAACGATTTTTTTAAATTTTATTTGCAGAAAAGTGATCCAAAAATAAATGGCATTGGAATGATTATACTGACCCATAGAATAAAAATATCATGTCAATTATACTAAACAGTGAATAACATTTTACTAAAATAAATAAAACAAATTCAAAATTACAGTGTTTTGTTAATTTTATATCCCAAAGAGTGTAATAAAAGGTATTTTGCTTTTTGCTCCCCTTCTTCCCAGAGCCATAACTTTTTTTTATTTTTCCATCAGTATGGCTTGTACTTTTGAAATACAACTTTGATTTTTTTTTTATACTTGAATTTTAAGTTTTTCAAAATAGTATTACAAAAAGAAAAAATCGAAATCCTTTAATACAAGAACATATTTCTTAAGATAGCAAAAATGTATACAATTTCTAACAATAAACACATTTGTCATCAATATTAAGTAAGCACAATGTAATAAGTTTACAATTCAATATATAGCTTAGTCAAAAACACCAACCCTACAGAAACACAGACAGAAGCGAGGAGTAAAATCTATACTTATTATTTGATCCATAGCAACTAATTATCGCTGAATTTATTAGTAATCTCTCTGAATCCAATACATGCCCAAAGGAATTCAAACTACTTTGAAACAATAATAGTATTATTCAACGTAGCGACTGTAGTTCAGTGTTCGATGAGGGATGAATCGACTTCTACACCATTGATTTTACGATATACTGTATGGAAAAATGGTCAAAAAAATCCAAGTGCGGAGAAACTGCAAAAAAAGTACAATTCTACACTTTTTTTTACCATGTTCACTAAATGCTAAAACTGACCTGCCATTATGATTCTCCAGGTCAGTATGAGTATGCAGATATCAAACATGTCTAGGTTCTTTATCATTTAAATAATAAAAAAGGCAAAGTTTTTAAGAAAAAAAAATCATCATTTTCCGAGACCCTTGGCGTCTCAATTTTTCGGGATCTGGGGCTGGGTGAGCACTTATTTTTGCATGCTGTGAATGTTTTTTTTTCTTTTTACCATCTATTTGCTGGCCCTATACTGTTCAACAAAACGATGGCCACAGTTAGTCGCCATTTTGATGAATTCCTGTACAGCGAATTACAATAAATCCGTATTCCCCAAAATGCAGATTTTTGTACAGTTTGAGTAGAATTCAATTTCGCTCAAATTAAATGTCGAACGGTATAAAGGTAACCATGTGTGAACTATTCAGCTGGATATACAATTTAGTCAGATTTACCAGTATATGTTCTACAAAGTACACAGCACAATTTATTTTTCTATTGTAGTGACAATTAGGATAATTGAGAGCACTAACCACAAAGTCATACAAACATATTATGACATATTTATGTTCAAGTTAAAATGTTCAACATTTCTGATCTTTGCAGCTGACACAAGTGGTTCAGAATGATTTATATATGATATACTGCAAAAACAATACTACAGAAGTCAATTGCTGTTAATTAAACCAGCTTTTGAAATACTAATTGGGAAAACATAGGTTTGGTCCAGCTATCCAGCCACTAGTAATCATCAGTGAATTTCTAAAGGGAGGTTAGGCTAATATATCAGCAAATGAAGCCCCATAAACATGATTAATTTGCACATTAGACTTTCCTTATCACAATTTTCTGGCAGTTTTTATCCGGTCTTGGTTAAAATTACATTGAGCTGTTTCTCTCTTTCTATAAAATACAGATTACGTGGAGACAGCAGTCTGGGCATGTCAAGTTTCATCTCCTTGAGACATTAATTATTATTGCTGGTTCAGTATTTGTTATCTATCACTGCTGAAAGATGTAGACTCTAATACTTAGTACCATTTGTGATAAAAGTTTACTGTATTAGTAATGATATTTCAAAATATTACATTTATTTGGTATTTTGCTGTAAGATACTTAGGCCCTGATTTATGAAGGGGTTTTCAGTCTGGTATTGATGAGGAGGCAGGGTGAAATGTGAGGCTCCTGATTCTTTAAGAGACACAGGCCACTTTATGAATCAGGTGAGGCGCAAATTAGCGGGCATCTCTTTTTTTCACCTCGCCACAAATCTTGCTTTATTCAGGGACTGGAGTAACATTAGTGGTATAAGGTACGCCACCGCTCTTCAAGAATTTAATGAGTGGGAGTCACCAAACCCAATCACATCCCCATCCCACCTCAGCTCCATCCAACTTCATTCAAGCTGAGCATAAATGGGGTGAAAATTTGAAAAGTCGCAAACTTTGGTGCAGTGTTAACCTTATGATATTATGTAATCATTATTCTTATGTTTCAAAGGAATATAGGATTTATTGAAAGTTTAAGCAATGCATATATACTAGATGCTGGCCCGATTCTAACGCATCGGGTATTCTAGAATATGTATGTATGCATGCTGGCCAGCGGGAGACCAACGTTCAAAAGATGGTCCAGGATGATCCACCACGATCGGCGATCTCACAGCGGGGGCCAGGTCGCTGCTGTGTGTCACACTGGGCGAGATTGCTAGCGTCGGTCCGGATACTTCCGCCGCCAGGAGATGACCGGTTAGTGCTGGTCATCTCCCGGTTGTGTCGCCGCTGTCTCGCATGATCCTCTCACCCCCCTTTCCTGGTATGCATGGTCCCCTCACCCCCCTATCCTTGTTTGCATGGTCCTCTCACCCCCCTATCCTGGTATGCATGGTCCCCAAACCCCCTATCCTGGTATGCATGGTCCTCTCACTCCCCTTTCCTGGTATGCATGGTCCCCTCACCCCCCAATCCTGATATGCATGGTCCCCTCACCCGCCTATCCTGGTATGCGTGGTCTTCTCACCCCCAATCCTGATATGCATGGTCCTCTCACCCCCCAATCCTGATATGCATGGTCCCCGAACCCCCCTATCCTGGTATGTATGCTACCTCTTACCCCCTATCCTGATATGCATGGTCCTATCACCCCCCTTTCCTTATATCCATGGTACCCCTCACCCCCCAATCCTGGTATGCAGTGTCCCCTCACCCCCCCAATCCTGGTATGCATGGTCCTCTCACCCCCCTTCCTGATATGCATGCTACCTCTCACCCACCTATCCTAATATGTATGGTCCTCTCTCCCTTATTAACCTGCACACATACAAAAAAAAGCCCAAAACATTTATACTCACCTTTCTTCCCTGTGCTCCAGCGCTGTCACGTTCTGCTGGAGGCCGGGAGAGGAGTCTGGTGCCGGAGTACGCGCATGCCCATACTGCGCTGTCTGCCGACATATTGCTGAAGGCACACTGCAAATGTGTCTTCATTAAAATGGCGCCCGATAGCGCTATACGCATGCGCGATTCCGACACCGCACTCCTGCCCCGGTCTCCAGTGAGAAGAGAAGTGCCGCGACAATGCTCCTCCCTGTCAGGTAAGTATGCAAGTATGTAATCCCTCGCCCCGCCAGCTGAGCCAATGAGCAGTGCCGCACGGGATTTGAATCCCCCGCCAAGCCTCAGATGACGGGTGGGTCAGCCAATGAGCAGAGCAGCGCGGCTTGACGGGGGATTCTAATCCCATGCAGCAACGCTCATTGTCTCAGCTGGTGGGGCGGGGGACTTGAATCCCTCACCGCTCATTGCCTCAGCCGGTGGGGCGGGGGATTTGAATCCCGTGCCGCTCATTGAATCCCGGCCGCCATATCTAACGCAACGGGTATCTATTATATAATCATCTAATTCTGTCTGTCTCTGAATGGTTGCAGCCTGCCGGGCGCAACCAATCAGCGATGCGGGATTTCCGTTACAGACAGACAGATTTAGACGATTATATAGTATATATATATATATATGTACATATATATACATTCAAATGCTGTGGATGGGATTTATAGAAATTCCATGCCCTCTGTGCTTCTATTTGACTTGGTGTAAACTCACCCGCGGCACAGGTTTACGAGCCGCAACATGTCAATTTCTGTTGCGGAGACACTAGTTCAGTGAACACATGCAGATTTAACCTCTGTGATTAGAACGCAGTGAAAATACGCTGCTCCCAAAGTGCTGCTATTTTCTGATCATCGGAACGTAGCCGGCTCTCCTCTCAAGTAGATTAATAATTTCATGATTACATATTTAGTGTTTAGTCACAAATATAAAGACTCCTGAATACTGATGTGTGGGTTACTCGAGTTTACTCGAGGATTTGCGGCTGCTAGACAGCCAGAACACGTGGGAATTCCCTAAAAAACAGGCAATCCCTGCATGAGTTCAGGTTCTCTAGCAGCCACAAATCATGCAGCTGCGGAGACACAAACATAATCTACGAGCACTCCCAAATACTCAGAGAACACCCGAGCATGCTCAGAAAACTCTAGTAACGAGCACACTCACTAATCACTACTCCTGAACATCAAAGCAACAAGTTCAGAACATTAGTTTAAAGCTTTGAGGTGATCATAGCAAAATACATACCAGTCTCATCCTGCTCTTAGATGTCATTTATAATATGGTCACCTTCTTATGTCGCAGAGGGCCCTTGCCTTTCTGTGGGAAACAAGAGTGCCAGTGTAATTTCTGATAACTTTAGTAATGTACATGTAGCTACATATTCGCTGGATAAGCCAGGAAAAGGATATGTATTGTGGCATGTACACATAACTATGTCCATATTGAAGGCCCTTATTGTTCTACCCAGCGATACCCTTTTTATGGCCATTATCGAGCATGATGACTGCAAATATGCCCCCACATACACTGAGTGTGGTATCCCCAGAGTGAATCCTTACCACAATTTAAGCCCAAAAGGCACAGCATGTTGATTCTACAGTGTGTCCCGTAAAGTGTGACGTACCCACAGTGCCACTAATACAGTATAGTACCCCAACAGCATGATGCCCCTAAAAGTTCTTCCCATTGTATGATATTTACAATGTCTCCCCCACAACACACACACGGTATCATACCTCCCATACAGTATGATGGCCTTTCAGTATGATGTCCACACTCAGTATAATGGCCCCCACAGCCCCAAATCCATATGAGGGCCCCAGAGCCCCCAATCAGAATGAGGGCCGACACACACTAGCAGGACCCCACACAGAACGAGGGCTCCAACAAGCCCCCATTCAATATGATGGCCCCCACAGCACCTCACACAATATAATGTTCCCCACTGCTCATCACTCAACAAAAAGGCTACCACATACTCTTATGCAGTATAATGGTGACCACACACCCCTATAGAGAAAAAGGACCGACCACAGTGCACCACTCAGAATGAGGGCCCCAACTCAGTATGGTAGCCCCAACAGTCCCCAACTCAGTATGGGGGCCCATTCAGTATAATGGCCCCATTTTAAGCCTCCCATTTAGTATAATGCAACCAGACTCTCACTCAATTTAATAGCCCCCACATCCCTCTGCGCAGTATAAAGTTACACTCCATATTAGGGACCTCACAAACCCCCTACTCAGTATGATGGGCCCCCACAATTACAGACATTTAAAAAAAAAAAAACAGTACACACCTCACTCCGATCCCCTGGTGCACTGCTGCGGTCTGTGCAGATTGAGTACAGAGACTCCACACTACAGGTTCTCAGACTCAAAGGCACACGCTGAATGGTGGATCTTGGACTTTTTGGCTCTCTGATCCACTATTCTATTCAACAGTATCCACATCCTGACTCATCCTGGAAATGATGGATTCCTATTTAATTGACAATTTGCACCAGTTGCATTGTTGGACTGCTCACCTGAATTGAGTGCTCCTTCCATGCTCAGAAGCTAAGCTGTAAGGTATAGCAATATCAGCTGGCTGGATAATGAGCAATTTGGCCAGTTTCAGAGCAGCTCCTTCAAGTTCTATTGAAAAGAATCTGTAGGTACTGGGCATGTTTAGCCACTGCTTTGCAGTGTGACCAGTAACCTAGCAATGACTGTAAGCAATAATGTTAGTAATCGCTCAGTCCTTGAAATCAGAGAGGATTCTTAATAAGTACATTGTAAAATAGTTTGTTTTTACAAGCACTTTACAGTTTTTTCAATTTATACCCTTTAACCCCTTCACGCCGCAGCCCATTGCCATTTTTTTTAAGTCTCGAATATCTCAAACCAAGATAAAAAATTTACTTTGAAAATGGCAAAACTAAAATTAAGTAGAAATGTAATGAAACTGAGGAAAACTGGCCTAATGAGAATAGAAAATATATCCACATAAACTTTTTTATCTGAGTCATATGGTTTAATGTAAAGCTGGGTGAAAAATTGCTATATTTCATGTATTGCTAAATACAGGGTCTGCTGTTAGGGCATAGATTTAGGATCATTTAATGGGCACAGACCTGTTGGTCCTCTGTGGTATTCCAAGGTACCATTTCATGTTGCTTTCTAGGTGATAGTAACTACCCATCCAGCATAATGAAAGATAAGGAGATAAAATGTGTTCATGTTGGTTATTTTTATCAAATGCTTATACATGTTTTGCACATTGTAGTAAATTATTCAGTAGCCTATTTGTACATACTAGAGATAGTAATATCCGTCGCTAGATATTGTGTCACACCCGCAGGTGGCAGACTTGTTTAGTGGACCCACTGTGCCACAGAGCCGGACCTGACTAGGAAATTATGTAGTTAAGCATCTACCCGGTGTTCACTGGGGCTACTGATGGTGGAGACAGACTGGCCTGCAGGTAGCCGCCAGGTACCACTTCCAGGCAGGCGTGGGTACTGCAGTTATCAATCCCAGGAGTCATGTTTGCTGATGGGGGAGACGTGACTGAGGTCACTGACAAGCAGGGAATGGAGATTGACAGAATGTACGGACAACTTGGATAACTAAGATAGGACCTTATTCACACACACATTTATCAGGAAACAGTTCTGGAGCTGGCTGCAGTAGGACTAGGGACATCGGAATCAGGACCAGCAGAACGGGTATAGGTAACGGAGACAAAGTTTCAGGAATAGGATACCGCCAAAGCAGTCCCAGGAACACGGACAAATTACACTAGGCTAATGGGAACACAGAATATGGGAATAACTTTAACAGATTAGGGATGAGCGTCGTGGCAACATACAGTTGCACACACCAACAGCACAAAGACTAACTATGGGGGTTGTTCAGGCATTGGGGAAGGTGCCATTTATATGAGGTGCCTCCCAGCTGTTGACTGGGAGACACCTTGCAGGAAATCACTTTAACAAAATCTCTCCCAGCTGCTAGCTGGGGCCATTTACCATGTGCGTGCTCTGCTCCTTTAAGAGCAGGGAAGCACACACGCATTAGATGCACCACTGGAACACAGTGTGGCGTGCACAGGGTAGGAGAGGAAGCTCAAGAGGACACTGCTGCAGCTGGGGCAGTGAGTAAGCCGGTGTCCCCGCATGGTGGGAGGAGGGGAACTATGGGCAGGCGCCAGCAGACACTACATATTACTTGTCAAGGTCTAAATTATGAATTTGATAAAAACCTGACTTTTCTTATTTCACTTGAACCTGTGTCTTTCTCTCTATACTACTACATACTTTAGCAGGAAAATCCTTTCTAATCCACGTGAATATTATCATTAAGCTCAGCTCACTGAATAAAGTGATAGTGTATCTTTTTTTAGGGTTGAACTGAGATTGACACATTCCTTTATATCTAGTGTAAGGAAATATTTTTCCTCTAAGATTATATAGTCAAAGGTCTGTGAGTTTATGCAGCTGTTATATTTTTTTGCATATGTGATTTCCTGGTTTTGTTATTGATTTTGTCCTAATATGTATTATAAAGTAATATATATATATACGTATAAAGGATGCATTTTCACTTATTTTTTTCCTAACCAGCTGTCACATCATGTCATCATAGAGCAGCACTGGCAGGAGGAAGTTACTTCATAGTGTTGTATTATTATTCCACCCATATCATATGGGCATGGCAGTGGCAGAAGTGTGGCTGCCAATCATGGTTGTGATCCCGTTATAATTGTGGAGCTACAGGAATCCTGTGATTTATGAAATGTATCCCTTTTATGCCGCATTTATTGCTCACACAGGCATGGAGGATAGAAAAAAATTCACATGTCACCATAAATCAGGGGTATGGATACCTGGGAGCCGCAGTGTTTAGCCTGCCGGCCCAGTTTTACCAGCCGCTGGCCCTTTAATTCCTCCCTACACTGCAAACAGTAGTGAGATAAAGCATTATATCCTGATGCTAGCCAATGCCAGCATCAGGACGTTCTTTGTAGGTGGAGTTAGTGCATTCTGTGCTACTGACCATCTGATGATGAAGCCAGCAGTCGCAGTGTCTCTTTTGTGATGTAGACACCTGCCCCACTGTCTCCTATGTAATGTGTGTACTAGCCTTAATTTCTCCTATTTAATGTATGCACTCTGTACCGCCCACCACACCTCAGCATCACTGCACCTCTGCCGCCGCCCCACCACTGCCGCCGCCACACCACTGCCACAACCCCCCGTGGACACCAGGCCACGGCATCTCCACATTTCTGACATCCAAAGTAAGGGACCCTGCTAAAGTGCACTCCCCACAGCCCACACCGAACATCAGCATCACCACACCGCCGACACAGGACCCCGGGACTGCAGAATTGCCCCACTTCTCTCATCCTGAGGAAGGGACCATGCTTCCTGTGACCCTGCTGTACCACTGCCAGCCCTCAGGTAAAATACCTTAAATTCGGACAATAAGACGGACACCCATCTTATAAAAATCTTTTTTTCTGCTATTTTCCACCCCAAAATATGGGGTGCATCTTGTGGTCCGGTGCGTCTTATAGTCCGAAAAATATGGTATATACACCAGCCCCACTTCCTCCAGTGTGATATGTACATATGGAAGTATCATCAAGGCATCAGGAATTGTCTCACATGTGTAACACTATGGAAATCCTGAAAACATGACCTGTTGGGGTCCACGAGGACTGGAGTTTACAGATGAAGGAATTGAGGGTAAACTGATTAAATTTGCTGATAACACAAAGTTAGGAGGGATAGCTAATACTAAAGAGAGAGAGGTTTAAAAAAGATATAAACTGGAGCAGTGGGCAGCAGCTAACAGAATGGTTTTTAACAGGGAAAAATGCAAAGTACTACATCTGGGCAATAAAAATGTAAAAAGCATATACAGAATGGGAGGAATAGGGCTAAACAACAGCACATGTGAAAAAGACTTGGGTATACTAATAGATCACAGACTGAACATGAGTCAACAGTGTGATGCAGCTGCAAAAAAGGCAAATACAATTCTGGGATTTATTATCAGAAGCATACAGTCTAGATCACGTGTAGTCATTATTGCACTCTACTCCTCTTTGGTCAGACCTCATCTGGAATACTGTGTCCAGCTTTAGGCACAACATTTTAAAAAAGACATCAACAAACTGGAGCAAGTTCAGAGAAGAGTGACCAGAATGGTGACCGGTTTTCAAACCATGTCATATGAGGAACCGTTACAGGATTTTGGAATGTTTAGCAAAAAAGACTGAGAGGAGACATAATAGCTATCTGCAAATATCTCAAGGGCTGTCACATTGTAGAAGGATCAGCTTTATTCTCATTTGCACATGGAAACACTAGAAGCAATGAGATGAAACTGAATGGGAGGAGACACAGATTAGAAAAAACTTTTTCACAGGGTGATCAATGAGTGGAACAGTCTGTCACAAGAGGTCTTGAGATCTCCTTCAACGAAAGTCTTCAAACAGAGGCTGGACAGACATCTGTCTGAGATGACTTAGTCAATCCTGCTTTGAGCAGGGGGTTGGACCAGATGACCCAGGAGGTCCCTTCCAACTTTACCATTCTATGAGTCTATGATACTATGATTGATATATATGGAATAAATGGCGTTATAATAATAATAAATAACATATATATATATATATATGTATATATATATATATATACTGCTCAAAAAAATAAAGGGAGCACTCAAATAAAACATCCTAGATCTGAACGAATGAAATATTCTCATTGAATACTTTGCTCTGTACAAAGTTGAATGTGCTGACAACAAAATTACACAAAAATCATCAATGGAAATCAAATTTATTAACCAATGGAGGCCTGGATTTGGAGTCACACACAAAATTAAAGTGGCATGTAATGTCCTTAAAACAAGTCAAAATGATGCTCAGTATTGTGTGTGGCCTCCAGGTGCCTGTATGACCTCCCTACTGTACAATGCCTGGGCATGCTCCTGATGAGGCGGTGGATGGTCTCCTGAGGAATCTCCTCCCAGACCTGGACTAAACCATTTGCCAACTCCTGGACAGTCTGTGGTGCAATGTGACGTTGGTGGATGGAGCGAGACATGATGTCCCAGATGTGCTAAATCGGATTCAAGTCTGGGGAATGGGCGGGCCGAATTTGCCAATCCTGGTGTTCTGTGGCAAATGCCAAGCTTCCTGCACTGTGTTGGGCTGTGAGCACAACCCCCATCTGTGGACGTGGGGCGCTCAGACCATCCTCATGGAGTTGGTTGCTAACCATTTGTGCAGACACATGCACATTTGTGGCCTGCTGGAGGTCATTTTGCAGGGCTCTGACAGTGCTCCTCCTGTTCCTCCTTGCACAAAGATGGAGGTAGCGGTCCTGCTGCTGGGTTGTTGCCCTCTTATGGCCCCCTCCACATCTCCTGGTGTACTGGCCTGTCTCCTGGTAGCACCTCCAGCCTCTGGACACTACGCTGACAGACACACAGCAAACCTTCTTGCCACACCTCGCATTAATCTGCCATCCTGGATGAGCTGCACTACCTGAGCCACTTGTGTGGGTTGCAGAGTCCATCTTATGCTACCACGAGTGTGAAAGCACAACCAACATTCAAAAGTGACCAAAACATCAGCCAGAAATCATTGGTACTGAGATGTGGTCTGTGGTCCCCACCTGCAGAACCACTCCTTTATTGAGTGTGTCTTCATAATTGCCAATAATTTCCATCTGCTGTCTATTCCATTTGCACAACAGCATGTGAAATTAATTGTCAATCAGTGTTGCTTCCTAAGTGGACAGTTTGATTTCACAGAAGTTTGATTTACTTGGAGTTATATTCTGTTGTTTAAGTGATCCCTTTATTTTTTTGAGCAGTGTATATATATATATATATATATATAATATATACTGCAGACCTGTCACTGCTTGTGTTCTATAAAAGTTAAAATGAAATATACACCTGTGTGTTTGGAATAACTTATTGCTGTAATCTGTGCATTACAAAATTTATCGCAAAGGGTCAACTGCTCTCCAGACCGATGCAAACTTGAAAATCATTCCATTACCACAAAAAAAACACACAAAAATTGAGCTTGGTTAAAGTTGGTATACATGCAGCATATAAACGCATGTTCACTTTGACCATAAAACATTAAAAAAACCTACAAGAAGCAAAATAAACACAAACCCTGCTGTGACTAAATAAGTAAAAAAGCAAAAGTGCATTTAAATAACACAGTGTTCTTAGTAAAACTGTTTTTGATCAAAAATAGCATGAAAGCCATCTCACCGTCGACAAGCTGACTCTGATCGAGACGGTCCTACACTGTCTAATATTAAAAACCTTACCATGTGTCAAAGTTGACCTCAGTGTGTGAATAAGGGCAGACAAAAGGACCAGGTCCCACCTAAGGACCCCAACCTGGTGACATCATTAACACCTAATATCACACACCTCACACCAAAGATGAGCAGCTGCATTCATCACATTATGGGGTAGTTAACTAATTGCTTGGCCAAATATGGCAGGATCATTTTCATGTTGATCATTTTGTACAGCTTAGCAGAAAAAATGTTCCTCAACCCTGCACTAAATGGTCACAAAATCAGAGTACAAATTCAATAGGAAAAAGAGGACCTTGAGGAAATGAGCTGTGGTCCTGACTAATAAAAATAAAAAACTCAGCACCATAGAAATAGACAAAAACTGTAGGTCTTACTGTAATTGAAATTTATTTTGATCTGGCAGGGAGCCATAACAGCTATGGCCCAACATTTGGACCGAAATAGATCTTTGTCTAAGGTACAGTAGAGTACAGAATGGATATATATATATTATAAAGTGATATGTACAAACATTTTCAGAAAATGATATACAGAAAATTTACAAAACAAAAGATAAATACAAGAACAGGATCAGATAAAAGGAGGGGAAAGAGAAGGGGGGTGGGGGGAAGAAGGAATGAAGAGGAATGGATAAATGAACATAGGAATATTGAGAAAAATAACTCACAACATTTTATAATACAAATACAAGTATGTACAAGATGGACAAGAAGTCGGCAGAATGATCTTGTGTATCGTTATATCTTATGTATGTCGATGAGAGGGAGAGAAGGACTCAAAAGCACATGTCAGTATTGTACAAGTAATATATACAGTAATGGTGAACACATAATAGATTAAATGAAAACCAGTAATAAAAACCTGGATTAAGGATAAGAAAAATGAAGGAAAAAATGGGGGGAAACAATTTGCTAAAAGGAAGACATTTCAAGGACTAATTTATATTTGCATTGTGTAAATTTTCCACAAAAATATAAAAGGTATTGGGTGAGCCAGATAAGTGAACCTTATCAAATTTGGTACATATAGTGGGGAAAAGAAGAAATTGACACACTGCCGATTTTCCAAGTTTTCCCACCTACAAAGAATGGAGAGATCTGTAAGGCCGGCGTCACACTAGCGAATAAATCGGACGAATGCAATGCGATAAAAAAATTGCATTGCATTCGTCCCAATGTTATTCTATGGGGCAGCTCCCATCATCCGATTTTTTTTCGGAACGTTTCCTCGGACTAAGACAATCTCAGCAAGCTGCGATTTTCACTGATTTTCGGATCGGACTCGCCCATGCAAGTCTATGGGTGCGAGAAAAAAAATCGGATTACAAACGGACCAGATGTGTGACTTGCGATAAAATCGCACCCGGTGTCCTTTACAAAAAGCCGGCAATTCATTTAGCAATACAGTAAAATCACACTGACAGGTTAAATAAAGAAACGAAAGAATAGATATAGACATATATATATATATATATATATTATATAAAGCTCAAATGTGTGTATGTATGTATGTGTATGTCAGGGATAGGCATCCACACCGTCGCAGCTACAGCCACAAAATTTGGCAGTCACACGTCTGGACCCCGAGAGCGTCCTAAGCTATGTTGTGAGGCGAAATTTTAACCCCGCGCGTTCCAATTCACCAAACAATTTTGCCCCTATCTACATAATGGGGAAAAAGTGTAGGCGCATCAAGCCCCACCCTTCATTATGATGTCACAATGGTTGCCATGGCGACGCTGATTCATCATAGGTTGCAATGGGGATGTTTATGTCATAATGGTTGCCATGGTGATGCTGATGTTATCATAGGTTGCAAGCCCCGCCGTTCATTACGATGTCATAATGGTTGACCACGGGATGGAGGATGTGTGATGGGTATATGGGCACTGGACTATGGGATGGAGGATGTGTGATAGGTATATGGGCACTGGACTATGGGATGGAGGATATGTATGACGGGTATATGGGCACGGGACTATGGGATGGCGGATACAGTAAGTATGATGGGTATATGGGCACGGGACTATGGGATGGAGGATATGTATGATGGGTATATGGGCATGGGACTATGAGATGAAGGATGTGTGATGGGTGTTTGGGCACTTGACTATGGGATGGCGAATATGTATGATGGGTATATGGGCATGGGACTATGGGATGGAGAATATTTATGATGGGTATATGGGCATGGGACTATGGGATGGAGGATGTGTGATGGGTATATGGGCACTCGACTATGGGATGGAGGATATGCATGATGGGTATATGGGCACGGGCCTATGGGATCATGGATATGTATGATGGATATATGGGCACGGGACTATGGGATGGAGGATAATTATTTACTATGCCCGGGCAGCGCCGGGCTCTTCAGCTAGTGTATGTATATATATATATATATATATATATATATACACACACACACACACACATACATACATGTCATAGAGACACACACATATATATATATATATATATACTTTATATATATATATATTTATAATTCATACAGTTCTTCATAGCTGAATAGCCGCTGAAACATTTTCCGGCTTTTGTAAAATCATTCCCCAACCCGACATGAAATGACACATGGTTTACATACAGTTAACCATTTAATTTCATTCTTTTTTTTTAAATGTCTATCACTAGTAATTAGATGAGGGTTTGTGTGGAAAATTTTGGAGTTGTAGGTGTTAATTTAAGGGGTTAATTAGTTGTAAAAAATTGTGGGGACTCCCGCTGACGTCACTGAGGCTGCAGGGAATCCCTACAATTTTTTACAACAAATTAACCCCTTAAATTAACACCGACAACTCCAAAATTTTCCACACAAACCCTAATCTAATTACTAGTGATAGATATATAAAAAAAAACATGAAATGAAATGGTTAACTGTATGTAAGCCATGTGTCATTTCATGTCGGGTTGGGGAATGATTTTACAAAAGCCGGCAAATGTTTCAGCGGCTATTCAGCCATGAAAAACTGTATGAATCATAAATAAATAAATATATATATATATGTCTCTATGACATGTATTTGTATATATATATTGTAGGGATTCTACTCGCTTAGGTGCGACGAGAGACAGTCAGGAGGCAGGTTCCCTTGAAGTTCATGCGGTTTATTATGTCATAAACCAAACAGCATGTCACCAAAATAAACAGCCTTCAGTTCAGGTGACAAAATATAACATCAAAGTGTCCTTTCCTTCAGGTTCAGTCCGCGAGCCTCAGCGCACACAGGAGGTATATACCCCCCTCACATACAGCTGCCTTGTTCATGAGCAGGCCACATTATAAGGGTGTAGCCACACCCACGAACCCAGCAGCTGACTGGTCACATGACTGTGACCTCACCACAGGTCCTTCAAAATAATAATAATACAGCAATATTTGTTATGCCTTACATTATGGAGACAAGCCATTTATGAGACACATATCTCCCATCAATTACATGACCCTTAGCCCTGCCACATACCTCCCACCTCTGCCTAAAGCCATGGGGCTTGGCACTTTCACCTACCAGGCAAGGGATTCTGGAGTGGGCATCGGCATTCCCATGTAGCTTCCCGGCCCTATGCTCTATATGGAAGCTGATGTCTTGTAGGGCTAAGAACAAGCGGGTGACCCTAGCATTCTTACCCTTTGTTTCCCTCACCCACCTGAGTGGGGCATGGTCGGATATTAATCTAAACTTCCATCCCACCAGGTAGTACAGTAATGTATCAACTGCCCATTTTATGGCCAAACACTCCTTCTCTACAAGAAGTCAACTTCCTACTCAAGTAGAGAACAGGATGCTCCTCCCCATGTATCTCTTGGGAAAGGACTGCTCCTACCCCAACATCTGAGGCATCTGTCTGGAGGACAAATTCATGTTTAAAGTCTGGGGCCACCAAAATGGGTTGCTTTCAAAGAGCTCCCTTCATTCTTGGAAGGCTGACTCGGCTTCTTCGGACCAGCTGACCTTCACTGACTTTTTCCCCTTAAGCAGATCAGTTAGAGGTGCAGCCATTGTGGCGAAGTTTGGGATGAACCACCTGTAATATCCCACAATCCCCAGGAAGGCTTTAACTTGCTTCTTTGACAGAGGCCTCGGCCATGTTTGAATTGCCTCCACTTTATTAATTTGAGGTTTGATCTCGCCACGCCCCACTACATATCCGAGGTACTTGGCTTCTTCTTTACCCAAGGCACACTTCTTTGGGTTTATTGTAAACCCCGCCTCTCTTAGCGCATCAAACACTGCTTGAACCTTTTCCAGGTGAGTCTCCCAGTCCGGGGTAAAGATGAAGATATCATCCAGGTACGCAGCAGCGTATACTTTGAGTCGCAAGGATTCTATCCATAGCCCTCTGGAATGTTGCCGAAGCTCCCTGCTGGCCAAATGGCATCCGGACATACTGGAAGCACCTGTCTGGTGTGGAAAATGCCATCTTCTCCTTGGCTTCCTGTGCCATAGGGATCTGCCAGTATCCCTTTGTCAGATCCAAGGTGGTTATGTACCTGGCAGGTCCAAGTCTCTCGATGAGCTCATCAACGCGTGGCATGGGATAAGCGTCGAACTTGGAGACCTCATTCAGCTTCTGGTAATTGTTGCAGAACCTCCATTCACCATCAGGTTTTGGGACCAGGACAATCGGGCTCGACCAGCCACTCTTGGATTCCTCAATGACCTTGAGCTTCAACATACTCTGCACCTCTTTGGAGATTACATCTCGCCGGGCCACAGCAATACGATACGGTTTCACGTTCACCCGCACATGTGGCTCGGTCAGAACTTCGTGCTCCACCACCTTCGTGCACCCCGGCAACTCTGAAAACAGGTCCCTGTTTTTCTGGAGTAACTCCCGGCACTGCTGTTTCTGGGCCTTCGATAGTGTCTCTGCTATGGTAACTGCTCCAACCTCCCCTTCTAGGTTGCCTAGCAAGCACAGAGTTACCGCTGGCTCTCTATCTTGCCACGGCTTGATGAGGTTGACATGGTAAACCTGGTATGGTTCCGTCTTTCGGGTTGGTGGATCTTGTAGTTTACGTCTCCCAGCTTCTCCACCACCTCATATGGCCCTCGCCATTTGGCCAAGAACTTACTCTCCATCGTCGGGATTAGCACGAAAACTCGGTCTCCCGGATTGAACTGCCTCACTCTGGCTGACCGGTTGTAGACCCTGGCCTGAGCCTCTTGCACCTGGCGGAGATGTTCTTTAACAAATGGGCATCACCTTCGCAACCCTCTGCTGCATCAGTGCCACATGCTCAATGACGCTTCTGTGGGGCGTGACTTCGGCTTCCCAGGTTTCCTTGGCTATATCTAGGAGACCTCGAGGATGTCGGCTGTACAGAAGATCGAAGGGCAAGAACCCCGTGGAGGCCTAGGGGACTTCACGGATAGAAAACAGCAAATAGGATAAGAGACAATCCCAGTCTCTGCCATCTTTCTCTATGACTTTTCTCAGCATGCTCTTCAGTGTCTTGTTAAACCTCTCAACAAGGCCATCTGACTGTGGATGGTACACTGAAGTCCTCAACTGGGAGATTTGCAAGACTCCGCACAATTCCCTCATCACCTTGCTCATAAAAGGTGTCCCCTGGTCCATCAGGATCTCCTTCGGCAAACCCGTCCGGGAAAACACATGAACCAGCTTGCAGGCTATACTCTTCGCGGAGGAGTTTCTCAGGGGAATGGCCTCAAGATAGCGTGAGGCATAGTCCAGGATGACTAATATATACTGATGGCCCCGAGCTGATTTAACTAAGGGACCGACCAAGTCCATGGCAATTCTCTCAAATGGCACCTCAATAATGGGCAGTAGCACAAGAGGGTTCCGAAAATGTTATGTGGGGGCAGTTAACTGACATGTCGGGCAGGACCTGCAATAGTTTGCTATTTCCCAGTGACACCAGGCCAATAGAACCTCTGTACAATCAGTTCCTGCATTTTTTCCACCCCCAGGTGGCCCCCCAAGATGTGTGAATGGGCCATGTCCAACACTTTCCTTCTATAGGGGCCTGGTACTATTAACTGCTCTACCACTTCCTCCTTTATTTTCGTGACCCGGTACAACAATTCCCCCTCAACATAAAATAGGGAAACCTTGTGTCTGCTCCCGGCTCTTGTGCAACCCCATTAATGACGGTGACATTGTTAAAGGCTTCCCTCAGCGTGGGGTCCCTATGTTGAGCAGTCCCAAAATTCTCCCCGGCCACCCCTAAGTCCAGGATGTCAGGGACAGGGGACCCTTCCTCTTCATCCCCAACAAGGACACATAAAGGAAACCTGTCTGCCTCTGGGGGTGGCGATACCTCATTGGGGTGGATTGGTTCCCTGCTCTTGCTAGCACACTCAGAACCCTTCCCCCACAAATCCCAAAACAGACAGAAATCCCGGCCAATAATTATAGGATGCAACAAGTCTCAAACAACGCCAACTTCATGCGACTCGATGCCATGCACCGTTTCAATATTCACCCTAGCCATAGGGTAGTCCTTTGCATCGCCATGTATGCACCGAACGCCAATCTTTTTACCCGGGAGTATGTTGAGAGGAAAACTGGCCCTCACAAGGGTCACCAAGCTCCCGGAGTCTAGAAGCACCATTGCTGCTCGCCCGTTCACCTTCATGGGACACACTTGTGGCCCCTCGTTAGGTGGCGAATTCACACTGCAAGCTGGATATGCGTAGTATGAACTACGGCGTCCCATGGTGCAGTCCATCTGCTCGGTGGTCTGGGAACAACAGGCAGCTAAATGTCCTGGCCTGTGACACTTCCAGCAAATAATATCACCCGAGGGGACCTTGGGCACCACCTCCCCCACTGCTTTTGACCTTGGATGCACCACCCCTTTTTGGGACTCCGCCCCCTGCTGGGTCCCCCAATACGGAATGGGCTGCTTCCCCAAGGAACTTTCCTTCCCCTGGTATCTCTCGACCAGCCCAACCAGTTCATCGGCATTTTGGGGATCACCCTGGGCCACCCAAGTCTGTAGGGGTCTCGGCAGGGAATGCACAAACCGATCCATGACCACTCGCTCTACCATCTGTGCCGGGGAAGACGACTCTGACTGCAGCCATTTCTGGACAGGTGCAACAGGTCGAACATTTGGGAGCGCGGTGGTTTGTCCCGGTGATAGGCCCAGAGATGAACTCGCTGTGCCCTGGTAGTCATTGTTACCCCCAAGCGTGTGAGAATTTCCGCTTTTAATTTGGGATACTCTCTGGCGTCTTGTACAGTAAGATCAAAGTACACCTTCTGGGGCTCCCCCGTTAGGTATGGCGCCAGTACCTCAGCCCACCCCTCTGGCTGAAGTTTTTCCCTCTCAGCCACCCTCTCAATCACCGTCAGGAAGGCCTCCACATCATCCTCAGGGGTAATTTTTTGCAATGCGCGTCTTACCGCCTTCGTGACGTGGGTGGCATCAGCCGGACCTGGGGTTGGGGCGCTCGTCCTGCCCTCCTGGATGGCAGTTGCCAGAAGCTGCATCAGCTGCCGTTGCTCCTGCTGGCTCTGCTGGAGCTGCTGTAAGAACAGCCTGTTGGCCTCCTGTTGCTGTGTCTGGGCCTGGACCAGGTGTTTCAGCAGGCCCTCCATTATTCCGAGTAGAGCTTGCTGCCTCACTGAAAACTTTACCCAGGACGTGCAGCAACGGTCTCACGTCTCTGCTGGGAACTCTGCCCGCACTTCTAGCACCAATTGTAGGGATTCTATTCGCTTAGGTGCGACGGGAGACAGTCAGGAGGCAGGTTCCCTTGAAGTTCATGCGGTTTATTACGTCATAAACAAAACAGCATGTCACCAAAATAAACAGCCTTCAGTTCAGGCGACAAAATAACATTAAAATGTCCTTTCCAGCAGGCTCAGTCCGCGAGCCTCAGCGCACACAGGAGGTGTATACCCCCCTCACATACAGCTGCCTTGTTCATGAGCAGGCCACATTATAAGGGTGTAGCCACACCCACGAACCCAGCAGCTGACTGGTCACATGATTGTGACCTCACCACAGGTCCTTCAAAATAATAATAATACAGCAATGTTTGTTATGCCTTACATTATGGAGACAAGCCATTTATGAGAAACATATCTCCCATCGATTACATGACCCTTAGCCCTGCCACAGTGTATATATATATATGTGTGTCTATATCTATTCTTTCCTTTGTGTTTGAAAACCTATCATTGGGCTCCATTATATATCCATTTTGCAAGCCTGCAAGAAAATCTCGGCAGACAGATGTTAAACGGATGCTTAGATGCGATTAAAATCACATCATCACATGATATTCGGATGACAGATGGATCTCTGGTCAAGAAACCTTTGTGCGATTTCGGTCCGTCAAAATCGGACCGATTTTTTTATCGTTGTGTGTGACTCCAGCCTAATTTTTATTGTAGGTACACTTCAACTGTGAGAGACAGAATCTAAAAATAAATCCAGAAAATGGTATGGTATGATTTTTACATATTTTATTAGCATTTTATTGCAGGAAATAAATATTTGATACAATATAAAAACATAGCTTATTATTTGGTACAAAAACCTTTATATGCAATTACAGAGGTCAGACGTTTCCTGTAGTTCTTGATCAAGTTTGCACACACTGCAGCAGGGATTTTGACCCACTCCTCCATACAGATTTTCCCAGATCTTTCAGGTTTCAGGGTTGTTGCTGGGCAACATTGAGTTTCAGCTCCCTCCAATGATTTTCTATTGGGTTCAGGACTGGAGATTGGCTAGGTCACTCCAGGACCTTGAAATGCTTCTTATGGAGCCACTCCTTAGTTGACCTGGCTGTGTGTTTCAGGTCATTGTCAAGCTGGAAGACCCAGACATGACCCATCTTCAATGCTCTTACTGAGGGAAGGAGGTTGTTGGCCAAAAACTTGGTTTCCATGACCTCATCCATCCACCCATCAATACGATGCAGTCATCCTGTCCCCTTTGCAGAAAATCATCTCCAAAGTATGATGTTTCCACACCATGTGAATGGAGTTGATACCAAGTTCTATTTTGGTCTCATGTGACCACATGATCTTCTCCTATGCCTCCTCTGGATGATACAGATGGTCAATGGAGAACGGGCCTGGACGTATGCTGGCATGAGCATGGGGACCTTGCGTGCCCTGCAGGATTTTAATCCATGACTGCGTAGTGTTTTTCTAATGGTAATGTTTGAGACTGTGGTCCCAGCTCTGTTCAGGTCATTGGCCAAGTCCTCCCTCGTAGTTCTGGGCTGATTCCTGACCTTTATCAGAATCATCCTTACCCCAGGAGTCGAGACCCTGCATGGAGCCCCAGACCGAGGAAGTTTGACAGTCATCTTGTGTTTCTTCCATTTTCTAATAATTGTGCCAACAATTGTTGCCTTCTCACCAAGCTGCTTGCCTATTGTCCTGTAGCCCATCCCACCCTTGTGCAGGTCTATAATTTTGCCCCTGGAGTCCTTAGACAGCTCTTTGGTCTTAGCCATGGTGAAGAGGTTGGAATGTCATTTATTGAGTGTGTAGACAGGTATCTTTCATACAGTAATGAGTAGAGTTGAGCGAAACGGGTCGAAAAAATTCAAAAGTCGCCGACTTTTGGCAAAGTCGGGTTTCATGAAACGAAACCCGACCCTAGGATGAGGTCGGCCACGAGGTCGGCGACTTACGCGCCAAAGTCGCGTTTCAAAAGTTTGTTTTGCGCTCTTTTTCAGCCAATCAGGATCCACGGACACTGTGGGCAACGTGATGACCTAGGCACGGGTCACCACCATCTTTCAGAAGGGCATGCAAGTGATTGGCTTGCTTTGGTGGGCGTCACAGGGGGTATAAAAGGGCGTGCACGCCGACCGCCATCTTACTTCTGCCGATCTTAGTATAGGGAGAGGTTGCTGCTGATTCTGTAGGGAGAGCGTTAGGCAGGGAAGAAGACAAAAAAACTGCTTCTGCTGCTAGCGATTTGGCCTGCACAACACACAAGTCACTGTGTGTGCAGTGCAAGGGGAGGCTATATTGTGGTGTATCAGTGGTGTTGGTTGTTGGGCTGCCTTTTAAGGCTTCCTGACACGCTGGCATTGCTGTTTACCCACTGCTCCGCAAACTGCTTTTTTAAAAGCAATCCAATCTCCCTTATCCTCTCGTCACTTTGGTCACAGGCAGCTGTGCCATCGAGCGTGTCACATAGCGCTCAGATATCAGTGGGCCTCACACCATCCACAAGTGTCCAGTGTCCAAAAGTGTACGCAGAGATTCAAAATCTCCATTATCCTCTCGTCACTTTGGTCACAGGCAGCTGTGCCATCGAGCGTGTCACATAGCGCTCAGATATCAGTGGGCCTCACACCATCCACAAGTGTCCAGTGTCCAAAAGTGTACGCAGAGATTCAAAATCTCCATTATCCTCTCGTCACTTTGGTCACAGGCAGCTGTGCCATCGAGCGTGTCACATAGCGCTCAGATATCAGTGGGCCTCACACCATCCACAAGTGTCCAGTGTCCAAAAGTGTACGCAGAGATTCAAAATCTCCATTATCCTCTCGTCACTTTGGTCACAGGCAGCTGTGCCATCGAGCGTGTCACATAGCGCTCAGATATCAGTGGGCCTCACACCATCCACAAGTGTCCAGTGTCCAAAAGTGTACGCAGAGATTCAAAATCTCCATTATCCTCTCGTCACTTTGGTCACAGGCAGCTGTGCCATCGAGCGTGTCACATAGCGCTCAGATATCAGTGGGCCTCACACCATCCACAAGTGTCCAGTGTCCAAAAGTGTACGCAGAGATTCAAAATCTCCATTATCCTCTCGTCACTTTGGTCACAGGCAGCTGTGCCATCGAGCGTGTCACATAGCGCTCAGATATCAGTGGGCCTCACACAATCCACAAGTGTCCAGTGTCCAAAAGTGTACGCAGAGATTCAAAATCTCCATTATCCTCTCGTCACTTTGGTCACAGGCAGCTGTGCCATCGAGCGTGTCACATAGCGCTCAGATATCAGTGGGCCTCACACAATCCACAAGTGTCCAGTGTCCAAAAGTGTACGCAGAGATTCAAAATCTCCATTATCCTCTCGTCACTTTGGTCACAGGCAGCTGTGCCATCGAGCGTGTCACATAGCGCTCAGATATCAGTGGGCCTCACACAATCCACAAGTGTCCAGTGTCCAAAAGTGTACGCAGAGATTCAAAATCTCCATTATCCTCTCGTCACTTTGGTCACAGGCAGCTGTGCCATCGAGCGTGTCACATAGCGCTCAGATATCAGTGGGCCTCACACAATCCACAAGTGTCCAGTGTCCAAAAGTGTACGCAGAGATTCAAAATCTCCATTATCCTCTCGTCACTTTGGTCACAGGCAGCTGTGCCATCGAGCGTGTCACATAGCGCTCAGATATCAGTGGGCCTCACACAATCCACAAGTGTCCAGTGTCCAAAAGTGTACGCAGAGATTCAAAATCTCCATTATCCTCTCGTCACTTTGGTCACAGGCAGCTGTGCCATCGAGCGTGTCACATAGCGCTCAGATATCAGTGGGCCTCACACAATCCACAAGTGTCCAGTGTCCAAAAGTGTACGCAGAGATTCAAAATCTCCATTATCCTCTCGTCACTTTGGTCACAGGCAGCTGTGCCATCGAGCGTGTCACATAGCGCTCAGATATCAGTGGGCCTCACACCATCCACAAGTGTCCAGTGTCCAAAAGTGTACGCAGAGATTCAAAATCTCCATTATCCTCTCGTCACTTTGGTCACAGGCAGCTGTGCCATCGAGCGTGTCACATAGCGCTCAGATATCAGTGGGCCTCACACAATCCACAAGTGTCCAGTGTCCAAAAGTGTACGCAGAGATTCAAAATCTCCATTATCCTCTCGTCACTTTGGTCACAGGCAGCTGTGCCATCGAGCGTGTCACATAGCGCTCAGATATCAGTGGGCCTCACACCATCCACAAGTGTCCAGTGTCCAAAAGTGTACGCAGAGATTCAAAATCTCCATTATCCTCTCGTCACTTTGGTCACAGGCAGCTGTGCCATCGAGCGTGTCACATAGCGCTCAGATATCAGTGGGCCTCACACAATCCACAAGTGTCCACTGTCCACAAGTGTGTGCAGAAATTCTAAAACTCCCCTGTCCTATAGACACCTTGTACCTTGTTTTACATTACTATATAGTTTGTTGGATTTTGTCTACATTTCTACCAAAAATGAGGAAGGCTGGTGGAAGAGGCCGTGGAATTGGGCGGGGGTTGGCAGCTGGTAATGATGGTGTTGGTGGTGGATCTGATGGTAGTGGCAAGAGCAAAATAGGACCGAATGCAGGAGGTGCTGACCCTGCGTCATCGTCTGGCTACATAAGGCCTCGAACGCTTAGTTTTCTAGGAGTTGGCAAACCGCTTTTAAAGGCAGAGCATCAGGAAAAAGTTTTGTCTTACATTGCTGACTCAGCCTCCAGCTCTATCGCCTCCTCTTCTTCAGTTGTAAAAAGTAAAAGCACTGAGTCGTCATTGGAGGCTCATGTTCATGAACCACACCTTTCCTTGTGTCCTTCACCCCAACCAAGATTGAAGGATGACGCAGGCCATACTACTGATTACTCCATGGAGCTGTTTTCACATACCATGCCTGGATTATCAAGTGAAATGGTGAATTACCCAGGCCAAGATGAATCTGACATGGAGTGCACTGATGCACAGCCGCTGATGGATGATTCTGCTGGTACATTCACTCAGAGCACTACATTGTCCTCGCAGTGTACAGAGCCAGATTCTGACCCTGATGAGACTCAGGTGCCCCTTCCCGCACACTATACCACCATACACGGTGACACAGAGGAAGGTGCACATGACATAGAAGAGGAGGTGATGGATGACCCAGTTGTTGACCCAGATTGGCATCCATTGGGGGAAGAGGGTGCTGCTTCCAATAGCTCAGATGAGGAGCATCCACAGCAGACATCGACATCGCAACAGCTGTTATCTGGCAGGCCCGGAGCACTCCAAAGAAAGGTTCCAAACATCAAAAGAGTTGCTGGACAGCTTGTCCAGAGGGTCAAAAGATCACAGCGTGCTAGGCCGCAAAATGTCTGCCAAAGTAGGAAGAGTGCAGTGTGGCACTTTTTTGAACAAAATCCTCATGATCAGGCCAAGGTTATCTGTAAGAAGTGCGCAAAGACCTTTAGCCGAGGGAAAAATCTGAAAAATTTGAATACCAGTTGCATGCTTAGACATTTAACCAGCATGCACTTGCAAGCGTGGACACAACACCAAACCTCAAGTGCCACATGTGCAACTGATCACAACGAAGGTAGTCAGCAACGCTACATTGTTTCCCCCACTGTAAGCCCACCGGTTAGCACAGCAGCAAATGTTGAGGTGTCGTTGCAAGGCCACAGCAGTCAGGGAATCCCACTGTTATATCAACGAAAGACTGATTCTAGGCCATCAGAAAGAACACCAACTCCATCACCATCATCAACCCTCTCTCAGTCCGCCCTGTCCACCGCTACTTCCACCATATGCAGCTCTCAAGTCCAGCTCACCCTCCCAGACACTATGAGTAGGTCAAGAAAGTACTCAGTCTCTCATCCGCGTACACTGGGTTTGAACGCCCACATTGCCAAACTAATCTCGTTTGAGATGATGCCCTTTCGGTTGGTGGAAAGCACAGCTTTCCGCGAACTCATGGCCTATGCAGTACCACGCTATGACCTACCCAGTCGCCACTTCTTCTCTCGCAAAGCCATCCCAGCCCTCCACCATCATGTGAAAGACCGCATTGTCCATGCACTCAAGCAGTCAGTGAGCGGAAAGGTGCACCTCACAACTGATGCATGGTCCAGTTGGCATGGCCAGGGCCGTTACGTGTCCATCACTGCGCACTGGGTTAATGTGGTGGATGCAGGGTCCACAGGGGACATCGGTGGTGGGACAGTGCTGCCTAGCCCACGGTATAGGAAACAGTTGGCTGTAGGCGTTCGACCCTCCTCCTCCTCCTCCAGAAGCGAAAGCTCGTCCACAGAGCGCAGTCGTACGAGCACTCCATCTGCAGCTGCCACTGTTGCACACGATGTGTCCCCCTATCGAGCAGCTAGTGGAAAGCATCAGCAGGCTGTGTTGCAGATGATGTGTTTGGGCGACAGACACACCGCCGAGGTGCTGGCCGAGTACTTGAAGCGACAAACTGAGTCATGGCTGGGCAGTGTACATCTTGAGGCAGGCAAGGTAGTTAGTGATAACGGCCGTAATTTCGTGGCAGCCATAGCCCTTTCAAAACTCAGCCACATACCTTGCTTGGCTCACACCTTGAACCTGGTGGTGCAGTGCTTCCTCAAAAATTATCCGGAGTTAACAGCCCTGCTCCAGAAGGTGCGAAGACTGTGCGCGCACATCCGCCGGTCGCCTGTACACTCCGTTCGTATGCAGAAGCTGCAGCGATTGCTCCACCTTCCCAACCACCGCCTCATTATCGACATTGCAACAAGGTGGAACTCCACCCTGCACATGGTGGAGCGGCTGTGCGAGCAGAGGCAGGCCATAATGCATTTGTGGGAGGATACACGGCCAGGCACTTTGAGAGCAGACATGGAGTTGACAGGCGTGCAGTGGTCGAAGCTGAAAGACCTTTGTAAAGTCCTTCAGTGTTTTGAGGAATGCACACGGCTGGTAAGCGCAGACGACGCCATCCTAAGCATGAGCATCCCACTTATGCGTCTGCTCATGCAAACTTTGACGCACCTTAAGGAGCAGGCGTCTGCAGCCAATGTTGATGAGGAGGAAGAGGAGGAGGGAATCCTTGATGACATTCAGCCATTGTCTGCTCAGGGACCTCTCCTGGACGAGGTGGAGGAAGAAGAGGATGAGGAGGAGGAGGATGATGGGGATGATTACTTAGGGGAGGAGGATGCATCTCGTGGGGCAAGTGAAAATGTTGGCGTGGCAAGGTCTGGTACAGGGTTTGTGCGTGACTGGAGGGATGTGGATTTGCCAGAAAGTGCTCCTCCAACCAGCACTCGCAGTGCATCATTGACACCGGGAACATTGGCCCACATGTCAGATTATGCCTTGCGGATCCTAAAAAGGGACCCCCGCATTGCCAAAATGATGAACGATGACGACTACTGGTTGGCCAGCATCCTGGATCCACGCTATAAAGGCAAATTACAAAACACCATGCCACAGGAGAACCTTGACCTAATATTGGCTAATAAACAAGCAACTCTGGTAAATCGGTTGCTTGAGGCATTCCCAGCACACAGCAGCGGTGATGGTTCTCACAAGAGCCGTACGGGCCGGGGGCAGCTTGGCAGAGGTGTTCGTGGTGCACACAGCAGAAGTGGCGTTGGAGACAGGGGTTTCATGACAATGTTGTGGACTGATTTTTCAAATACCGCTCACACAACTGGTAATACTGCATCGATGGAAAGTGACAGGAGACAGCAGTTGTCAACTATGGTTACAAACTACTTTTCCTCCCATATCGATGTTCTCCCACACAGGTCATTCCCCTTTGACTATTGGGCCGCTAAACTGGACACCTGGCCTGAATTGGCCCAATATGCCTTACAGGAGCTCGCTTGCCCAGCTGCAAGTGTGCTATCGGAAAGAGTCTTCAGTGCAGCTGGATCAATCCTGACAGAAAAAAGGACCCGTCTGTCAACCCAAAATGTGGATGATCTAACCTTCATTAAAATGAACCACGCATGGGTTTCCAAGGATTTTGTCCCACCTTCCCCTGATGACACATAGGGTGACAGAAAAATGGCTTGCTTTGGTCCACCTCTTCCTGGTACTTCACCTATTTCGCCTTTTGCATCAGCTGAATGTCCAACATCAACATATGCCACTTTCTAAAACTCCATAACTGTGCTGCCTCCCCCCCCGTGGCCGGGGTCACCACCTACCGCATGACACCGTGCGAGTGCCGTTGCCCTGGACAGGTGGGTAGGCCGACTCTTGGGAGCGGGCACTGGCACAGGGTCCCTCATAGTGCAATCAAGTGTCTCTGACGGTGGTGGTGCACACCCGCCGTCAGACACACCGCTGTACTATGAGGGGCCCAGTGCCAGTACCGACGCCCACGAGTGGGCCCCCCTTGCTTGGCCAGTGCCCCAGCATTTGCAATCTTTACCTCTACCTGCTCCTCCGCTGTGTAATCTGGGCCGTCAAATCCATACTGTGCCTGACACCGTCTGAGCCTGCCTCCTGAGACATATATTTTGAATGTGTACGCTATCCATACATGTTATCCAGGGATACGGTACCCTTTCTAACCTTTGTGCAATGACGTGCAATCCATACTGGGCCTAACACCGTCTGAGCCTGCCTCATGCTGTATAGACATATATTTTGAATGTGTACGCTATCCATACATGTTATCCGGGGATACGGTACCCCTTCTAACCTTTGTGCAATGACGTGCAATCCATACTGGGCCTAACACCGTCTGAGCCTGCCTCATGCTGTATAGACATATATTTTGAATGTGTACGCTATCCATACATGTTATCCGGGGATACGGTACCCTTTCTAACCTTTGTGCAATGACGTGCAATCCATACTGGGCCTAACACCGTCTGAGCCTGCCTCATGCTGTATAGACATATATTTTGAATGTGTACGCTATCCATACATGTTATCCGGGGATACGGTACCCCTTCTAACCTTTGTGCAATGACGTGCAATCCATACTGGGCCTAACACCGTCTGAGCCTGCCTCATGCTGTATAGACATATATTTTGAATGTGTACGCTATCCATACATGTTATCCGGGGATACGGTACCCTTTCTAACCTTTGTGCAATGACGTGCAATCCATACTGGGCCTAACACGTCTGAGCCTGCCTCATGCTGTATAGACATATATTTTGAATGTGTACGCTATCCATACATGTTATCCGGGGATACGGTACCCCTTCTAACCTTTGTGCAATGACGTGCAATCCATACTGGGCCTAACACCGTCTGAGCCTGCCTCATGCTGTATAGACATATATTTTGAATGTGTACGCTATCCATACATGTTATCCGGGGATACGGTACCCTTTCTAACCTTTGTGCAATGACGTGCAATCCATACTGGGCCTAACACCGTCTGAGCCTGCCTCATGCTGTATAGACATATATTTTGAATGTGTACGCTATCCATACATGTTATCCGGGGATACGGTACCCCTTCTAACCTTTGTGCAATGACGTGCAATCCATACTGGGCCTAACACCGTCTGAGCCTGCCTCATGCTGTATAGACATATATTTTGAATGTGTACGCTATCCATACATGTTATCCGGGGATACGGTACCCCTTCTAACCTTTGTGCAATGACGTGCAATCCATACTGGGCCTAACACCGTCTGAGCCTGCCTCATGCTGTATAGACAAATATTTTGAATGTGTACGCTATCCATACATGTTATCCGGGGATACGGTACCCTTTCTAACCTTTGTGCAATGACGTGCAATCCATACTGGGCCTAACACCGTCTGAGCCTGCCTCATGCTGTATAGACATATATTTTGAATGTGTACGCTATCCATACATGTTATCCGGGGATACGGTACCCCTTCTAACCTTTGTGCAATGACGTGCAATCCATACTGGGCCTAACACCGTCTGAGCCTGCCTCATGCTGTATAGACATATATTTTGAATGTGTACGCTATCCATACATGTTATCCGGGGATACGGTACCCTTTCTAACCTTTGTGCAATGACGTGCAATCCATACTGGGCCTAACACGTCTGAGCCTGCCTCATGCTGTATAGACATATATTTTGAATGTGTACGCTATCCATACATGTTATCCGGGGATACGGTACCCCTTCTAACCTTTGTGCAATGACGTGCAATCCATACTGGGCCTAACACTGTCTGAGCCTGCCTCATGCTGTATAGACATATATTTTGAATGTGTACGCTATCCATACATGTTATCCGGGGATACGGTACCCTTTCTAACCTTTGTGCAATGACGTGCAATCCATACTGGGCCTAACACCGTCTGAGCCTGCCTCATGCTGTATAGACATATATTTTGAATGTGTACGCTATCCATACATGTTATCCGGGGATACGGTACCCCTTCTAACCTTTATGCAATGACGTGCAATCCATACTGGGCCTAACACCGTCTGAGCCTGCCTCATGCTGTATAGACATATATTTTGAATGTGTACGCTATCCATACATGTTATCCGGGGATACGGTACCCCTTCTAACCTTTGTGCAATGACGTGCAATCCATACTGGGCCTAACACCGTCTGAGCCTGCCTCATGCTGTAAAGACATATATTTTGAATGTGTACGCTATCCATACATGTTATCCGGGGATACGGTACCCTTTCTAACCTTTGTGCAATGACGTGCAATCCATACTGGGCCTAACACCGTCTGAGCCTGCCTCATGCTGTATAGACATATATTTTGAATGTGTACGCTATCCATACAGGTTACCCGGGGATACGGTACCCCTTCTAACCTTTGTGCAATGACGTGCAATCCATACTGGGCCTAACACCGTCTGAGCCTGCCTCATGCTGTATAGACATATATTTTGAATGTGTACGCTATCCATACATGTTATCCGGGGATACGGTACCCTTTCTAACCTTTGTGCAATGACGTGCAATCCATACTGGGCCTAACACCGTCTGAGCCTGCCTCATGCTGTATAGACATATATTTTGAATGTGTACGCTATCCATACATGTTATCCGGGGATACGGTACCCTTTCTAACCTTTGTGCAATGACGTGCAATCCATACTGGGCCTAACACCGTCTGAGCCTGCCTCATGCTGTATAGACATATATTTTGAATGTGTACGCTATCCATACATGTTACCGGGGATACGGTACCCTTTCTAACCTTTGTGCAATGACGTGCAATCCATACTGGGCCTAACACCGTCTGAGCCTGCCTCATGCTGTATAGACATATATTTTGAATGTGTACGCTATCCATACATGTTATCCGGGGATACAGTACCCCTTCTAACCTTTGTGCAATGACGTGCAATCCATACTGGGCCTAACACCGTCTGAGCCTGCCTCATGCTGTATAGACATATATTTTGAATGTGTACGCTATCCATACATGTTATCCGGGGATACGGTACCCTTTCTAACCTTTGTGCAATGACGTGCAATCCATACTGGGCCTAACACCGTCTGAGCCTGCCTCATGCTGTATAGACATATATTTTGAATGTGTACGCTATCCATACATGTTATCCGGGGATACGGTACCCCTTCTAACCTTTGTGCAATGACGTGCAATCCATACTGGGCCTAACACCGTCTGAGCCTGCCTCATGCTGTATAGACATATATTTTGAATGTGTACGCTATCCATACATGTTATCCGGGGATACGGTACCCTTTCTAACCTTTGTGCAATGACGTGCAATCCATACTGGGCCTAACACCGTCTGAGCCTGCCTCATGCTGTATAGACATATATTTTGAATGTGTACGCTATCCATACATGTTATCCGGGGATACGGTACCCTTTCTAACCTTTGTGCAATGACGTGCAATCCATACTGGGCCTAACACCGTCTGAGCCTGCCTCATGCTGTATAGACATATATTTTGAATGTGTACGCTATCCATACATGTTATCCGGGGATACGGTACCCTTTCTAACCTTTGTGCAATGACGTGCAATCCATACTGGGCCTAACACCGTCTGAGCCTGCCTCATGCTGTATAGACATATATTTTGAATGTGTACGCTATCCATACATGTTATCCGGGGATACGGTACCCTTTCTAACCTTTGTGCAATGACGTGCAATCCATACTGGGCCTAACACCGTCTGAGCCTGCCTCATGCTGTATAGACATATATTTTGAATGTGTACGCTATCCATACATGTTATCCGGGGATACGGTACCCTTTCTAACCTTTGTGCAATGACGTGCAATCCATACTGGGCCTAACACCGTCTGAGCCTGCCTCATGCTGTATAGACATATATTTTGAATGTGTACGCTATCCATACATGTTATCCGGGGATACGGTACCCTTTCTAACCTTTGTGCAATGACGTGCAATCCATACTGGGCCTAACACCGTCTGAGCCTGCCTCATGCTGTATAGACATATATTTTGAATGTGTACGCTATCCATACATGTTATCCGGGGATACGGTACCCCTTCTAACCTTTGTGCAATGACGTGCAATCCATACTGGGCCTAACACCGTCTGAGCCTGCCTCATGCTGTATAGACATATATTTTGAATGTGTACGCTATCCATACATGTTATCCGGGGATACGGTACCCCTTCTAACCTTTGTGCAATGACGTGCAATCCATACTGGGCCTAACACCGTCTGAGCCTGCCTCATGCTGTATAGACATATATTTTGAATGTGTACGCTATCCATACATGTTATCCGGGGATACGGTACCCTTTCTAACCTTTGTGCAATGACGTGCAATCCATACTGGGCCTAACACCGTCTGAGCCTGCCTCATGCTGTATAGACATATATTTTGAATGTGTACGCTATCCATACATGTTAACCGGGGATACGGTACCCCTTCTAACCTTTGTGCAATGACGTGCAATCCATACTGGGCCTAACACCGTCTGAGCCTGCCTCATGCTGTATAGACATATATTTTGAATGTGTACGCTATCCATACATGTTATCCGGGGATACGGTACCCTTTCTAACCTTTGTGCAATGACGTGCAATCCATACTGGGCCTAACACCGTCTGAGCCTGCCTCATGCTGTATAGACATATATTTTGAATGTGTACGCTATCCATACATGTTATCCGGGGATACGGTACCCTTTCTAACCTTTGTGCAATGACGTGCATTCCATACTGGGCCTAACACCGTCTGAGCCTGCCTCATGCTGTATAGACATATATTTTGAATGTGTACGCTATCCATACATGTTATCCGGGGATACGGTACCCTTTCTAACCTTTGTGCAATGACGTGCAATCCATACTGGGCCTAACACCGTCTGAGCCTGCCTCATGCTGTATAGACATATATTTTGAATGTGTACGCTATCCATACATGTTATCCGGGGATACGGTACCCTTTCTAACCTTTGTGCAATGACGTGCAATCCATACTGGGCCTAACACCGTCTGAGCCTGCCTCATGCTGTATAGACATATATTTTGAATGTGTACGCTATCCATACATGTTATCCAGGGATACGGTACCCTTTCTAACCTTTGTGCAATCACGTGCAATCCATACTGGGCGTGAGAACGGCTGGCGAGCTGTTAAGCAAGTTACAGCACCTGTCCAGACAAGTACAGGGATTCCCTAGCGAGGAGACTTATTTGATTGTTTTCAATGTTGGGACAGCAATTTTTGGGGAGCACTATACTCTGGAGAATGATAGATGGGGCCCACCATACACTGAAACATTCCAAAGTTGGACATCAGACACTGGAGCAGCATTTACAGGGCCCATTATACACTAGAGCATTAGAAATGGGGCCCATTATGTTTGGAGCATTATTTGGGCCCATAAGACAGTGGAGCTTCATCCATGGGGACCAACATATACTGTAGCATTATGTGGAGCTCATCATATACTGTTTCAAACATTATATGGGACCAATGATTTTGTATGGAGAAATAGATGGGCCTCGTCATGAGATGTAAAAAGTGAGGTATTTTTCATTGTACTATACCGCTATTTCTCTGCCGTATCGGAGCATGATGAGTTGTGGTATGTGTTAAAGGGGCGCTCTTTCGCCCAGGGCACATGAAAACCTGCAGCCAGCCCTCCCCCCCCACAAATTTAGCCAAATAACCCCCATTTTTCAGTGCGTAACTTGTATTATGAAGTTAATTAAGGTTGACAAGCTTAAGTAAGAAGAATTGATGCTTTTGGCATTCAAATGGGCACTGTAGGTGTGTTTCCTGTCCTCCTCTCACTGCCGACTTTTATTCCCCATTGACTTACATTGGGTTTCGTGTTTCGGGACGACCCCGACTTTTCCCTATAATCGGACGATCTTGCTCGACCCGACTTTTGGAAAAGTCGGGTTTCACGAAACGAAACGCGACCCTAAAAAACCAAAAGTCGCTCAACTCTAGTAATGAGTTCAAGCAGGTGCAATTAATTCAGGTAATGAGTAGGAGGGTTTCTTAATGAAAAACAGGTCTGAGAGCCAGAATTCTTGCTGTTTGGTAGGTGATTAAATACTAATTGCATGCAATAAAATGTACAATAATTTAGTTATTTAAAAATCATACAATGTGATTTTCTGGATTTTTTTAAATTATGTCTCTTACAGCTGAAGTGTTATGAATGAGTCACCGGAGGAGAAAACAAAAATACAAGCTAAGTCCAGAAAACCGGAGAGGTTGGTAGCTATCGGATTGCAGACCCCTGATCCTATACTCCACAACTAACAGTAGCCGTGGGGGTTCCTACGGTGCCCTAGACCCCTCGTCACAGCCGGAGAACTACATAAACCTAAAGGAGGAAAGGGGAAATCTAAACTGCCCCAGAGCAGACCCCAAAGCAATAGACAGCCCCCAACATGTATTGTCGGTGATAACAGATGAAAACACAAACACAGACAGAAAGACAGGCTGAGCAAACGATGGGGCCCAACTAACTAGATAGGACAGAAAAGATGCTGGCTGCAATCCGCAAAAAACCCTACCAAAAATGTCCCAACCGTCTGATAGGGAAAAAGGCCCTGAAGTCACTAGACTTCAAAATCACTATATCAGCACTCAGGTATATTCTGAAAACAGAGCTAAGAGATCAACTGATCAGAGACAAAAATGGAATTCAGCCAGTCCCAACCTGGACTGGCTGAATACAAACACTAAGGAAACCAGACAAAATCTCATGGAATAATAGCAGGGCAAAAACTTAGCTTTTAGTAGACAGGAACTAAACTGGATGCAAGCGCTCAGAGCAGAAAGGATCACCAGCAGCCCTGCAGGGCGTCGGCTGCCTTATATCCACTCAGAAATTCCAGATGTCCAATAACACTCCGCCTGTTCAGATGACAGGTTCTTCCCATCCCAATCAATTTCAATACCTCTCTTCACCAGCAGAAGGAGTTCATCAGACATCAAAGGTGAAGGGGAGAATGAACTCACAACAGTACCTCCCCCTTGAGGAGGGGTCACCGAACCCTCATCCACGCCACCAGGGCGATCAGGATGGGCCCGATGAAAAGCACGAACCAATCTTTTGGCATGAATATCGGATGCAGGGACCCAATTATCCTCCTGGCCATAACCCTTCCATTTAACCAAATACTGGAGTCTCCGTCTAGCCAGACGAGAATCCAGTATCTTCTCAACCTCATATTCCACATTACCTTCAACCAATACAGGGTCAGGAGGTGCCACCACAGGAATTACTGGCTCAACAAACCTCTTTAACAGAGACTTATGAAACACGCTATGGATCTTGAATGTAACAGGAAGAGCCAATCGAAAAAAGACCGGATTAAGAATCTCCAAAATCTTGTAAGGTCCAATAAATCTAGGTTTAAACTTTGGAGAAGCCACCTACATCGAGATATTCTTTGATGACAACCAAACCATATCACCCACCTTAAACCGGGGACCAATGGTCCTATGCCGGTTGGAAAACCACTGGGCCTTTTCCTGGGAGAGAGACAACTTATCCACCACTTGGTCCCAGATCTGGTGTATTCTCTCCACCACAGTGTCAACACCTGGGCAGGCAGAAGACTCCCCCTGCCCTGAAGAGAATCGAGGATGGAACCCAAAGTTACAAAAAAAAGGTGACATCAAAGTGGCAGAACTAGCTCTATTATTTAAAGCAAATTCGGCCAAGGGCAAAAATGAAACCCAATCATCCTGATCATGAGAAATAAAACATCTCAAATACGCCTCCAAAGTCTGGTTTGTTCTCTCCGTCTGCCCATTGGTCTGAGGGTGAAACGCAGAGGAGAAGGACAACTGAATTCCCAGCTTGGAACAGAAAGTCCTCCAAAATCTAGAAACAAACTGAACTCCTCTGTCAGATACAATGTTCTCAGGAATCCCGTGCAAGCGAACCACCTGTTGCAAAAACAAGGGCACCAACTCTGAGGAAGGTGGCAACTTAGGGAGTGGTACAAGATGGACCATCTTAGAGAATCTATCACAAATCACCCAAATAATAGTCATTCTCTGAGAGACAGGCATATCAGAGATAAAATCCATTGAAATATGGGTCCATGGCCTCCGTGGCACCGGCAAAGGCATCAGCAACCCACTAGAGCGAGAACAAGGTTTAGACCGGGAGCAAGTCCCACAGGACTGCACAAAATTCCTGACATCACGAGACAAGGCGGGCCACCAAAAAGACCGACTCACCAAATCTCTAGTACCAAAAATACCTGGATGACAAGCCAATGCGGAGCAATGAACCTCAGACATCACTCTCTTCCTCCACTGGTCAGGAACATACAATTTTCCAATGGGACAACGCTCAGGTTTGTCCTCCTGAAACTCTTCCAGAACATGTCTCAAATCAGGCGAGAGGGCAGAAAGAACTACCCCCTCACCTAAGATGGTAGCAGGCTTGGTCACAATAGGAGAATCAGCAAAGAAACTCCTAGAGAGGGCGTCTGCCTTGACATTCTTAGTGCCCGGAAGAAAAGAGACCACAAAATCAAAACGTGTGAAAAACAAGGCCCACCTAGCCTGTCTAGGATTCAAGCGTTTGGCCGACTCCAGGTAAATCAAATCTTGTGGTCAGTAAGGACCACGACTTGATGTTTAGCTCCCACCAACCAATGTCTCCACTCCTCAAATGCCCATTTCATGGCTAACAGTTCCCGATTCCCCACATCATAGTTACGTTCGGATGGGGAGAACTTTCGGGAAAAGAAAGCACAGGGATTCATTTTAGATGTTACAGGATCTTTTTGGGACAAAACAGCTCCTGCACCAATCTCAGAAGCGTCCACCTCTACCTGAAACGGGAGTGAGACATCAGGTTGCCGCAAAACCGGAGCAGAAGTGAACCTTCGCTTCAGCTCCTGAAAGGAAGAAACAGCCTCCGGAGACCAATTCAGCACATCCGCCCCCTTCTTAGTCAAATCAGTCAATGGTTTGGCAATACCAGAAAAATTAGCTATAAATTTACGATAAAAATTAGCAAAACCCAAAAACTTCTGGAGGGCCTTCAAAGAAGTGGGCTGAACCCAATCATAAATGGACTGTACCTTGGCCGGGCCCATTTCAATAGTTGACGGAGACAAAATAAATCCCAAAAATGAAATCCTCTGTACACCAAAAAGGCATTTCGATCCCTTGACATACAGGGAATTCTCCCACAAAATCCGGAACACAGTCCGAACATGTTCCACATGAGAGTCCCAATCCTTGGAAAAGATCAAAATATCATCCAGATAGATGATCAAAAATTTATCCACAAAGTCTCGGAAAATATCATTCATGAAGCACTGGAAGACAGAAGGGGCATTAGAGAGCCCAAAAGGCATCACCAGGTACTCAAAATGTTCCTCCGGAGTATTAAATGCCGTCTTCCATTCATCCCCCTGCTTAATGCGAATATTATACGCCCCCCTGAGGTCACGCTTGGTAAACCAGCAAGCACCTTTAACTCTGGAGAATAGATCAGAAATCAGGGGTAACGGATACTGATATTTAACAGTAATTTTGTTGAGGGAACGATAGTCAATACAAGGCCTTAATGAACCATCTTTCTTGGCCACAAAAAAAACCTCAGCACCTAAGGGTGAAGAGGATGGTCTAATATGACCCTTCTCCAATGACTCCTTAATATAGGATCGCATAGCCTCGTGCTCGGGTACAGATAAATTGAAAAGTCGACCCTTGGGAATTTTACTCCCAGGGCTCAGCTCAATTGCACAGTCATAACTCCTATGAGGAGGCAAAGACGCAGACTTATTCTCACTAAATACATCATAAAAATCAGCCAAATAGTCAGGAACATCATGCGACTGGGGAGAGGTGGAGAAAATAGGAGCGTCACTAAGGGCACACCGACAACCCCAACTCACCACAGACACAGATTTCCAATTCAAAACTGGATTATGGATTTGCAACCAGGGAAACCCCAGAATGATGGTATCATGCAAATTATGCAACACCAAAATTCTGCAATTTTCTTGATGGTCTGGGGCGACCCGCATTACCACCTGGGTCCAAAACTGAGGTTTATTCTTCGCCAAAGGAGTAGCATCAATAACCCTCAAAGGGATAGGCATCCGCAGAGGTGTCATAGGAAACCCACGTTTAGCAAAATCCAAGTCCATCAGGTTCAGAGCTGCTCCCGAATCCACAAAAGCCTTAGCGGAAAATGTGGACAGGGAGCAGATCAGAGTAATTGCCAGAAGAAACTTAGGTTGAACACCACCCACAGCAAATGTGTGTGCAAAACGTTTCTCTCGTTTAGGGCAGACAGAAATAATATGAGAGGCATCTCCACAGAAAAAACACAGCTTATTACGCCTTCTGAACTCCTGACGTTGCGCCCTAGACAAAACTCTATCACATTGCATAGGTTCAGACATTTGTTCAACAGGTGGCAACACCTCTCGTGCAGTTTTGCGTTCACGCAAACGCCGATCAACCTGAATGGCTAAAGACATAGAATCGTCAAGACCAGAGGGAACAGGAAATCCCACCATAGTATCTTTTGCGGTTTCTGACAAACCCTTCCGAAAGAGAGCTGCCAAGGCACCATCATTCCAGGTAGTAAGGACCGCCCACTTTCGGAATTTTTGACAGTACAACTCTGCAGAATCCTGACCCTGGCTCAATGCCAACAGGGCCTTTTCAGCCTGATCAATAGCATTAGGTTCATCATACAACAACCCCAAGGCCTGAAAAAATGTGTCCACATTAGTTAGAATAGGATCATTAGGTTTCAAAGAAAACGCCCAATCCTGGGGATCGCCGCGCAGCAAAGAGATGACAATTTTAACCTGCTGCGTGGAGCTCCCCGATGAGTTAGGCTTCAAGGCAAGAAATAATTTACAATTATTCTTAAAATTCAGAAATTTAGACCGATCCCCAAAATCACATCAGGAGTAGGGATCTTTGGTTCAGCAGCATGTGAATGAGCAAGATAGGTGGAAATTCCCCGCACTTCAGCAGTAAGCTGCTCCACACGATCAGACAATTGCTTAATCTCCATTGAGAAAAAATTCCCCCTACGGCCTCAGAGAAATAGAGGAAAAAATATACACAAAAAACAAAAAAAAAATTCTGACCCTTTTTTTTTTTTTACAATTCTCTCCTGCTATTGAGTACGCTAGAATCTGGGGTATGGCTGGTGATTCTGTTATGAATGAGTCACTGGAGGAGAAAACAAAAATACAAGCTAAGTCCAGAAAACCGGAGAGGTTGGTAGCTATCGGATTGCAGACCCCTGATCCTATACACCACAACTAACATTAGCCGTGGGGGGTTCCTACGGTGCCCTAGACCCCTCATCACAGCCGGAGAACTACATAAGCCTAAAGAAGGAAAGGGGAAATCTAAACTGCCCCAGAGCAGACCCCAAAGCAATAGACAGCCCCCAACATGTATTGTTGGTGAAAACAGATGAAAACACAAACACAGACAGAAAGACAGGCTGAGCAAAGGATGGGGCCCAACTAACTAGATAGGACAGGACAGAAAAGATGCTGGCTGCAATCCGCAAAAAACCCTACCAAAAATGTCCCAACCGTCTGATAGGGAAAAAGGCCCTGAAGTCGCTAGACTTCAAAATCACTATATCAGCACTCAGGTATATTCTGAAAACAGAGCAAAGAGATCAACTGATCAGAGACAAAAATGGAATTCAGCCAGTCCCAACCACGATTGGCTGAATACAAACACTAAGGAAACCAGACAAAATCTCATGGAATAATAGCAGGGCAAAAACTTAGCTTTTAGTAGACAGGAACTAAACTGGATTCAAGAGCTCAGAGCAGAAAGGATCACCAGCAGCCCTGCAGGGCGTCGACTGCCTTATATCCACTCAGAAATTCCAGATGTCCAATCACACTCCACCTGTTCAGATGACAGGTTCTTCCCATCCCAATCAATTTCACTACCTCTCTTCACCAGCAGAGGGAGTTCATCAGACATCAAAGGTGAAGGGGAGAATGAACCCACAACACTGAAGTGTACCTCCGATAAAAAATATAGACCCCTTCCATTCTTTGTAGGTGGGAAGACATGCAAAGTTGGCAGTGTATCTGTTAGGATTGGCGGAACGCACCAAATAAGATATTATAATAAGGTGCATTGGCAACCCGGGGTCCACTGTGCGGTGATGGAGAAACCGCAGCTAGCACAATGGTGGAGCAAGGCTGTGAGAAAACACTTAAAGCACACTGTGTCACTCATTGTGCACAGAGCGCAAAGTAACAAGCTCTGTTACACCACAGAGCAATACTATGAAGCAAAGCAAAAAGGACTATGCTCTGTTAGACTGCACAGGCATATACAGTAGAACTGGGGTCCCTATACTCCAAGGAAAACTAAGCTGGTGGTTGAATCTGCTTTGACACACTGTGCTTTAGCACTTGCACCTGAGGAGCTGAGATGCTAAGTTCAAGCGGGAGCTTCCACCCTACACTGCCTGTCTAAAAAAACACTTGCAGTGCTATTAGCGGTACACATGTACACAGGGTGGTAAAGCAGCCGCCAACACACCAAACACACATGATACTAGCGCACAGGCATGCGCTATTGAGAGCTTTTTATACCTTGCTCAAGTCCAGACATACAGGACCTTGCCTTTGGATCAATCTGAAGCTGCCATATCACCAGTGCACCTGATGTCCGAGTACCAATGGGAAGGTACCATATCAAGGACATGCTCATTAGGGTGAAATCTGGACTCCGGCTCCAGAGCGCAACGCTGCACGTGTAAACTAGTAGTCACCATAGGATTAGCTGGTGTGCCAGCAGTAACAACACATGCAGCAAGATCCTGGGCAAGGTGCTGGGTCTGAAGTCTGTGCTGAGCAGTCATCCCAGTGGCCAAGCCCCAATGGGAGACCACATCACCAGACAAGGCCTGAGATCCATCCTGTGCAGTGGGAGAATCCTGGTGCCTAACAGTATCAAATATTTTTTTTTCCCGCTGTAGATATTTTATCTGTTGTAAAGTAATGGGAAGATAAAGCACATTACAATTGCATTCTAGTTGCATTCTAGTGTAAATAAATTAGTTTACATTTATTATATATAATTTATTTTTCATATTTAAAAGTACCTTGTTTTGTAGATTGTTTTGTAAATTGTTCATATTCTATTCTGTAAATTCCACACTAATAAAAAGGCTAAGTTTCACTAGAACATGAAATAACAGGTTTTTTTTAAAGTATTTAACTTTGCGTGAACCTGTAATATATGTTTGTACAAATAGTGTCAGGACAGGATTTTTATGGCCTGCTGAATTATTTCTGAACTAGTATTATCAATGCTTGCACAAGAGACCAGAGGTCATAACCTTTCTTCGAAAATGTCTAGGTCATAACCTCAATGTTACAATAACTATCCACTGGCTAAAGGCTGGGAAATCAGCTATTGAGATAATATCCCACAGAAAATATAGCTTTCTGAATGTATTAACAGGTAAATCAGTTTTACATAGAAAAGGTTTTCTTGGAACCAAAGAAAATTCTCGGGCAAAGATGATAACTATGAAAGGCATATTACCAAGTAGGAAAAAATGAAATATGTCTAGAGCAACATACTGTAATTTAGAATGTATCAGGTACTATCTTTAGGCCTGAGTATTTTCCTATTTTTGTTTATACATTTTTAAATGTACATACCTTTGCAGCAACGTCTCAACCACACATTCTGCGTCTCTCACTCCCACACTACCTCCTCATCCCACCCTCTCTCTGCTGGAGTCCCCCAAGGCTCTGTTTTAGGATCCCTACTCTTCTCAATCTATACGCTTGGTCTGGGGCAACTCATAAAGTCCCACAGATTCCAGTACCACCTTTATGCTGATGACACTCAGATCTACCTCTCTGGCTCAGACGTCACCTCTCTTCTCTCCAGAATCCCAGACTCTCTATCAGTCATATCCTCCTTCTTCTCCTCTCGCTTCCTCAAGCTCAATGTGGACATATCTGAACTCATCATCTTTCCTCCATCTCACAGATCTTCCTTACCCGACCTAGCTATATCAATTAATGACATCACGCTTTCCTCAGTACCGGAAGTCCGCTGCCTCGGAGTAACCTTTGATTCTGCCCTGTCCTTCAAATCGCACATCCAAGCTCTTTCTACCTCCTGTTACCTCCAGCTCATAAATATTTCCAGAATCCGTCCTTTCCTCAACCCTTAATTTACTAAAATGCTTGTGCATGCCCTCATCATCTCCTGCCTCGACTACTGCAACATCCTTTTCTGTGGTCTCCCTGCTAACACCCTCGCACCTCTCCAGTCCATCCTTAACCCTGCTGCCCGACTATTTCATCTTTCTCCTCGCTACTCCTCCGCTTCTCCCCTCTGCAAATCTCTTCACTGGTTCCTATTTCCTCAGCGTATCCAGTTCAAATTACTAATACTGACCTACAAGGCCATCTATAACCTGTCTCCTCCATATGTCTCTGAACTAATCTCCAGATACCTTCCCTCAATCTCTGGTCCTCCCAAGACCTCCTTCTCTCCTCCACACTTATTCGCTCCTCACCCAACCGCCTCCAAGACTTCTCCCAAATTGCCCCTATCCTCTGGAATTCTTTGCCCCAATATGTCCGACTATCAACCACATTTGGATCCTTCAGATGGAACCTGAAAACCCACCTCTTCAAGAAAGCCTACAGCCTGCAATGACCTCCTTCTCTCTCACCACTACCGGAGATATCACCTCAAACAACATCGGAACTGCTGCAACCCACCAACCTACTGTCTCCTTCCCCACCATCCTGTAGCATGTAAGCCTGAAAGGGCAGGGTCCTCTCCCCTCTGTATCCGTCTGTCATTGTTAGTTTGTTTACTGTAAGTGATATCCGTAATTTGTATGTAACCCCTTCTCATGTACAGCACCATGGAATCAATGGTGCTATATAAATAAATAATAATAATAAAAAATAATAACTTGGATAGAAAATAAAAGGAAATATTGAAGGCAGGAAAAGAATCCAATAAAACAACATAATACAACATAATTTGAATTAGAATTACAGCAAACAGACAGAATAGATAATTGGAACTAGAGATGAGAGATTCAATTTCATGAAAATCGAATTTGCGTGGAATATTTAGAAATTCGCTAAACCCAGTAACTTCAAACAACTCATGACTCAAATTGGGCAAATAACCTAAAATAGCCACCCCCATATTACACATTACAAAACATTACATCAGCTACAGACAGCTCACATGAACTTTGGTATGATTGAGTTTTTCTGTCCATAATGCCTTGCAGCTATCACATCATACAATAATAATAATAATTTTATTTCTATAGCGCCAACATATTCCACAGCACTTTACATTTTAGAGGGGACTTGTACAGACAATAGACATTGCAGCATAACAATAAACACATAGATCAAAACAGATACCAAGAGGAATGAGGGCCCAAGCTTGCAATCTATGAGGAAAAGGGGAGACACGAAAGGTAGATGGTAGCAATTGCTTTAATTGTTCGGACCAGCCAAAGTGTAAGAATCAGGTGTTCACGTAATGCTGCATGAACCGGTTATCAGCGTAAGAATGTAACAATACAGACACAGAGGGCTATTAAATGCAGAAAGCATGTGAGAACATGATATGAAGAACCAGGTTATGGTAAAAATTTTGAATGGGCAACACAGGGATAGTTAGATTAATGCACTGAGGCGGTAGACCAGTCTGAACAAATGCGTTTTTAAGGCACACTTAAAACTGTGGGTTTTGGGGATTAATCGCAATAACCTGGGTAGTGCATTCCAAAGAAATGGTGCAGCACATGAAAAGTCTTGGAGACGGGAGTGGGAGATTCTGATTATTCTGAGGATGTTAACCTCAGATCATCAGCAGAATGGAGGGCAGGGATAGTGTGGTAGACTGAGATGAGGGAGGAGATGTTGGGTGGTCCTGAGCAATAGAGTGCTTGGTGGGTGAGGGTAACAACTTTGTACTGGATTCTGGAGTGGATGGGTAACCAGTGTAATTTCTGGTACAAGGTAGAGGCATCGGTGTAATGATTGGTGAGGAATATGATCCTGGCTGCAGCATTCAAGACAGATTGGAGAGGGGAGAGTTTGGTAAGAGAGTAGAGAGTTACAATAGTCCAGACGAGAATGATTAAGAGAAACAGTGTAGTAATTGCAGGTAAGCGGGATGCAGTGACGAGGCGGGAGACGGGAGGAACTTTAAGATGTAACTTTTATATATACAGTATATATATATATATATATATATATATGCCTATAGGGGCTATCTCGAGCAACCAAACAAGTTAACAGCAGTTATCCTCGCAGGGATCAACACAAGAATACACTGGTAACAAAAACACGACTAACCCGGCAAAGACCGGTCTCTATAGGGCCGCGGTATGGCCGACTACGGGTCCAGAATGTTAACTACAAAGTGTCACTTATCCTCTCTGACGTCCGGCAGAGCGATGGTCGATGATGCTTCGGCGTATCAGCCGCTGGGCCCAGCCGACGAGGATTTGGCAGAGACTTCGGGTGTTCCTACGCCCCAGCGAAGTGGGGGCACAGCAGGCCCCTGAAGAGTTCCTCTGCGTTGCACCTCCCAGTGGAGGTGGGACAGCGTTGCCCGGGGTCCGGATGGCGTAGGCCGCTGCCGTGAGTCGGAGATGAGCTGCGGGGGCCGCAGGTGGCAGCAGACAGGCCGCAACTGTGGGCTGGAGTCGGGCGTCGGCTGACGTGGGCATGAGAGGTCAGGCCACAGCCGCAGGGTGGAGTCAGGCAGTGGAGGCCGCAGGTGGCAGCGGACAGGCCACACCCGTGGGGCGGAGCCGGGCGGTGTCTCTCCGCTGGACGGCTCGGTGCCGTCTCCCTTCTGTTAGAGGTGAGTCTCCCTTCAGTCTCTCCCATCGCTGCTCTGCTCTCCTTGCTCTGGATCTGGCTCTCGCTCTGACTCTCTGGTGCCCTCTAGCTTCCTTTCTTCTCCTCTCCTGCTGCGTCGACTGACTCCTTCTGGTGTCCTCAGCCCCTTTTATAGTAGCTCCTCCCCCAACTTTTCTAGAAGTCTCTGCGGTCCGTCCCCTGAAAACAGTCTCCCTAGGAACCTTGGTGACGGCCCCCTTGGTTTCGGCCCAGATACACAGCAGGGACTCCTCCTCCTACACTCCCCCATCCTGTATGCTTGCCAGTCCTCAGGCGAGGGCTTGGGAGGCCTGGGTCGGTGTCTTGAAACGAAAGTTTCCTTTGCCATGCGAACTGATCCTGTTCGCAGCATTCGGGGGGTTTGCCAGGTGTTGACCTCTCAGAGCATCTTGGTTCGACTGTGGTGGAGTCTTCTGGGGTGGTGGAAGGTGGCAGGTCAGTCGAGCCTGGTGGGTCGACTGGGTCCGCTGGGATATTATTCCTTGAAGTGTCCGTTTGTACTGCTGGGAGGTCTTCCTCGTAGTCCTCATCCCATACTGCTGGCACAGGTTCTTAGACCTGAGGCGTGGTCTCGGGTCATGTGGAGTTGGTCAAAGTACAGGGCCGTAACATATTACGGTGCATTGTATGGGTAGGGAGTCCCCCGTCTTTCTCAGGTTGTATTTTGTACAATGGCCCATCGGGGCTTAATTAGCGCAACACTCGATATGGATTCTCTTCCCAGCGGAGTTCCAGCTTGTTCTGAGGGTGCTGATCTCGTACGAGTACCCGATCACCGGTCCGGAGGTCGATGGGTTGAGGCAGAGTACCTCCTTGATGTTCCAGGTCCTGGAGTTTTGTGTGGACGATTCAGTGCAGGGTTTGTAGCCGATGCCAGTGGTTCCGGACCCACGAGGAGACCCCTGTCCACGGTTGTTGCTCTTCCGGATTTAATTCCACCTCCGTGATCCCCTTTGACTCGGTGTACCCGGTTGTTATAAACCCACACCAGTTCAGGGATGTACTCAGGCCAGCATGCCTCTTGGGGGCTCCATATGGGATTGTTCTCACGTGGTGGCTGTGAGTCCAGCAGGGGCCAGAGCGAACGGTGTTTCCTCTCCTTCCAGTTCGTCATCTTGACTTTGCCCTGGGGTTGTACGCCGGATCCTGGAGAGGGCGTCGGCATGCACATTCTCCGCTCTCCTTTTATAGATGATTTTGTACTTGAATTTGGCCATCCGGGCCACCCATCATTGCTCCAGAGCCTCTAATTTGGCATTTTCGAGGTGGGCCAGCGAGTTATTGTTAGTTCGTACCACCACCTCGGAGACCGCCAGGTACTCTGGGAACTGCTCCGTCATAGCCCACACTACTGTGAGGAGTTCAAGCTTAAAGGAGCTGTAATTGTCGGGATTACGTTCGGAGTCGTGGAGTGATCAACTGCCGTAAGCGATCACTCTTTTCCAGCCATCTTGGACTTGGGACAATACAACTCCTAGCCCGTGTAGGCTCTTGTTATGAATGAGTCACCAAGGAGGAAAAACCAAAAAGCAAGCTAAGCCCAGAAAACCGGAGAGGTTGGTAACTAGCGGATTGCAGACCCCTTATCCTATCCACAACAACTAGCAGTAGCCGTGGAGCGTGCCTACGGTGGTCCTAGACGCCTCGTCACGCCCGGAGAATGAAATAAGCCTAAAGAAACAAAGGGAAAATCTAAACTGCCCCAGAGCAGACCCCAAAGCAATAGACAGCCCCCAACATGCATTGTCAGTGAAACAAGATGAAAACACAGACACAGATAGAACGATAGGCTGAGCAAACGATGGGGCCCTCGCTAACTAGAAAGGACAAGAAAGAAAAGCTGCTGTCTGCAATCACGCAAAAAACCCTGCCAAAAAAAATGTCCAACACGTCTGATAAAAAAGGCCCTGAAGTCGCTAGACTTCAAATCACTATATCAGCACTCAAGTATATTCTGAAGACAGAGCAAAAGAGATCAACTGATCAGAGACAAAATGGGGATTCAGCCCAGTCCCAGCCAGGGCTGGCTGAACACAAAAACTAAGTAAGGCTAGTTTCACATTTGCGTGTCAGGGCGCACCATGCCGCGCCTCCTCCGGTAGCTCCGCCTACCGGCGCAAGACGCTGCATGCGTCCTGCGTCCCCTATCTTTATCACATGCGTCCTTTTTACGGTGCGCCGACCAGCACCAAACGCAACCTGTTGCATTTTGGTTGCGCACGGCACACCGTCAAAAGGACGCATGCGCCGACAAATGCATACTGCGCACGGCCTGTGTCCCCAGTGATAAAGATAGAGGGCGCAGCTACTGGAGGAGGCACGTCAGGGGGCGGGGCTTAGCGGCGGCTGTGCGCAGGCCGTCGCTGCGCCCTGACATGCAAATGTGAAACTAGTCTTAACCAGACAAAAACTCATATGAACAATAGCAGAGAAAACAGCTTTAGGAAGGCAGGAACCAAACTGAAAACCAGGAGCCACAGTCAGGAAAAATCACTAGCAAGAAACTAGGGAGTCGGCTGCCTTAAATCCAATTAGAATCTCCTGATGTCCAATCGCAGTCCTCTTCCTCAGGTGGCCGGTCTCTGCCATTTAGATCAGCTTCATTACCTCCCTTCACCAACAGAGGGAGTTCAGATAGAGGACTCACTACTCCTCTGTCAGCACAGCCAGCTCCATAACCCTCACCAGAAGCCAGAGGCAAACCCAAAAATGAGCTCACAACAGGCTCTCGTCAGTGTGCAGTATAAACGGCTGTGAGAAATCCGCATACGCTAACACCGGGGGCATCCGAGAGGGTGGCTTTGAGATCTTGGAAGGCTTCTTGCGGTTCACGCCATCTTCCACCCATCTTCCACCCATTCGCTCCGGCAGGGGCCCCTTTCATCAGGTCTTGCAGGGCTCGAGCGCGTCGTGCAAAGTTCTTTACGAAGCGACGGTAATATCCGGCCAGCCCCAGGAAGGCTCGTACATCTTTTACCGTCTCGGGAGTAGGCCACCCTTGGATCGCGGTGACCTTTTCCATGGATGGTCTAACACCTTCGGCGGAGACAGTATGCCCCAGGTATTCGATCTGTGTACGAAACAAGTGGCATTTCTGTGGCTTTACCTTCAACCCGTACTTCTGCAGCTGCCCGAGCACCTGCCCCAACCGCTGCAGGTGGTCATCTTTAAATGTTGCGGCATAGATGATGATGTTGTCCAGGTATATCAATATGGCCTCGAAGTTGAGATCTCCCAGACACTGCTCCATCAGCCATTGGAAGGTCCCAGGGGCATTGGCCAGCCCGAACGGCATACGATTAAATTCGAACAGTCCCATGGGGAGAATGAATGCGGTCTTGGCACGGTCTTCCTCTGACATTGGCACCTGCCAGTACCCGCTAGCCAGATCTAAAGTCAAGAAGTATGTCACCTTCCCCAGTACCTCGCCCTCCTGGCAGTCCTTGAGGACTCGCGCTCCCTGCACCAACTGCTGGAAGACCCGCTCTTGGGGAGTGCGGGAGCCCCACTGGCTCAGAGTCTCTTGCGTGGGCTCATTGAGGAGGAGGTTGCCGAACTCCCGCAGTATGTTCATACCCAGGGTAACCGGATGTTTGTTGTTTGCTTCTCCCTGGGTCAGGACCACTCCCCGGCGGCCGAGTGATTTGCCGCTTAGCAAAATCTGCATCCAGACTACTCCAACAACAGGAACCGGTAGTTGGTTGGCGGCTACCAACTTTATCATGGACCCCCACTGAGGTCTCACTGCTTCGGGAAAATTCTGCTGAAAATAAGTCTCTGGCATGGTTGTTACTTGCGACCCCATATCTACTAGACATCATACGGCACGGCCTTCGACCTCTGCCCATACCACTGGGTGACCAGGTCTTCGTGACTTCCACCACCCCATGTGGTGGGCTCTGGTCCTGAGCGGTGTCCCCCCAGATCCGGGTACTCTGATTTTATTGGCCAGCGGGGCAGGTTCCTCCTGCAACGTGGGCACTCTTTGGTGGAGTGTCCCAATCCTCCACAATCGTAACAGGCGAGTGGTCGTGGGAACCGACTCTGGTGAGGGCCGTGATGGTTCATGCCTTCTCTGTCCAGCCCTAGCCGACTTCTTGTGGCCTCTTTTTTTCACTTCGGCCAATTCGCCTTTAAAACTTTGCATCTCTTGCTTCATGTCTTGTACCAAGAGGGGTTCACCCAGGGGCCGTCACCCCTTGCTCCTGTTCCCGAACACGTGCCTCCTTTCCTATCTCTGAAAAGGTCAGATGCGGGTCCACTCACACAGCTCTCGCAGAGCCTGTTTCGTCAGGGTGTCTCTTAGCCCGGTCTCTAAAAGGTCACGTAATGTTACCTCCACGGTCCCCACGCCGACCCCTTCCTTCCTTTCAATGGCTACAAACAATTTCTGCAAAACATTCATATATTGCGTCACTGTTTCCCCCTCTTTCTGCATGCAACTAAACATCCAGTTTCTCAGTTCTCCCACATCAGTCGGGTCCCCATGGGTCTCCTCTAAGATCTGTAACATCCTGACGAAGGTGTTTCGCTGCCCCGGTGGCCTCAACATTACGGAATCCCAGGCCTCCCCATCCAACGCCATTAGGGCCACTTCTGCCACTAGGTCAAGGGTCAGCGGATGCATCCTAAATAGCCCACGCATTTGCTCTGTCCAGTTCCACAGCATAGTATTGCTGCCGGAGAACCTGGGTAGATTGTTCAGCATAGCCCCCCCAAGGATAGGCTTGGCTAGAGCCAACCGCTGCCCCCCCTGGCCCACACCATCTCCTCTCTGAGACTGCATCCTGCTGACTACGCCAAATGTAGTAATCGCAGGTACACGGGATGCAGTGACGAGGCGAGAGACGGGAGGAACTTTAAGATGTAACTTTTATATATGTATATACATATGCCTACAGGGGCTGTCTCGAGCAACCAAACAAGTTAACAGCAGTTATCCTCGCAGGGATCAACACAAGAATACACTCAGTGGCGGATTATAATGAGGTCAATCTGGGCGGTATCCCAGGGCCCAGTGGTGTTGGGGGGCCCACCAGCCCAAGGAAAATTGCCCCATTATAATCTGCCACCATAGCGCCATGCTCCCCCATGTACCGACCCCTTCCTCCCCCTCCCAGACCCACCGGCCACCGCAGCGCCAGCCCCTCACTGATAAATCCCTGCTCTGTGTGCACAGGACATGTGATGAGGTCACAGGAGGGGAGGAGTCAGGGGTTACATGATCAGGGGCTTCAGTCGGAGGTCCCTGATCATGTGCCACCTGACTCCTCCCCTCCTGTGACCTCATCATAGGTCCTGTGCACACACACAGCCCTCAATGTATTGTATGCGGGACTCTGCTGTGCTGGTTGTCATGGTGCTGGATGAGAGAATTATGTGTGGGGTCAGGAGGGGTTTACAGGGTGGATGTAGCTTTGTGTGTGTGCGAGGTGTACAGAGCAGAGCCGCGCATGTGCAAGGTGTACGGAGCAGAGCCGTGAATGTGTGAGGTGTACGGAGCGGAGCTGCACGTATGCGAGGTGTACGGAGCAGAGCCGCGAATGTGCGAGTTGTACGGAGTGGAGATGCGCTTGTACGGAGCGGAGCTGCACGTGTGAGGTGTACGGAGCGGAGCTGCACGTATGCGAGGTGTACGGAGCAGAGCCGCGAATGTGCGAGTTGTACGGAGTGGAGATGCGCTTGTACGGAGCGGAGCTGCACGTGCGAGGTGTACGGAGCGGAGCTGCGCATGTGTGAGGTGTACAGAGCAGAGTCGTGCGTGTGCGAGGTGTACAAAGCGGAGCCACGCGTGTATGGAGCGGAGCCGCGTGTGTGTACAAGGTGTACGGAGCAAAGCCGCGTGTGTGTACGAGGTGTACGGAGCGAAGCTGCGTGTGTGTACAAGGTGTACGGAGCGAAGCCGCGTGTGTGTACGAGGTGTATGGAGCACAGCCGCGTGTGTAAGAGGTGTACGGAGTGGAGCAATGTGTGTACTGAGTGGAGCCATGTGTGTGCGAGGTGTACGGAGCGAAGCCATGTGTACGAGGCATACAAAGTGGAACCGTGTGTGTATGAGGTGTGCCGAGCCATGCGTGTACAAGGTGTATGATGGGGAGCATTCATACCTCCCAATCGTCCCAGATTTTGAGAGTCTGCCCCACTGCCCCTACCGGGATCTTACTTTTCCCGCGGACACAGGAGTATACGGTGGAGCCTCGAGGAGCACTTGAAAACTCACACGTGACATTCCATCAGAAGTGACGTGCTGGAAGATGACCGGAGGAGATTGTGACAGAACCATGGAGGCACTTCAGGGAATGCTGTTATGAATGAGTCACCGGAGGAGGAAAAAACAAAAATACAAGCTAAGTCCAGAAAACCGGAGAGGTTGGTAGCTAGCGGATTGCAGACCCCTGATCCTATTCACAACAACTAACAGTAGCCGTGGGGTGTTCCTACGGTGGTCCTAGACACCTCGTTCACAGCCGGAGAACTAAATAAACCCAAAGAAAGAAAGGTGAAATCTAAACTGCCCCAGAGCAGACCTCAAAGCAATAGACAGCCCCCAACATGTATTGACGGTGAAAACAGATGAAAACACAAACACAGACAGAAAGACAGGCTGAGCAAAGGATGGGGCCCTCACTAACTAGATAGTACAGGAAAGAAAAGCAACTGTCTGCAATCACACAAAAACCCTGCCAAAAATAATGTCCAACACGTCTGATAGAAAAAGGCCCTGAAGTCACTAGACTTCAAAATCACTATATCAGCACTCAGGTATATTCTGAAAACAGAGCAAAGAGATCAACTGATCAGAGACAAAAAAGGAGTTCAGCCAGTCCCAACCAAGGCTGGCTGAACACAAACACTAAGTAAACCAGACAAAATCTCATGGAACAATAGCAGAGCAAAAACTTAGCTTTAGTAGACAGGACTAAACTGGAGGCAAGAGCTCAGAGCAGAGAGGATCACCAGCAACCCAGCAGGGCGTCGGCGGCCTTATATCCACTCAGAGATTCCGGATGTCCAATCATACTCCACCTGTTCAGATGACAGGTTTTTCCCATCCAAATCAATTTCACTACCTCTTTTCACCAGCAGAGGGAGTTCATCGGACAACAAAGGTGAAGGAGAAAATGAGCTCAGAAGAGAATGCTTCAGATCATCACCATGTCCTCCTCCGACAATGCAGACAGGGGGATAGCCTTGGACTCGGGGATGTCGGCCATGTGAGTGGATCATGATATGTCCTGCACCAGGAGGCTCAGGTGGGCACTACAATGTGAGCTGGGCTGGTATAGTATCTTTATAGAATCTTTCTTTCTTTCCCCTCTTTCCTTGCCTTTCTTTCTTTCTTTCTTTCTTTCTCTTTCTTTCCTTCTTTCTCTCTCTGTTCTTTCTTTCTTTCACTTTCTGTTCTTTCTTTCCACTCTTTCTTTCTCTCTCCCTCTCTGTTCTTTCTTTCCCCTTTCTTTCTTTTTTCTCTCTTTGTTTTTTCTTTCACCTCTTTCTTTCTCTCTTTGTTCCTTCTTTCCCCTCTTTATTTCTCTCTCCCTCTCTGTTCTCTCTCTTTCTTTTTTCTCTCTCTGATCTTTCTTTCCCCTCTTTCTTTCTTTCTTTCTTTCTTTCTCTCTGTTCTTTCTTTCTCTCTCCCTCTCTGTTCTTTCTTTCCGCTCTTTTTTCTCTCTCTGTTCTTTTTTCTGTACCCTCTTTCTTTCTCTCTGTTCTTTCTTCCTTTCTCTCTCTGTTTCTCTCTTTCTTCTTTCTTTCTTTCTTTCTTTCTCTCTGTTCTTTCTTTCTCTCTCCTTTCTTTCTCTCTCTTTTTCATTTTTTCTCTCTCTGTTCTTTCTTTCTTTTCCTCAGTACCAGTCAGTGTTCCCACAGTACCAGCCACAGTGCCCTCAGTACAAGTCAGTGTGATCAACAGTGCTAAATGGGTGTGGTTGGGGCGTGGACATGGGTGTGGGTAGTTGTGAAATGGGTGTGGCCGGGTGGCCGGTAACCAATCATCATAGTGGAAGTCATCTGTTTCCATCAGCTTTGATATATGTGGGCAGTGGGCACCTCTAGTAAGGTGGGCATGAGATGGCGGGTCTTGTCACCTCTGCCTCACACATACGTTACTATGAGGTGTACTTTATTCCTGCCACATTTCTTTCTTGGTCTACTGAGAGAAATGTTTTGACCAGTTGAAAGTTATACAACCTGAGGATTGTGCATGTGTGCGCTGCCTGCATATATATATATATATTTACTTACTCTGACCCCTACATAAACTCTGCCCCTCCGACAGCTATACACTTTTCCTTGATCCTGTTCCAATTCTAGGGTCTTTTTTGGTCCCCCCTTGGTCCTCCACATGCTGAACATCTGGGACCTGACTAACATTGCTCAATGTGTGCTTGTTCATTGCCAGATGCAGTTTCGTGTCCAGTGTGTGAGGAGACGGCAACTTGTCTGTGACGTTAACCCCTCTGCTGACATGTTGGGCACAGCCTGCGACGAGGAGTGTCTCTTCCTGTGTATCCGGCCACAGGCTGCACATCGGAGGCTGCTTCTTCTATCTGGGGAAGTTCGTGAAGCAGAAGCCTCTGTGTGACTCATGTGAAGTAACTTGTCTGACAGGTCATGGGTCCAGGTCAGCAGGTGATTGCAGAATATTAGCTGGTTTCGATGATAGTTACAGGTGAGTCAGGACTAAATGTTGGTTGGAAGCCTTCCAGTATTTGTAAGGCCTCGTGCACACGCTGAGTATTTGGTGAGTTTTTACCTCAGTATTTATAAGGCCTCGTGCACACGCTGAGTATTTGGTGAGTTTTTCCCTCAATATTTATAAGGCCTCATGCACACGCTGAGTCTTTGGTGAGTTTTTCACTCAGTATTTGTAAGGCCTCATGGACACGCTGAGCATTTGGTGTTTTTTACCTCAGTATTTGTGAGGCCTCGTGCACACGTTGCATATTTTCAGAGTTTTTTTAGCTCAGTATTTAACCCCTTCCCGCCCCTTGATCCACCGTATGCATCATGAAAACTAGTGACTTCCTGACCCCGTCACATGACCAGGGGGCCACAGAGTCTGAACAGCCCAGGGCCCTGGCTACCCTTAATCCACCCCTGAATACACTGATAACACAAACACGACTAACCCGGCAAAGACCGGTCACTATAGGGCTGCGGTATGGCCGACTACGGGTCCAGACTGTTAACTACAACGTGTCACTTATCCTCTCTGACATCCGGCAGAGCGATGGTCAATAATGCTTCGGCGTATCAGCCGCTGGGCCCAGCCAACGAGGATTTGGCGGAGACTTCGGGCGTTCCTATGCCCCGACAAAGTGGGGGCACAGCAGGCACCTGAAGAGTTCCTCTGCGTTGCACCTCCCGGCGGAGGTGGGATGGCGTTGCCCGGGCTCCGGACGGCGAGGGCCGCAGCCGCGGGCCGGAGCCGAGCTGCGTGGGCCGCAGGCGGCAGCAGACAGGCCGCAACTGCGGGCTGGAGTGGAGCGGCGGCAGCGGACGGGCCACACCCGCAGGGTGGAGTCGGGCGGTGGTGGCTGTGGGTGGCAGCGGACAGGCCACACCTGTGAGGCGGAGCCGGACGGTGTCTCTCCATTGGATGGCTCGGTGCCGTCTCCCTTCTGTTAGCGGTGAGTCTCCCTTCAGTCTCTCCCGTCGCTGCTCTGCTCTCCTTGCTCTTGTTCTGGCTCTCGCTCTGACTCTCTGGTGCCCTCTAGCTTCCTCTCTTCTCCTGGCGTCCTCAGCCCCTTTTATAGTAGCTCCTCCCCCAACCTTTCTAGAAGTCTCTGCGGTCCGTCCCCCAATTGTGTCCCCCAGAAACAGTCTCCCTAGGAACCTTGGTGACGGCCCCCTTGATTCCGGCCCGGATACACAGCGGGGACTCCTCCTCCTACAACAGTAAGAGTTTTTGTAGAGTCAAAAGTAAGAAAGGGTTGATTTCCGGAAATGTATTTGAGGTGCAGATAACAAGAGCAAGCCAATGATCGGATGTGGGGGGGGTGAATGAAAGCTTGGAATCAAGTATGGCCCCAAGACAGCGGGCATGTTGCTGAGGAGCAATGGTGGAACCACACACGGAAATGGCAATGTCAGGCATAGGTAAGTTAGTAGAGGGAGGAAACACAAGGAGTTCAGTTTTTGACAGGTTCAGTTTCAGATAGAGGGAGAACATGATGCTAGAGACAGCGGTAAGACAATCACTGGTGTTTTCTAATAAGGCAGGCGTGATGTCAGGAGAAGAAGTGTATAATTGGGTGTCATCAGCATAGAGATGGTACTGGAAACCAAATCTACTGATTGTTTGAACAATAGGAGCAGTATACAAAGATAACAGGAGGGGGCCTAGGACTGATCCTTGAGGAACCCCAACAGTAAGGGGAAGATGAGAGAAGGAAGGTGGTTGTAAAAGATACAGTGAAGGAGCAGTCAGGTCAGAGAGATAGGAGGAGAACCAGGAGAGAACGGTGTCCTTGATGCTGATGAAGTGGAGCATAGTGAGGAGGAGCTGATGATCCACAGTGTCAAATGCTGCAGAGAGATCCAAGAGAATTAGCAGAGAGTAGTGATCATTAGACTTAGCTGATAGTAGATCATTAGAGACTTTAGTAAGGGCAGTTTCAGTAGAGTGTAAAGAGCGGAAACCTGATTGTAGAGGGTCGAGAAGAGAGTTATCTGAGAGATATCAGATAAGATGGCAGTGGACCAGACATTCCAGGAGTTTAGAGATGAAGGGAAGATTAGAGAAAGGTCTATAGTTAGCTGCACAGTTTTGGTCAAGGGATGTTTTTTTAAGTAATGGATATATGATGGCATGCTTAAATGAGGAGGGAAAGATACCGGAGGAGAGAGAGAGGTTGAATATTTATGTTAGATACAGTATAGTTCAGCCAAGCCAATCAAGAGTGACTATCATAATAACCAAAGAAAAATAGAACCTAGATGTAGAAGGTCCTAGTAGATTCACTACAATTTCAATTAAATTAGCATAATAATCTAATATATAAAGCTCAAGTGTGTGTATGTATGTATGTATGTATGTCCGGGATTGGCATCCGCACCGACACAGCTACAGCCACAAAATTTGGCACAGTCACACGTCTGGTCCCCGAGAGTGTCCTAGGCTATATTGTGAGGTGAAATTTTAACCCCGCACATTCCAATTCACCAAACAATTTGGCCCTATCTACATAATGGGGAAAAAGTGTGTGTATCAAGCCCCGCCCCTCATTATGATGTCATAATGGTTGCCATGGCGATGCTGATGTCATCATAGGTTGCAAGCCCCGCCGCTCACTATGATGTCATAATGGTTGACTGTGGATGGAGGATGTGTGATGGGTATATGGGCACTGGACTATAGGATGGAGGATATGTATGATGGGTATATGGGCACGGGACTATGGGATGGAGGATGTGTGATGGGTATTTGGGCACTGGACTATGGGATGGAGGATATGTATGACGAGTATATGGGCACGGGACTATGGGATGGCGGATATGTATGATGGGTATATGGGCACGGGACTATGGGATGGAGGATATGTATGATGGGTATATGGACATGGGACTATGAGATGAAGGATGTGTGATGGGTATATGGGCACTCGACTATGGGATGGTGAATATGTATGATGGGTATATGGGCATGGGACTATGGGATGGAGGATGTGTGATGGGTATATGGGCACTGGACTATGGGATGGAGGATATGTATGATGGGTATATGGGCACGCGACTATGGGATGGCGGATATGTATGATGGGTATATGGGCACGGGACTATGGGATGGAGGATGTGTGATGGGTATATGGGCATGGGACTATGAGATGAAGGATGTGTGGGTATATGGGCACTCGACTATGGGATGGCGAATATGTATGATGGGTATATGGGCATGGGACTATGGGATGGAGGATATGTGATGGGTATATGGGCATGGGACTATGGGATGGAGGATGTGTGATGGGTATATGGGCACTCGACTATGGGATGGAGGATATGTATGATGGGTATATGGGCAAGGGCCTATGGGATCGTGGATATGTTTGATGGGTAAATGGGCACGGGACTATGGGATGGAGGATAATTATAATTTGCTATAACTAACCACAGTTAGTTACTATGCTCGGGCAGCACTGGGCTCTTCAGCTAGTCTAATATATAAAGCTCAAGTGTGTGTATGTATGTATGTGTGTATGTCTGGGATTGGCATCCGCAACACCGCAGCTACAGCCACAAAATTTGGCACAGTCACACGTCTGGACCCCAAGAGTGTCCTAGGCTATGTTGTGAGGTGAAATTTTAACCCCGCGCGTTCCAATTAACCAAACAATTTTGCCCCTATCTACATAATGGGAAAAAGTGTGTGTGTATCAAGCCCCGCCCCTCATTATGATGTCATAACGGTTGCCATGGTCGACGCTGATGTCATCATAGGTTGCAAGCCCCGACGCTCATTATGATGTCATAATGGTTGACTATGGGATGGAGGATGTGTGATGGGTATATGGGCACTGGACTATAGGATGGAGGATATGTATGATGGGTATATGGGCACGGGACTATGGGATGGAGGATGTGTGATGGGTATTTGGGCACTGGACTATGGGATGGAGGATATGTATGACGAGTATATGGGCACGGGACTATGGGATGGCGGATATGTATGATGGGTATATGGGCACGGGACTATGGGATGGAGGATGTGTGATGGGGATATGGACATGGGACTATGAGATGAAGGATGTGTGATGGGTATATGGACACTCGACTATGGGATGGCGAATATGTATGATGGGTATATGGGCATGGGACTATGGGATGGAGGATGTGTGATGGGTATATGGGCATGGGACTATGGGATGGAGGATGTGTGATGGGTATATGGGCACTCGACTATGGGATGGAGGATATGTATGATGGGTATATGGGCACGGGCCTATGCGATCGTGGATATGTATGATGGGTATATGGGCAACCGTTATTTGACACACATCATGAGGCCTCGAGCCACATGTTGGAAACTCCTGGTCTATATAATTTCTAAAAGCAATCATCAACAGTGTAAAAGTTTTACAAAAATTTTATAGTTATTAACTTTAGCATTAACTTTAACTTTAGCTTGCTGCACTGCAAGAATTATATAACCCCCTGACGTAGCAAGACTATCGCATTCAAAAGGCATGTTGGGGCTCTTTTGTATCTCTGGTGACCCGGTTTGGTGCATTCCGCTATGTGCAAAGGTGTCTCTTAAAGCTGTCTATAGCTGAATAGGGACATGCTAGGGAATTTATTTTTTATGACCACGGTGTCTGTTGTTTTGCGATTGTGCACTACTAATGTCCTGTTCACTGGGTCCAAACATATTTTGTTACCTGGCCAGTGTGTTTTATATTTCATAATATACTATGATCACAGTGGTGTTATTTGGATTCCCTTTAATATACGGTACCTATTTTACTTAATTTTCATAAGTTGCTAGGTTGCCAGTGTTCTTGTTTGTATGCTATGTATTCTTTATATTTATCTTTGGTATGTAAAATATTGTTTACATGTGTGCCCCAAAATACTTTTCTTTTTTGTCAAATATCTCATTCACTTTGCGGATACTGTAAAATGCTTAGGTTTTTTTTCTGCTGCAAAAATGGAATGTGTGAACAAACCCTTAGAAGGGATTGTATGCTTAAATTACAGTTTTATACATAATTGCATAGATGTGGTTGTGTCAGCATGATGGTATTTTGACAATATGCCGGGTGTCAAATTTATCAAAGCTACTGTATATATGTGTATGGGAATATGTTTGAGATACTTTAATACAAGTTGTATTTATACATGGCAGAAATATGAATGTTGTCCTGGGCTGATAGAAGGCATATACCCAGAAACCCTTATCAGCGTAAGAGTTAAATATTGCATTCTAAAAGGTTAAAGACCAAAGAGGGTTGTGTATATTTTTGAACTATATCACCATAAACCAGTCTATTGGCTCAAATTTTCTTAAGCCATGTGGCAAAGAGTAAGGTGTTGACAAATCCATCTCCCATTCCAGAGATCAGTGTGTAGATCATAAAGAAAATGTATAACATACATCCGGTCTGTAACACTCAGATATATGATCTGCTAAAGATAAAACTTACAGTTGATCAATGAAAAGGTGAAAACAGTCTCAGCAAAACTCTTGTACACCTGTATCCAATTGTTGTTTTACATAGTCAGCAATTCACTACAGCAGACATATCATTGTCTTAAAAAATAGTGAATTTTATATACAGTTGTGGCCAAAAGTATTGACACCCCTGCAATTTTGTCAGATAATACTCATTTTCTTCCTGAAAATGATTGCAAACACAAATTCTTTGGTATTATTAACTTCAGTTAATTTTTCCTAAATGAAAAAACACAAAAAGAATTGTCCTAAAGCCAAATTGGATATAATTCCACACCAAACATAAAAAAGAGGGTGGACATAAGTATTGGCACTGTTCGAAAAATCATGTGATGCTTCTCTAATTTGTGTAATTAACAGCACCTGTAACTTACCTGTGGCAACTAACAGGTGTTGGCAATAACTAAATCACACTTGCAGCCAGTTGACATGGATTAAAGTTGACTCAACCTCTGTCCTGTGTCCTTGTGTGTACCACATTGAGCATGGAGAAAAGAATGAAGACCTAAGAACTGTCTGAGGACTTGAGAAACCAAATTGTGAGGAAGCATGAGCAATCTCAAGGCTACAAGTCCATCTCCAAAGACCTGAATGTTCCTGTGTCTACCGTGCGCAGTGTCATCAAGAAGTTTAAAGCCCATGGCACTGTGGCTAACCTCCCTAGATGTGGACAGAAAAGAAAAATTGACAAGAGATTTCAACGCAAGATTGTGCGGATGTTGGATAAAGAACGTCGAATAACATCCAAACAAGTTCAAGCTGCCCTGCAGTCCGAGGGTACAACAGTGTCAACCCGTACTATCCGTCGGCATCTGAATGAAAAGGGACTGTATGGTAGGAGACCCAGGAAGACCCCACTTCTTACCCCGAGACATAAAAAAGCTAGGCTGGAGTTTGCCAAAACTTACCTGAAAAAGCCTAAAACGTTTTGGAAGAATTTTCTCTGGACAGATGAGACAAAAGTAGAGCTTTTTGGGCAAAGGCATCAACATAGAGTTTACAGGAGAAAAAAAGAGGCATTCAAAGAAAAGAACACGGTCCCTACAGTCAAACATGGCGGAGGTTCCCTGATGTTTTGGGGTTGCTTTGCTGTCTCTGGCACTGGACTGCTTGACCGTGTGCATGGCATTATGAAGTCTGAAGACTATCAACAAATTTTGCAGCATAATGTAGGGCCCAGTGTGAGAAAGCTGGGTCTCCCTCAGAGGTCATGGGTCTTCCAGCAGGACAATGACCCAAAACACACTTCAAAAAGCACTAGAAAATGGTTTGAGAGAAAGCACTGGAGACTTCTAAGGTGGCCAGCAATGAGTCCAGACCTGAATCTCATAGAACACCTGTGGAGAGATCTAAAAATGGCAGTTTGGAGAAGGCACCCTTCTAATATCAGGGACCTGGAGCAGTTTACCATAGAAGAATGGTCTAAAATTCCAGCAGAGCATTGTAAGAAACTCATTGATGGTTACCGGAAGCGGTTGGTCGCAGTTATTTTGGCTAAAGGTTGTGCAACCAAGTATTAGGCTGAGGGTGCCAATACTTTTGTCTGGCCCATTTTTGGAGTTTTGTGTGAAATGATCAATGTTTTGCTTTTTGCTTCATTCTCTTTTGTGTTTTTCATTTAAGACAAATTAAATGAAGATAATAATACCAAAGAATTTGTGTTTGCAATCATTTTCTGGAAGAAACTGAGTATTATGTGACAAAATTGCAGGGGTGTCAATACTTTTGGCTACAACTGTAGGTAGAAAAAAAACTCAATGAAAAGGACTGAAATGGGAAAAGGTATAATTTGTATGAAGTCTGCTATAGTACACTTGCATTAAAAACAAAGGGGGTCCACCACCACTATAAAAAATAATAAAGAAACATTATTTCTTCTAAAATACTACAAGTTGCTATCATTTTCTGCAATAATCCTGAGAAATTTGCCCATTGCTCTCACTCTTGAGAAAATAGGAATAAAGGGCCAATATACTGCTCCTATTTGCCAACTAATGCAAAGCATTGGTGCCTTATGGTTTTATGAAACTGTTCAATACCAAAGTCTGTAGTTACATTGTCACAAAGCTACTTAAAGAGAACCTATCACCTTCACACATGCTCTAGTATGTTACAGTAAAGAGACTGTATATATGAAAAAATATGGAAAAAAATTACCTTTGGAAGAATAACGATTATAATGATAACAATAATTATATGAATTATGTTATGAGAGAATCAGTTTATGGGAGCAGCCATCTTGGGATTAGCAGCTCAGCGTGCTGTGTTCTAATGAGACATACTCACAAACTCACAAATTCCAGTGTAGTAACCTGAAGACCTCATATATTAAATTGTACCATTACAGAAACACAAAAGTGTATATAAAGGAGCTCTCAGCATGTATTACATATATCGGCTTCTAAAAATTAATAAAAAAAAAAAAATGTTATATATATATAGTGTGTGTATGTATATATATATATGTATAAATATATATAAATATATATATACACAGGTGCAGCTCACAAGATTAGAATATCATCAAAAAGTTAATTTATTTCAGTTCTTCAATACAAAAAGTAAAACTCATATATTATATAGTCATTACAAACAGATTGATGTGTTTCAAGTGTTTATTTCTGCTAATGTTGATGATTATGGATTACAGTTGCAGCCAATAAAAACCGAAAAGTCATTATCTCAGTAAATTAGAATACTTTATAACACCAGCTTGAAAAAATGATTTTGAAATCCGAAATGTTGGCCTACTGAAATGTCTGTTCAGTAAATGCACTCAATACTTGGTCGGGGCTCCTTTTGCAGCAATTACTGCATCTATGTGGCATGGCATGGAGGCGATCAGTCTGTGGCACTGCTGAGGTATTATGGAAGCCCAGGTTGCTTTGATTACAGCCTTCAGCTCTTCTGCATTGTTGGGACTGGTGTCTCTCATCTTCCTCTTGACAATACCCCATAGATTCTCTATGTGGTTAAGGTCAGGTGAGTTTGCTGGCCAATCAAGCACGATGATCCTGTTGTTTGTAAACCGGGAATTGGTACTTTAGGCAGTGTGGACAGGTGACAAGTGCGGCTGGAGAATTAAATTTCCATCTCCAATAAGCTTGTCAGCAGAGGGAAGCAAGAAGTGCTCTAAAATGTCCTGGTAGATGGCTGTGCTGACTTTGGTGAAAACCCCCAACAAGTGACACCATTTTGGAAACTAGACCCCTTTGGGAACTCATCTAGATGTGTATTGAGCACCTTGTTACCCCAGGTGCTTTACAGAAGTTTATAACGTTAAGCCGTGAAAAAAAAAATCACATTTTTCCCAGATAAATATTTTTTAGCTCCAAATTTAGCATTATCATAAGGGTAACAACAGAAATTGCTCCATACAATTTGTTGTGCAATTTCTCCTTAGTGTGCAGAAACCCAATATGAGGAGGAAAACAACTGTTTGTGTGCACGGCAGGGCTTCGAAGGAATGGAGCGCCATTTGACTTGTAAAATATGCTGGAATAATTAGCGGTTGTCATGTCGCGTTTGGAGCGCCCGTGATGTGCCTACACAGTGGAAACCCCCCACAAGTGACACCGTTTTGTAAATTAGACCCCTTAGGGAACTTATCTATATGTGTATTGCGCACCTTGAACACACAGGTGCTTCTCAGAAGTTTATAACGTAGATCAGTGGAAATAAAAAAAAATACATTTTTCCCAAATAAATCTTTTTAGCTACAAATTTTGTATTTTTGAAGGACTTCCGGGAGGCGGAGCTTCGGTGTAGCTGCATGTTAAGCAGAGCTCCTGAAAATTGCACCTTTGGACACTACTTACCGGCATACCGGTACCGGGGACGGCAACCAAAACTGGATAAGACCAGGACAAGTGTTCCAAACCATCGGATCCAGCTCTCCAGATACCCTGGAAGGCCCAGGCCTCGTGTGGGCCGCTGGAGAAGTCACACTGTGGGATACTGCACAAAAACGCTACCAGTGAACATAGCTGAAGTGGTGGAGGAGCATTTTTGTTTTGGGTTATTAATTTTGCCTTATATAATAGTCATTACCCTGGAAAGGATGTTCCTTAAAATATTTGCCATGAAAATCCATTTTGGTTTTGTTTTTGTATGTTTTATTGTGTGCCTGTAAAAATGGTGTAAGACTCGGACAGCATTGTTCACAGCTGTGATTTGGGAGTCAGAAATGCTTCCAGGGGTCTTCACCATGTTCCAATGTCATTTTAGCACTGCTTTCTTCATTTTCAGATGTTTCTCGACTCTAAAAGGACCCCGGAGGGGGGGGTCACGGTAAAAATAGTCGGTTTTCCCATAGACTTACATTGAGCTCATTGCTCGGGTCGAGCAACCGAGCATTCCAATTTTATCGACCCGAGCAACGAGCACTCATGCATTTTAGTGCTCGCTCATCACTAGTAAACATCCAGCTTTCCATGATAGGAAATAAATTATATGTGTGGAAGCCTCATTTTCAACTAAACAAAGCGGGGTGGCTATTATGACTAATAGAGATATTAGGTGTGAAGTGTTGGAGGTACTGTAGAACCCTCAGGGGAGATATTTACTAGTTCAGGCAAACATGAAGGGTGTTGTCTAAAGTTTGGTGAACGTGTATACTCCTAACAGGTCGAATGTACAATTTGGGGCACTGTTAGTGGAAAATATCGCTAATTGGGATACATGGAATTTGGTGGTGGGGGTTATTTTAATGAGGTCCATGATCCCATCTTGGATAGAATGCAGTCTCAGGTGACATAAACACAAATACCAGGAGGCTGTATACAGTCCTTACTAGATCAATTAGACTTAGTTGAAGTGTGGCTGCTGTAGATTAGGATTTTACACATTATTCACCTGTACACGGATCACATGCAAAGCTGGATTATTGGTTGTTAGGGGCGTCATTACTGCCTTTGCTGACCTTCTCCAAAACATGATATTCATATTTCATAACATGCACCAATAACCTTTGAATCTTTGCTACAAATTCCTGTCTGGCGGGAAAGACAATGGAAATTCCCCTCCTATCTATATAACTCAGAAAATTTTAAAAACACAGTACAAACGTTCTGGGACATCTATAAAAGTGACAATATAGACCACGTGGGGATGCACATCTATTTTGGGATGCCTCTAAGGCAATTATGAAGGGTCAATTAATTTCCTACATAAGCCACAAGCGTAAAAAACTTATAGAAAGCACCCGTAAAGCACAAAAAGACCTTACCCATGCCTATAAAAATTTCAAATCAAACAACTTAGCAAACTTGAAGCAAAAAATTTTAGATTCCAAAGAGACATCTGACATGTTAGCCCATGAAGCAGCCTTAAGGTACTGTCACACTAAGCGATATCGCTAGCAATATCGCTATGTTACGTTATAGCGATATTATTAGCGTCATCGCTGTGTCTGATACTTACCTATGATCGGCTCCCCCGCTGGTTATCGCTGATCGCACGAGAACGTCCAGGACTGTTTCTCGTCGTCAGCTTCCTGTGGCGCTTCCTGTGGAGAGACCAGCGACGAGCGTGGAGCCGGGCGGGAGGACGCAGGATCGCCTAGTGTGACAGGTAAGTAGCGACCCCCGTCCCCAGCGATGTCGCTGGTGAGATCTGCCTGTGTGGCAGCTCACTAGCGACCACTTAGCGATGTACCAGCGATCCTGACCACGTCATATCGCTGGTCGGGATCGCTGGTACATTGCTAAGTGTGGCAGTACATTTAAGCAACCTCGAGTACCAGAAACATAAATATTTTAAGTGGGGTAATAGACCAGGTAGGCTGCTTGCTTCTAAAACCATTTAGAACAGCTACCAAAATCCTCAAACTCAAAAAAAGAAATGACATGATCACAACAAAAAAAGGAGGAAATAAGAGAGGAATTTAGCTCTTGGTTCTCTCTACAATGCAGAATCAAATGGAGACCTGGGGAATTCTGAATTTCTGAAACATGAGATTGCCCCAATCCTCACTGAGGAACAAAGAAACATGCTTAGCAACATTACTCCTACGTAGGTGATCCAGACTATCAATTCATTAAAAATAACTAAGGCACCAGGACCAGACAGGTTTAGCAATGAGTATTATAAGATATTGACTGGGCCGTCAATAGGAACTCAGCTTTGCACAATGTTTCATGACACTCTCAGAGAGAAAAAAAAGTATCTGAGCGGTTTAATGAAATAATAATAATAATAATAATCTTTATTTATATAGCGCCAACATATTCCGCAGCGCTTTACAGTTGAACAATTTCAAACACAACAGTCATAAGTAACAACGTTAACAATACAATAATTAAAGCGAAATAAGGCGACCCTGCTTGTGGAGCTTACAATCTACAATGAGGTGGGGGAGATACAAAGCACAGGTTTGTATTTACAATGATGTATTTACAATGACGGTCCAGCCATCTTCAGGGGGTGGGGGTTAGATGGAGATAGTGAATGGGCTACACACACAAACATGACTTTGATTACTGAATGTGATAGGCCGCTCTGAACAAATGTGTTTTGAGCGAGCACCTAAAACTATGCAAATTGTGGATGGTCCTAATATTTTGGGGTAGAGCATTCCAGAGGATTGGCGCAGCACGGGAGAAGTCTTGGAGTCGGGAGTGGGAGGTACGGATTAGGGCAGAGGTTAATGAAACAAATATCATAGTACTCCTTAAACCAGTTAAGGATCCCTTGCAGGTAGAGGGGTATACAGTGCAGAAAAAAAGTATTTAGTCAGCAACCAATTGTGCAAGTTCTCCCACTTAAAAAAATGAGAGAGGCCTGTAATTGACATCATAGGTAGATTACAACTATAAGAGTCAAAATGAGAAAACAAATCCAGAAAATCACCTTGTCTTATTTGGCAAGATTTATTTTGCAAATTATGGTGGAAAATAAGTATTTGGTCACCTAAAAACATGCAAGATTTCTGTCTCTCACAGACCTGTAACTTCTTCTTTAAGAGGCTCCTCTGTCCTCTTAGTAATGGCACCTGTTTGAACTTGTTATCAGTATAAAAGACACATGTCCACAACCTCAAACAGTCACACTCCAAACTCCACTATCGTAAAGACCAAAGAGCTGTCGAAGGACACCAGAAATAAAATTGTAGCCCTGCACCAGGCTGGGAAGATTGAACCTTCAATAGGCAAGCAGCTTGGTGTGATGAAATCAACTGTGGGAACAATAACCCGAAAATGAAAGACATACAAGACCACTGATAATCTCCCTCGATCTGGGGCTCCACGCAAAATCTCACCCCATGGGATCAAAATGATTACAAGAATGTTGAGCAAAAATTCCAGAACCACACGGGGGGACCTAGTGAATGATCTGCATAAAGCTGGGACCACCGTAACAAAGGCTACCATCAGTAACACACTACGCCGCCAGGGACTCAGATCCTGCAGTGCCAGTCGTGTCCCCATTCTTAAGCCAGTACATGTCTGGTCCCATCTGAAGTTTGCTAGAGAGCATTTGGATTATCCAGAAGAGTATTGGGAGAATGTAATATAGTCTGATGAAACCAAAATAGAACTGTTTGGTAGAAACACAACTCATCGTGTTTGGAAGAGCCAGAATGCTGAGTTGCATCCAAAGAACACCATACGTACTGTGAAGCATGGGGGTGGCAACATCATGCTTTTGTGCTGTTTCTCTGCAAAGGGACAAGGACGACTGATAAATGTACATGAAAGAATGAATGGGGCCATGTATCGTGAGATTTTGAGTGCAAACCTCCTTCCATCAGCAAGGGCATTGAAGATGAAACGTGGATGGATCTTTCAGCATGATAATGATCCCAAGCACACCACCAGGGCAACAAAGGCGTGGCATAGAAGCATATGAAGGTCCTGGAGGGGCCTAGCCAGTCTCCAGATTTCAACCCCATAGAAAACCTTTGGAGGGATTTGAAAGTCCGTGTTTCCCAGTGACAAGTCCAAAACATCACTGCTCTAGAGGTGATCTGCATGGAGGAATAGGTGAACATACCACCAACAGTGTGTGCCAATCTTGTGAAGATTTGCAGAAAACATTTGACCTCTGTCATTGCCAACAAAGGATATATAACAAAATATTGAGATGAACTTTTGTTAATGACCAAATACTTATTTTCCACCATAATTTGTAAAATAAATCTTGCCAAGTCAGACAAAGAGATTTTCTGGATTTGTTTTCTCATTTTGACTCTCATAGTTGTGGTCTACCTATGATGTCAATTACAGGCCTCTCACATCTTTTTTAATGGGAGAACTTGCACAGTTGGTGGCTGCCAAAATACTTTTTTCCCCATTGTACTTCAGAGGGGATCTCATTAATATGTGTAAATATATGTGTGGTCAGTACAAAGCACCAGCGCATGACTTATTCCTTCCAAGGACCATACTAAGGACCTGGCGGCACTCATTACAGGTAGAAGAAAGGCGATTGCGACAGCTAAATAAGAAAGGGTTCTTTACAGTTAGAGCAGTTAGAATATTGAATGCCCTACCACAAGAGATAGTTAAGGCATACACTATAATGGCTTTTAAAAAAGGGCTGGACAATTTCCTCAATACACATAACATTGCAGGTTATAGTTAATTTAGTGATAAAATGACCAATTGGTGTAGAAAGGTTGAACTTGATGGACCCAGGTCTTTTTTCAGCCTATGTAACTATGTAACTTTGTAACTATCATACATGCAAATGAAATGGATAACCTTGTCCTCTGGTTTATCCTGTCTATCATTCAATAGAGACTCATGGTCAGTTTTCTTGGCTCTATTGAAGATCTTCCATAGCACTTTTTTCAGATAGCCTCTTGACCTAAACAGTAAAAACGTTTTATTGCTTTCCTGTCTAAAGGTACTATCATACAAGCAGTTCCATCGTGCTTATAAGTACTGACCGACACGGATGCCTGTTTTAAGTGTAGGATGGTACCAACTACTCCAATGTAGTAGATTATTTGTAGCCGTAGGCATATGAAAGACGTTAGAGTGAATTCTACCATCCCCATCTATCGAGATCGTGATTTTGATGAAATTGATCATCTTATCTTTTATCTCATGTGTAAAAAAAACATCCCTATCGAGTTGTTATTTAGGATACAGACAAAATCCAGAAAAAGGATAATGTCCCCCTCCCACATGATTAACACGTCGTCAATATACTTTTCCCTAATTAAAATGTTGCTGGTAAAAAAAAGAGAGATCTTCACCAAAACCTAAAATGTCCTCCTACCACCCAAGAAAAAGGTTAGCAAACGTCAGGGCACAAGATGCTCTTATGGTGGTGCACCGTATCTGATGATAGAGGGCACCGCCAAAGGTGAAATAATTGTGTTGAAGCACGAATAACAATTGCTTTAATAGGAAGGTATTATGTGTTCTAAATTGTCTACCCTTTGCTGTCAGATAGTAAGATGATACAGCCTTCATACCCAATTCATGTCCAATGTTATTGTAGAGTGCCTCGATGTCTAAACTAACCAATTTGGTTGTTTTGGATACAGTAAGTCCTCTCAATTTCCATACAATATCTATGGTGTCCCTCGTGTATGAGAATAGGGTGAGGATGAAGGGAGTCAAAAGTTCATCTACATAGCGACTAATCCTCTCTGTTCCTCTGTTAGTCATTGCTGGATATGATGGGCCTACCTGGCATTGATCTGGTCTTTTTATGCACTTTAGGCAGGTCAAAGAATGTGGCTATGGTAGGATGTCGATTCATTATGAACTTCAAATCATCTGATTTTATCAGATTATCAGCTTCTGCCTCCATTAGTATGTGATCAAGCTACACCAGATATTCATTGGTGGGATCAGTTTGCAAGATCTCATAAGTTTTAATGTCATTGAAAAGAGCTTCCGCCATCCACATATAATCATCTGCGTCCATTATAACTATATTGCCACCCTTATTGGATGGTTTCAGGGTGACATCATCATTATTTTGAAGTCCTTTTAATGCTTTTATTTTGTCAATCTTTAGATTACTCTTATTACTGGATTGTCCCACAGATTGTCCCCCCATGATTTAGAGAAGAGTAGTTTTCTTTGATTCTGATTCCCTTTTTAACTGCTCTTCCTTTTTGTCCCTATTCTATTATCGGCTAGTCCACTGAAAGAACTATCAGACTCTGAAGGATCAGTGCCCAATATAAACGTAAATTTTTACCTCTTTTGTCTTTGGTGGTTATAATTGGTCTTATATACTTCACCTATTTCAAAATATTTGCAATTGCGTACAAACTTTCAATAGTTCCTGTCTTTAATTCCCTTTTAAATATCTCAAGTTTTTTTGTAACTTAGATTCAAAATCTGCAAAATCAGGTTATGATGTAAACTGTTGTATTTAGTTTATTTCTTTCTCCAATCTCCGATTTATCAATAACAGATTTTATTTTTTATATTCTAATAGGTAATCATTCATAAGAAACTTTCTGTGAGTAGATCTTCCCAGCCCTTCTGTCACAATGACCCGTCCTGTGTGATGCGACCCGCAGGCCGGTAACTGAAACCACAAGACGCGGCACGTGAAACTGTCCTGTGTGACACGGCCCGCAGGCCGGTAACTAAAACAACAAGACACGGGGGAAGGGGAAACAGTTACAACGGTGGACCCTGCGATAGGGAGAGAGGATGTGGAGACCTCCTGCACTCCCCTTAGTCAGTGTCCCTAACGCTCCTAATGTTCCCTATGCCGGTACCGCACCGGGCGCCGATCAGGAACCTGTCGCCCTAGCACACCCTACACCTATCCCTTGCTAGGGAGCTGGGTGGCGCAGACACTGGCCCAACCGCTGTACTAATACACACTAAGGAAAAACACAAACAGGGAAACACCACTTAGCTTTACTCTGTTGCTCTTGCTCTCGGCAACAGAGTCCACCACCAGCATGCAGCTTTCCTCCTGAATAGCTGCCAGAAAGCTCTGTCAGAGCTACAAGGAAATCCCCTCTGACTCCTTCCACACCAGGGCTAAGACAGTGCTGCAAGGAACGCTCTCCAGCTCCTTCCTCCACCAAGGATGGTTGAAATGAACACTATCACCAACACTGATTGCAACACCTGTGACTCTTTTATAGCAGAGCCAGAGCAATCACACCTGCATTATAATCATGTGCACTTAACTAAAGAAACCAGAGTGCAATGACGCTCACCACCCCCGGGGGCAAACTTAGAACAAAAGACACCACTGTGTAATAATCCTAATGGCCATCGGGGGCAAAACCCAAAGTTAAGCACAGCTTAAGAAAAAAAAAGGTTACCTGTGCTTTTTATCAGTCATGATCCAGCATGGATCATGACAGTACCCTCCCCTTAATGAGGGGCCTCTGGACCCTCAAGACCGCTCCTCATCAGGGAACCACCTACAGTGGGGATGCCCAGACCCAGAGTTCACCCCAGCAACTACCTGCACATCAGGTTGTTGACAAACGAGCCCGCTGGTATTGGCAACGTATGTTCTGGAAGCACCACACATCTCCGAAGCGCTGACCTGAGGAACGAGTTGTGTATGTGTATGTTTGGTATGAGCTGGTAACACTCCACAACACACTTCCACTGGATGTTTTTTGGTGGCCACCCATACATGATCGTTCACACACAGGTCCGGACCTGAACATTTATTGCCACTCGTTCATTAGTCACCATTTGGAGAACTCTTTCTGGGATTGACAGCAGAGTTGTCCCCCTGTGTCACCACACTCACACCCCCGCACTTCACCAAGGGGTACACCACCCTCCAACCCCTTCCACCACGAGGTCGGCGTCTCCCAGGGTTGGCCAATGGTGAGGGTTGAGACTTGCCCCTACTCTCCTACAGCACATCTGCTACTCTCACCGGAGAGGAAGGGGTCCGTTGAGGAGAGACGGCAGAGACAGTAGTCCCTAGGCAGCAGCCCTCACATGACTGTCCCCAGCTGACCACTTCCCTCGCCCGCCAATCTATTACCGGGTTGTGTCTTTTCAGCCAAGGGAGGCCTAAAACGAGAGGTACTGGCATTCCCTCCAAGACGTAGCATGATAAGGACTCCCCAATGTGTCCTATACGTAGATGGATATTCTATACGACTTGGGTCAGTGGAACAGAGTTTCTGGCCTGGATGCTTATAGGTTGGGCTAGCGTCCTACACCTTAGCCCATGAGTCCGGACAAAGCGAGCATTCACCAGACTGACTCCTGCTCCGCTGTCCACAAGCACCGGTATCACCTCTGGTACCCCACCAGCAAACACCTCTGCTGACATGGTACTTTGGGAGGGCAAAATGGAGGAAATGTATACTCCCTAGTCACCTCCCTCCAAGCAACCAGGGGAATGCGGCTTCTCAGATGGCACAGATAATTTGGCGCGCAATGGGCAAGCCTTCAGGACATGACCAGTCTGCCCACAGTACAAACATGCCGACACCACTCCCCGAACCACAGGCAGCTCCGAATACAAACTAGCTCCTCCTACTTGCATGGGTTCGTCTGGAGACTTGGCATGAACTGGGCAGGCTCTCATAAAATGACCTGGCTTCCCACAGGAAAAGCATACCCCACCACCACGACGAGCCGCAGACACCCCCTTTTCTGTATCAACAACACCGGGCTGTCTGGGATCCTCCATCCGCACTGGTGGGTCCTCCTCCCTAGCGAGGACATCAGGGGGCACTTTTTGTATATGTCTTTCCCTGAGGCGTCTATCCACCCAGATGACAAGGGATATGGCGGCCTCCAGCGACCTGGGGGCGGCGTACTGCAGCAGAGTATCCTACAACTTTGGAGACAAACCCTGCACAAATTGACTCCTAAGTGCAGGGTCATTCCACTGAGTGTTAGTGGCCCACCTCCTAAACTCTGAGCAGTACTCCTCAGCAACCCGGGCTTCCTGTTTACACCTACGGAGTCGGGTTCCGCCAGGGCGACGCCATCAGGATCCCCATACACAAGCGCCAAAGCCGCAAAAAACTCATCCACGGACTCTAATGATGGAGAATTGTCCGGTAGGGGAAGGCCCAGGATTTGGGATCCCCTTTAAGAAGGGACATAATGATTCCCACCCGTTGCTCTTCACTCCCTGATGAACGAGGGCGCAGCCTGAAATACAATTTGCAGGCTTGCTGGAATGCCAAGAATTGATCTCTGCCTCCAGAAAACCTATCAGGGAGGGATATCTTGGGTTCTGGCTGAGCCTGTTCCTGAACCAAGCCCCCAGAGCCCACCAACAGCCGCAGCTGCGGGACAACCCTCCACGCAGCCCCCTAATCTCATTAGTAAGGATCTGCAGCATTTGGGCAAAGGGCTGCGTTGGGTTCATGGCTCAGCAGAAAAAAAGTTATGAGGTTGGTGATAATGTCACGATGACCCGTCCTATGTGACGCGACCCGCAGGCCGGTAACTGAAACAGCAAGACGCGGCACGTGAAACTGTCCTGTGTGACACAGCCCGCAGGCCGGTAACTAAAACAACAAGACACGGGGAAAGGGGAGACAGCTACAACAGTGGACCCTGCGATAGGGAAAGGGGACGTGGAGACCTACTGCACTCCCCTGAATCAGTGTCCCTAACGCTCTTAATGTTCCCTATGCCGGTTCCACACCGGGCGCCGATCAGGAACCTGTCGCCCTAGCACACCCTACACCTATCCCTTGCTAGGGAGCTGGGTGGCGCAGGCACTGGCCCCACCGCTGTACTAATACACACTAAGGAAAAACACAAACAGGGAAACACCACTTAGCTTTACTCTGTAGCTCTTGCTCCCGGCAACAGAGTCCACCACCAGCATGCAGCTTTCCTCCTGAATAGCTGCCAGAAAGCTCTGTCAGAGCTACAAGGAAATCCCCTCTGACTCCTTCCACACCAGGGCTAAGACAGTGCTGCAAGGAACGCTCTCCAGCTTCTTCCTCCACCAAGGATGGTTGAAATGAACACTATCACCAACACTGATTGCAACACCTGTGACTCTATTATAGCAGAGCCAGAGAAATCACACCTGCATTATAATCATGTGCACTTAACTAAAGAAACCAGAGTGCAATGATGCTCACCACCACCGGGGGCAAGCTTAGAGCAAAAGACACCACTGTGTAATAATCCTAATGGCCACCGGGGGCAAAACCCAAACTTAAGCACAGCTTAAGAAAAAAAAAGGTTACCTGTGCTTTTTATCAGTCATGATCCAACATGTATCATGACACCTTCATAAACATATTGTCTTCTCTATGTGCATTAGGAATGATTGGGGTTCTTAGACCGCTATATACTTTTCTTTTCTGAAGATATGTTTTGAAACTGGCAATTTCCCGCCTAGCCCTTCTTTGTTGTTTAAAGATTTATAAATATATTATTGTTGCCTCCAATCTGAGGCTTTCTAAATTAAATTTATTTGAAAGGAAATGTGCCATACTCTTATGATAGATAACAGAGACTAACCACTGGTCTCATTCACTTAATGTGGCTCATGGGCCCATAATGTGTGGTTCATGGCAGGCCTGCCAGCTTGGTGCATTAGCAAAACATCTAGCAAACAACTAAGAGCAGTTCTCCAGATGGTGAATTTTGTGAGGAGCCCTGCACAAAAGCGTAGATCTGAATGTGCATATTCTGGCTTTGGCGGTTTGGAGATAATTTAAGTATGGTAAGCTGGAGACCCGTTGATGCTAACTGTTAACGGAGGTGCTTGAAACTGGATGCAACAATGTGGTGGGAGTGATTAATGTGAGAATACTGAAAGGAAGTATTGTGGATACCTCTGGATCTTGGTATACTGCCTTGGTGTAATTTACGTGGAAAAGCTTTGGCTGTCATTATATCACTAATGGGGGCTTTATGTGTAGCTACTATGAGGGGGAGGGAGCTGAATGTAGCTCGTGATTCTCAAGACAGGTCTAAAGAAGACCTAAATGTGGCTCACAACCCTCTCTCAAAGCTAATTGTGGCTCTCAAAGTCAGAAAAGTTGAGCACCACTGCTCTATGCCTTGGAGGTAGAGTTGAGCGAAATGGGTCGGCCAAATTCAGAATTCGCTGACTTTGGCTAAAGTCGGGTTTTGCCGATCGAAACCCGACCATAGCGTGAGGTCGGCCATGAGGTCGCTGACTTGAGCGCCAAAGTCGCGCTTCCCACAATGCTTCCAGTGCCTTTTCTCAGCCAATAAGCAAGGATGCACACTGTGGGCAATGCGATTACATAGGCAGCGGCCCCCACCATCTTAGAGAAGGGCATCCAAGTGATTGGCTGGCTTTGTGTGGCGTCACAGTGGCTATAAAAGGCCGTGCCCGCCGACCGCCATCTTACTTCTGCCGATCTTAGCATAGGGAGAGGTTGCTGCTGCTCGTTCTTAATAGGGAGAGTATTTAGGCAGGAAAAGAAAAAAAAAAGTGCTTCTGCTGATAGCGATTTTCACTGTACAACACAACAGTACAGTGTGCAGTGACAGGGGAGGCTATATTTGTGTGCAGCAGCTCTGGTGGTGATTAGGCTGCCTTATAAGGCTCCCTGATAGCTGCATTGCTGTTTGCATACTGCTGTGCAGACTGCTTTTTTCAAAGCAAAAATACTTTTATTCCTTTTTTCTGCACAGTAGTTACTGAGCGTAAATTTTTGCACACACCGTATAGAGGTGTACGCTCCTCACACACTACCGTGTACCGGCTGGTATCACGGACAAATACATGCTATATGTGTGTGACTCCGTAAAAAAATACATGGAGATTAACATTTTTCCATACATACACTGTATAGAGGTGTCCGATTCTCAAACAGTATCGGATATCTGCTGTTCTTATTACGGTCATATGTACACAGAGTCAGAGTGTGTCTCTGAGACTCCGTAAATACATATACGGACATTTCCATTACTCCATACACCGTATTAAGCTGTCTGATTCTCAAACAGTATCGGATATTTGCTGTTCTTATTACGGTCACATCTACACAGAGTCAGCGTGTGTGTGTGAGACTCCGGGTATATGGGCAACCGTTATTTGACACACATCATGAGGCCTCGAGCCACATGTTGGAAACTCCTGGTCTATATAATTTCTAAAAGCAATCATCAACAGTGTAAAAGTTTTACAAAAATTTTATATGAATTATGTTATGAGAGAATCAGTTTATGGGAGCAGCCATCTTGGGATTAGCAGCTCAGCGTGCTGTGTTCTAATGAGACATACTCACAAACTCACAAATTCCAGTGTAGTAACCTGAAGACCTCATATATTAAATTGTACCATTACAGAAACACAAAAGTGTATATAAAGGAGCTCTCAGCATGTATTACATATATCGGCTTCTAAAAATTAATAAAAAAAAAAAAATGTTATATATATATAGTGTGTGTATGTATATATATATATGTATAAATATATATAAATATATATATACACAGGTGCAGCTCACAAGATTAGAATATCATCAAAAAGTTAATTTATTTCAGTTCTTCAATACAAAAAGTAAAACTCATATATTATATAGTCATTACAAACAGATTGATGTGTTTCAAGTGTTTATTTCTGCTAATGTTGATGATTATGGATTACAGTTGCAGCCAATAAAAACCGAAAAGTCATTATCTCAGTAAATTAGAATACTTTATAACACCAGCTTGAAAAAATGATTTTGAAATCCGAAATGTTGGCCTACTGAAATGTCTGTTCAGTAAATGCACTCAATACTTGGTCGGGGCTCCTTTTGCAGCAATTACTGCATCTATGTGGCATGGCATGGAGGCGATCAGTCTGTGGCACTGCTGAGGTATTATGGAAGCCCAGGTTGCTTTGATTACAGCCTTCAGCTCTTCTGCATTGTTGGGACTGGTGTCTCTCATCTTCCTCTTGACAATACCCCATAGATTCTCTATGTGGTTAAGGTCAGGTGAGTTTGCTGGCCAATCAAGCACGATGATCCTGTTGTTTGTAAACCGGGAATTGGTACTTTAGGCAGTGTGGACAGGTGACAAGTGCGGCTGGAGAATTAAATTTCCATCTCCAATAAGCTTGTCAGCAGAGGGAAGCAAGAAGTGCTCTAAAATGTCCTGGTAGATGGCTGTGCTGACTTTGGTGAAAACCCCCAACAAGTGACACCATTTTGGAAACTAGACCCCTTTGGGAACTCATCTAGATGTGTATTGAGCACCTTGTTACCCCAGGTGCTTTACAGAAGTTTATAACGTTAAGCCGTGAAAAAAAAAATCACATTTTTCCCAGATAAATATTTTTTAGCTCCAAATTTAGCATTATCATAAGGGTAACAACAGAAATTGCTCCATACAATTTGTTGTGCAATTTCTCCTTAGTGTGCAGAAACCCAATATGAGGAGGAAAACAACTGTTTGTGTGCACGGCAGGGCTTCGAAGGAATGGAGCGCCATTTGACTTGTAAAATATGCTGGAATAATTAGCGGTTGTCATGTCGCGTTTGGAGCGCCCGTGATGTGCCTACACAGTGGAAACCCCCCACAAGTGACACCGTTTTGTAAATTAGACCCCTTAGGGAACTTATCTATATGTGTATTGCGCACCTTGAACACACAGGTGCTTCTCAGAAGTTTATAACGTAGATCAGTGGAAATAAAAAAAAATACATTTTTCCCAAATAAATCTTTTTAGCTACAAATTTTGTATTTTTGAAGGACTTCCGGGAGGCGGAGCTTCGGTGTAGCTGCATGTTAAGCAGAGCTCCTGAAAATTGCACCTTTGGACACTACTTACCGGCATACCGGTACCGGGGACGGCAACCAAAACTGGATAAGACCAGGACAAGTGTTCCAAACCATCGGATCCAGCTCTCCAGATACCCTGGAAGGCCCAGGCCTCGTGTGGGCCGCTGGAGAAGTCACACTGTGGGATACTGCACAAAAACGCTACCAGTGAACATAGCTGAAGTGGTGGAGGAGCATTTTTGTTTTGGGTTATTAATTTTGCCTTATATAATAGTCATTACCCTGGAAAGGATGTTCCTTAAAATATTTGCCATGAAAATCCATTTTGGTTTTGTTTTTGTATGTTTTATTGTGTGCCTGTAAAAATGGTGTAAGACTCGGACAGCATTGTTCACAGCTGTGATTTGGGAGTCAGAAATGCTTCCAGGGGTCTTCACCATGTTCCAATGTCATTTTAGCACTGCTTTCTTCATTTTCAGATGTTTCTCGACTCTAAAAGGACCCCGGAGGGGGGGGTCACGGTAAAAATAGTCGGTTTTCCCATAGACTTACATTGAGCTCATTGCTCGGGTCGAGCAACCGAGCATTCCAATTTTATCGACCCGAGCAACGAGCACTCATGCATTTTAGTGCTCGCTCATCACTAGTAAACATCCAGCTTTCCATGATAGGAAATAAATTATATGTGTGGAAGCCTCATTTTCAACTAAACAAAGCGGGGTGGCTATTATGACTAATAGAGATATTAGGTGTGAAGTGTTGGAGGTACTGTAGAACCCTCAGGGGAGATATTTACTAGTTCAGGCAAACATGAAGGGTGTTGTCTAAAGTTTGGTGAACGTGTATACTCCTAACAGGTCGAATGTACAATTTGGGGCACTGTTAGTGGAAAATATCGCTAATTGGGATACATGGAATTTGGTGGTGGGGGTTATTTTAATGAGGTCCATGATCCCATCTTGGATAGAATGCAGTCTCAGGTGACATAAACACAAATACCAGGAGGCTGTATACAGTCCTTACTAGATCAATTAGACTTAGTTGAAGTGTGGCTGCTGTAGATTAGGATTTTACACATTATTCACCTGTACACGGATCACATGCAAAGCTGGATTATTGGTTGTTAGGGGCGTCATTACTGCCTTTGCTGACCTTCTCCAAAACATGATATTCATATTTCATAACATGCACCAATAACCTTTGAATCTTTGCTACAAATTCCTGTCTGGCGGGAAAGACAATGGAAATTCCCCTCCTATCTATATAACTCAGAAAATTTTAAAAACACAGTACAAACGTTCTGGGACATCTATAAAAGTGACAATATAGACCACGTGGGGATGCACATCTATTTTGGGATGCCTCTAAGGCAATTATGAAGGGTCAATTAATTTCCTACATAAGCCACAAGCGTAAAAAACTTATAGAAAGCACCCGTAAAGCACAAAAAGACCTTACCCATGCCTATAAAAATTTCAAATCAAACAACTTAGCAAACTTGAAGCAAAAAATTTTAGATTCCAAAGAGACATCTGACATGTTAGCCCATGAAGCAGCCTTAAGGTACTGTCACACTAAGCGATATCGCTAGCAATATCGCTATGTTACGTTATAGCGATATTATTAGCGTCATCGCTGTGTCTGATACTTACCTATGATCGGCTCCCCCGCTGGTTATCGCTGATCGCACGAGAACGTCCAGGACTGTTTCTCGTCGTCAGCTTCCTGTGGCGCTTCCTGTGGAGAGACCAGCGACGAGCGTGGAGCCGGGCGGGAGGACGCAGGATCGCCTAGTGTGACAGGTAAGTAGCGACCCCCGTCCCCAGCGATGTCGCTGGTGAGATCTGCCTGTGTGGCAGCTCACTAGCGACCACTTAGCGATGTACCAGCGATCCTGACCACGTCATATCGCTGGTCGGGATCGCTGGTACATTGCTAAGTGTGGCAGTACATTTAAGCAACCTCGAGTACCAGAAACATAAATATTTTAAGTGGGGTAATAGACCAGGTAGGCTGCTTGCTTCTAAAACCATTTAGAACAGCTACCAAAATCCTCAAACTCAAAAAAAGAAATGACATGATCACAACAAAAAAAGGAGGAAATAAGAGAGGAATTTAGCTCTTGGTTCTCTCTACAATGCAGAATCAAATGGAGACCTGGGGAATTCTGAATTTCTGAAACATGAGATTGCCCCAATCCTCACTGAGGAACAAAGAAACATGCTTAGCAACATTACTCCTACGTAGGTGATCCAGACTATCAATTCATTAAAAATAACTAAGGCACCAGGACCAGACAGGTTTAGCAATGAGTATTATAAGATATTGACTGGGCCGTCAATAGGAACTCAGCTTTGCACAATGTTTCATGACACTCTCAGAGAGAAAAAAAAGTATCTGAGCGGTTTAATGAAATAATAATAATAATAATAATCTTTATTTATATAGCGCCAACATATTCCGCAGCGCTTTACAGTTGAACAATTTCAAACACAACAGTCATAAGTAACAACGTTAACAATACAATAATTAAAGCGAAATAAGGCGACCCTGCTTGTGGAGCTTACAATCTACAATGAGGTGGGGGAGATACAAAGCACAGGTTTGTATTTACAATGATGTATTTACAATGACGGTCCAGCCATCTTCAGGGGGTGGGGGTTAGATGGAGATAGTGAATGGGCTACACACACAAACATGACTTTGATTACTGAATGTGATAGGCCGCTCTGAACAAATGTGTTTTGAGCGAGCACCTAAAACTATGCAAATTGTGGATGGTCCTAATATTTTGGGGTAGAGCATTCCAGAGGATTGGCGCAGCACGGGAGAAGTCTTGGAGTCGGGAGTGGGAGGTACAGATTAGGGCAGAGGTTAATGAAACAAATATCATAGTACTCCTTAAACCAGTTAAGGATCCCTTGCAGGTAGAGGGGTATACAGTGCAGAAAAAAAGTATTTAGTCAGCAACCAATTGTGCAAGTTCTCCCACTTAAAAAAATGAGAGAGGCCTGTAATTGACATCATAGGTAGATTACAACTATAAGAGTCAAAATGAGAAAACAAATCCAGAAAATCACCTTGTCTTATTTGGCAAGATTTATTTTGCAAATTATGGTGGAAAATAAGTATTTGGTCACCTAAAAACATGCAAGATTTCTGTCTCTCACAGACCTGTAACTTCTTCTTTAAGAGGCTCCTCTGTCCTCTTAGTAATGGCACCTGTTTGAACTTGTTATCAGTATAAAAGACACATGTCCACAACCTCAAACAGTCACACTCCAAACTCCACTATCGTAAAGACCAAAGAGCTGTCGAAGGACACCAGAAATAAAATTGTAGCCCTGCACCAGGCTGGGAAGATTGAACCTTCAATAGGCAAGCAGCTTGGTGTGATGAAATCAACTGTGGGAACAATAACCCGAAAATGAAAGACATACAAGACCACTGATAATCTCCCTCGATCTGGGGCTCCACGCAAAATCTCACCCCATGGGATCAAAATGATTACAAGAATGTTGAGCAAAAATTCCAGAACCACACGGGGGGACCTAGTGAATGATCTGCATAAAGCTGGGACCACCGTAACAAAGGCTACCATCAGTAACACACTACGCCGCCAGGGACTCAGATCCTGCAGTGCCAGTCGTGTCCCCATTCTTAAGCCAGTACATGTCTGGTCCCATCTGAAGTTTGCTAGAGAGCATTTGGATTATCCAGAAGAGTATTGGGAGAATGTAATATAGTCTGATGAAACCAAAATAGAACTGTTTGGTAGAAACACAACTCATCGTGTTTGGAAGAGCCAGAATGCTGAGTTGCATCCAAAGAACACCATACGTACTGTGAAGCATGGGGGTGGCAACATCATGCTTTTGTGCTGTTTCTCTGCAAAGGGACAAGGACGACTGATAAATGTACATGAAAGAATGAATGGGGCCATGTATCGTGAGATTTTGAGTGCAAACCTCCTTCCATCAGCAAGGGCATTGAAGATGAAACGTGGATGGATCTTTCAGCATGATAATGATCCCAAGCACACCACCAGGGCAACAAAGGCGTGGCATAGAAGCATATGAAGGTCCTGGAGGGGCCTAGCCAGTCTCCAGATTTCAACCCCATAGAAAACCTTTGGAGGGATTTGAAAGTCCGTGTTTCCCAGTGACAAGTCCAAAACATCACTGCTCTAGAGGTGATCTGCATGGAGGAATAGGTGAACATACCACCAACAGTGTGTGCCAATCTTGTGAAGATTTGCAGAAAACATTTGACCTCTGTCATTGCCAACAAAGGATATATAACAAAATATTGAGATGAACTTTTGTTAATGACCAAATACTTATTTTCCACCATAATTTGTAAAATAAATCTTGCCAAGTCAGACAAAGAGATTTTCTGGATTTGTTTTCTCATTTTGACTCTCATAGTTGTGGTCTACCTATGATGTCAATTACAGGCCTCTCACATCTTTTTTAATGGGAGAACTTGCACAGTTGGTGGCTGCCAAAATACTTTTTTCCCCATTGTACTTCAGAGGGGATCTCATTAATATGTGTAAATATATGTGTGGTCAGTACAAAGCACCAGCGCATGACTTATTCCTTCCAAGGACCATACTAAGGACCTGGCGGCACTCATTACAGGTAGAAGAAAGGCGATTGCGACAGCTAAATAAGAAAGGGTTCTTTACAGTTAGAGCAGTTAGAATATTGAATGCCCTACCACAAGAGATAGTTAAGGCATACACTATAATGGCTTTTAAAAAAGGGCTGGACAATTTCCTCAATACACATAACATTGCAGGTTATAGTTAATTTAGTGATAAAATGACCAATTGGTGTAGAAAGGTTGAACTTGATGGACCCAGGTCTTTTTTCAGCCTATGTAACTATGTAACTTTGTAACTATCATACATGCAAATGAAATGGATAACCTTGTCCTCTGGTTTATCCTGTCTATCATTCAATAGAGACTCATGGTCAGTTTTCTTGGCTCTATTGAAGATCTTCCATAGCACTTTTTTCAGATAGCCTCTTGACCTAAACAGTAAAAACGTTTTATTGCTTTCCTGTCTAAAGGTACTATCATACAAGCAGTTCCATCGTGCTTATAAGTACTGACCGACACGGATGCCTGTTTTAAGTGTAGGATGGTACCAACTACTCCAATGTAGTAGATTATTTGTAGCCGTAGGCATATGAAAGACGTTAGAGTGAATTCTACCATCCCCATCTATCGAGATCGTGATTTTGATGAAATTGATCATCTTATCTTTTATCTCATGTGTAAAAAAAACATCCCTATCGAGTTGTTATTTAGGATACAGACAAAATCCAGAAAAAGGATAATGTCCCCCTCCCACATGATTAACACGTCGTCAATATACTTTTCCCTAATTAAAATGTTGCTGGTAAAAAAAAGAGAGATCTTCACCAAAACCTAAAATGTCCTCCTACCACCCAAGAAAAAGGTTAGCAAACGTCAGGGCACAAGATGCTCTTATGGTGGTGCACCGTATCTGATGATAGAGGGCACCGCCAAAGGTGAAATAATTGTGTTGAAGCACGAATAACAATTGCTTTAATAGGAAGGTATTATGTGTTCTAAATTGTCTACCCTTTGCTGTCAGATAGTAAGATGATACAGCCTTCATACCCAATTCATGTCCAATGTTATTGTAGAGTGCCTCGATGTCTAAACTAACCAATTTGGTTGTTTTGGATACAGTAAGTCCTCTCAATTTCCATACAATATCTATGGTGTCCCTCGTGTATGAGAATAGGGTGAGGATGAAGGGAGTCAAAAGTTCATCTACATAGCGACTAATCCTCTCTGTTCCTCTGTTAGTCATTGCTGGATATGATGGGCCTACCTGGCATTGATCTGGTCTTTTTATGCACTTTAGGCAGGTCAAAGAATGTGGCTATGGTAGGATGTCGATTCATTATGAACTTCAAATCATCTGATTTTATCAGATTATCAGCTTCTGCCTCCATTAGTATGTGATCAAGCTACACCAGATATTCATTGGTGGGATCAGTTTGCAAGATCTCATAAGTTTTAATGTCATTGAAAAGAGCTTCCGCCATCCACATATAATCATCTGCGTCCATTATAACTATATTGCCACCCTTATTGGATGGTTTCAGGGTGACATCATCATTATTTTGAAGTCCTTTTAATGCTTTGATTTTGTCAATCTTTAGATTACTCTTATTACTGGATTGTCCCACAGATTGTCCCCCCATGATTTAGAGAAGAGTAGTTTTCTTTGATTCTGATTCCCTTTTTAACTGCTCTTCCTTTTTGTCCCTATTCTATTATCGGCTAGTCCACTGAAAGAACTATCAGACTCTGAAGGATCAGTGCCCAATATAAACGTAAATTTTTACCTCTTTTGTCTTTGGTGGTTATAATTGGTCTTATATACTTCACCTATTTCAAAATATTTGCAATTGCGTACAAACTTTCAATAGTTCCTGTCTTTAATTCCCTTTTAAATATCTCAAGTTTTTTTGTAACTTAGATTCAAAATCTGCAAAATCAGGTTATGATGTAAACTGTTGTATTTAGTTTATTTCTTTCTCCAATCTCCGATTTATCAATAACAGATTTTATTTTTTATATTCTAATAGGTAATCATTCATAAGAAACTTTCTGTGAGTAGATCTTCCCAGCCCTTCTGTCACAATGACCCGTCCTGTGTGATGCGACCCGCAGGCCGGTAACTGAAACCACAAGACGCGGCACGTGAAACTGTCCTGTGTGACACGGCCCGCAGGCCGGTAACTAAAACAACAAGACACGGGGGAAGGGGAAACAGTTACAACGGTGGACCCTGCGATAGGGAGAGAGGATGTGGAGACCTCCTGCACTCCCCTTAGTCAGTGTCCCTAACGCTCCTAATGTTCCCTATGCCGGTACCGCACCGGGCGCCGATCAGGAACCTGTCGCCCTAGCACACCCTACACCTATCCCTTGCTAGGGAGCTGGGTGGCGCAGACACTGGCCCAACCGCTGTACTAATACACACTAAGGAAAAACACAAACAGGGAAACACCACTTAGCTTTACTCTGTTGCTCTTGCTCTCGGCAACAGAGTCCACCACCAGCATGCAGCTTTCCTCCTGAATAGCTGCCAGAAAGCTCTGTCAGAGCTACAAGGAAATCCCCTCTGACTCCTTCCACACCAGGGCTAAGACAGTGCTGCAAGGAACGCTCTCCAGCTCCTTCCTCCACCAAGGATGGTTGAAATGAACACTATCACCAACACTGATTGCAACACCTGTGACTCTTTTATAGCAGAGCCAGAGCAATCACACCTGCATTATAATCATGTGCACTTAACTAAAGAAACCAGAGTGCAATGACGCTCACCACCCCCGGGGGCAAACTTAGAACAAAAGACACCACTGTGTAATAATCCTAATGGCCATCGGGGGCAAAACCCAAAGTTAAGCACAGCTTAAGAAAAAAAAAGGTTACCTGTGCTTTTTATCAGTCATGATCCAGCATGGATCATGACAGTACCCTCCCCTTAATGAGGGGCCTCTGGACCCTCAAGACCGCTCCTCATCAGGGAACCACCTACAGTGGGGATGCCCAGACCCAGAGTTCACCCCAGCAACTACCTGCACATCAGGTTGTTGACAAACGAGCCCGCTGGTATTGGCAACGTATGTTCTGGAAGCACCACACATCTCCGAAGCGCTGACCTGAGGAACGAGTTGTGTATGTGTATGTTTGGTATGAGCTGGTAACACTCCACAACACACTTCCACTGGATGTTTTTTGGTGGCCACCCATACATGATCGTTCACACACAGGTCCGGACCTGAACATTTATTGCCACTCGTTCATTAGTCACCATTTGGAGAACTCTTTCTGGGATTGACAGCAGAGTTGTCCCCCTGTGTCACCACACTCACACCCCCGCACTTCACCAAGGGGTACACCACCCTCCAACCCCTTCCACCACGAGGTCGGCGTCTCCCAGGGTTGGCCAATGGTGAGGGTTGAGACTTGCCCCTACTCTCCTACAGCACATCTGCTACTCTCACCGGAGAGGAAGGGGTCCGTTGAGGAGAGACGGCAGAGACAGTAGTCCCTAGGCAGCAGCCCTCACATGACTGTCCCCAGCTGACCACTTCCCTCGCCCGCCAATCTATTACCGGGTTGTGTCTTTTCAGCCAAGGGAGGCCTAAAACGAGAGGTACTGGCATTCCCTCCAAGACGTAGCATGATAAGGACTCCCCAATGTGTCCTATACGTAGATGGATATTCTATACGACTTGGGTCAGTGGAACAGAGTTTCTGGCCTGGATGCTTATAGGTTGGGCTAGCGTCCTACACCTTAGCCCATGAGTCCGGACAAAGCGAGCATTCACCAGACTGACTCCTGCTCCGCTGTCCACAAGCACCGGTATCACCTCTGGTACCCCACCAGCAAACACCTCTGCTGACATGGTACTTTGGGAGGGCAAAATGGAGGAAATGTATACTCCCTAGTCACCTCCCTCCAAGCAACCAGGGGAATGCGGCTTCTCAGATGGCACAGATAATTTGGCGCGCAATGGGCAAGCCTTCAGGACATGACCAGTCTGCCCACAGTACAAACATGCCGACACCACTCCCCGAACCACAGGCAGCTCCGAATACAAACTAGCTCCTCCTACTTGCATGGGTTCGTCTGGAGACTTGGCATGAACTGGGCAGGCTCTCATAAAATGACCTGGCTTCCCACAGGAAAAGCATACCCCACCACCACGACGAGCCGCAGACACCCCCTTTTCTGTATCAACAACACCGGGCTGTCTGGGATCCTCCATCCGCACTGGTGGGTCCTCCTCCCTAGCGAGGACATCAGGGGGCACTTTTTGTATATGTCTTTCCCTGAGGCGTCTATCCACCCAGATGACAAGGGATATGGCGGCCTCCAGCGACCTGGGGGCGGCGTACTGCAGCAGAGTATCCTACAACTTTGGAGACAAACCCTGCACAAATTGACTCCTAAGTGCAGGGTCATTCCACTGAGTGTTAGTGGCCCACCTCCTAAACTCTGAGCAGTACTCCTCAGCAACCCGGGCTTCCTGTTTACACCTACGGAGTCGGGTTCCGCCAGGGCGACGCCATCAGGATCCCCATACACAAGCGCCAAAGCCGCAAAAAACTCATCCACGGACTCTAATGATGGAGAATTGTCCGGTAGGGGAAGGCCCAGGATTTGGGATCCCCTTTAAGAAGGGACATAATGATTCCCACCCGTTGCTCTTCACTCCCTGATGAACGAGGGCGCAGCCTGAAATACAATTTGCAGGCTTGCTGGAATGCCAAGAATTGATCTCTGCCTCCAGAAAACCTATCAGGGAGGGATATCTTGGGTTCTGGCTGAGCCTGTTCCTGAACCAAGCCCCCAGAGCCCACCAACAGCCGCAGCTGCGGGACAACCCTCCACGCAGCCCCCTAATCTCATTAGTAAGGATCTGCAGCATTTGGGCAAAGGGCTGCGTTGGGTTCATGGCTCAGCAGAAAAAAAGTTATGAGGTTGGTGATAATGTCACGATGACCCGTCCTATGTGACGCGACCCGCAGGCCGGTAACTGAAACAGCAAGACGCGGCACGTGAAACTGTCCTGTGTGACACAGCCCGCAGGCCGGTAACTAAAACAACAAGACACGGGGAAAGGGGAGACAGCTACAACAGTGGACCCTGCGATAGGGAAAGGGGACGTGGAGACCTACTGCACTCCCCTGAATCAGTGTCCCTAACGCTCTTAATGTTCCCTATGCCGGTTCCACACCGGGCGCCGATCAGGAACCTGTCGCCCTAGCACACCCTACACCTATCCCTTGCTAGGGAGCTGGGTGGCGCAGGCACTGGCCCCACCGCTGTACTAATACACACTAAGGAAAAACACAAACAGGGAAACACCACTTAGCTTTACTCTGTAGCTCTTGCTCCCGGCAACAGAGTCCACCACCAGCATGCAGCTTTCCTCCTGAATAGCTGCCAGAAAGCTCTGTCAGAGCTACAAGGAAATCCCCTCTGACTCCTTCCACACCAGGGCTAAGACAGTGCTGCAAGGAACGCTCTCCAGCTTCTTCCTCCACCAAGGATGGTTGAAATGAACACTATCACCAACACTGATTGCAACACCTGTGACTCTATTATAGCAGAGCCAGAGAAATCACACCTGCATTATAATCATGTGCACTTAACTAAAGAAACCAGAGTGCAATGATGCTCACCACCACCGGGGGCAAGCTTAGAGCAAAAGACACCACTGTGTAATAATCCTAATGGCCACCGGGGGCAAAACCCAAACTTAAGCACAGCTTAAGAAAAAAAAAGGTTACCTGTGCTTTTTATCAGTCATGATCCAACATGTATCATGACACCTTCATAAACATATTGTCTTCTCTATGTGCATTAGGAATGATTGGGGTTCTTAGACCGCTATATACTTTTCTTTTCTGAAGATATGTTTTGAAACTGGCAATTTCCCGCCTAGCCCTTCTTTGTTGTTTAAAGATTTATAAATATATTATTGTTGCCTCCAATCTGAGGCTTTCTAAATTAAATTTATTTGAAAGGAAATGTGCCATACTCTTATGATAGATAACAGAGACTAACCACTGGTCTCATTCACTTAATGTGGCTCATGGGCCCATAATGTGTGGTTCATGGCAGGCCTGCCAGCTTGGTGCATTAGCAAAACATCTAGCAAACAACTAAGAGCAGTTCTCCAGATGGTGAATTTTGTGAGGAGCCCTGCACAAAAGCGTAGATCTGAATGTGCATATTCTGGCTTTGGCGGTTTGGAGATAATTTAAGTATGGTAAGCTGGAGACCCGTTGATGCTAACTGTTAACGGAGGTGCTTGAAACTGGATGCAACAATGTGGTGGGAGTGATTAATGTGAGAATACTGAAAGGAAGTATTGTGGATACCTCTGGATCTTGGTATACTGCCTTGGTGTAATTTACGTGGAAAAGCTTTGGCTGTCATTATATCACTAATGGGGGCTTTATGTGTAGCTACTATGAGGGGGAGGGAGCTGAATGTAGCTCGTGATTCTCAAGACAGGTCTAAAGAAGACCTAAATGTGGCTCACAACCCTCTCTCAAAGCTAATTGTGGCTCTCAAAGTCAGAAAAGTTGAGCACCACTGCTCTATGCCTTGGAGGTAGAGTTGAGCGAAATGGGTCGGCCAAATTCAGAATTCGCTGACTTTGGCTAAAGTCGGGTTTTGCCGATCGAAACCCGACCATAGCGTGAGGTCGGCCATGAGGTCGCTGACTTGAGCGCCAAAGTCGCGCTTCCCACAATGCTTCCAGTGCCTTTTCTCAGCCAATAAGCAAGGATGCACACTGTGGGCAATGCGATTACATAGGCAGCGGCCCCCACCATCTTAGAGAAGGGCATCCAAGTGATTGGCTGGCTTTGTGTGGCGTCACAGTGGCTATAAAAGGCCGTGCCCGCCGACCGCCATCTTACTTCTGCCGATCTTAGCATAGGGAGAGGTTGCTGCTGCTCGTTCTTAATAGGGAGAGTATTTAGGCAGGAAAAGAAAAAAAAAAGTGCTTCTGCTGATAGCGATTTTCACTGTACAACACAACAGTACAGTGTGCAGTGACAGGGGAGGCTATATTTGTGTGCAGCAGCTCTGGTGGTGATTAGGCTGCCTTATAAGGCTCCCTGATAGCTGCATTGCTGTTTGCATACTGCTGTGCAGACTGCTTTTTTCAAAGCAAAAATACTTTTATTCCTTTTTTCTGCACAGTAGTTACTGAGCGTAAATTTTTGCACACACCGTATAGAGGTGTACGCTCCTCACACACTACCGTGTACCGGCTGGTATCACGGACAAATACATGCTATATGTGTGTGACTCCGTAAAAAAATACATGGAGATTAACATTTTTCCATACATACACTGTATAGAGGTGTCCGATTCTCAAACAGTATCGGATATCTGCTGTTCTTATTACGGTCATATGTACACAGAGTCAGAGTGTGTCTCTGAGACTCCGTAAATACATATACGGACATTTCCATTACTCCATACACCGTATTAAGCTGTCTGATTCTCAAACAGTATCGGATATTTGCTGTTCTTATTACGGTCACATCTACACAGAGTCAGCGTGTGTGTGTGAGACTCCGTAAATACAGTTAGGTCCATATATATTTGGACAGAGACAACATTTTTCTAATTGTGGTTCTAGATTTAGATGCAGTTGAAAACGCTGCGAAAATGTTTAAAAAATTCGTACAGAACGCACCCCATGCATTCCTATGGCATTCCGCACATGCTGTGCTAATGCTGCGCTTCTTTCCGCGGCGGAATCGCATCGCGGAAAAAAACGCAGCATGCTCATTCTTTTTTGCGGAATTGCAAAGAATTGCCGCGATTCCGCACCCATAGGAATGCATGAGAACCGCTCCATGCGCGAAGTTAAGCGTCTCATGTGCGGTTGGTACCCACGGTGTGAAGAAGAGGAGATGGTCCTCCAGGCCCTGGGTACCATACCCCTGTAAAAAAAGAATAAAAAATAAAAAATCGGGGTATATTTACCTTCCGGTGTCACGCACAGCCTTCCCGTGCCTCAGCGTTCCCAGTAATGCCTTGCGGCAAGGTCCTGTGATGACATAGTCTTGCGTTACTCTAGCAGTCTCGTGAGATCACTATAGCAACACGAGACCAACGTCATCACAGGTCTCGCAAGGCATCGCTGGGAATGGAAGCGTCGCTGAGACTGTGCGGGACGTCGGAGGGTAAATATACCCCGATTTTTTATTTTTTTATAATTTTTAACATTCTATCTTTTACTATTGAGGCCGCATAGGCGGCCTCAATAGTAAAATGCTGGTCACACTTGTCAAACACTATGTTTGACGAGTGTGACCAACCTGTCAATTACTTTCCAAGCGATGCTTCAAATCGCTTGGAAAGTGTTTGAATATCGCACGCGAAAATCGCGGCAAAACCGCGAACATAATCGCGGTAAAATCATGCAGGAAAAAAACGCGCAATTTCTGGGAAGGAGTCCGGTTTTGAGTGTCCGGATTAAAATGCAATGTGGGCACATAGCCTAAGGATGGCTTGTTTCACCTGCATGGAGAGCTCCTTTGACCGCTTGTTTCCTTCACAGCAAAACCTTCCAAATGCAAGCACCACACCTCAAATCAGCTGCAGGCCTTTTATATGCTTAATTGAGAATGACATAACGAAGAGCTTGCCCACACCTGTCCATGAAATAGCCTGGAGTCAATTGTCCAATTACTTTTGGTCCCTTTAAAAACAGGGTGGCACATGTTAAGGAGCTGAAACTCCTAAACCCTTCATCCAATTTTAATGTGGATACCCTCAAATGAAAGCTGAAAGTCTGAACTTCAACTGCATCTGAATTGTTTTGTTTAAAATTCATTGTGGTAATGTCTAGAACCAAAATTAGAAAAATGTTGTCTCTGTCCAAATATATATGGACCTAACTGTACATATACGGACATTTCCATTTCTCCATACACCGTATTGAGCTGTCCGATTCTCAAACAGTATCGGATATCTGCTGTTCCTATTACGGTCACATCTACACAGAGTCAGCGTGTGTCTGTGAGACTCCGTAAATACATATACGGACGTTTCCATTTCTCCATACACCGTATTGAGCTGTCCGATTCTCAAACAGTATCGGAAATCTGCTGTTCACTTTACGGTCACATCTACACAGAGTCAGCATGTGTGTGCGAGTCTCCGTAAATACATATACGGACATTTCCAGTTCTCCATACACCGTATTGAGCTGTCCGATTCTCAAACAGTATCGGATATCTGCTGTTCGCTTTACGGTCACATCTACACAGAGTCAGCGTGTGTGTGAGTCTCCGTAAATACATATATGGACATTTCCAGTTCTCCATACACCATATTGAGGTGTCCGATTCTCAAACAGTGTTGGATATCTGCTGTTCTTCTTATTACGGTCACATCTACACAGAGTCAGCGTGTGTGTGTGACATTCCATAAATACATATACGGACTTTTCCATTTCTCCATACGCCGTATTTAGCTGTCCGATTCTCAAACACTATTGTATATCTGCTGTTCTTATTACGGTCACATCTAAACAGAGTCAGCGTGTGTGTGTGACACTCCGTAAATACATATACGGAGATTGACAGTTTCACAAACAATGTATACAGCTGTACACATCTGATACAGTATCGTATATCTGCTTGTTGGATTACGGTGAAATACATACTGGGTGAGCGTCTATGACTCACAAAATATATACGGAGATTTCACTTTTTACATACACCTTACACAGCTGTATGCTCCTCATACAGTACCATTTCTCTGCTGGTATTTTTGGTACATTTTCCCAAACATGAGGAAGTATCGTGGATGAGGCCATGGACAAGGGCGGTGGGGCACAGCTGGTATTGATGGTGGTGGTGGGGCATCAGCTGGTTCTGGCAAAAGCACAATAGCAGCTAAGGCAGGAGGTGTTGAGCCTGCATCATCGTCTGACACAAGAAAGAAGGACTTTAAGGTTCCCTTTTCTGGGAGTAGGTAAACCGCTTTTAAAGCCGGAGCATCAGGAACAGGTTTTGCCTTACATTGCCGAAACAGCCGCCAGCTCTATTGCCTCCTCTTCTGAAGCTACAAAAACTGCAAGCACAGAGTCGTCAGTGCAGGCTTCTGGTCAGGAGCAACACCTTTCCTTGTGTCCTTCACCCACACCAAAAGTGAAGGATTCCGCAGCACACACTTCAGATAACTCCATGGAGCTCTTTTCACATACCATTCCTGGGTTATCAAGTCAAATCCTGAATTCCCCAGTCCAAGATGAATCTGACATGGAGTGCACTGATGCACAACCACTGCTAGATGATTCTGCTGGTACATTCACCCACAGCACTACATTGCCCCTTCCCGCATACTATACCACCTTACACGGTGACACAGAGGAAGGTACAGAGGAAGATGCAGATGACATTGAAGACGAGGTCATGGATAACCCAGTTGTTGACCCAGATTGGCATCCATTGGGGGAAGAGGGTGTCGGTGACAATAGGTCAGACTCAGAACGGGAGAAGGATCCGCAGCAGGCATCGTCATCGCAGAAGCGGTTATCCAGCAGGACAGCTTGGCCAGATGGTCAAATTAGAACAGCGTGCAAGCCCTGAAAATTTGTACCACAGTAGGAAGAGTGCAGTGTGGCACTTTTATGAACAAAATCCTACTGATGACGCAACGGTTATCTGTAAGGAGTGCCAAAGGACCTTTAGCAGAGGGAAAAATCTACGAAATTTGAATATCAGTTGCATGCTTAGACATTTAACCAACATGCACTTGCAAGCATGGACGAACTACAAAACTTCAGGTAGCACATGTGCACTTGCTCCGACTGAAGTTAGCCGGCAACGCTCCATCGCTTCCCTCACTGTAAGGCCACCGCTAAGCACACCACCATCAAGAAATGTTGAGGTGTCATCGGTAGGCCAAAGCAGTCAGGGAATCACAATATTTTCGCGAGGAAACACTGAATCTAGGCCATCAACATCCTCACCATCACCAACCCCTTCTCGGTCCAACAGGTCCAACGCTAGTTCCCCCATATGCAACTCTCAAGTCCAGCTCACCCTACCAGACACTCTCAGTAGGACAAGAAAGTACTCATCCTCTCATCCACGTACACTGGCTTTGAACGCCTACATTGCCAAACTGATCTCATTAGAGATGATGCCTTTCCATTTGGTTGAAAGCGAAGCTTTCCGAGAGCTCATGGCCTACGCTGTCCCATGCTATGACCTACCCAGTTGGCACTTCTTTTCTCGAAAAGCCATCCCTGCCCTCCACCGGCATGTGAAAGACCGCATTGTCCATGCACTAAAACAATCAGTGAGTGGAACAAAGGTGCACCTCACAACAGATGCATGGGCCAGTAGGAATGGCCAGGGCCGTTACGTGTCCATCACTGTGCACTGGGTTAATGTGGTGGATGCAGGCTCCACAGGTGACAGTGGTGGTGGAATAGTGCTGCCTAGCCCACGGTATAGGAAACAGTTGGCTGTAGGCGTTCGACCCTCCTCCTCCTCCAGATATGAAACCTCGTCGACAGAGCGCAGTCGAACGAGCACTCCATCCACATCTGTCAGTGCTGCACCCGAGGTGTCCCACTATCGAACAGCTAGTGGTAAGCAGCAGCATGCTGTTTTAAAAATGATGTCTTTGGGTGACAGCAGACACACCACGGAGGTACTGGCTGACTAATTGCATTGACAAACTGAGTCATGGCTGGGCAGTCTACATCTTGAGCCCGGCAAGGTATTAGGTATTCAGTGATAATGGGTGGAATTTTGTGGCAACCATAGCCCTTGCCAAACTCACACACACACCTTGCCTGGCTCACACCTTGAACCTGGTGGTGCAGTGCTTTCTAAATAATTATCCGGAGTTAACAGCCCTGCTCCATAAGGTGCGAAGACTGTGCTCGCACATCCGTCGTTCGCCCATCCACTCCAGTCGTATGCAGAAGCTGCAGTGATCACTCCACCTCCCCAAGCACCGCCTAATCATAGACGTTGCTATAAGATGGAACTCCACCATGCACATGGTTGAGAGGCTGCGCGAACAGAGGCAGGCTGTAATGCATTCGTGGGAGGATACACGGGCAGGCAGTTTGAGGGCAGACATGGAGTTGTCGGGTGTGCAGTGGTCAAAGCTGAAAGACCTCTGTAAAGTCCTTCAGTGCTTTGAGGAATGCACACGGCTGGTAAGCGCAGACGACGCCATTATAAGCATGAGTGTTGTGAGTTCATTTTCCCCTTCACCATTGAGGTCTGATGAACTCCCTCTTCTAGTGAAGGAAGGTAGTGAGGCTGATTACCAAGCACCTGAGCAGGATGATGATGTCTGGGTGACTGGAATTGCTGACTGGATATAAGGCAGCCGACGCCCTTCTGCCTTGCTGGTGATTTCTCAGAGGGATTCTAGGAGACCAGTCTGATTCCTGCTCCTCAAAAGCTAAGTTTTCTGCTCTGCTTTTTGCATTTGTGTTTTGGTTTTGCTTTGCCTTGTTTTTCTGGATTTCTGCCATTCCCTGCTGTGGTGAGCTGAATTCCTTTTTGCTCTGTCTTCAGAAAATACCTGAGTACTGATATAGTCTTTTTGAAACCTAGCGTCTTCAGGGCTTTTTTCCCTATCAGTCTGTTGGCTCTTGTTTTGATAGGGTTTTGGCAGATTGCAGACAGCAGCTTTTCTATCCTGTCCTATTTAGTTAGCTTGGGCCTCATCATTTGCTCAGTCTATCTTTCTATCTGTATGAGTGTTTTTTCATCTTGCTTCACCGTCATTATATGTTGGGGGCTGCCTATTGCTTTGGGGTCTGCTCTGGGGCAGTTTAGATTTCCCTTTCTGTCTTTAGGCTATTTAGTTCTCCGGCTCTGATTGAGGGGTCTAGGGCACCGTAGGAAGCCCCCACGGCTACTGCTAGTTGTTGTTGACAGGTTCAGGGGTCTGCATTCTGATAGCTGCCAACTTCTCTGGTTTTCTGGACTTAGCTAGTATTTCTGTTTTTGCCTCCTACGGGGACTCATTCATAACACATGAGCATACCACTTATGCGTCTGCTCATGCAAACTTTGACGCACATTAAGGATCAGGCGTCTACAGCTGAGGAGCAACAGGAGGAGGAGGAGGGAAGCCTTGATCACAATCAGCCATTGTTTGGTCAGGGAACTGTCGTGGATGGGGTGGAGGAAGAAGAGAAGGAGGATGAGGGGGATGATTATTTTGGGGAGGAGGATGCTTCTCAGGGATGCAAGAGAAAATGTGGGCGTGCCAAGGTCAGGTACAGGGTTTGTGCATGAATGGAGTGATGTGGATTTGCCAGAAAGTGGTCTTCCACCCACCACTGGCAGTGCAGCATTGACACCTGGAACATTGGCCCACATGTGTGATTATGCCTAAAAAGGGACCCCCACATTGCCAAAATGATGAGGGATGATGACTACTGGTTGGCCAGCATCCTCGATCCATGCTATAAAGGCAAATTACACAACATCATGCCACTGGAGGACCTAGAGCTAATATGGGCTAACAAACAAGCAACTCTGGTAAACCGTTTGTTTGAGGCATTCCCAGCACACAGCAGCAGAGCTGGTTCTCCCATGAGCCATAGTGGGCAAAATGGAAGAGGTGTTTGTGGTGCACACAACCAAACTGGCGTTGGAAACAGGGGTTTCCTGACCATGTTGTGGTCTGATTTCTCAAGTACCGCGCACACGACAGCTAAAACAAAATCGATTACAAGTGACAGGAGACAGCAGTTGTCAACTATGGTTACAAACTACTTCTCCTCCCATATCGAGGTTCTCCCTCACAGGTCATTCCCCTTTGATTATTGGGCCTCAAAACTGGACACATGGCCTGAATTGACACAATATGCCTTACAGGAGCTCGCTTGCCCTGCTGGTAGTGTGCTCTCTGAAAGAGTCTTCAGTGCTGCTGGATCAATCCTGACAGAAAAAAGGACCCGTCTGTCGACCCAAAATGTTGATGATCTAACCTTCATTAAAATTAACCATTCATGGGTTTCAAAGGATTTTGTCCCACCCTCCCCTGATAACAAATAAGTTGCCAAAAAAAAAAGGCTCACTTAAGTCCTCCTCTTCCTCAGACTTATCAAAATTCCTCCATTTGCAGCAGCTGAAACTCCAGCCTACACATCAACATATGCCATTTTTTAAACCTCCCTAACTGGGCTGCCCCCCCCAGGACCGGGGTCACCACCTGCCACACCCGGGCAAATGCTGTTGCCCTTAACAGGTGTGTGTCCCCACCCTTGGGCGACGGCACTGGCACAGGGCCTCTCATAGTAAAATAAAGTGTCTCTGATGGTGGGGGGCCCACTCGCCATCAGACACACTGGCGTACTATGAGGGGCCCTGTGCCAGTACCGGCGGCCATGACTGGGTCCCCCCTGCTTGCTCAGGGACACAGCACTTGCAATACTTACCTCTCCCTGCTCCACCACTGTGTAGTCTGGCCAGTTAAATCCTTCACAGGGACGGCCACTGCAAATTTGGTGTACTGATCGATGATGGTTAAGATGTAGCTATGTCCTGTCCTGCTGGCCTCTACCTTCAGATTACCAATGGCTACCATTTGTAATGGATGCCAACTCACAATCGGATGCAGTGGAGCTTTCTGAGCACCTTTCACAGTTTTCATAGTCACAGACGTGTGACATTCCTGCCACTATTTTTCAATGTCTCCTCTCATGGCAATCCAATAGAATCCCCTACGGCCTGTGGCTTCTTTGCTTTGCACTCCAAAGTGACCAGACAGATCATGATAAGAAGTGAGGACCATGTCTACAGCTCTCCCTGTGAACACAATTTGATGGAGACGAGTAACGGTGATGGGATCGACGCTTCAGCGATACAGCAACCCTTTCTTCACTAAATTGCATTTTAGCTGTCTCCACAGTAAAAGTTATTGAGGGTCAGCATCGCCTCTACGAATTCTCCCGGGAGGTTTTCCCGTGATTAGTAATTCCAACATTTCTGAAATCACTCGACTTTCCGTCTGTACTTTTATCCATCTAGCTTCCTCTAGTGGAGAGTCTGGACAGGCTGACTAACACTGAATAATATACAAAGATTTCAAAGTACTCCAACACTGTATACTGGTGTACATTTTGAATACATTTCCTTTTTTCTCATTTTTATATTCTGGTGTAATCCATACTGAGCCTGTGAGAGTTTGTGTCTTACTCTGGTAAAATATAATGAGATTTAAAATGACACCAACACTGTATGCAGCTGAACGCTTGTAAAACATTACCCTTTTCAAGTTTTTATATTCTTGTGTAATCCATACTGAGCCTGTGATTGTCTTTGTCTGAATCCTGAAATATAGATGGAGATTTACAATTACCCCTAGACTGGAAACACCTGGGATCTGCTGATACAGTACCTTTTTCCAACATTTTGTATTACGGTTAAATCCATACTGACCAAGTAATAGAAGACAGAGATGTCCATATGAAAGGTTCTGCAGCCCTGAGACCAACTTCCAAAGCCCGGCTGGACTCAAAGAAACCCGCTTCTTATGCATCCCGGGACAATTACCGAAAACGCTACCACTGTGAACGAGATCAAGAATCAGCAATGGAATTCCTAATACCTGCCACCTGTGAAGCCATCACATGAGCATTAAGGGATAAACAAGTCAAAATTAACTGCCGCAGGAATCGAATCACTGGAGGAGAGGACGCCGTCAAGCTGTTAATGGAACACATAACTCCCATGTTGTCACTATTAAAACGGATCCTTCTGTCCCGAAACTCCTCCTTCCATAGGTTCACAGCCACCAGTATAGGCAAAATATCCAACGCTTTGTGTGTTTAGTATTCTAATAAAGGTCTGTATATTTATATTAACCCTTTGCCCTTTTCTGTATGCCCAGCACTTCTTGACTGCACTTTTTTCTTCATTCGTTCACACTCCCCTTGAGGACTGCGGATGGAGCAGCAAAGGCATCACCAATAGGAGATCTGCAGGACCTTTGGTCATGTGTTTCAGTCACATGTCAGCTTGGGCTCCACGCTCCACAGCCCGATAGCTTGCTACTTACTAACTACAGGCTTTGTCCGAGGTTGTGCAAGTGTTCACTACCCAGATAGGTGAGTGGATCCCCGGTTTAATAGATATCTCATTAGACCACCAGGTATTACTCTATGAGCGCCCCCCTGCTCTTTTTTTTTTCTTCTTTGTTACATAATTCTGGTGTAAAACACCTTAATAAGTCACAACATTTTTGCATACTTTGGAATTTACATAAAAATTGTGCAACTTTTGGTGTTTTCACACCAAGTCTGCCCACCTTTGCCAAAATGGGCCGAACCAAGCCAGGGCTAATTCATGAAAAGTAACTCCAATGTTACTTTAGTCCCTGACTGGAGTAACATTTTTGGAAGCATACCCCTCATTAAAGGGAACCTGTCATATTCCAAAAGACTATGAGCCAATAGATATGGGGTTAATCTGGAAGTTTATAGCATTATAAACCCATGTAGCCACCACACTTAAAGTGTGGCTAATGGGAGGAAATTAACTTTATTCCTTCTGGCAGCCTCCAGCTTTCAGTCATAGAGACACAGCTTCAGTCACTTTATACTTTTTACTGTTTGTTTTTTTTTTGGGGGGGGGGGGGGGTGCGGCTGTTTGCTTTCTCTGCAGTATTCACAATATCAGCATTTGGCCAGTATTTTAGCTCAGTATCTGTAAGCCAAAACCAGGAGTGGGTGATAAATACAGAAGTGGTGACGTGTTTCTATTATACTTTTCCTCTGATTGTTCCACTGTTTCTGTTTCTGGATTACAAATACTGGTGTGAAATATTGACCAAACAAGGAATACGTGTGAATGTGACCTAATAGTTTTATTCCCCAAAAACACTTAAAAAAATGCAGCAAAAAGTGCCCTCGCTACATTTGCAGCTTTTTTTTATTTTTTCATTGCTTACTATGGGTGAAAAAATGCTGAAAGAAGTGACACGTTGCAGATTTAAAAACACTGTCGTTCTGAAATTCAGTCAGGAAAAAAAACAAGTGCATGCAGGAGATTTTGGAAATCTCACATGTTTCGCTGGTGCTGTAAAAGCAGCTTTTGGCTATGTTCACATGCAGAATTTTTGCAGTTTTCTTCTACAAATAAGAAGTTGCATTTTACAGCTCAAACAAAAACTATGAGATTTGGGAAATCTCCTGCACACCCTTTTATTTTCTCCTGACTGAATTTCACAACTGCTGCGTTCTAAATATTCAGCAACACTTTACAATTCAACAGTTCATACACAAGTCATAAGTAACAACATTAACGATAATACAACAATTATAGCAAAGATAATAACGACCCTGCTCGTGAGTGCTTACAATCTACAATGAAGTGGGGGGGAAGACACAAAATACAGGAGCTTATTTACAATGATGGTCCAGCCATCTTGAGGGAGTGGGGGATAGCTAAAGGCTGCATGAGGTTGTTGCCAGCCAGTATGTGTGGTGCTTTTGGGAGCAGTGGAGTTTGATGGAGCGTGATAGGCTGTGTTTTTAGGGAGCACCTAAAACTGTATAAGTTGTGGTTAGTCCTGATTACTTGGGGTACAGCATTCCAGAGGATTGGTGCAACTTATGAGAAGTCTTGGAGCCAGGAGTGGGAGGTACGGATTAGTGCGGATGTCAGTTGAAAGTCTCATGCGGAGCGTAACAAGCGTTTAGGTTGACTAACTTTAGGTACTGTCACACTAAGCGATATCGCTAGCAATATCGCTATAACTTGTGACGTTATAGCGATATTGCTAGCGATATCGCTATGTCTGATACTTACCTCCGACCAGCTCCCCCGCTGGTTATCGCTGATCGCGCGAGAACGTCCTGGACCGTTTCTCGTCGTCAGCTTCCTGCGGCGCTTCCTGTGGAGAGACGAGCGACGAGCGTGGATGCGGGCGGGAGGACGCAGGATCGCCTAGTGTGACAGGTAAGTAGCGACCCCCGTCCCCAGTGATGTCGCTGGTGAGATCTGCCTGTATGGCAGCTCACTAGCGACCACTTAGCGATGTACCAGCGATCCTGACCGCGTCATATCGCTGGTCGGGATCGCTGGTACATCGCTAAGTGTGACAGTACCTTTTGTCTATTGCATTGTTCCCTTTCTATTGGTCATTGCCTTTATCTTGTTTGTGTAAGACTTTGACCTGCTGAAAGCTGTGTTTAATCATTATAGCTGGTTACAGCAAATTTTGAGTTATTTTGTAGGCCTAGGACCAAGCGCAACAGAAATGTCTGCTGTTGTACAGGTACACTGCTTAGTGTATGAACCAATCAGAATGAGATTACCTCAAGAATGTATCAAGGTAATAAATATAATCTTCCAAATTTTCTCCGTAAAAACAATGTATTTGTATGATTACCTTTAGACATAACACGTCAAAGCATTATTGACATTCTAGTGATATGATGTCTTATTAACTCACAGTAGCAGGGCAGCTGTCAATTATATTTCCCAATTATTGTAAAGCTTAAATATATATCTGGTTAAGTTACAGTAGGTATATGGATTAAATAAAAAAAATACTATTTATTTCTTAGCACATTATCCAAATCCAAGACAGTAGGAACCTTCACATCTCTTTTATTGTAGAAGTCAATGGAATCGTCCACCTTTTGAGATTTTTTTTAATTAAATACATGTTTTTTGCATTGAAAATTAATTTTGTAATTGGGTTTCAATCAAAATGTTGCGCCATTCGCCTTCTATAGCCTCTGAGCTGCACTTTCAATTGTCCCTGTAGAATAGGTTAACTGGGAATCTATCAATGAGCTCATTATGACAGTCTAGTGGGAGAGTTTCTTAGGCCGAGATCACACTACCACGTGTGATGCGAGAAACTCGCACGAGTTTCTCCCATCAACACCCGACGCAGCCGCCAGCACTCAGGACCGGAGCTGCGGCTGAATAGAAATACATGCAGACGCAGCTACAGTCCTGAGTGCCGGTGGCAGCACTGGGTGTTGATGCGAGAAACTCGTGCGAGTTTCTCGCATCATAAACGGTAGTGCGATCCCGGCCTTACTCTTTTAACTGTCTTTTTTTATTTCCCCTAGGTGATTTAGCACAACAGACCACATAGAAGTTGACTGTGCAAGGAAACAAAAAGTCTGTAAAATCCCGACAGTGCAAAACATTTAATGAAATCGAATTTCAAAACTGTTTAGATTTTTAGCCCAAGATTTACAAATTTTATTTGAAAACAAATTGTCACCAAAAGGTGGATAACTCCTTTATTCCTGCTCCACCTGGAGGTTTCAAATTAATGTTTTAATGTTATGCAAAGATATGTTTTCCCTAGTCCAGTGTTCAGCTCTTCTGCATAACATGTCAATCTGGACACAACATCCCTACTGCTTTGATGCTGTAAAATTCACCGCCCCCAATTAGTATAATGCTGTTTTTGGATAACATTTATAGTCTTTCTCCCATAATAGAACTTCCCCCTATCCATCCATTTTCAAACAAAAGGTTATTTTATAGCTATCATAAGAGATTAGGGTCCCCAGCATTTGCAGTATTTCTTCTATAATGATTTAGTTAAAAGGGCTTCGCTGTGATAGCTCTCCAACTTTGTTCCTTCCTGTATATCACTGTTCAGGGTCAAAAGCTGGAAAAAGGGCTGGTCCCAGAGGCCTAACATATTTCACCAGTGGAGACTCTGGCTTTTCACTTCTCCTTCTCTCCTCATCACTTTATGCCTAAAGAATAACAGATGTGGAAACATTTAGAAGAGAACTAATTGAATTTCATAGAACACAATTTAGCATTGTTCAAGGAAGTACCTAAATCAACAGCACATTTTTTCAAGCGTCCGACGTCGCCTAATTAGAACACCAAACGTGTGACTAATTGGCCACACTTCTACTAAAAGCTTGGCCACAGATGAGCTGCTGCCTATTCATCTCTGCAGAACGTACTGCAGTGGTTTGGCTGCGAGATAACTGTGGTTATTGGACTGAGCCATGCCAAAATAATGAAAATGCTAGGCAACTGCAAGAGCGCAGATCCCGTTCACATCAGAACCTTCCACTTTGGGCAGCACCCAAAGGATTACTAGAAGATTATCAGCACATAAATTATTCCCTTCTTGGTGCATTGTAATTGGGGCTGTTAATGGCATGTTCTGTATCATGTCTGGTTTATTGTCCTAAAAATGTTCAGCGTCTAATTAAGAAATAATCCTCTATTATCAAGAACGGCTCCAGTTTGCCCAGAATTTCCCCACCAGCAGATCTGCTTTTTGCATGCAACAGGATGTTTTCTTTTTAATGATGTGCAGTATACTATGTGGGAACTGACTGAATCGTTGGAGCCAAGGAAGACTGTAATACGCACACAGCTGAATTGTGAAAGTGATACTTTAAGGATTCCAACACTACTAGTTCACAGGGGCTAAAAGCAGGGCTTAAAGGGAAGGATGAATCATCTTTTAAATAAAGTATCATCATTATGAAAGCATGTTCCCAAAATCTTGGTAAGTGGAATTAATTTAAAGCACAGATTTTACGGCTAATGGTAATACCTGCGGCTCTCGTGGAGTATTTTTCAAGGCATAAAAACTTATGGTACATACACAGAGACACACACACGCAAACACACATGGGACGCCCTCACACCCAGGGCTGTGGGGTACTCGGTACCGGGCCCGACGAGCTTCAATGGGAGATGTCACGGCAGCTGGGACCCAGCCTGTGGCCCTGGGCGCCCATTGTAGAAGTGGAATGTTCAGTGTGCTTATAATGAGTGATTCATGACGCCACCTGTGGTGTTCGGCAATAGAGATGTAAGCCGACGCTGCAGACAGATCCTCTGGGACAGATGGTGTGGTGCAGCAGTGATGTTATAGCCCTCCACAGGCAGGGCTGTAGTCCCAGGGCAGTGTAGGTGAAGTGACACGTAGATGGTGTAGTGTCAGGTGCAAGGGATGTAGCAGTGCTGGGCAGGTTGGCGCAGGAATAAGTGGAGGACACCAGGGCATGTAGTTCCAAAGCTTTACTCACAGTGTGTTGTGCATACAGGTGCCCACATCCGTGCCGTGTCCTCCGGGTCAGGAGCTCAGCCAACTTCCAGGCAAGATGAAGTACTCCTTTCCAACACTCCGCCAATATATGTGCCTTTTCTGAACGTCTCCTCTTATAGCGCATAAGAATGAAGTACTCTCAGTACTGAGTTACACTGGAGTTCCTCCAGTCAGCTGTTCCTATGAACTCTACTTGTACGGCAGACAGCTGTAGCCTGCTTCGGGGACTCCTTGCTACTAAGTCCCGGCTCACTAATATGTTGCTGTTGTGCCCCCAAGTCTTGAGTGGGAATTAAGTGGTCACTAATTCTATTCCTCCGGTGTCTGCTGCAGGACCATTAATATCCGTACAACCTCGGGGACCGGACCCCGGCCTTGCGCTTAGAACTTGAAAAGGGTTCTCCTCTAACCCTGGTCCTTATTCTCTTATTCTTATCTCGTTACGTGCTAATCCTTCTTCCCAATGGAGAATCAAGCTTCCTTTCTCTGTCTCTTTCCTGTGCCAGCAGACCCAGATCACTGTGGCCTGCTGCAGCACTTCCTTCTTCCATCCCTCTCCCGGGGATCTTCTCTGTTTGACACTCTGTCCTTCTACATCCTCACTCACTGATTGAATGAAAGACTGACTGACTGACTCAACTCTTCCCGCTCTTTTATGTGAACTAAACTCCACCCACCTCCCAGCATGTTTCGTGTTCCAAGCAGGGAGCCACTAAGGGGTGCTATGCTACACTCCAAGCAGGGAGCCGCCGAAGGTGCTTTGCTACACTACTTTGGGGTTTGGGGTACAGGTGTTGGAGTGTGGTCAGGTGTCTCCACCTTACCTGGATGGTGGGGTACCACACCTCAGGAGAAGGTGCAGTACCTCTGTAGCGACTGAACCCTCAGGGGCGCCACACACACAATTCAGTGTTATGTACTTTATATTTACCATTCATAGGGCAGGTGCAGATGACCGTATTGTCAGTCCAAATGTGATCTGACAAAATATCAGATCGCACTCGAACCAATGTTATTCTATGGGATATGAGGCAGTGAGGGGAATTATATGTGACGGAACGGTATGTATTCCCCAGGATGCGCATAGAAGATTATTGAGCCCGCTGTAGTGCATTGCAGTCAGAGACATAGCTGTGGTTGCAATGCAGAATACAAGTAAGTTTGGACTTGGTCAAGCTATTTGGCCAAGGCAGATTAAAGAAACTGACATGGGCTTTTATTTTTGGAGTTAACTACAGGATGGAAGTGAGGCTGCTCACTCCCTCCAGCTGGGTCTTACAAGTAGCCTATGGCCAGAGAATCCATTTAAAACTCTGCATCAAAGGGTTGGGTGTGTCAGTGATTGCTTGCAAACTGCAGACCAGGTGGCTCTGCAACACCCAGCGTGTGTGAAGCAAACACAGAGCCAAGGGAAGCAAAGCACCTGGCATCCCTCAGCATGACATGGTGGTGCAGTCACCCACGGCAACATGTTCCAGAGACTAACTGTTTTGACGCCCTGGCTGCGATCCAAAGGATACCGTTTGCCTTTAATTTTGTGAGTTTTGGACAATAAAGACACTTGCGTTGAACTTTTCCTGGGTCACTACCTCATTGCCGAACTTGTGAACACCGCCGAACTACAGGGGCCATATACATGTCCGATTCTTTCCTCTGACAATATTGCTGTATGCCTGAGTTTGATCCAATAAGCATCATCCTGAGGAAGAAAACTGGTGTTTTCGAAATGTGTCGATTGTTAAAATAACTGAACTTATTGCTGAACTATACTCACCCAGAATTCCAAGGATAAAGTGTGATGTCACCAATTTCTGGAGGCTATACATGCTGTACACGCCCACCTTCTCTCTGCCAGTCGGCACTCCCTTCACACACACACCACCAGCCGGTGTGCCTGTGCTGTGTGAAACCTTGAAGGTAATGCCCTAAAAAATCAGCTGCAACTGCAAGTCTCCATAAGGTAGAACCTGCTGGATTTGGACACCGTCTTCCCACTGCAAGCCTTCACAAGGTAAAACTTGTTGGATCCGGACACTGTCCTTCCACTGCACACCTATGGTTGAAGTTCAAACTCTTTAACTGTCAGTGAATCACTATCATCTGCAGTGCGACCTATTGGAATAGACAATGACAATGTAATGGACATATATAGCACTCCACATGTATAGTGTCAATGAGCTACGAGGGGCGATCCAAAAGTAATGATAATCAATAATAAACACAATGAATATAGTCAAAAAATTTTTATTTTTCTACATAGTCTCCTAACAAGTCTATACATTTAGTCCATCTCTTTTCTAAACTTAGAATTCCCTTTGAAAAAAATTCTTGATCTTGACCCTCAAAAAACTCCCCAACAGCGGTTATCACGTCGCTATTGTCGTCAAATTTCTTGCCCCGGAGGTGTTCCTTGGGCCGAGGAAAGAGAAAGAAGTCACTGGGGGCTAGATCTGGCGAATAAGGGGGGTGTTCCACCAGTTCAAAGCCCGCTTCTTGAATGGTAGCCATGGCAACTGCAGCTTTGTGAGCCGGTGCGTTATCTTGGTGAAACAGCACTCCAGCCCGCAGTTTGCCGCGCCTTTTCTCCTTGATAGCCTCCCGCAATCTTCTTATTTGTTCTGCGTAGTAGGAGCCCGTAATAGTGGCTCCCTTCTCCAAATAGTCCACCATAATAATTCCTTCAGCGTCCCAAAAAACGGACGCCATAACCTTCCCTGCTGAGCTTGACACTTTGAATTTCTTCGGCGTCGGTTCGTCGGCTCATTTCCATGTCATCGATTGTTGTTTAGCTTCGGGATCAAAGTGGTGGATCCAGGTCTCATCCATGGTTAAAAAACGTGATAAAAAATTCTCCTTGTCTGCTTGGAACTTTTCGAGATTTGCTATTGAAATGTCAACTCGTTTCTTCTTTTGCTCGTCGGTTAACATTTTTGGCACCCAACGCGCAGAGACCTTTCTCATATGCAATTCTTTTGCAAGGATTCTTTGAATACTGCCATATGAGATCCCTGTGACCTCAGCTACATGCCTGATAGTCACTCTTCGATCTGCCAACACAACTTCTTCAACTTTTTTCACGTTTTCTTCATTGAGGGACGTGGATTGGCATCCTTCGCGATGTTCATCTTCCGTCGATGTTCTTCCCAGCTTCAATTCCTTGGCCCAGCGTGCAACTGTGGAATATGGAGGAGAAGAGTCCCCCAATGTTTCCACCAAGTCGCTGTGTATGTCTTTGGTAGACATTTGTTTCAAGCAGAGATATTTGATGACAGTTCTGAGCTCGTTTTTTCCCATTTTGATATTCACTCCTTGGCAGTTCATATTCAAATGAATGTAGCTCCCGGGAATCGTGGCCTATTTAAGTGATTTTTTTTTCCTGGACTAGTGGGTACCTAAGAGAGAAGAAAACATTTTATTTTAATTTCTGTGTGCAATAGAAATAACCGATTATCATTACTTTTGGATTGCCCCTCGTATTGCACTGTGACTGTCCTTAGATATCCTGCTAGTTACATGGTAATCACACCTGTTCATTACAGGAAAAAAGTGGATAACCACGTGTTGATACTATGTACGCAGCACTTTTAAGAGACACTGCCAAGCAAATATACCCCTGATGTCACTTCATTGACCTACAGGAAATAGTGGACTCCCACGTGTTGATCTGTTGCACGCAGTATTCCATAGAGAAATTGTTGAGCAAATATACCCCTGAAGGTTGTATATTGTCTGCTGCTAATAGTTTTTAGCGGGGAATACTACTAAAATTCAAGCCTGATTTTGAGGACACATCATAGGCGAATTAGCACCTCTTGAATTTACAAATAGGAAAATGTCACTTTTTTACCGTGACAGAGAGGAGCCAGAAGACCGCAGCGTCTGATTTCTTCTACTCCACCAGTGGTTAGAAGCACTTCACCTCTGTATTAAATGGTGTAAATTTCTTGAGAGCTTCTGGAGAGTTTAGGCTCTCAGCTGTGCACTGTTATGAAAAAGAGAAAAAGAAGGTGGCACTCATCGTTCCTGTTAAAAGACTTTTATTTCATCTGTTAAAAACATGGAGCTGGGGAGGAGCGTGGAGAGCAGGATGAATGGAAGATGGCCATTTCGCACTGATTGCTTCAATGGGTCCTGAAAATTCCTCTCCAGCTCCATGTTTTTTAACAGATGAAATGTCTTTTAACAGGAACAGTAAGTGCCACCTTCTGTTTCTCTTGTTTATGAACTAGTGTCATGTGTTTTTTTTTGCGAGCACTCCATCCCTTGTACATACAGATGCATACCCATTTGACTGCACAGGAACTTGTATAGTAGTATTTGATGTTGGCGCTGGATTTGTTCCCTGCTTGCTCTCTCAGCTGCGCACTGTTAGCCACTCACATGTACTATATAATCTGGGTCCTGGCTAGAACTCATTGTCAAATTAGCTTTTGCTGCATGACTGGAGGTTGTTGGTTGTTGTTTTTGGAGAAGGCAGTTGGTGGTTTTATCTATGACTGTTGCTAGATTTTGAGTGTGTGATAATTCCCCTTCTCATACTTTGGTTTAACCCCATCCTTCACTCCCAGGTGAATCCTTCTGTAATTTGTGTGTGTATATTTGTATGTTTGGTATTTTTCGTTACCCCTGTTCGCATTACATTAGTAAGTCTGATTGGTGTATTACGTTACACTACTACTCCCCTCGTCTCTAGGTGGGGGAATGGTACAGACTGAGGGTGGATTCAGGAGCTAAGGCAAAGTACATGGCCCCGGCATCTTCACAATCAGAAGTAATTCGGGGAACAGGGCGAGCTAGGGCACCTCTAGCATTAGAGACAGGAAGGAACCCTTGGTCCTGTAACACCTGACAACAGAGTCATGACAGAAAATATCCAGGCAGTGAAAAGACAGTCAATAAGGAGTGCCAGCCAAGCGTGGCTTTAGGAGTAAGATGCAGCTCCAGCCGAGTGCCTCAGATGAGGAAGGAGAGTAGCAGAGCTTAGTGAACCCGGTCCAAAGGAGCACAAGGAAGGGAGATAAAGTATTAGAAAAATCTTTTCATTCAATATCCACAATGCATTTCGACAGATCGGTTCTGTCTTCATCAGGTGGCAGTCACTGCCACCTGAGGAAGACAGAACCGATCTGTCAAAACGCATTGTGGATATTGAATAAAAAGAAGATTTTTCTAATACTTTATCTTCCTTCTTGCACTCCTTTGGACCGGGTTCACTAAGTTCTGCTATGACAGAAAATATATCCACCTGCATTGGAACTCTAGCATTATTTATGTGCTCTAAAGCCCGATATTTTGTATAAATATACATGCCTGATTTTATTATTGTATGAAGGTACCATAAAGCTACTAACCTATTCTGTGCACACTATCACTGTAGGTTGAGTGGTTTCTATATTTATTACTGTTGAAACCCTGTCAGAGGGAGCCCTTAGATAATCTCAATACCTCCTCCTAAGTGCAGATTCACAATTTCATATTTATTCCAATTTTAGCGACAAGTGGATTGGTCGGAGAAACTGCAGCTGAGTTAAGTGGCTAGTCAGGAGTGCCATTGTGGTCTTTCATATTCAATTATTTTCTAATATACTTGCTTTAAAAATTCCTTAGCATTCCCTAACTACATTGTTTCAGAGCTATTGTATTTATTTTTCTATTTCTGATGAGAATTTGTTTGAGTATCACCGTTGCATGCTGGGATACTCAAACAAAGCATCATCAGGGGGCAGAGGCCATGCTGTCCCTACGTGGTCTTCCCTGTGCACAGCGCCACCCCCCTGTGAACAGCGCCATCCCCCCTGTGCACAGCACTGTCCCTGCACTGTTTACCTTGAGTACTGCACCCGCTCTGTTGTCAGCTTATGAACAGTAACAATCATAGCAGCAGAGCAGTGTCACTATACCCAGTAGTGCAAGAGATTAGTGTCATCTCCTCAGATGACGTCGCTGGTCTCTGCCGGGTATAGTGACACCTCGCTGTTGCCGGTTTTTATAGCATCTATCAGATCGCCAATAGCTGCTGCTGCACATGTGCTGCCAGCACCATTTTGAGACAGCTGCTGCAAGTGATTTTTTTTCCAATATATATAATAGTCATTATGTGAAGTAGGGGCAGGACAATGAGGAATCAGTAACCTGTTAGAAGCCAGGACGGAAGTCATCAACAATGGTATAATTTTAATCAGTATAACAGTGCCAACCTGACAGTGTCTGTAGGTTACTGAGCACAGTCCTGCTGACAGGTTCCCTTTAAAGGCTGCTGTCAGTCACTGACAGTGGAACATAAATGTACTGGTTGATGGTGTGCACCGGCTCTCATATGTTGCCCACCAACTTACAAGGTGATTCTGTGGGACCAATGGGTATCCATGGCAGTCAAGGGCCTGCTTAAAATCTCCATGACTGTCATTTTAGTCGTCCTGTGAAGCCTAGCCATAGGAGAGTGTCATTTACATTATACAATACTATTGCAGTATATAGTATTGTAGTATATAGTATATGCGCTCAAATGACCTCAGGTTCAAGTCATCAAAGGAGAGTAAAAAATAAAGCCATATTACAAAATTAAAAAAGGAATGTTATGAAATATATTAGCAAATTAAAAACATTTAAAAGTTTAAATCACAACACTTTTTCCCAGTTCAAAATAAATATGTTAAAACATAGACATATTTGATATTGTGTCTGTATAAATAATAATAGAAATGCCAGAATAGGTGTTTTCTCAGTAACCATACTTCCCCAAAGAAAGCAATAATACATGGTGAAAACACCCTATGTACTTTGTGGAGATACATCATTGTATCTTAATTAACCAGACGTCTATTTTTAGCAAGCCAGAAATAATAGACTGTTATCTATATGTTGACTTTTGAATTTATGTGTTTCTTTCTGGTTAGTCAAGAAAACAGACTTCTGCTTCTGAAAGCCTGTAATGCTGACTTAATACAACAAAAAAATACAACAAAAAAATCCAAGGCACATGTTCAATCACATAAAAGTATATATAAAGTAGAATATAGTCAGTGACTATCAAAATAAGATGCACAATTGGACAAAATAAGAAGGAGGATACATCGGAGCTTAAATCATGTGACAACGAAAAATCCGAACAACAGACGTCCAATATTAAAAGTAAAATAAATATTTCATTCACAAAATTAATAATACACAAAAAATGATGGGGAACAAATACCAAATGGAAAGGGTAAAAAACTAGGAACCCATATAGCACCACAAAATAATACAAAAATTATCAATAATTAAAGGTGCCAGTATGACAAAAGTACCACAGTATTGCAAAATAAATTATACAAGAAAATAATACCAGGTATGTGCGAAAAATCAGTACACAGCAATATATGCATAAAGTGCAAAGTGCATAAATTAAAAATAGAATTTATTAAAAAAAAACTCTAATAAAGTGCTAAAGTCAGGGGGTGACGAAGGCAGACGCCGAAACGCGCGTTGAGGTCGGGCGCATCCTAGGAATCTTGCACCACTTACACCAGGTATTTATGGGACACATATTTGGTCTGTCCGGCTTTATTCTTGGCGTTATGCACTTTAGAGAGGCGGTTTGAGTGGCCACTGTGCCTTTATTCTTTTATGTTTGCACATGCTTCTCCTTAATAGATAATATTTCACTAGCGGTATAGTTTATATTTTAGAGGTGTGCAAGCCTATATATGTTGCTATATAGTACATATTTCTTGTGGTACAACATTCATTTGATAGGCGCGTCAAGCGGCCATTGTGCCTATACTTTATATGCCGGTATATGTACTTTTTACCACTGCTATAATAGCACTTTATTAGTGTTTTTTTTTATAAATTCTATTTTTAATTTATGCACTTTGCACTTTATGTATATATTGCTGTGTATTGATTTTTCGCACATACCTGGTATTATTTTCTTGTATAATTTATTTTGCAACACTGTTGTACTTTTGTCATACTGGCACCTTTAATTATTGATAATTTTTGTATTATTTTGTGGTGCTATATGGGTTCCTAGTTTTTTGCCCTTTCCATTTGGTATTTGTTCCCCATCATTTTTTGTGTATTATTAATTTTGTGAATAAAATATTTATTTTATTTTTAATATTGGACGTCTGTTGTTCGGATTTTTCATTGCCAGATGTAATGCTGACTTGTAAGTTGACATTTGATGTAACATATTGTGCTCTTATCCTTGATGACTAATGACGTTTTTGCTGATATGCTAATTATACATTGTCCATGCCAGCCAGCTTGTTGACATTCAAAACAAAGGAGTAAAATCTATGCAAATAGATTGCATAATCAAACAATGTGCGTTGAACATACTAGCATTACCTGTAAATACTGAATGAAGGAAACTTGTTAATTATAAGAAGAGGTTACATGCCTCTGTATAGAGAGACAGAGTTAGCCAGAGATTCAGCCAAGAAATCCAGATATCCAAAGGACCAGAGACAGGACAGCAGCCATGACATCATGGCTCCATCAATAGAGATACAGATTTGTCATTCTATAGGATGCCAGCTTAGGGGACCTCGGCCTCAGCTGGAAAGATACAGATTTGCTCCATTGATCATCACTGAACTATGGATACATTTGGAGAAAGCAAGGATTGAGAACCGCCGATCACCTAGCTCCATGGAGATGTTGAGAGATGCCAGGTTGTCACCATCCAGTCAACTGGCCTTGTACCTGAATGGACTGTAATCTTTCTAAGCTTGTCGTTACATTCTCTCTGTCCATGCCACAGATGAGGTAGTCATCCCTGGAAGATGAAGACATGTTGTGACCTTGCGGTCAACTTGCCCTTGTACCTGAATGGACTGTCATCTTCCTATGCTTGTCGCTACCTCCTTTCTGTGTGTGCCACTGGTGTGGAAATTGGCACTTGAAGATCTGAAGTTACAGCTGCTATTATCCCGGTGAGTCAGTGGAAGGGTGAGACTCTGTAATGTGCACCATCTTGAGGTATTTTGCTGGGACTATTTTATGTGTTATTTGAATGATTTGTGGTTCAATAAAGTATTACCACACTGTGTTTACCCTCACCCTTTGTTGTCTGAGTAGCGCTATGCCCACATTAAATGGAGAGTGGGTGTTCGGTGGGACAATCCCTGGTCCATGCCGTCTCAGCTAACTGACAGAGGCGCCTGCTGACCCCCCGTGTCTCCACATACCTCAAAGTGGTATCAATAAAAAATATAGGTCAGTGCCTGCAAAACAAGCCTTCACTTAACTTCATCAATAGGAAATTGAAAAAGGTTTCAGATATCAGAATATGGAAACAGAAACCTCAGTTTGCTTGTTTGTTTTTAAACTTTTTTCAAACTTCAGAATTTTTTTAACCACTAAAATATAGAAAAACCTTTATGTTTGGTATTGCTGTAATCATAGTTAGTTATGAACGAACATGTTTGGAAAAAGTTTGCCAATCTCAAAATCGGCAAGGACCTTTGCACATTCAGATTTGTATCTGGATTACAGAACATTTTCCTCAAATTCGGAAAAATTCAGTCAAAGTTTGGTAAATGATGGAGTTTCTACTAATGCTTTTATTAGGACTTTGGCTAGGATAGTTGTGCTATATAATTTGTGGGTGGGGGGACATGTTTACTGAGGGCAGAGTGCAGGGAGAGGTCAGAGGAGCGGCGGACTGTCATTCTTTTTTTAACTTAATGTGTGGAGATTCCAGTGACGAATCAAGAGGCAGACAGAATCAACAAGTGCTTTTTGCATTGGCTGCCCGAAGTCACATGTCCTTCTCCATATAAAAGCAGACTTGTGGCTTTGGTGCTATTTTGTGAGTGTAACAACGCATTGAGACTGCTGCTGCTGTAAGTAGTCAGATAGCTATGGGGTTTATTCTCAGCTAGTTCAGATAATTAAGATTCTGTTTCAAATTGACCTTCCAGCATATAAATCTGTAGTGCTAATTCTATGGTGCATCCAAAAGTCGCCAATTCATCATATACCATATTTACTCGTGTATAAGCTGAGTTTTTCAGCACATTTTTTGTGCTGAAAACTCCCCCGTCGGCTTATACATGAGTAATTTGTCCCAGAAAGTCGGCAGGAGACGGGGAGCGGCGGAGCAGCGGGTCACAGAGGCAGGAGTCGGCGGCTGCAGGTGTCACTGTGCCCGCTGCCAAAGAGAAATGAATATTAATTTCTCTTATAGCATGCAGAAGACATCCTACTCACCCTCCTGTGCTCCCTCATAGCATCTTGTTGGTCCCGGTGCCCTCACAGCATCTCGTTAGTTCCAACGCCAGCAGCTCTTCCTGTGCTGAGCGATCACGTAGCCCCGCTCATTAAGGTAATGAATATGCAAGCCTCTCCACTCCCTTAATGAGCGGGGCCACTTGATCACCTGGCAGGAAGAGCTGCTGGCGCCGGAACAAGATGCATCAGGGTGCGCAGGAAGGTGAGTAGGATGTTTGTTTATTTTTTATATGAAACATGCATGCAACGACAAGGACCGGGGAGCCATGCATACAACGACAGGGACCGGGCAGCCATGCATACGACAGGGACTGGGGAGTCATGCATACAACAACAGGGACCGGGGAGCCATGCATACAATGACAGGGACAAGAGCCATGCATACAATGACAGGATGGGGGAGCCATGCATACAATGACAGGGATTGGGAAGCTATGAATACGGGGACGGGTGAGCCATGCATACTAAGACAGGGATGAGGGGGCAATGCACACCCGGCATATACTTGAGTCAATAAGCCTACCCAGTTTTTCATGGCAAAATTAGGTGCCCCGACTTATACTCAGTCCGGCTTATACTCGAGTATATACGGTAAATCCATATTGCTGCTGATTCTGTGGTACAGTGACCGGTCGTCACTTCAGCATATAAATCCATAGTGTTGATGATTCTGTGGTACAGTGATCAGTCACTACAGTCACTACTTCAGCATATAAATCCATAGTGCTGCTGACTCTGTGATACAACGACTAGTCGCCACTTCAGCATATAAATCCTTTGTGCTAATTGTGTGGTCCAGCCTCCTGTCCACATTTCAGCATATAAATCTTATGTGCTAATTCTGTGATCCAGACACACTACCTCAACAAATAAATGCTGATTATTAATTCAGTGACAGTTGACTGACAGGTATTGGCCTAGGATTGTGAAACAGCTGGATAAAAGAGGGGAAGGGTACATTCAACACGAGTGTGAAAAAGCAAGGTCATGTTGGAAGGGGAAAAAGGCGTGGTGTTCGAGGTATATGTGGAGTAGGTGGTAATGCTACTGAAAGCGCTACTGAACAAACACTGGCTCATCCTATCCAAAGACAACTGATGATGCAACCACTAAAAGCATTGCATCCTCAGTCACAACTCTGGCTGCGGCCAGCAGCCATCATCAGTCTGCAGTTGGAAGGGGCGGCAATGGTTGCCTAACTTGGGCCTTTTTTGAGACTGTAAAGGATGACCCAACTCATGATATCTGCCAAGCTTGTAAAAAACGACTCAGTAGAGGCAAAAATTCCAATGATTTGACTACTACATGGATGAACTGGCACATGCCCAATCAACAAGCGTTATTCTGGAATCTCACTGAGGTAAAACGTGGCCTAGGAGGCCCCGCCAACCACCGGCTACCCCATCAACCACATCTGCTACTTCTCCCTCCTCAGTCACTGTGGCAAGTGTTCTCACACATGTCTGCAGATACAGAACCTTGTTTACTCGCTACAGTTGTGGTGACTGAGAGCTCGTAGGCTGTTATGTAATTGAACATGCCTGCTGTTTTTGACCGATCTCAGACACTGAGCACACCACATCTTTTACAATCCACCATATCATCTTTGCCTGCACCTCACTCACAGTCCAGCAGTTTGTTGTGTACACCCTACTCCACCCCCTCTCAGCTAAACAACCAGCACTCAGTCCCGCAGTTGTGGTTAAATAGCAAGCTTGAGTGTTACCCCACAACCAGCACACCATGGACTTGGACCTCACAGAAGTGCCCAACATATGAGCGCTTTCTTGCTGCACTATCTGCAACAAGATGCCCATATTGTTAGGGTTATAAATAGTGCGGACTACTGGGTTGCCACTCTATTAGATCCATAGTACAGGAGTAAATTTTGCCAGATGCTTTTCCCCCTGGAAAAGGATGTGTGCATAATGGAGTGTCAAAGCACACTTGTAGGTAATCTTAACCCCTTAAGCCCCAAGGGTGGTTTGCACGTTCGTGACCGGGCCAATTTTTACAATTCTGACCACTGTCCCTTTATGAGGTAATAACTCTGAAACGCTTCCATGGATCCCGGTGATTCTGACATTGTTTTCTCGTGACATATTGTACTTCATGTTAGTGGTAAAATTTCATTCATATAACTTGCGTTTATTTGTGAAAAAAACGGAAATTTGGCGACAATTTTGAAAATTTCGCAATTTTCCAACTTTGAATTTTTATGCCCTTAAATCACAGAGATACGGCACACAAAAAACTTGATAAGTAACATTTCCCACATGTTTACTTTACATCAGCACAATTTTGGAACCAATTCTTTTTTTTTCTTAGGAAGTTATAAGGGTTAAAAATTGACCAGCGATTTCTCATTTTTGCAGCACCATTTTATTTTTACGGACCACATCACATTTGAAGACACTTTGCGGGGTCTATATGATAGAAAATACCCAAAAGTGACACCATTCTAAAAACTGCACCCCTTAAGGTGTTCAAAACCACATTCAAGAAGTTTAGTAACCCTTTAGGTGCGTCACAGGAATTTTTTTAATATTTAAAAAAAAAATGAACATTTAACTTTTTTTCACAAAAAAATACTTCAGGTTCAATTTTTTTTATTTTACCAAGGGTAACAGGAGAAATTGGACGCAAAAGTTATTGTGCAATTTGTCCTGAGTACGCTGATACCTGATACAGTATGTGGGGGGGAACCACTCTTTCGGCGCATGGCAGAGCTCAGAAGGGAAGGAGCGCTGTTTGACTTTTTCAATGCAAAATTGGCTGGAATTCAGATCGGACGCCATGGCGCGTTTGGAGAGCCCATGATGCACCTAAACAGTGGAAACCCCCCACAAATGACACCATTTTGGAAACTAGACCCCCCAAGGAACATATCTAGATGTGTGGTGAGAACTTTGAACCCCCAAGGGTTTCACAGAAGTTTATAACATAAAGCCGTTCAATTAAAAAATCATATTTTTTCCAAAAAAATGATCTTTTCACCCTCAATTCTTATTTTTCCATTTGGGCGCATGGCAGAGCTCGGAAGGGAAGCAGCGCCATTTGACGTTTTTGGCTGGAATTGAGATCGGACACCATGTCGCGATTGGAAAACCCCTGATGTACCAAAACAGTGAAACCCCCCACAAATGACACCATTTTGGAAACCAGACCCCCCAAGGAACATATCTAGATGTGTGGTGAGAACTTTGAACCCCCAAGGGTTTCACAGAAGTTTATAACATACAGCCGTTCAATTAAAAAATCATATTTTTTCCAAAAAAATGATCTTTTCACCCTCAATTCTTATTTTTCCAAGGGTAACAGGACCCTAAAAGTTATTGTCCAATTTGTCCTGAGTGCGCTGATACCCCACATGTGGGGGTAAACCACTATTTGGGCGCATGGCAGAGCTTGGAAGGGAAGCAGCGCCATTTGACGTTTTTGGCTGGAATTGAGATCGGACACCATGTCGCGTTTGGAAAGCCCCTGATGTACCAAAACAGTAGAAACCCCCCACAAATGACACCATTTTGGAAACTAGACCCCCGAAGGAACTTATCTAGATGTCTGGTGAGCACTTTGAACCCCCCAGTGCTTCACAGAAGTTTATAATGCCCGGGCGTGAAAATAAAAAAAATTGTATTTTTTCCACAAACATGATCTTTTAGTCACCAATTTTTATATTTTCCCAAGGGTACAAGGAGAAATTGAACCCCAAAAGTTGTTGTCCAATTTGTCCTGAGAACGCTGATACCTCATATGTGGGAGAAAACTACTGTATGGGCACACGTCGGGCTCGGAAGGGAAGTAGTGACGCTTTGGAATGCAGACTTTGATGGAATGGTCTGCAGGTGTCATGTTGCCTTTGGAGAGCCCCTAATGTACCTAAACAGTGGAAATCCCCCACAAGTGACCCCATTTTGGAAACTAGACCCCCTAAGGAACTTATCTAGATGTGTGATGAGCACTTTAAACCCCCAAGGGCTTCACAGAAGTTTATAATGCCCGGGCATGAAAATAAAAAAAATCACATTTTTTCCACAAACATGATCAATTAGTCTTCAATTTTTTTATTTTCCCAAGGGTAACAAAAGAAATAGGACCACAAAAGTTGTTGTCCAATTTGTCCTGAGTACGCTTATACCTCATATGTGGGAGAAAACTACTGTATGGGCACACGTCGGGGCTCGGAAGGGAAGTAGTGACGTTTTGGAATGCAGACTTTGATGGAATGGTCTGCGGGTGTCATGTGCGTTTGGAGAGCCCCTGATGTACCTAAACTATTGAAACTCCCCACAAATGACCCCATTTTGGAAACTAGACCCCCCACGGAACTTATCTAGATGTGTGGTGAGCACTTTGAACCCCCAAGTGCTTCACAGAAGTTTATAACGCCTGGGCGTGAAAATAAAAAAAATCATTTTTTTCCACAAAAATTATATTTTTGCCCCAATTTTTTATTTTCCTAAGAGTAACAGGGGAAATTGGACCCCAAAAGTTGTTTTTCAATTTGTCCTGAGTAGGCTGATACCCTATATGTGGGGGTAAAACATTGTTTGGGCGCATGGCAGAGATTGGAAGGGAAGGAGCACCATTTTGACTTTTTCAAGGCAGAATTGGCTGGAATTGAGATCAGACGCCATGTTGCATTTGGAGAGCACCTGATGTGCCCAAACAGTGGAAACCCCCAATTCTAACTCAAACCCTAACCCCAACACACCCCTAACCCTAATCTCAGCCCTAGCCCTAGCCCTAACCCTAGCCCTAGCCCTAACCCTAACCCTAGCCCTAACCCTAGCCCTAACCCTAACCCTAATGGGAAAATGGAAATTAATACATTTTCTTTTAGTTTTATTATTTTTCCCTAGCTAAGGGGGTGATAACGGGGGGGTTGATTTACTATTTAAGGCTGTTTTTATGTTTGGCAGCTGAAGAAAAAAGTATATGCACACAAATAGGGATCACCACAAAATAATGTAATCAAAAATATCAATTTTATTGTAATGAACACAACCGGCAGACACTTTGTTTAAAAACAATTAAAAAGTCTGAACAACCAGACACACATAGCAAAACAAAGACAATGGGTCATATCAATAAATAGTTGAATACTCTGGGCCCCAAAATTTAACCGTTCAATCAAGTAACAGATATCTGCTGGTTTTCATAACCTAGGGTCTATCACAACAATTGCAGTCACAGTCATAATCATAATCATGATATCATAATGCTGTTTGCAACTATACCAGGATATTTGGATATCAAATCCTATGGATAAATACTGTGGTTACATGAAAAATACAGACAAATAGTATGCCATAAGTAAAAACCATACTATCAGCATGTTACCAATAAACCAGATTCAGAAGGTATGAACCGCATAACCCCTTTGCCTGGCATGATATCACCTGGTTTCTGAGGATAAGCAGGCCAACGGCTAAATTACATGGGACCCCCAAACCCACGCGTATCGACACAGTGATGTGTCTTTCTCAAGGTCACATTGCGCTGCTGCGGGGGTCTCAGGGAAGCATGGAGGGAGCCCCCTCCCTGCCGATGCTTCCCTTTAACCCCCGGTACACCGCGATCGTGTTTGATCACGGTGTACAAGGGGTTAATGTGTGGGAGGCGGTCCGTGACCACCCCTGACACATTGTGCCGGGTATCAGCTGTGATAATCAGCTGACACCCGGCCGCGATCAGCGGCGCTCACCACGTGAGCGCCGCTGATCGCTATAACGTACTATCCCGTCCCTGGGAATTAAGTCCCAGGGCACATGGATGGGATAGTACGTCTCATGGCAGAAAGGGGTTAAAAGTGGTTTTCCCCAAGACATCAGTGAGCCACACAGTGTGCATCGCAGTTCTAGACTTCCAATGTTCGGAGCATCACGTCGTCAATGCAAAAACATTAGAAACAGCTGCAATGTAACTGGCATATGCAATTTCTGTGAGTCTTTTCACACATTTTTTGCAACATCCCGTACAGCAGCAGAACAGAGTACAAGTCTGACACAGTAAATGACTGAAGAGGATGGTGCAGGAGTATATTGATACCATTAGGCGGGGTTTGGACCCTTTTGCATTTTGGTCTTCAAAAATGGAAAAGTGGCCTGAGCTCCCCTGTAACACCTTGGAGGTTTTGTCATGCCCAGCAGCTAGCGTTCTCTCAGAATGTGTCTTCAGCACTGCTGGTGTCCTGATGAATAAGTGAATCCTCTGACCCCTGAAAATGTAGACCACCTATCTTTCATCAAGATGAGCAAGGCATGGGTCTCCAATGACTTTTGTACCCCATTTGCAGACTAGGCGATGGTGTAGTTTTCAGTGTACTGCATTGATCTTGCGTTAGTGCCGTCTGTAACACCTTTGTCGTGGCTTCTATGGCTGCTGTTGCTACTGCTGTTGATGTTACTAACAATTTTTAAAATGTGGAGACTCCAAGATGGGTCTCCATCTGGTAGGTTGCCTGTAGTGGAAGGGGTGTCATATCCCCGTTACACTATTTCTACTCTGGGGAAATTGATGCCACTTTAGTGGTATGTGCCAATAATTTTTTGAAATGTGGAGACTCCATGTTGGGTCTCCATCTTTTGGGTTGCCTGTAGTGGAAGGGGTGTCAGAGCCCCATTATACTATTTCTACTCTGAGGAAATAGATGCCACTTTAGTGGTGTGTGGCAATAATATTTTGAAATGTGGAACCTCCAAGTTGGGTCTCCATCTGGTTGGTTGCCAGTTGTGGAAGAGGTCTCAGAGCACAAGGCCTACATCTTTCACTCATCCACCTCTTATTGATCAATTTTTAAGCTAGAAATGTTGCGCCAGGCCCGGTCCCATCCATCCATGCTGCACCATTATAAAATTTCTATTGTGGGTCAATTGATGCCTCTTTTCCTGGTGTGTGCCCCTAATTTTTGGAAATGTTTTGACTCCAAGTTTGGTTTCCATCATGTGTGCTGCCTGAATTTGGCAGGGCTCTCAGCCCAGCAAGCCTACACTGATCCTTCATTCACCACTTCATTTTAACTTAAATTCAAAGCTGTAAATGGTGGCCCAAACCCTGTCTCATGCATAGCCCAAGCCAGACTGCTGCACTATTATAAAATTTCTACTGTGGGTCAATTGGTGCCACTTCTCCTGGTGTCTGCCTCTAATTTTTGGAAATGTTTGGACTCCAAGTTGGGTCTCCTTCTTGTGTGTTACCTGAATTTGGCAGGGCTCTCAGAGCACCAGGCCTACAACTGTCAATCATCCACCTGTTACTGATCAATGTTTAAGCATTAAACAATGTTGTGGCAGCTTTTCGGCCCCCCTGAAGATGTTGTTTATGTGTTTGGTTTTGCCACCCATTGAATTCAATGGGGTTCGAATAAGTTTGGCCAACATCGGGAAGTTCACTGATCTGAGCCGAACACAACCTTAACAGGTTTGCTCATCTCTAATCATAGTGACCAGGACAATAATATTTTCAAGTTATTTTTACAATCCACTGAAAAAAAACAAAACCTGAAAAAAAAAATAACAGAATTGTGGTTTTTTTTTCACCATTTCACTCCACTTGAATTTTATTCAAATTGTTCAGTACAATGTATGGTAAAATAAAAAGTTTTATTCAAAACTACAAATTATCTTACATGAAACAAAACCTCATACATTTATGTTGATGAAAAAAATATACAAGTTATGGCTCTTGAAATAATGGGAGGAAAAAGCAAAATAACTAAAGTGATAAATTGCCAGGTCACGACAGGGTTATTGCTTGCAAGCTAAACTATATACAATAGGAGGAATCAGCCACACACAAGCAAGGAGACAAAAATGGAGATTTATCCTTTTGCTATGCTTATCTGTGTGTGATGGTTGCACGAACCGAGGTGTTTTGTCGCAAATAGGGATGAGAAGACCCATGGCTGTTTAAGTTCGTCAGGTTCTTCCGAACCAGAGTAAAAAGTTCAAAATTAAGTCAACTCACCCATAACGGAATCCGAAGACCAGCTGTTCAGCAGGAATACAAATCAAATTTAGAAAAAATCCAGCTTTAACGATTCTATAAAAACTTGAATTTAGAAACTGTGCTAGACCATTTTTCTCCCTCTAAGGTTGAAACATTCATGCTGTTGCTGTTCATTTTTAATACCTACACAATAAAGTCAAGTTTTTATATTATCTTTGAAGCTGTACTTTTTCTGTATTTTGGAGTAAAAAATTTAGTTCAGTATACAGACTTGACCCTGAACACAAACCCAATACAAGTCAATAGGAACACAAACTTTAGTGCTTTAAAATGGCTGCAAAATGGTCATAGTAAGCCACTCTGATTACCAGATCCCAGGGGTTGCCTTGACTTTCATCCATTAAAACCTGTAAAGGGATCAGGACTTACACAAGGTCAATTGAGTTGTTGCCACAGAGTCAACAGAGTCATCAATGAAGTAAGCTGAAAGCAAAAAGGATAGTCATGCAGGGTCAATGCCAAAAAGTCATGATAGGGACAGAATCAGAATTAAAGCGGCCAAACCAGTCATGCTGAAGGATGTTGCAGGCAGCAGATCACTCTCCACGGCGTCTCCAGACTCTCACGTCTGTCACATGTGCTCAGTGTGAACCTGCTTTCATCTGTGATGAGCACAGGGTGCCAGTGTCGAATTTGCCAATCCTGGTGTTCTGTGGCAAATGCCAAGTGTCCTGCACGGTGTTGGGCTGTGAGAACAACCCTCATCTGTGGACGTTGGGCCCTGAGACCATCCTCATGGAGTTGGTTTCTAACTGTTTGTGCAGACACATGCACATTTGTGGCTTGCTGGAGGTCATTTTGCAGGGCTCTGGCAGTGCTCCTCCTATTACTCCTTGCACAAAGGCGGAGGTAGCGGTCCTGCTGCTGGGTTGTTGCCCTCTTATGGCCCCCTCCACATCTCCGGTGTACTGGCCTGTCTCCTGGTAGCACCTCCAGCCTCTGGACACTACGCTGACAGACACAGCAAACCTTCTTGCCACAGCTCGCATTGATGTGCCATCCTGGATGAGCTGCATTACCTTAGCCACTTGTATGGGTTGTAGAGTCCGTCTCATGCTACCACAAGTATGAAAGCACAACCAACATTCAAAAGTGACCAAAACATCAGCCAGAAAGCATTGGTACTGAGATGTGGTCTATGGTCCCCAACTGCAGAACCACTCCTTTATTGAGTGTGTCTTGATAATTGCCGATAATTTCCATCTGTTGTCTATTCCATTTGCACAACAGCATGTGAAATTGTTTGTTAATCAGTGTTGCTTCCTAATGAACAGTTAGATTTCACAGAAGTTTGATTCACTTGGAGTTATATTCTGTTGTTTCAGTGTTCCCTTTATTTTTTGAGCAGTTTATAAGCCAAGTTCAGAAAATAGGAGGAATCAGGAAGACAACACAAGAGCAAGGAGTAGCGCTAAAGGCCAGGTACACAGAACTTATTGACTGGCAGTGGAAGTCAGAGACATAGGGTTCTCAAAAGTAGACAGCCTCACCCAGGTCTCTCAGAAAAGAGTAATCAATCCTAAACAATTAACCCCATAGCGCCCTGATCCAACAGCACCAAATCTTCCAGGAGTAAAACAGGAATATAGCAGTCACACGTCACCCAAAACAAAGGCTATCATATCCCATGATTTTGAATCATCAGACAGTACTGCATTCTACCATATTGTTGTTTCCATTGCTGTATATAGATCTGTTCCTTTTAGAGGTTTTCTCCTCCCTCCTTGCATGTGACTCTCATTTCTGTAACCCCTCCCTTCTTCTCCATTTTTGAGTCTTCTCCATCTTGGAGACACACGTTTATACAGCTCTGTACAAGGAAAATCTCTTTTTACCTACTGTAACGTGCATTATGCAAGGATTCAGCCGAGAATAAACCTTCTATTGGACTCTCCAAACGTGCTCTTTTCAGTCGAGTTTAAGCTATCTGCGGACATCACTAAACGTGAGTAACGGTCAACAGACTCCATGGGTTGGCAGTCTGAGCGCCCACACACTTACAGTTTGGCCATGAGGCAGAATAGTAAAAAGAGATTCCTGCAGTTACATCTGTAAAATCGTCTCCAGCTTCTACAAGTCAGAGCAGACATTAGAAGATCGGCTTACATCATATAGATTCCATCAGCCTGTGTGCAGCACAGCCCGTCCCCCAGCCTTCACTGCAGAGACTGTAGCAGATCATATTACACAGATCTCATCTGCCTGTGAGTTACAATGGCTGAAAGAAAGTCCGCAATATCTGTATATGAGGACTTGACCACTAACAGACCCAGGCGCTCTGCTAAGCCGTCACTGAAAGCTACAGAGAACCTCGAAGTCATTAAATATGAACTTTCTTGTAATATATCCATCGTATGGCAAAGACTGCAGAGTCACATTAACAGCATCTCCCAGTATGCCTCTCATGAGTTACCAGCAGAGGGAGCCCTTGAACAATTGTACTCTGCATACCAGGCTTACAAAGGCACTTGCAGAAAATACATCTCAACGCTACGGAAATTAAATACGCCAGAATCGCTAAAAGAATGCGAGGTCTTCCAATAGCTCAATGCCGAACGAGATAGCATCGTGCACGACATTGTGAACAAAACAGAAGCAAAAATCCCACAAATGTCAGAAGTGACATCTCACAGATCCAGGTCTGCTAGGAGCTCAAAGTACTCAATCAAGTCAAGCTCATCAAGGTACTCAACCCTCAGTGAGCAGCTCATAAAAGCGCGTGCCGAAGCAGAATCTTTGAAAGTGCAAGCCATTTTCGCCCAAAAGAAGGCAGAGAAGGAAACAGTATTTGCACGCAAGAAAGCAGAGATGGAAGCTGAATCCGCATGCAAGAAAGCAGAGATGGAAGCCGAATATGCACGCGAGAAGGCGGAAATAGAAGTCCTGCAGAAGGAATACGAACATGCAGCAGCCGTGGCAAAGCTAAAGGTCTTCGAGCAGGCTCTAGGTGGGAGCCAAGGAGGCAGCATCAATTCGTATGAACTCGACATGGAAGACCCACTTAAGCGCACAAGAAATTACTTGCTGAGCCAAACCAACGAACCCCTGACCACCAACAACATTCCCGTCAGCACCCATCTCTCTCTAGAGCATCAGGCCATCGATCCGCCTGCAGATTCTAGCTTTCACGGTCAGTCAAATGAACCACAAACACTCAAACCCGAACCTTCTTCATGTGTCAGTACACGGCCTGACCCTACACCTCAGCCAGTGCCATACGCCAACGTCTACATGCAGCCTAACATGCCGACAAGGCACTGCGCTCCTGATAACTGTGTGGTTCCAGTCCCGCATACAACAGAGATCATATGCCACAAACCAGTTGCTGGTCTAAACGGACATCGCCACTCCGTATCTTCCCATGTTCTTGAACCAAGAAGCTAAGACCCACGCTAACAGCATCACTCAGCCGGCAAATGTTACTCCAAAGTCAGAAAGAACAGACATGGCCGATTTTGCGAGGCTAATGATACGCCGAGAACTCACCAACACCGGTCTCACAAGGTTCGACGACAAGCCTGAGAATTACAGAGGTTGGAAATATACTTTTAAAGCTGCAATTAGTGACCTTGGCATCACTGCTGCTGAAGAGCTGGATCTGGTAATCAGGTGGCTCAGACCTCAATCCACGGAGCGGGTTAAGAGGCTCAGATCCGTCCACATCAGTAATTCAGCAGCTGGTCTCATGGCTGCATGGGAAAGACTAGAACGTAGCTTTGGCAGTCCTGAAGCCATAGAGAATGCACTGTTTAAGCGTCTACAGGATTTCCCCAAAATATCTGGCAAGAACAGTTCAAAATTCCTAGAGCTCAGTGACCTACTCCTAGAGCTCCAGTTAGCCAAGGCAGACACGCACCTACCTGGTCTTAGCTACCTGGATACCGCTCGGGGTGTTAACTCAATAGTTTCAAAGCTGCCATACAATATACAAGAGAAGTGGGCCACTATTGGATCAAAGTACAAAAAAGCCAATCAAGTCTCCTTTCCTCCATTTTCCTACTTCTGTGAATTTATCAAGGATATCACAGAGCGAAAGACCGACCCGTTTTCCTATGTAGAACCCAGCGGACCCGGTCCAACTCCTCCTACTTATGAGGGTCCACGTACTAACCTGAAAAGCCAAGGAGGCCCAGTGTCAGCGAAAAAGACCGACATCCTTCCCACACCTACATCAGCTCCAAACCAGAGCAACACAGGGGACGAGGTTGAAGATCCTAATCGTATGTGTCCCATTCATAAGAAGCCACATCCCTTAAAGAAGTGCATTGGCTTCAGAAAGAGGCTGCTCCACGAGCGCAAGGAACTTCTAAAGACGTTTGGTGTATGTTACAGATGTTGTGCTTCTACTGAACACTTTGCTAATGACTGTAAAATTCCTATTAAGTGTTTGCAGTGTGACAGTGAGGACAACGTGCAAGCACTCCATACATCCCAGCCTACCTCTGCTCAGCTCACACCTTCCATACCCACCACAAGCTATGGCGGGGAGGAAACAGAGCACGCAAGTACTACCAAGGTATCATCTTCATGCACAGAAGTTTACGTAGAAGACCTTTGGGACAAGTCATGTGCAAAGATATGCCTGGTGAACATATATCCTAAGGATCAGCCCGAAAAGAGCACAAGGGTGTACGCCATCCTGGACGATCAAAGCAACCGATCACTTGCAAGGTCAGAGCTCTTTGATTTGTTTGATTTAAAAGGAAATGCTTACCCCTACACCTTGGGTACTTGCAGTGGTGTCACAGAGGTCTCCGGGAGAAGAGCAAATGGACTTATAGTATCTTCACTTGAGAACAACGTAGAGATACCCATGCCTACACTCGTCGAGTGCAACCAGATACCATTCAATAGAGAGGAGATTCCAACGCCAGAGGTTGCTCTTCATCACCCTCATCTAATGACGATAGCCAACAAGATACCAGCTCTTGACAATAGTGCAGATATCCTGATCCTGCTCGGTAGAGACATTCTCCGACTGCATAAGGTACGTCAGCAGATCAATGGACCACATGATGCTCCATTTGCTCAATGCTTTGATATATCCTGGGTTATCATAGGCAACATCTGTATAGACAAGATGAAGAGGCCTACAAAGATTTACTCATGTAAGACTCATGTCTTGCCAAATGGTCGCAGTACATACTGTCAACCATGCCCACATCACTACTGGGTGAACGAAACACTGAGTGACTGTAAGCGGCAGCTAGAAACCTATAACAACATGAATAAATTCTGGTCCTGTGACGAAAACCTCAAGTCAACGGTGTTTGATTCTACAAATGAAAATAACAAGTTGGCACCAACAAGAGAGGACAAAGAATTCATTAAGGTCATGAATAAGGAATTCACCCAGGATGACTCCAACAACTGGACAGCACCCTTACCCTTTCATTCTCCAAGGACAAGTTTGCCAAACAATCTGCAGCAAGCAACTGCAAGACTTGCATCTTTAAAACGAACTTTAAAAAAGAAACCAGAGATGGAAAAACATTTCCTCGACATCATGCAGAATATCTTTGATAGAGATCATGCAGAGCCTGATCCACAACTAAAGGAAGGAGAAGAATGCTGGTATCTTCCATTCTTTGGTGTCTGCCATCCTCGCAAACCCAATCAAATCAGAGTGGTGTTTGACTCCAGTGCCCAGTATGAAGGTATTTCTCTCAATAACCTGCTCCTCACCGGACTCAACCTGAACAACAGTCTCATAGGAGCCTGCAAAGAACTTCAGCTTGATAATTTCTTAACTGACAATGGGTGCGCTTGGGTGTTCAACCCTCCACATTCATCTCATATGGGAGGATCCTGGGAGCGCATGATTGGAATTGCATGAAGAATTCTTGATTCAATGCTGCTGGACCACAAACTGCCACTCACCCATGAAGTCTTGGTCACCTTCCTCGCGGAAGTGTCTGCAACAATAAATGCCAGACCGCTGGTGCCGGTATCGTCGGACCCTGATGCCCCAATGATCCTTACACCAGCAACTCTTCTTACACAGAAAATTGGAACCGCCACAATTCCTCCTGGAAATTTCAACCACAAGGACATGTACAGACGTCAGTGGAAGCAGGTACAACACCTGTCTAATGTCTTTTGGCACCGTTGGAAGACGGAATACCTGCATCTGCTCCAGAGCCGTCACAAATGGCAGACAGCAAAACCTAACCTCCAAGAAGGAGACCTCGTCCTTCTAAAAGACAAAGAAGCTCATCACAATGACTGGCCAATGGGTCTTATCACCAAGGCTATGCCCAGTGAGGATGGAAAGACCCAAAAGGTGGAAGTCAAGCTAACAAAAGGTGGTTCATCACGACTTCTCCTTCGCCCAGTCACCGAACTTGTACTGCTTCTACCAAAGGAGGACATCACATAAAAGATATTTCTACTGGACACAGCTCATGATGGAGAGCATACCGACATACACCCTTAACTGTCAAGAACTTGAACTTCATCTTTGGATTGTTTGGGTTGGTCGAAGTGTTGGCACGTTGCGGCTTCCCCAATCTGAAGATAGGTTCTCCTATGGACTTGGACAATCCATCCGTTGAGGACTTCACGTCATCAACCAAGAATTGGACTTACAACTGTTACAGTTTATTTGCATGTTGTGTTTCTTCTTTTTTGTCTTCCAGGCTTCTAGGACGCCGTTGATCATCATCGTAACACGTCATGTCAAGTTGAATCATCATGAAATCTAAAGATTTCAGATGGGGAGTGTCATGTCCCATGATTTTGAATCATCAGACAGTACTGCATTCTACCATATTGTTGTTTCCATTGCTGTATATAGATCTGTTCCTTTTAGAGGTTTTCTCCTCCCTCCTTGCATGTGACTCTCATTTCTGTAACCCCTCCCATTTTCTCCATTTTTGAGTCTTCTCCATCTTGGAGACACACGTTTATACAGCTCTGTGCAAGGAAAATCTCTTTTTACCTACTGTAACGTGCATTATGCAAGGATTCAGCTGAGAATAAACCTTCTACTGGACTCTTCAAACGTGCTCTTTTCAGTCGAGTTTAAGCTATCTGCGGACATCACTAAACGTGAGTAACGGTCAACAGACTCCATGGGTTGGCAGTCTGAGCGCCCACACACTTACAGTTTGGCCATGAGGCAGAATAAAGGCACAGATGTTACAATTCCCATATATGTGCTTTTATGGCAAAAAAATATAAAATAAAATAAAAAGTACATATTGCCTTTTGAATTAGTAAATGTCTTAGTTTTACTTTTGAATATATTCCCCCTAAATATTGATAACTTAAGGGGTTTTTAAGTCTAGATATTTTCCAGAAGGAGATACTGTATGTAATGGATGTGCTTTTACAATTCCATTTTTATACATCTACCTGTTCCCTCAAGGGGCCTTTCTTTTCTCACATTTTACTTGCTCAAATGTAGGTGACACTGTAAGTTGGGAGAAACATAAGACTATTGAACAGAAATGTGCTGTTTTAACTACATTCATCTGGTAATAAATGGCTGGCTGAATGCTGTAAAAGTTTTGTTATCTGGTGCAGCACCTTTTTATTCTCGCCTTAATCGTTCACACTAGAAGTGAAAATATGCATCACACGTTCGGATTTTTCTCCTATGAGAACATGTTGTAGCCTTCTGCTTTTCCAGGGATATGCAATGTGTTTCAATACACGAATGTTTCATATTTACCTAGGAATCTGATGGAAATGATATGTATTATACATGAAAAATAGATTTACAGAGTGCAAATAAGAACTTTTCTAAACAGAATATAATTATTTTGTCGATCTTGCTATCTTGCAAGGTGCATACATTATGGTCCTAAGCAGTTCCTATTCAGCATACTTGGGGTATAAATAAAAGATGGAGTAATGAGATGGAGGGCACCACTCTCTAATTAAAGCCGTATATAATAATAATAATAACAACAACGTCCATATTTTGAGAGTCAGTTTGCAAGGTGGAATAAAGCACAGTAGGGTCATGATTATCGTACCTAATCATAATATTTTAGATCCAGTTTCTAAATTCACTCCCATGATTTTTTTTCCATTTTTGCAATGTTCAAAAGCAGAACATTTCAACCACTTAGAGTTCTGTCATTCTTCCCCTATGCCTATTTTTTCTGATCTTAGAAAACCCCGATAATACTACTTAATAACTTGCTATAGCTATATATATATATATATATATATATATATATATAATCATGAGAAAGGTGACCCTGCTTTTAGTCTACACTTTCACTTATCATGGTCTAAGTAACAATTGGTCCTCATGAACTTCTATGGCCAAAAAACTTGCTTCTGATGACAAGGAAACACATTGGATTTTACTGATTCTCTAAAATGTAGATATGTTACAGATTTTACTCTATGCATCTCAAAGAATAAAATATTTTGCAAAACATCAGACAAATTAACATATTGTTTTAAAAACTGTGCCACAGTTTAATTTCCTCTGCAAGTTTTCTTCTGTATTGTGTGGTTGAGAAATGGAATTATATACTTCGTAGGCTAGTTTCACACTAGCGTTCTTGGGCGCAGCGCAGGGCCGCCGCTAAGCCCCACCCCCGGCCACACCCCCTCCGGTCAGTTCCTCCTCTGATCGCATTAGGCTGCATGCAATCAGCGTATCCTATATTTAGTGTTGGATACGCTGATCGTGCGCTGACCGTACGCTGGTCTGATTTTGCTGGCGCTGTGCCCAGCGCACAAAAACGTGCTGTGTTGCTTTTTTGTGCTCTGGGCGCAGTGCCAAAAGGGCAGTGCCAGGTTTTTCTGCGAGAGAATAGTGCGAGTCTCACGCAAGTGAGTATGAGCCCTAAGGATGAGGCTACACTTCAACGGTGGCTGCCACATCTGTTGCTAGATCAAATATCTCTAGGTGTCGTTGCTACATGTCAGCACCTTAAAAGTTAATAGGTTAATATTGTAGTCCACCCAGGTCATATTTTGTTGCTACTTGCTCATCATAGTCACAGCACCTTATGGGTCGCAATGCAACCCTGTTCATTTGTATTGCAGTAGTGGTGACACCTAATGTACTGTGGTTGCATGACAATTGTCGTGGCCAAACATACTGTGTAGCCCCAGCCTAAGACTAATATTACGACTGGACTTACAAATGGTACTTATTGAGACAGAATTGGATCTTTCTTCTCACAAATGATGAAAATAAGCAAAATATATAGCGACTAGCTGAAGAGCCCGGCGCTGCCCTGGCATAGTAACTAACTGTGGTTAGTTATAACAAATTATAACTATCCTCCATTCCATAGTCCCGTGCCCATATACCCATCATACATATCCACGATCCCATAGGCCCGTGCCCATATACCCATCATACATATCCTCCATCCCATAGTCGAGTGCCCATATACCCATCACACATCCTCCATCCCATAGTCCCGTACCCATATACCCATCATACATATTCGCTTGCAACCTATGATGACATCAGCGTCGCCATGGCAACCATTATGACATCATAACGAGGGGCGGGGCTTGATGTACACACACTTTTTCCCCATTATGTAGATTGGGGCAAAATTGTTTGGTGAATTGGAACGCGCGGGGTTAAAATTTCACCTCACAATATAGCCTAGGGCGCTCTCGGGGTCGAGACGTGTGACTGTGCCAAATTTTGTGGCTGTAGCTGCGACGGTGCGGATGCCAATCCCGGACATACACACACATACACACATACAGTACATACACACACTTGAGCTTTATATATTAGGTAAGTAAATAGATACCATGAAAATTGAATTTGTGCTGAATCTTTAAGAGTTAACTGAACTAGGTGAATTTGAATAATTTGTAATTTGCTTCATGCAAATCACCTAAAATGTCTACCATTAATTTAGACAATACAGAATATTGAATTAACCAGAGAACGCTCATGTAACCGTGTCTCTAAGCTTCCAAATAATTCTTGAAGCCATCATATAACATACAAAAACACTGCCAATCAATTGTATAATCATAGGCTGTATAAAAGCTGAACATGGAATGCAGCAGTCATTTTTTGTCATTAATCTGGATACACAAAAGATGTTATAACTCATAATGTAGCCATAGAGATAGGGGGAACATTCCTTGAAACACTGAAGAAATTGTACAAGTAGTATGTGTGTACTGTATAATGGCACAGCCGTGAAGAATATTAGTGTGAAACAAAAGAAAATAATACAGTAAATTCAATTGATAGTGAGAGGGGGACAGCGGAGCTGATAGTGATCGATTAGTGCTGCTGCTGCATCTCAATTACACATTTGTTTTTGCATTTATGCAGTTGCTGGCCACTAATATTGCTGAAATTGTGCATGTCACAAACTACTGCTTTCTTGCACACTTCCTATATTGGTAAAGCTTTACATGCAAAAATGACCCAACAATAAATAAACTTGTTGCTGTGCCTGTTTTTGCTTGTTTTTTGTGCATTTTTTTGGTCATTCCTTTCTGGAGAGGGTTAAGTGAATTAAAAATAATACATAAAAAATGTCAAACATTTAACTATATGACTGTGTACAGTACTTCACAAAGTGTGCCTATCACAAAGTACAGATTCTTTTTCTTTTCTTTTTTTTTTTTAATACCTGCTTAGTCAAATTTGATGTATATATACACTGTACATGTGACACCAACACTGCAGTCTTTTGCAGCTGCTGTTTTTTTTTGTTTGTACACCTAGAATTTCCCAGTTTATTTTTTTGGAAAGGGGAAAACTGTGTTAAAAATATACAAAAGAGAATTTTAAAAAAACCCAGACAATTAATTGTGTGACTGTCTATATCACAACTAAGTAACTACTTATTTTTTGCGCAGAATGCAGGTATGAGGAACTATTTATAAAAGTCTATATTTTGGCATTAATGGGGGTCAGAAACAGAAGAGCCACCTTCACAGAATGCAGCCTTAGTGCTGCTGAAGGTGGCTCTTTTAGTTAAAAATGCCCTGGGTGGGTGACAGGTTGCCTTTAATTCTCATTTTTGATTTAAGTAAATGCCACACTAATACTGTAGAAGAACAGTAGTAGGAGACAAGAAGGAGCACAATAGGGTATTAACCGATGATACCGGTACAATGATTAATGTGAGATAACTCACCTGATGTTGTTGCAAATAACAACAAGAAATGAGAACGTGTTTCAACTGCTGCAGGACACCGGTCACTATGTGCCACAGGTGAATGAAAAGTAAAAAGGAGGTGTCATCAACTGCGCTGCTGATAAGGATTCAATAGCAAGATAAAATAAATGGGGGGTCTAGATTCCAAAATAGGGTCACTTGTGGGGATTTTCCACTGTTTAGGCACATCAGGGGCTCTCCAAATGTGACATGACACCCACAGACCATTCCATCAAAGTCTGCAATCCAAAACGTCACTACTTGACAACAGCTTTTGGGGTCCAATTTCTCCTGTAACTCTTGGGAAAATAAAAAAATTGGGGGCTAAAAGATCAGGTTTGGGGAAAAGATATGATTTATTTTATTTTCACGCTCGGGCGTTATAAACTTTAGTGAAGCACCTGGGGGTTCAAAGTTCTCACCACATATCTAGACAAGTTCCTTAGGGGTCTAATTTCCAAAACTGGGTCACTTGTGGGGGGTTTCTACTATTCAGGCACATCAGGGGCTCTCCAAACGCGACATGGCATCCGATCTCAATTCCAGCCAATTTTGCGTTGAAAAGTCAAACGGCGCTCCTTCCCTAACGGGCTTTGCCATGCACCCAAACAGTGGTTTACCCCCACATATGGGGTATCAGCAGGGTCCAATTCATCCTGTTACCCTTCAGAAAATAAAAAAATTGGACCTGAAGTAATTTTTTTGTGAAAAAGTTAAATGTTCATTTTTTTTTTAAACGTTCAAAAATTCCTGTGAAGCACCTGAAGGGTTAATAAGCTTCTTGAATGTGGATTTGAGCACCTTGCGGAGTGCAGTTTTTAGAATGTTGTAACTTTTGGGTATTTTCTATCATATAGACCCCTCAAATGGACTACAAATGTGATGTGGTCCCTAAAAAAAATGGTGTTGTAAAAATGAGAAATCGCTAGTCAACTTTTAACCCTTATAGCTTCCTAATGAAAAAAAATTTTGGTTCCAATATTGTGCTGATGTAAAGTAAACATGTGAAAAATGTTACTTATTAAGTATTTTGTGTGACATTTCTCTGTGATTTAAGGGCATGAAAATTCAAATATGGAAAAGCGTTCCAGAGTTATTACCTCTTAAAGGGACAGTGGTAAGAATTATAAAAATTGGCCCTGGCATTAACGTGCAAACCACCCTTGGAGGTAAAGGGTTAAGCACCTAGCTATGTTAGTGGTAATAGTACTAGTGACACTGGCAGTATTTGTGGAAGAGGCACTGGCATTGGCAGTTGACATTTAGCTGGCACTCTGAGTTAGAGCACATCTAGAGGTAAAATTCAGGCGGGGAGAAAGGAGCTTGCGATATTTTTCACCCTGAGATAACTCTTAGTCAAGTCAGGGATAATGATGATGATGATAATGGTGACAGTGTGGTGGACAGGAATTTAGAAAAAAAATTCGGGTGATGGGGAGGTAATGTCAGATGAGGAGACTGGTGCCACTGGCATTAAAAAGCAGAGTCGTTGCACTGCTTCGATTATTCTATCAATATGGCCAGCGCTGATGATGCCACCATCAGCATTACTTTAGCACTTAAATGCCTGCTTTTAAAAAACAATTGTAATAGATGTGGTGGTGGCACAGGAAGAAGAGGAGCAGTAGGAGAATCAGAGCCAATTCACACCATTAATAGACCTGCTATCCATACATAGCTCTGAGTGTGGGTTACTGTTCCGACATCTGCCAGGTACCCAAAAGTACAGCCAGGGGACAGTTGGGGAGGATGATGATTAATAATAATAATAATCTTTATTTTATATAGCGCCAACATATTCCGCAGCGCTTTACAGTATAACAGTTTCAAAATGATTATTAGTAGTAGGCAATGGAGGAGGTACAACCATATTCAAAGCAGGGTGGCATTCAAAGCAGCCCTCATGTATCACTGGAGAGTGGCCGGGGGAATACATTGTACCCAGATGATATACCTCTCACCGAGGACAGCTTGTCATTGTCTCTGGGCAACCTAGCACACATGAACCAATACATGCTGGAGTGCCTGTGCAATGACTACCGAGTTGCCCTTATTGTTACCAGTGCAGATTACTTGGTGGCTACCCTGCTGGATCCCAAACTAGAAGGACAGCGTACCATAACTACTCCTGTCACGGGAGAGGGATCACAAATTGCGTGAATGCGTGAAAACTACTAATGGCTTTCCCACCTGACAGAGGTGGTCAGTGTAACAACAAGGCAGAGGCGGAGGAGGAAGTCGCCAATGCAGCTGGTGCACTGCCACCACCACTGAAGGCAGGGTTAGCATGGTCAAAATGTGCAAAACTTTATGAGCAGGTCAAAACATCTGGCACCACCATCTGATATAGTTCATATTAGCAGGAGGCAGCATTACAACAACTTGGTGGAAGAGTACCTAGCTACACGTCTCCACGTACTAACAGATGAGTCTGCCCCATTTAACTGCTGGGTCCCCAAGTTGGACACATGGCCTGAGCTTTCCGTTTTTGCCTTAGAGATGCTGGCCTGCCCTGGGGTAAGTGTACTGTACCGTCAGAACGTGTGTTTATCATGGCTGGGACTGTCATCACAGACAGGTGCATCCGACTGTTCACATCCAACATGGGCAAGTTAGCATTACTTCAAATGAACCAGGTGTGGATCCCACAGGACCTGTCCATACCTTTGTATAACTGGACAACTATAACAGTTGCACCTAGCCAGTCTCTAATTGCCATTCGTTTCATTTGAGTGCCTTCTATCTAAATAGAAAAAAAACAAAAAATCTGTGTTGGCTACCTCCTCCTCAGCCTCTTCCACCTACAGCGCCACGTCCAACTCTCCAGTTGGACCTCCGCCCACTTGTTGTAGCTTTTTTAGTTTTTTTGAGTTTATCTATGTTCTTTGAAGTCAGTCCCCCCCCCCAAAAGAAGCAGTGTTGGATTGCTCCTCCCTTGCCTCTTTCACCTATACCGCTATGTTCACCTCTTCCTCCACTTGGACATACGCATCGTGGTTCTAGATAGCTAGCTGCAGTGCTAACCACTGAGCCACCATGCTGCCTTGCCTCTTCTATCTATACCATCACGTCCAACTACTCCTCTATTTGGACTTGTTCCTCCTGGTTCAAGATTCTTATATTTTATTTCTGCTCTGCTTAGCATAGGGACAGGATGCAGCTGTAGTGAAAGACAGTACTAGTGTCATGCTTGGGATGGGTAAGTCCGGCGGACGGCACAGCATACACAAACAATGGGATGGAATAGGGAGAAGAAGGCCTTTATAGTAGGGAGTGATGGATAGGGAACCTACTAACTACAACCTGTGCCTATCCCAAAGCTCCCCTAATGCCCTATGTGAGTCCTTCCTCCCCCACCACTGTCACGTGCCTTGGCTCTAGCTATCACCTCACAATACCCTGGCTAGTGCACTAGCCAGCAAGAACACTACTGTAGACTCACCACTGCAGATGGTATCAACACAGGTGAAGAGACAAGCGCGAGACAGATAAGGAAAGGGAAAATGATACTTAGCTCCAGCTTCTGCTGCAAAGCCCCTAAGACCTCTTCTTCCTCTCCTCCTGGAGCTTTCCTTCCTTTCTTCTCTATCTTCACTCCATCTCTCTCACTCCTTTTAGTCTGGAGACAAGCTGCACTCAGCTTCAATCTCCACAAGAGACTCCATCGCTCTCCCCCCTGACTGACTTCTGTTCTCTCACACCAGTCTCTGACTGACTGACTGATTCTTTCCAGAACAATCTCTTTACCACAGCACTAACTCCTCCCACCAACTGTCACTCCCTTAAGCTCCACCCCTTCTCTACTTTCTCCACCCACACCCTCAAATTAACTCCCCCCTGGCCAGATGGGGACTAGTGTTGGGTACTTCCTTACCTGAGAGCAGAGTACCACACCTCTGGATGAAATGCAGGACCCTGTGGCATCTGAGACCGCAGGGGCACCACATTCCCCCATTAAACACAGCACGTCCTCAGGCTGGAACAGAGCAAAAACAGATGTTAACAACATACAAAAGTTTCTAAGATGTATCTCACAAGTATAACAGCCAATAGGTAGCTCCTCTTCCCTTTATGGGAGGCACTTTCACTTGACCATTGCATAATACTACTATAATATAACTTTAATATAAATACGCAATATAGCTTTACTATAAAAAAAATACTTCTATCAAGTTTAATAAACTTCAGTTTTCTTTTTTTAGTCTTTAGCGCAATATGGGGGACCTGTCTCAATCCCCCAATGTAGGCCGTGGGTGTGGCACTTTGGTCACCTCGTTGGACCACTTTTTCGGCCACGCCAGACGGTTTTAGTTCTTTGGTCACTTGAATGTGAGTGCAACACTTACTATTTAAACTGTAAAACCAACAACCTTAAGAAATGCTAACTATTTACAAGGAAGTTCTGGTCACTCACTGTCCATGACCACAGTGTCTATTAACTTCAATGAAGAACAAAACCTAACCAGGTAAATTTAACTATATGCAGTTAAATATTGCTTTCTTTCTTACTGCTTCTGTGATTTCCGAGGTAGTACCTGGGGCTAGCCACTTCCTGGCCGGGAAAGTTCTTGGTGCATAACTACAACAGCTATCTCTAGTTGTTCAGGTCTTACTGACGAGGTTTGGGTAGCCTGATCATGCATTGTTGGTCTGACTAGAACAGCAGGGGCTGGTGCAGCTGTTGATGTTACTGCTGCTGCAGGTACCGGTGTAGTGTGGCGCCCCTGAGGGTTCAGTCACCACAGAAGTACTGCACCTCACCCAGAGGTGTGGTACCTCATTCTCAGGTAAGGAGAGGGCACCTCACAGGACTCTTACACCTGCACCCAACACACACCCTATAGCAGCAGGGCACCTTGGATGTACCCAAGGGAGGAGGATCTCAACCCTGCCTGGGTAGTAAAGGGTGTTGGGAAGTGGGTGGAGCTTGTAAGTTCAGAGCAGGAGAATAGAGTGTGAGTTAGGACAGTCTTTCCTGAGGGGAGGAAGTGGAAAGATGTGAGTAAAGTAGCTCCTGGTCAGAGGAGCAGCTGGGAAGGAAAGGACTAAAAGAGTCTCCCTGAAGAGAGAAGAAATCCTAAAGGCACGGTGCAGTGACCATACTGCCAATGACGTTGGGTGGAGGGATCAGGTCACAGTGTGGTACCGGCCCCCTAGCCTAGTGGAGGTATCATCTAACTCAACTAGCAAGCCGGAGGTAGAGGCACCTATAGGTACCTTAGTCACAAGCCACAGTTATCTTCTCCGGAAAGGCAGCCATAAGGGAGCAAGGGAAAGCAACAAGGACGTTACCCGACAAGGTCCGTGGCTGCTGGCCTGGGACACTGACTGTGAGGTGTTGGGAAGGAAGAGGAGTAGAAAAGCCAGTATAGTGAGATGGGCAGGAAAGGCACATATGCTGAAGGGAATCCTGGGAAGGTGGATCCTGATCTACCTAGGAGTTGGCTGAGCCCTTCACCTGGAGGACACAGCACCAAGCGGGCATCTGTGTGCACTAGAACTGTGGGAAAATCTTTGGAACTGTACCCAGCCGTGTCTTCTGTATTCTTCCTGCGTCACCTACTCAGGACTGCTACATCTCTTGCTAAATACCACATCACCACCATCTTCTACATCATACATCTGCTCTGGGACAAAAGCTCTGCCTGTGGAGAGCTATTTCAACTCTGCTGCATCACACCATCTGTCCCAGAGGATCTGCACTGCAGCGCTGGTCACCTCTGACCAGAAATCACAAACACTTTGCAAACTCTTTATTTTTCCCCTGTAAATATATCCCATTTATTGGATGCCTAGGGCCATGGAATGGGTCACTGCCACTGTGACACATCCCCTTTAAGACATCGACCCGGTACCGAGTATTCCCCATGACCCTAGGGGGCGCTCCAGTAACATCTGTGGCAAGAGATTCTGGCGGTCTTTCTTGAATGGCAGCCACTGGCCTAGCTGTTTTGAGGACTGATGGGGGTTGCAGTGGGCCTAACAGGGTCCCTTTGGTCACCAGGGCAGGGGTGATCACCATTCCTGCTTCTGGTGTCTCTCCAGTGCCAGGTTTCTCCTTCACTGGAGTCGGGGATGCTGGTAATGAGGCCACTTTCGATCTTGTCATTGCGGTAAGCTAAGTGCCCAGGAGCTGACGCGTCTGCTCCTCCACCTCATCTCCGAGGAGCGCTGGGTCCACTGCAAGCAGCCATTCGGGACCTTCATCTTGTTGGCCAGGGGAGTCCACTGCTTCCTTTCTCACCAGTTCTTCGCGCCCCCCACCCTCGTGGGTCATTCCTTCTTCTTTTGCCTTTTGGAAGTGCATTGAGCAGCAGTGTGGTGTGCAGGTAAAAGGGAAAAAAAAACACTTTTAAATCTTCTGCCTGAGCGAGTGTGAATGATCTGATTGTGACCTGAGCGTAAATGTGAACTGTGGTAAGTGTGTGACTTGTAATTCAGTGAAGAGGTATTTGGAAAACCCTTAACAAATACCTGTGTGAGTTGCTGAATTGTGGGTTGCTGAGTGCTTTTTACCTGTTCAATTTTTGGGGGCTTGCTTAACCTATTTTTCTCTCTACAGGGTTAATCTCTTATTTACTATCTGTGTTTTTAAGAGTTAACTATATTTCATTTAAATTTTGAGGTGTAACTATATTCAAAAGGGGTTAATTAAGGGTGGGAGTTCATAATTAGGGGTTTATAAGGGGCAGCTGGTTGGGGCTCAACTCCTTTTGGAAGTGCATTGAGCAGCAGGGTGGTGTGCTGGTAAAAGGTAAAAAAAACTCTTTTAAATCTTCTGCCTGAGCGAGTGTGAATGAGCTGAGTGTGACCTGAGCGTAAGTACAAACTGTGGTAAATGTGTGACTTGTGATTCAGTGACTTTGGATTCAGGGAGTTTCCAAGGGAGGTATTACTGAATTACTGTTATATTTTATTAATACTTTTTATTTTATTTTTGTGCCTGTTCCAAAAGCTCGCATAACCGGCTGGCTGGGGAACTCATACCTTTACCGGTTCCTGATAGGCCATGGACTCATCTCTCCATGGACTTTATTACCGGTATTCCACCTTCCAGGGGCAATACCGTGATCTGGGTTGTGGTAAATAGGTTTTCGAAACTGTCCCATTTCATTCCCTTGGCAGCATTACCCTCAGCAGAAACATTGTCAAGGTTGTTTGTGCAGCATGTGGTCCAATTGCATGGGGTACCCCTGAATGTTGTGTCTGACAGAGGTGTGCAGTTTGTGGCCAAATTTTGGAGGGCATTCTGTAAGAAATTGGGCATCTCACTCTCCTTCTCGTCGGCATATCACCCGGAGAGTAATGGTCAGACGGAACGCACCAATCAATCCCTGAAACAAATTCTCAGGTGTCTGACCTCCGCCAGACAGGAGGATTGGTGTAATGCGTTATCGTTGGCGGAATTTGCTTTTAACAACCAGGTGAGTCAGTCCACCAACATGTCTCCATTCCTGATAAATTATGGATTTAATCCTCATTTTGGGGAGTTTTCACAGTTGGATTCTGGTTGTCCAGGGGTAGAGGGATCCATTCAACGGTTAAAAAGATTCTGGCCTGAAGTCCAGCATAATATCTCTCGGGCCCAGGGGAGGTATAAATATTTCGCTGACAAAAAGAGAGCCCGGGACACATGTTTCAGGTGGGAGAGAAAGTTTGGCTTTCCACACGTAACATCAACTTAAGGTACCATTAGTTAACTTGGGACCAAAGTTCATTGGTCCGTATGAAATTATTGAGATAGTCAACCCAGTGGCATATAGGTTGCATCTCCCCGCCTCCTTAAAAATATCAAATGTGTTCCATAAATCTCTGTTGAAACCTGTGGGGGTCTGTCAAGGAGGACTCGGAGTCTGTTGTTCCTCCAGTGTTAGTGGAGGGTCACTTGGAGTATGAGGTCGGACATATTGTGGAATCTCGGCAGGTGCGCCGCTCCTTGCAGTACCTGGTCCACTGGAAGGGATATGGAAGGGAGGATCGCTCATGGGTCCCTGCTCACTCGGTACATGCGGATCACCTGGTTCGGGCTTTCCATGCCAAATACTCGGGAAGCCTGGGTGTCTAGAGGCCCCCCGTTGAGAGGGGGATACAGTCATGATCCCAGTGCAGGTTTTGACCTGCACGCCAGGGATTAATGTCTTGATCCCAGTGCAGGCCTGACCTGCACACCTGGGGTTAATTATTGTGGCCTCTCTTTGGTTTGGGGAGAGCTTCTTATAGCTGTCACGTGCAGCTGGATACACCACCTCCATCAGGGCGAATTTAGATAATGACACGAGTACCTGGATACACCGCCTCCAGCAGGGCGAATTTACAGAGTAAAGGGGAACACCGGGGAAACAGGTACAGTGGTGCGCCCTTCAATAGGGAATGGGGACGTGGAGACCTCCTGCACTCCCCTGAGGTAGTGTCCCTAAACTCCTACCAATCCCTATACAGGTTCCTCACCTGTCGCCGAGCCAGATACCTCAATCCTTAGCTCGCCCTGCACCTATTCCTTACTAGTGCATTGGACAGTGCGGAAACTAATCCCACCACTGCACTAATACACACACAAGGAAAAATATAACAAACAGGGAAAACACCACTTAGCTTTGCTCTGTTGCTATTGCTCCCAGCAACAGAGTACTACACCCGAATTCAGCTTCCACCTGAAGCTACTACACCAGAGCTCTGACAGAGCTGCAAGGAACACCTCTCTATAGCTCCTTCCTTCACCAAACTTGGTTGGAAATGACCAATGTCACCAACAGTGATTGCAACCACCTGACACTCCTTTATAGGTAGGAGCCAGGGCAATCACACCTGCTTGTAATTCACGTGTCATAACGCTAGCAGCCACCGGGAGCAAAACTAGAACTAATTAAACTACAATGTAATAATGCTAGCAGCCACTGGGGGGCAAAACTAACTTTAAGCCAAAATCTTAAAGGAAAAAAAAGGTTACTTGTGCTAAATCTGTCACAATCCAACATGGATCGTGACAATAGCCCTGGGAAGCTCCAATATCCGTCAGTTATACTTTTGCCATTGGCCGAGTGTGTGACCCCTGTGTGCCTGTGCCTTGTGTCTGTCTTTTAGCTTGCATCTATGGTTCTGACCCAGTTCTGTCCCCCGTTGTGAGTTCGCCTGTTGATTTTGTATTGTATATCTGTTTCTCTGGTTTCTGACTTCTTGGCTATGTCTTGACTATCCGTTCTGTCTAGTCCTTTGGTATTGTTGTGCTATCTCGTGCTTTGACCCCGGCCTGAACTGGTTTATGTCTCTGTCTATACCCCTTGGTAACTTTGTCCTGTAGTTACCCTTCTAGGAGTTTTCCTTCAGCTCCTAGCTCTGGGGAGCTTAGGCCACGCCCACAGCAGTCACGTGCTTCAGGTCCTGTTGGTCTGAAGCACGCATCTTCACCGCTGCTGCCCCACTCCATAGGTATCTCCGAGCACAGTTTATCTTACTCAGGACGCCCACACTGGTTCAGTGAACAAGTGCAGTGCGGTGTCCCTGACAATTGTGTTGAAGATAATGGTGGTTGTAGTGCAGGGCAGATGACACAGCAAATAAACTGAGAACAGAGCAGGGTGCAGTGTTATGAATGGGAAACCGAGGAGGAAAAACAAGACTACAAGCTAAGTCTCAGAAAACCAGAGAAGTTGGTAACTATGCAGATTGCAGATCCCTGATCTTAACCGCACAACTAGAAGCAGTCATGGAGCGTTCCTACGTTGGTCCTAGACGCCTCATCACAACTGGAGAACTACATAAGCCTAAAGCAGGAAAAGAGGAAAACTAACTGCCTCAGAGCAGACCCCAAAGGAAAGACAACCCCCCTACAAAATATTGTCCAACACTTCTGATAGCAAAATTAACCCTGAAGTCACTAGAGTTCTAAACCTATATCAGCACTCTGAAATATTCTGAGACAGAGCAAAAAAGAGGCCAATCTAATAAGGGACAAAAAGCAGATTGGCAAATACTGATTAATAGGAGTGGAATTTCAGCATAGCCCCAGCAGAGGCAGGCTGATTACACAACAAACTGAATTGACCAACAAGCGCAAGTGTGAACATTAGCAAAAAACAAACTTAACTTGAGAAGACTGGAAGAGAGCTGAAGTCCAGGACCTGAGAAGCAGACTGAATCACCAGCACCCGGATAGGGCGTCGGCTGTCTTATATCCAGTCTGATACTCCAGAGATACAATCGTTATCTTCCTCATCAGGTGGCAGATCACTACCACTTAAACCAACCGCACTACCTCCTGTCACCACCAGAGGGAGAACGGAAAGGGAACTCTCAACTGGTGGAGCAGAAAATGAGTTCATGACAGTACCCCCCCTTCAAATCAAGTGTGAACATTAACAGAAAAACTTAGCTTGAGCTGACTGGAACAGAGCTGAGAACCAAGACCTGACAAGCCAGAAGGAATTACCAGCACCAGAATAGGGTGTCGGCTGTCTTAAATCCAGTCTGAGATTCCTGAGGTCCAATCGTCATCCTCCTTATCAGGTGGCAGATCTCCACTGAATAAATCAGCCTCACTACCTCCTGTTACCACCAGAGGGAGCCTGGAAGGAGAACTCACAACTAGTAGACCAGAAAATGAACTCACAACAGTACCCCCCTTGAGGAGGGGTCACCGAACCCTCATCCATGCCACCAGGCCGATCAGGATGGGCCCGGTGAAAAGCACGAACCAATTTATTGGCATGAATATCAGAGGCAGAAACCCAAGAATTATCCTCCTGGCCATAACCCTTCCATTTGACCAAATACTGGAGTCTCCGTCTAACCAAACGAGAATCCAATATTTTATCTACCTCATATTCCACATTGCCTTTAACCAATATAGGATCAGGAGGTGCCGCCACAGGAACTACTGGCTCAACAAACCTCTTCAACAGTGACTTGTGAAATACGTTATGGATTTTGAACGTAGCTGGAAGAGCCAATAGAAAAGAAACAGGATTAAGAATCTCCAAAATCTTATAAGGTCCAATAAATCTTGGCTTAAATTTTGGAGATGCAACCTTCATAGGAATATTCTTAGATGACAGCCAAATCATATCACCCACTATAACCCGGGGACCAATGGTCCTACGCCGGTTGGAAAAATGCTGGGCCTTTTCCTGAGAGAGTGACAACTTATCCACCACTTGGTCCCATATCTGCTGCATTCTCACAACCACAGTGTCACACCTGGGCAGGACGAAGATTCCACTTGCCCTGAAGAGAATCGAGGATGAAACCCAAAATTACAGAAAAAGGGTGACATCAGAGTGGCAGAACTAGCTCTATTGTTCAGCGCAAATTCGGCCAAGGGCAAAAATGAGACCCAATCATCTTGATCAGCAGAAATAAAACAACTTAAATAAGACTCCAGGCTCTGGTTTGTTCTCTCAGTCTGCACATTGGTCTGGGGATGAAACGCGGAGGAGAAGTATAACTGAATTCCCAGATTGGAAGAAAAGGCTTTCCAAAATCTGGAAACATACTGGACCCCTCTATCAGACACAATGTTCTCAGGAATCCCGTGTAACCGAACCACCTGTTGTAAAAACAAGGGCACCAACTCAGTGGAAGATGCCAACTTTGGGAGTGGTACAAGATGGACCATCTTCGAAAATCTATCACAAATCACCCAGATAACAGTCATTCTCTGAGAGACAGGAAGATCAGAAATAAGATCCATTGAGATATGGGTCCATGGCCTCTTGGGCACAGGCAGGGGCATCAGCAACCCACTAGAGCGAGAACAGGGTTTAGACCCAGAACAAGTCCCACAGGACTGTACAAAATTCCTGACATCACGAGATAAGGCAGGCCACCAAAACGACCGACCTACCAAATCTCTGGTACCAAAAATACCCGGATGACCAGCCAATGCGGAGCAATGGACTTCAGACATCACTCTCTTTCTCCACTGGTCAGGAACATACAATCTTCCCATAGGGCAACACTCTGGTTTATCCTCCTGAAATTCCTCCAGGGCACGTCTCAAATCAGGCGAAATGGCAGAAAGAACTACCCCCTCACCTAGAATAGTAGTAGGCTCGGTCACATTAAGAGAATCAGCAAAGAAACTCCTAGAAAGGGCGTCTGCCTTAACATTCTTAGTGCCCGGAAGAAAAGAGACCACAAAATTAAAACGCGTGAAAAACAAGGCCCATCTAGCCTGTCTAGGATTCAAGCGTTTGGCCGACTCCAGATAAATCAGATTCTTGTGATCGGTGAGGACCACAAATTGATGTCTAGCTCCCTCTAACCAATGTCTCCACTCCTCAAATGCCCATTTCATGGCCAACAATTCCCGATTCCCCACGTCATAGTTGCGTTCAGATGGGGAAAACTTTCGAGAAAAGAAGGCACAGGGATTCATCTTAGAAGTCACAGGGTCTTTTTGGGACAACAAAGCTCCTGCATCAATCTCAGAAGCGTCCACCTCCACTTGAAATGGAAGTGAGACATCAGGTTGCCGTAAAACTGGAGCTGAAGTAAATATCCGCTTAAGCTCCTGAAATGCTGAGACAGCCTCAGGAGACCAATTCAGCACATCAGCTCCCTTCTTGGTCAGATCAGTCAGTGGTTTGACAATACTAGAAAAATTACCTAAAAATTTACGATAGAAATTAGAAAAACCCAAAAACTTCTGGAGAGCCTTCAAAGAAGTCGGCTGAACCCAATCATAAATGGCCTGTACCTTGACCGAGTCCATTTCAATAGTCGATGGAGACAAGATAAATCCCAAAAATGAAATCCTCTGTACACCAAAGAGGCACTTTGATCCCTTAACAAACAGGGAATTATCCCTCAAAATCCGAACACAGTCCGGACATGTTCCACATGGGAATCCCAATCACTAGAAAAGATCAAAATATCATCCAGATAGATGATCAAAAACTTATCCACAAAGTCTCGGAAAATATCATTCATAAAGGATTGGAAGACAGAAGGGGCATTAGAGAGCCCAAAAGGCATCACCAGGTACTCAAAATGTCCCTCCGGAGTATTAAATGCCATCTTCCATTCATCCCCGTGCTTGATGAGAATAAGATTATACGCCCCCCTGAGGTCAAGCTTAGTAAACCAGCAGGCACTCATAACTCTGGAGAATAAATCAGACATCAGAGGTAACGGGTACTGATATTTAACCGTCATCTTGTTAAGGGAACGATAATCAATACACGGCCTTAATGAACAATCTTTCTTGGCCACAAAAAAAAAAACAGCGCCTAACGGTGACGAGGATGGTCTAATATGACCCTTCTCCAACGACTCCTTAAAATAGGATCCCATAGCATCATGTTCGGGTACAGATAAGTTGAAAAGCCGACCCTTGGGAAATTTACACCCAGGCATCAACTCAATTGCACAGTCATAACTCCTATGAGGAGGCAAAGATGCAGACTTACTCTCACTAAAAACATCAGAGAAATCAGCCAGATAATCAGGAATATCATGAGAGTGAGGAGAGGTGGAGAAAACAGGAGCGTCCCTAAGAACACACTGACAACCCCAACTCACCACAGACACAGATTTCCAATCCAAAACTGGGTTATGAGTTTGCAACCAGGGGTACCCCAGAACAATAGTATCATGCAAATTATGCAGCACCAAAAATTTACAATTTTCTTGGTGGTCTGGGGCAACTTGTATTATCACCTGGGTCCAAAACTGAGGTTTATTCTCCGCCAAAGGAGTGGCATCAATACCCCTCAAAGGAATGGGCGTCTGCAGAGGCGTCATGGACAAACCACAACGTTTAGCAAAGTCCAAATCTATCAGAATCAGAGCTGCTCCTGAATCCACAAAAGCCTTAGTGGAAAATGTGGACAAGGAGCAGATCAGACTAATTGCCAAAAGGAACTTAGGTTGTATACTGCCCACAGCAAATGTGTGTGCAAAACGTTTCTCTCATTTAGGGCAGACAGAAATAGTATGAGAGGCGTCTCCACAGAAAAAACATAGCTTATTACGCCTTCTAAACTCCCGACGTTGCGCCCTAGACAAAACCCATCACATTGCATAGGTTCAGACATTTGTTCAAAAGGTGGCAACGCTTCCCGTGTAGTTTTACGTTCACGTAAACGCCGATCAACTTGAATGGCTAATGACATAGAGCCATCCAGACCAGAGGGAACAGGAAATCCCACCATAACATCTTTTACGGTCTCTGACAAACCTTTCCGAAAGAGAGCTGCCAATGCACTATCATTCCATGTAGTAAGGACCGCCTACTTTTGGAATTTTTGACAGTACAACTCTGCAGGATCCTGACCCTGGTTTAATGCCAACAGGGTTCTCTCAGCCTGATCAACGGCATTAGGTTCATCATACAACAACCCCAAGGCCTGAAAAAATGCATCCACATTAGTCAGAATAGGATTTTCAGGTGTCAGAGAAAAAGCCCAATCTTGGGGATCGCCGCGCAGCAAGAAGACAACAATTTTAACCTGCTGCACAGAGCTCCCCGATGAGTTAGGCTTCAAAGCAAGAAATAATTTACAATTATTCTTAAAATTCAGAAATTTAGACCGATCCCCAGAAAACACATCAGGAGTAGGAATCTTGGGTTCAGCAACATGTGACTGAATAAGGTAGGTGGAAATTCCCTGTACTTCAGCAGCAAGCTGCTCCACACGATCAGACAGTTGCTTAATCTCCATTAGGAAAAACCAATCCTCCTACGGGCCCAGAAAACAAGAGGAAAAAATACATAAATAAAAAAAAAAAATTCTGACATTTTTTTTTTTCTCTAACAATTCTTTCCTGCTTTTGAGTACCCTAGAATCTGCGGTATGGCTGGTGATTCTGTTATGAATGGGAAACAGAGGAGGAAAAACAAGACAACAAGCTAATTCTCAGAAAACCAGAGAAGTTAGTAACTATGCAGATTGCAGATACCTGATCTTAACCGCACAACTAGAAGCAGTCGTGGAGCGTTCCTACGTTGGTCCTAGACACCTCGTCACAACCGGAGAGCTTCATAATTCTAAAGCAGGAAAAGAGGAAAACTAACTGCCCCAGAGCAGACCCCAAAGGAAAGACAGCCCCCCACATGTATTGACGGTGAAGCAAGATGAAAAAACAAACAAAGGCAGGAAAATAGGCTGAGCAAACGATGGGGCCTGGCTAATTCAAAAGGACAGAAAAGGGAAGACACTGTCTGCAATCTGCCAAAAACAACCTACAAAAATATTGTCCAACACTTCTGATAGCAAAATTAACCCTGAAGTCACTAGAATTCTAAACCTATATCAGCACTCTGAAATATTCTGAGACAGAGCAAAAAAGAGGCCAATCTAATAAGGGACAAAAAGCAGATTGGCAAATACTGATTAATAGGAGTGGAATTTCAGCATAGCCCCAGCAGGGGCAGGCTGATTACACAACAAACTGAATTGACCAACAAGCGCAAGTGTGAACAATAGCAAAAAACAAACTTAACTTGAGAAGACTGGAAGAGAGCTGAAGTCCAGGACCTGAGAAGCAGACTGAATCACCAGCACCCGGATAGGGCGTCGGCTGTCTTATATCCAGTCTGATACTCCAGAGATCCAATCGTTATCTTCCTCTTCAGGTGGCAGATCACTACCACTTAAACCAACCTCACTACCTCCTGTCACCACCAGAGGGAGAACAGAAGGGGAACGCTCAACTGGTGGAGCAGAAAATGAGTTCATTACAGTGCAGTCTTTACACTTTTACTCACAGTTCTGTGGTTACAGTCCCAAGCCGGGGTGCTGTGTCCTCCAGGCTTGTGGTCCAGACAGCTCTCAGGTAGCTTGGGGTGTACATTGCCAGGGATCCCTTTGATGTTCCTTTCCTGGCCATCTCACTACGCTGGCTACCACCTCTCCTGCCCTGCGTCTTATCACACAGTGTCCAAGCCAGCAGACTTGGATCTTGTTGGGCGACGTTGGTCAGACCCCTGGATCCTATATGTCTGCCTTTTCAGTGAATGAGTGTGGGGTCAGCTTCAGCACTTAACGATACTTCCACCTCCAGTTTCCTAGCTGAGTCCTTAATTTCTCCACTAATTTGGGGCCGGTCCCCTAACTGCGACCTGGTCCCTCCACCGACCACACCAGTGGATGCAGGCCCCACGGATGGATTGCTCACTATTCATGCCCCTAAGACCTCTTCTTCCTCTCATCTTGGAGCTATCCTTCCTTTCTTCTCTATCTTCACTCCATCTCTCTCACTCTCTTTAGTTTGGAGACAAGCTGCACTCAGCTTCAATCTCCACAAGTGGCTCCTTCTCTCTCCCTCCTGACTGACTTCTGTCATTTCACACCACACTCTGACTGACTGACTCTTTCCAGAACAATCTCTTTACCTCAGCACTAACTCCTCCCTCCAACTTTCACTCCCTTAAGCTCCACCCCTTCTCTACTTTCTCCCCCCACACCCTCTAATTAAAGCTCCCTGGCCAGAAGGGGACTAGTGTTGGGTGCTGGTATGTGAGTCCTGGCAGTGCACCTTCCTTAGCTGAGAGCAGAGTACCACACCGCTAGATGAAGTGCAGTACCCTGTGGCAACTGAGCCCGCAGGGGCGCCACATACTCACTGTGCTACAGGGCCGGGCCTGCATATGAAGGGGTGTAGGTACTTGACTACCATGTGTTCACTGGAGTGTCTGATGGTGGAGACAAACTGGCTTGCAGGTAGCAGCCAGGTGCCAAGCCTAGGCAGGTACTGGTACTGTAGCTTCCAATCCCAGGGGTCAGTTTCAATGAAACAGTAAGACGTTACTGATGTCACTGACTAGTAGTATATGGAGAAGGACTGACTGTGTGGAAAGCTGGGATGTTGAAGATAGGTTCTTATTCACACACGTAGATATTAGGAAACAGTTATGGAGATGGTTACATTAGAACCAGTGACGATAACCAAGAGGTGGGAGAGACGCACTCAAAGAGTCTTGTAAGGTTGCACAAAGGGATTTGTATTTATTTCATGTACAAGAAATGTTCACCACAGAAAAGAAAATAATAAGTGAAAACAAGGTAAAGTTTCGACCCTGCCCCAGGTCTTTGTCAAACCCACTACAAAGTAAACATACAGAAATTAGTGTGCTGTAAAATTATATACACCTGAATATAACACAAAGTCTATAACATAAAATCTATAATCATTAATCAATGGTCGATGTACCATTTCTAATTAGACACAATGTACTTTTAGAGCAAAATATCTTTCAGAAAATACCCAGGTTACGTAAGAGTTAATCAAGAAATTTTATTAATCTGGTGCAAGATCTGAGACTCAGGGTGCTAGGTCTTTTGATGCTTGTAAGTGGAGGGGAGAGGTGGCAACATGCTGGAGAATATAGATGGATATTACTAACCTTGAAAGGTAGATAGAATCACATTTAGTTTATGGTGCAGGGCGTCTCTGTCTGTGGTGATATGGTCCCATATTGGTGGCAATGTGAGTTAAATACCCTCCAATGCCTCCGCTCTGACATTGTCATCCTGTGACCATCTGGAACTAGAAGATACCTTCAAAGGGTCGATATTCATATTGGTTTCACACGGGATACATCCTTCAGGTGTGGGGTTTTCAGGAAACAGACCATTGGAACCATTGCTTGTCAGAGAGTGTGGCATCACTGGCAACTCAGCTGAAATCATTGGAACCAGAAACCCTTGCGACACAACTCTCCTCATCAAAGCACCTCACCGGACTTCCAATCTAAGACAGGTTCACAGACAAACCATACTAGGCTAACGGTAACATGGGATTCGAGAATAACTTCAACAGACTAGGACAGGGCACCTGGCAACATTCAGTTGCATACATCAACACCACTAATACTAAACTACAAGGGTTACTCAGGCACCGCCCTATTGGGGAAGGTGCCTTATATACAAGACACCTCCAAACTATTGGCTGGGAGACACCTTGCAGATGACACTTTAACAAAATGCCTCCCAGCTGTCAGCTGAGGGCATTTTGCCTTGTGCGTGTGCTGCCCTATAAGAGCAGGGGATCACACGTACTAGGCACACAGCTGGAGCACAGTGTGGTGTGCAAAGATGAGGAGGAGACAGCTTCGGAGGATGCTGCTGTGGCTGGGGTGGTGAGTAAGCCGGCATCCCTGCATGGTGGGAGGAGGGGAACCATGCGGAGATGCTGGCAAAGGCTACATCTTGTTTCATATAGCTGTATTATTTCCACAAGACCAAAGCTCTCAGGAGTTCCTCTCACTGAAATTAAGATCATTATAGAACTCCATTGCAATCTAAATTTGGTTAGGTAGAACTGTGGTCGATAAGGGTCTTGTGGGCCAAACCGAGATTCTAGTGAACTACAGGACGTATTATACCCATTTTACAGTTTATAGTTTACGTCTGAATGTACTCATTATGTCTGTACATAGAATCATAGAATCGTAGAGTTAGAAGGGACCTCCTGGGCCATCTGGTCCAACCCCCTGCTCAAAGCAGGATTCGCTAAATCATCCCAGACAGATGTCTGTCCAGCCTCTGTTTGAAGACTTCCATGGAAGGAGAACTCACCACGGCAGCCTGTTCCACTCATTGATCACCCTCACTGTCAAAAAGTTTCTGTCTAATATCTAATCTGTGTCTCCTCCCATTCAGTTTCATCCCATTGCTTCTAGTCTTTCCTTGTGCAAATGAGAATAAAGATGATCCTTCTACAATGTGACAGCCCTTGAGATATTTGTAGACAGCTATTAAGTCTCCTCTCAGTCTTCTCTTTTGCAAGCTAAACATTCCCAAATCCTGCAACCTTTCCTCATAAGATAGGATTTGCAAACTGGTCACCATTCTGGTCACTCTTTTCTGAACTTGCTCCAGTTTGTTGATGTCTTTTTTAAAATGTGGCACCAAAAACTGGACACAGTATTCCAGATGATGTCTGACCAAAGAGGAGTAGAGGGCAATAATGATGTTATGAGTGGCGGAACACACTAAATAAAAAATATAAATAAAGTGCATTCGTCGCTCGGGGTCCACCATGCGGTAGTTGTCGAAACTGCTGCTAGGTGGTGGCAGAGCAATCTGGTGGTAGTGTGCACAGGGTTAGATGTCACCTAGGTGCACCAAGCAAACTCTGTTGTACTCACAGAGCTATTATAACACAAAGGAAAATTATAATATAGATGACGGCACTAACTCCGTCTAGACCTACCGTAATACTCGTTTGCCTAGCGTTGCAACTGCAAACGCACGTTAAAGCTGCTACAGCAGCGCGGCGTAGAGAATACCGCAGTGTAACACTGTAAATAGCGCAGGCGCGATGTTGGACGCTAGCAGGTGTGTCCGTGGAGCAATAGCTAGCTGGCGCTGGTACTGGCTAGACTCAATCCCTCACACATTCGTATTATCAAAGGAATGGGGTTTCAAATGAGTCATTCACCAGAACATGCATCCATCGACATACACACAGCAGCAAGTATGACTATACTAGCACATGGCAGAACAGCCATGCGCCCTTTTTATAGCAAACGGGACCTTCCGGAAGTCTCCAGCACTCTGAGCTGAACCAATGGAATCAGGAGCAGGACCTTGCTGAAGTCAAGATATACTATATCTACAGCATTTCCCTGATCCACCCAATCCGTGATTTTGTCATAGAAGGAAATTAAGTTAGTCTGACATGAATTATTAGTTACAAACCCATGCTGACTCTGTTTAATCACTTCATTCTTATCCAGGTACTGACATACATGTTGTTTAATAATTTGTTCAAAGATCTTTCCTGGTATAGAAGTCAGACTCACCGGCCTATAGTTGCCTGGGTCCACCTTCTTCCCCTTTTTGAAGATAGGAACAACGTTTGCTCTTCTCCAGTCTTCTGGGACTTCTACTGTTCTCCAAGAATTTTCAAAGATTATGGAGAGGGGTTCAAAATTTTTTTCTGCTATCTCCTTCAGTACTCTGGGGTGTAATTCATCTGGACCTGAAGACTTGAATTCATTTAGGTTAGCTAAGTGTTTCCTGACTATCTTTTTGTTTATAGATATCCTGGATTCTTCTATTCCCTTAATAGGACAGTGAAGAACAGTTGATGTTACATTTCCTTTCTGAGAGAAAACAGATGCAAAATAGGAATTTAAAAGTTTGGCCTTCTCAACCTCCTGTCTTACCATTTCATCATTTTCATCCTGTAAAAATCCTATAGCATCTTTGACTTTTCTTTTACTTTTGACAAATCCCCAAAATCCTTTATTATTGCTTTTGATGTCTCTTGCAAGCCTCACTTCATTGTCAGTTTTAAATAATCTGATTTGTGCCCTGCAGGTTCTGCAGACAGCATTATATTCTTCTTTTTTAGACATGCCTCCCTCTTTCCATTTTATAAACATTTCTTTCTTCCTTTTTAGCATGTGCTTAAGTTCTGTGTTCATCCATCCTGGTTTCCTTAAATGCTTCCTATTCTTCCCTCTTTTCGGAATTGTTAACAATTGTGCTTTGAAAATTTCATTTTTCATGATTTCCCATCCTTTCTGGACATTTTTGTCTGTTTCTAGCAAATAAGTTGTATCCTTCTAGCCTTGTATTCCAATCATGTGTATCGTCCCACCAAGTTTCAGTGATTCCAATGACATCTTATTTCTTTCCCTGTGTTAGTAGTTCCAGTTCTCCTTGTTTGTTGCCCAAGCTTTGTGCATTAGTATAGAAACATTTTTGTTTGTTATTGGTTTCTCTTTCTCCAATATTTTTATTATTTAGATTCTTTTGTCTTTGTTCTTCCTTTCCACTTCTAATAGCAGAGTTCTCAATACCATTTGCCAGGTGTATGGCTTTTTCTGGCCTTTTGCTTCCCTTCCCACATTGTTCTAATTTAAAGCTCTCCTGATGAGTGTAGCAAGGCGACTTCCAAATACATGTTTTCCAGTCTTCGTAAGGTGCACCCCATCTCTAGCAAGTAGTCCATCGTATAGGTAATTCACTCCGTGATCCAGAAATCCAAATCCTTGCTGATGGCACCATCGACGTAGCCAGTTGTTCACCTGCAGAATCTTATTCCACCTCCTTGTTCCATGGCCATCCACTGGGAGGATGGAAGAGAAGACCACCTGCGCTCCCAGTGCTTTCACTTTCTTGCCTAAGTTTTCAAACTCACTGCAGATGGCTTCCAGGTTGTTTTGTTGCTGTGTCATTTGTCCCCACATGTATTGCTGTGTCATTTGCCCCACATGTATTGCTGTGTCATTTGTCCCCACATGTATTAACATGTGAGACATCAATGGTCAAACAGAGAAAGAGAGCATTTTCTATTCACAATGCAACCCCATGTAATGTCGATTAGATAGAAAAAAAATCTACATATGCTTACCAGGTACATGGGTCATGGGTACATTGTTAATTTTTGCATAGAGATTAAAATTTGTGCTAGTAAATAATACATTGAATTTAATATGATTTTTCATAAACTGAAATTTTGTTGGAAATATTGCATTGACATTGATTTTCACCTCCCTTTTTTTGACTTGACAAAATCTCCAACTTTGATGAAACCATAAGGGGGCATTCATACAGGTTTGTGTGGCCATACTCTACAGTACCTTCACCTGCCACATAGTTACGCCAAGCTTTTTTTGCGTTCATGTTTATTTGGAATTTATCTATCCATCAGATACCATATTACAAGGTATGCAATTATAAAGGCAATACAATCTATGGGTCTATTGCATGAAGAAGTAGGGACTTTGTGGTCAATTTCTTTGCATGAGCCCATAGTTGTAAATGAAACATCTGTCTTTTCCTTTATAATTAGCACGCAAGCAGTGACCAAGGAGGAACTTGAAGACCCAACATTGAAGAACATTTGCACTGCATCTGCCAGTGAGAGACACATTTCTAAGTCTTGATCTCCAGCATCTGAGTAATTAGGTCTCAGTACAAGTCTTTCTTTGTTATATGAAGATATGTATATTTTCTGGACCTCATTTATGTGTAGGCATGACCAGGGACTTAATCCACTTGCAGATAGCTATCCACTGGCAACACTAATAGCTTCTTCAGCTATGCGTCAGTTATGCCGTAGATAAGAGTGTTGAGCACATAAATTCATTAGTGAGTAATAGAGTAACCTCACTTTATCTCTTACCACTGTTTTTTCTCTATTTCATGCCAGTAGTCATACATCACACTCAGCAGCCCCGTCTCATGAGCCAGCAAAGAGAAAGTGCAGAAAAACTACTGTTAACAGGGGAATATTTGCGCGCGGCAAAAATTAATTATTAGTCACTCAGGAATGGTGGGAAAGGGCCACACAGATTGTGGTTACTCTCTTTCTCCACCTTTCAGGAAATAGATAATCAAAAGTATATCACATAGCAAAGTACAAGACCTCTTTATGGTATAACGGCCTTTTACTTCACATATTACCTAATGTGCTGTGTCTCTTATTTACTTTAACACATTAGGAACATTGTATTATGGGGAAAAACATGAAGGATTGCCCCATGAGGCCAGATCATTCTTTGGAAGTCAGTCTTACCCTGGCAATGTCAAGTCAACAGGGATCTTGAAATAAATTTAACCAAAGGAACAGTCCACGGATCAGTGAGCTTGTGATAGAAGGCTTTCAGGAGGAATTTAGCTTACCACACAGTGAAAATAAACCTTGGAAACAGCAGTGAATGAGCAAAATATTGACACTTGTTCATAGAAATAATGCACAAGGTAAACCACATAAAGCATATTTTCTTAATCCTGTGCTAGAAAGCCAATCATAAATTGTGATCAGTGATATATGAGCTATGGTGTCACAGGCCTTCTATTATATCTGTCTGTAGCTCACTTTTAATGCCCATTTAAATGAAACCTAGTCAGTCATCATGCTAAAATGCAGGGAATAAAGGCATGTTTTCATAACCCCTGTACCATGTTACAGTGATAAGGAAAGCAGCTGTGAACTGTGATATATTGATAGGTTGGTCATGAAAAGCTGTATGTAATGTTGTCCTATGCTGCCTTACATTTATCTGCAGTCTTATAAATACCAAACATGTTCATATTTTACCATATCATTGAACAAAAATGAATCAATGTTATACTACAAAAATAAAACCTTGTACATAAATGAGAAAACAAAATAAATGATACACATACATTTTCACTATAACATCATATAGGACTGAGAAGTCATATGAAAACTAGATAGGGCCGCATAGGCATTTAACCTCCTCGTAACTGGTCAATTTTTTATTGTTGCCATGTTAACAGGCACGTGTGTGACTTCTCGATGTAGATATATACACTACCATTCAAAAGTTTGGGGTCACCCAGACAATTTTGTGTTTTCAATGAAAACTCATACTTTTGATAATCAAATGAGTTGCCAAATAATTTTAAAATCTAGTCCACACACTGACAAGGTTCGAAAAAAAGATCTTTACTTGAAATAATAATTTTCTCCTTCAAACTTTGCTTTCGTCAAAGAATGTTCCCTTTGCAGCAATTACAGCTGTTATGATTGAGTCACCGTAGGAGGCAAAAACAGAAATGCTAGCTAAGTCCTGAAAACCAGAGAAGTTGGCAACTATCAGATTGCAGACCCCTGAACCTAACAACACAACTAGCAGTAGCCGTGGGGGGTTCCTACGATGACCTAGACCCCTCGATCACAGCCGGAGAGATACATAGGCCTAAAGAAGGAAAGGGGAAATCTAACTGCCCTAGAGCAGACCCCAAAGCAATAGGCAGCCCCCCACATATAATGACGGTGAAGCAAGATGAAAACACTTACACAGACAGAAAGACAGGCTGAGCAAAGACGGGGCCCAGAAACTACCTAGATAGGAACGGATAGGAAGGCTGCTGTCTGCAATCTGCCAAAACCCTATCAGAGACAAAAGCCAACAAGCTGATATAAAAATGGCCCTGAAGCAACTAAGCTTCAAAAACTAAATCAGCACTCAGGTACTTTCAGAAGACAGAGCTCAAGGAACACTGCACACTCCAGCAGGGAGTGGCAGAATCCAAAAAGCAAGAAAAACAAAAACAAATCTTAGATGCAAAAAGGCAAAACAGAAAACTTAGCTTTAGGAGAGCAGGAATCAGACTGGTGTCCAAGAGTCCACAGAGAAATCACCCGCAGGGCAGAAAGGGCATAGGCTGCCTTAAATCCAGTCAGTGACTCCACTCAGCCAATCATCTTCATTAGTCCCAGGTGCCTGATAATCAGGCTCACTACCTTCCTTCACTAGAATAGGGAGTTCACCAGGCCTCAGTGACGGAGGGGAAAATGAACTCACAACATACAGCATTGCAAACCTTTGGCATTCTAGCAGTTAATTTGCTGAGGTAATCTGGAGAAATTTCACCCCATGCTTCCAGAAGCCCCTCCCACAAGTTGGTTTGGCTTGATGGGCACTTTTTGCGTACCATACGGTCAAGTTGCTCCCACAACAGCTCAATGGGGTTGAGATCTGCTGACTGCGCTGGCCACTCCATTACTGATGGAACACCAGCTGCCTGCTTCTTCCCTAAATAGTTCTTGCATAATTTGGAGGTGTGCTTTGAATCATTGTCCTGTTGTAGGACGAAATTGGCTCCAATCAAGCGCTGTCCACAGGGTATGGCATGGCGTTGCAAAATGGAGTGATAGCCTTCCTTATACAAATCTCCCACTTTACCAGCACCAAAGCAACCCCAGACCATCACATTACCTCTACCATGCTGGACAGATGGTGTCAGGCACTCTTCCAGCATCTTTTTAGTTCTTCTGCGTCTCACAAATGTTCTTCTGTGTGATCCAAACACCTCAAACTTGGATTCGTCTGTCCATAACACTTTTTTCCAATCTTCCTCTGTTCAATGTCTGTGTTCTTTTGCCCACATTAATATTTTCCTTTTATTAGCCAGTCTCAGATATGGCTTTTTCTTGGCCACTCTGCCCTGAAGGACAGCATCCCAGAGTCTACTCTTCACTGTAGATGTTGACACTGGCGTTTTGCTTGTACTATTTAATGAAGCTGCCAGTTGAGGACCTGTGAGGCATCAATTTCTCAAACTGCAGACTCTAATGTACTTGTCTTGTTGCTCAGTTGTGCAGCGGGGCCTCCCACTTCTCTTTCTACTCTGGTTAGAGCCTGTTTGTGTTCTCTTCTGAAGGGAGTAGTACACACCATTGTAGGAAATCTTCAGTTTCTTGGCAATTTCTGTCATGGAATAGCCTTCATTTCTAAGAACAAGAATAGACTGTCGAGTTTCACATGAAAGTTCTTTTTTTCTGGTCATTTTGAGAGTTTAATGGAACCAACAAATGTAATGCTGCAGATCTTCAACTAGCTCAAAGGAAGGTCAGGTTTATAGCTTCTCTAATCAGCCAAACTGTTTTCAGCTGTGTGTGACGTTTCAGGAGCAGACAACGTCTAAGAGTGGACCCTCTGGGTCGCGGATCTGGAGCCCCTGGGCCGAGCACGCCAGGTGATGACCGACCCCTATACAGGGATCATTAGGGGCAGGATCGCAGAGGTCAGAACCGCGACAGCCAGTACCAAGAGGGGCGGCTCACAGGAGGCACGGATGGGTGTATGGGAATTGGGTACCAGGAACACAAGGAGTGTACACGGAAGTGCACAAATTGCAGATAGTGCGAGACAGGTAGCTGTGAGCACGTATGGCGTATAGCGAATAATACGTCCGGAGGTAAACAAAGCAGGACGCGTGCCAGGAGCATAACAGAGTACTGAATGGAGCAGCAATCATGCCAGGAGGTGTTACAGAGCACAGGGACAGAGAGTACCAGGAGGTACGACAGAGCAAGGGACAGAGACAGGATACTAGAGTGTGCCAAGAGGCACTACAGAGCATGAAGCAACGTAAAAGTTCAGAGCAAGTGCTAGGAGCACAATAGGATTCCAGACAGAGCAGATGACCTGAGAACAGTGCACGGCCTGACTGGGACTAAGCAGACCCAGCCAGGAAGCACAACAATAATCAGGCACCTCCCATAGGGGAGGATGGCCTGATATAGCACATGACCAAGACAGGTTCTGGGTCAGATCCTAGCCAGAAAGCACATGACCACTACAGCTTCCGGGTCAGTTCCTCCATTACCATAGAGGAGACTGACCCAGAGACAGCACTGACAGCAGCGTGCAAGCGCAAACATGACATGGAGGAGCCCCTAGGATGGGAGCTGCGTGTGCGCACCCGACGGAGGCCCCGGAGGGACCGCCATACCGGAAGGAGTGACATCGGGACCGAAGCCCCGCCTCCTGGTGAGCGCGGCATGACAGTACCCCCTCCTTTATGCCCCCCCTCTCTAGAACTGGAAAATAGCACCTTGACACTAGGAGCGGGATCCAGACACTTCCTAACTGCATGAGGACTAATCAGATCCAGAGTCTCACAATGAGAAAATTTGGTCTCCTGCCATACCCTGGATGACTCCACAGACGGAGAGTCGGAAGCAGGTGCGCCCAAGACTAAACGAGCCGGCAGAGGCACACTGACATGCTTGGAGGCCGAAGCGGTGGTGAGATAACTGGAAGTTAATTCAGCCTTAAGAGGCGAGCTGTCGGAGGATGGTTGCGTGGGAACTTCCTTCTTGGCACAGAGCGGACAAGCAGCCGCAAAGTCTTTAACATCCTGAGCAATAGACGGTCACCAGTAGTAGTGGGATAAATGAGAGAGTGTCTTCTTGATACCAACATGGCCGGCAACCGGAGAAGAATGTCCCCAGGATAACACACCTTTACGGTTACCTTTAGACACGAAAATCTCCCCCAGGCGCTGGGATGTCAACTTGACGGAAGCCACGGTAATTACCTTGGACCGGTTACTTGACAGATGTGAAGACTGACTCTCAGCCCCCTTCTCGACAATGTCACACGTCACAGACCGGTTGCTTGACAGATGTGGAGACTGACTCTCAGCCCCCTTCTCGACAGTGTCACACATCACAGACCGGTTGCTTGACAGATGTGGAGACTGACTCTCAGCCCCCTTCTCGACAGTGTCACACGTCACAGACCGGTTGCTTGACAGATGTGGAGACTGACTCTCAGCCCCCTTCTCGACAATGTCACACGTCACAGACCGGTTAACGGATGGCGGACCTGTAACCGCCGAAGACAAGCAAGCAGGGTTCTTCGGAGGAACGGACAGCAGGCAACTCTTTTGACAGAACGGTCCCCAATGGAGTATATCTCCGGATTGCCAGTCCAGGGTCGGCCCGTGAGTTTGTAACCAAGGAAGGCCAAAAAGAAGGGCATGAGCCAAAGTCGGCAATACGTGGAAGGAGATACGCTCCCGATGACATGTGCCAATCTGCAACTCTACTTTCTCAGTGACCTGGTTAACGGTGTCCTGCAAGGGCTTACCGTCGACCGGAACTACTGACCTAGGAGTCTCCAGGGATCTGACAGGAATCCGAAACTTCTTAACTGCCTCGAGACTAATAAAGTTACTCACTGCACCAGAGTCCACAATAGCCTTCACAGTGCAACTCTCGGAACCGAACTTCAGGAACACAGGCACGGTAAGGGGTAAAGAGGAATCACATACACTAGAGGAGAGCTCACTTTCCAGTCCCAGGCAGAGAAACTTCCCCGGCCTCTTGGGACATGAGCGTAGGAAGTGGGAGGCATCCCCACAATAGAAACAGAGCCCTTGTGCCTGCCTCTTCACACAACGCCATTGAGCTATCTGGAGACGATCCACCTGCATAGGCTCAGGTACCGGATCTACTGCGGATAACTCGGGTAACGGATGGAAAGAACTGCGCGTGGAAGAGAAGAGGCGGGAGGCCCCTCTCGCTCTGGCTGACTCGCGGGTGCGCTCCTGGTAGCGCAAATCAATGCATGTCGCGAGAGAGATGAGGTCCTCTAAAATGTTAGGAGTATCTCGGCCCGCCAGTTCGTCTTTGATCCAGCTGGACTTACCACGCCAAAAGGCCCCTACGAGGGCATCATTATTCCAACCAAGTTCGGAGGACAAGGTGCGAAAACATATTGCGTATTGTCCCACTGTTAGAGTACCTTGACGGAGATTAAAGAGTGACATGGTGGTGGAAGCGAAGCGACCCAGCTCATCGAACACCTTACTGAAGGTGTCCAAAAAGACGGAAAGCTGAGAGACGAGTGCGTCGTCCCGCTCCCAAAGGGGATTAACCCATGCAAGGGCCTTCCCCTCTAAGTGAGAAACTATAAATGCTATTTTAGCACGATTGGTGGGGTAATGCTGCAGCAAAAACTCAAAATGCAAACGACACTGATTCTAGAACCCGCGACACAACACAGGGTCACCACCATACCGAGGTGGCTTACATAAGCGCGGTAGCGAGAGAGGAACCATGGCCTGGGCAGAAACGGATTGTATAGATAGGAGCCGATTATCTACCCATGACATATAGTTGAGGATCTGGGCCTGGGAGTCGCGTTGCTGCGCGAGTTCCTGCTGGAGACTGGACAACTGGGCAGCATTCCCAGGCTCAGAGGACTGTAAGGTAGATAAACAAGACTCCATGGACTTAAGAAACAACATAATTCTAGTTTGGTTTTCCCGGAGAAACGTCAGCTCCTTTTGGACGGAAGCCGTAGTACCAGCAGGGTCCATGGCCTGATTATACTGTGACATTTCAGGAGCAGACAACGTCTAAGAGTGGACCCTCTGGGTCACAGATCTGGAGCCCCTGGGCCGAGCACGTCAGGTGATGACCAACCCCTATACAGGGATCGTTAGGGGCAGGACCGCAGAGGTCAGAACCACGACAGCCAGTACCAAGAGGGGCGTCTCACAGGAGGCATGGATGGGTGTATGGGAATTGGGTACCAGGAACACAAAGAGTGTACACGGAAGTGCGCAAACTACAGATAGTGCGAGACAGGTAGCCGTGAGCACGCATGGCGTATAGCGAGTAATACGTCCGGAGGTAAACAAAGCAGGATGCGTGGCAGGGGCACGACAGAGTACTGAATGGAGCAGCAATCATGCCAGGAGGTGTTACAGAGCACAGGGACAGAGAGTACCAGGAGGTACGACAGAGCAAGGGACAGAGACAGGATACTAGAGTGTGACAAGAGGCACTACAGAGCATGAAACAATGTAAAAGTTCAGAGCAAGTGCTAGGAGCACAATAGAATACCAGACAGAGCAGAGGACCTGAGAACAGCGCACGGCCTGACTGGGACTAAGCAGACCCAGCCAGGAAGCACAACAATACTCAGGCACCTCCCATAGGGGATGATGGCCTGATATAGCACATGACCAAGACAGGTTCTGGGTCAGATCCTAGCCAGAAAGCACATGACCACTGCAGCTTCCGGGTCAGTTCCTCCATTACCATAGAGGAGACTGACCCGGAGACAGCACTGACAGGAGCGCACAAGCGCAAACGTGGCATGGAGGAGGAACCCCTAGGACGGGAGCTGCGCATGCGCACCCGATGGAGGCCCCGGAGGGACCGCCGTACCGGAAGGAGTGACGTCGGGACCGAAGCCCCGCCTCCTGGTGAGCGCGGCATGACACTGTGCTAACATACTTGCATAAGGGTTTTCAAGGGTATTCTAACCATCCATTAGCCTTCCTACACAGTTAGCAAACACAAAGTACCATAAGAACACTGGAGTGATGGTTGTTGGAAATGGACCTCTATACACCTATGAAGATATTGCATTACAAACCAGACGTTTGTAGCTAGAATAGTCATTTACCACATTAACAATGTTTAGAGTATATTTCTGAATCATTTAATGTTAGCTTCAGTGGAAAAAACTGTGCTTTTCTTTCAAAAATAAGGACATTTCTAAGTGACCCTAAACTTTTGTACATATACAGATTTATATATAATTATATATAACTAGATTAAGGCCCGATGCTATCGCATCGAGAGGATAGTGACACACCTCTTGCCATGTTAACCCTCAATACTCACACACCTCCTCAACATACACTCCTCTCACCTTTCACCATCTCCACTCACATCCACTCACTCTTTCACTCCACATACGACCCTTTCTCTCACTCCGTCTCTCATACTCACACTGTCATCTTCGCTGCTCCATGATCCCCGACATCTTCTTCCGCCGGCGCCATCCTGGATCCCGACGTTGTCCACGCCGGCGACATGTTCTTGCGGCCATGCCATCTTGAGTATTCTGAAATCCTGCGAGTGGACATTAGTGGAGATAGTGAAAGGTGAGAGGAGTGTGTGTTGAGGAGTGGTGTGTTGAGGGTTAACATGGCAAGAGGTGTGCTGTGACGTCACCAGTTACAACTGGACGGAAGTTGTTACAACCCGGAAGCTGCTTAGCGCATTTATTATAGTAGATTAAAGCCCGATGCTATCGCATCGGGAGGATAGTGACACACCTCTTGCCATGTTAACCCTCAATACACACACACCTCCTCAACACACCACACCGCCTCAACACACACTCCTCTCACCTTTCACCATCTCCACTCACGTCCACTCACTCTTTCACTCCACATACGACCCTTTCTCTCACTCCGTCTCTCATACTCACACCGTCATCGTCGCTGCTCCACGATCCCTGACATCTTCTTCCGCCGGCGCCATCCTGGATCCCGACATTGTCCACGCCGGAGACATGTTCTTGCGGCCATGCCATCTTGAGTATTCTGAAATCCTGCGAGTGGACATTAGTGGAGATAGTGAAAGGTGAGAGGAGTGTGTGTTGAGGAGTGGTGTGTTGAGGGTTAACATGGCAAGAGGTGTGCTGTGACGTCACCAGTTACAACTGGACGGAAGTTGTTACAACCCGGAAGCTGCTTAGCGCATTTATTATAGTAGATTAAGGCCCGATGCTATCGCATCGAGAGGATAGTGACACACCTCTTGCCATGTTAACCCTCAATACACACACACCTCCTCAACACACCACACCGCCTCAACACACACTCCTCTCACCTTTCACCATCTCCACTCACGTCCACTCACTCTTTCACTCCACATACGACCCTTTCTCTCATTCCGTCTCTCATACTCACACCGTCATCATCGCTGCTCCACGATCCCCGACATCTTCTTCCGCCGGCGCCATCCTGGATCCCGACATTGTCCACGCTGGAGACATGTTCTTGCGGCCATGCCATCTTGAGTATTCTGAAATCCTGCGAGTGGACATTAGTGGAGATAGTGAAAGGTGAGAGGAGTGTGTGTTGAGGAGTGGTGTGTTGAGGGTTAGCATGGCAAGAGGTGTGCTGTGACGTCACCAGTTACAACTGGACGGAAGTTGTTACAACCTGGAAGCTGCTTAGCGCATTTATTATAGTAGATTAAGGCCAGATGCTATCGCATCGGGAGGATAGTGACACACCTCTTGCCATGTGAACCCTCAACACACACTCCTCCTGAACACACCACACCGCCTCAACACACACTCCTCTCACCTTTCACCATCTTGACTCACGTCCACTCACTCTTTCACTCCACATATGACCCTTTCTCTCACTCCGTCTCTCATACTCACACCGTCATCATCGCTGCTCCACGTTCCCCGACATCTTCTTCCACCGGCGCCATCCTTGATCCCGACGTTGTCCACGCCGGCGACATGTTCTTGCGGCCACGCCATCTTGAGTATTCTCAAATCCTGCGAGTGGACATTAGTGGAGATAGTGAAAGGTGAGAGGAGTGTGTGTTGAGTAGTGGTGTGTTGAGGGTTAACATGGCAAGAGGTGTGCTGTGACATCACCAGTTACAACTGGACAGAAGTTGTTACAACCTGGAAGCTGCTTAGCGCATTTATTATAGTAGATTAAGGCCCGATGCTATCGCATCGGGAGGATAGTGACACATCTCTTGCCATGTGAACCCTCAACACACACTCCTCCTGAACACACCACACCGCCTCAACACACACTCCTCTCACCTTTCACCATCTCCACTCACGTCCACTCACTCTTTCACTCCACATACGACCTTTTCTCTCACTCCGTCTCTCATACTCACACCGTCATCATCGCTGCTCCACGATCCCCGACATCTTCCACCGGCGCCATCCTAAATCCCGACGTTGTCCACGCCGGCGACGTTCTTGCGGCCACGCCATCTTGAGTATTCTAAAATCCTGCGACTGGACGTTAGTGGAGATAGTGAAAGGTGACAGGAGTGTGTGTTGAGGAGGAGTGGTGTGTTGAGGGTTAACATGGCAAGAGGTGTGCTGTGACATCACCAGTTACAACTGGACGGAAGTTGTTACAACCCGGAAGCTGCTTAGCGCATTTATTATAGTAGATAGATGTATCACACCTATGTTTTTATGTGGATAAGATATTTACATAGTGAGCCTCAAGAAGGACAGTATTACTGATGTATGTAAAGTGCTATTGAAATAATAGTACTCTATTAATAAATAAAAAATTAATTATTATTACCTAAGTTATGTAGGTATGTGTTAGCTATGTAGTTGAAATCTACGTATGTTTGCCTAAATTTTTTTTGTTTTTGCCTTTTTTTTTTTAATCTATATATACCTATACCTATGTATATTTTTATGGATTTAAATATGTCTATGACATATATGTGAAAGATAATTAGTGTAAGATATATCTATCTGCTTAAAATATTTATATATATAACATATATCAAGCTATGTATAGAAGTCTTAGAAGTCTATTATCTATATCTATTTAGAATGTAACTATTATTTATATATCTATATATCTATCAATTCCAGGACCAACTTAAATAGTTTAAAGTAAGACATTTTTGTAAACGACATTTCTAGTGAAGATTTTTGGGCTATTAGGTAGCAATTGTCCTTGAAGTGGTGTATCCACCACTTTGACCCTAACGTTGCTGCGTTGCTTTACTCGGGAGAATGCAACATACAATTGTCCATGGGCAAATACAGGTTCGGGCAAGAAAATTCCAACTCGATTGAGGGTCTGTCCTTGGGATTTGTTAATGGTCATAGCAAAAGCAGGTTTTAGAGGAAACTGTCGACGTTTTAATTTAAAAGGTAACCCAGTTTCTGAAGGACACAAATCGATGCGTGGAATAAACACAATGTCTCCTTCAGCTGAGCCAGTAATCACTTTAGCCTGTATGATGTTGCGGAGTAAGGCAATGACAATGAGGCGAGTGCCATTGCAGAGACCTTTCTTGGTGTTTAGGTTTCTTAATAGCATCACAATGGTGCCAATTTTAAGTTTAAAGAGATGTGATGGCATTCCTGATGGTGTCAGAGAGTTTAAAAATTCAACTGGGTAGTTTTCACATTCCTCTGCCTCATCAGCATCGACAGAATCATCACTTGTATATACAGTATAATCACCACTAATGCGATCCATTACTTTACAGTTCAGAAAATCGACGTCATCATTTTTCGGACGCATGTGATGCAGCAGTGTTGAGGCTTTGTTGGTCATTAACATCAATGCAAATATGGTCTCCAAAGATCTCGGTTACTATAGAGCCAGTGCAAAGCATGTCTGGAGGAATTTCAATGACATCCTCTCCAAGGTTATGTTCATTAGACAGCTCACCATTTCCAAGTTTAAGCAACCAAGTGCTGTATTCAGGATCAGTGGAGCGCATGTTGTTAATTAGCGGTAGTCTGGTAAAATGTTGCCAATGTTCTGAATATTTAATGCAGGAATCTACAATGTCTATTCTTGTTCCATGAGCGATGACGGGAAGACATTGTCTGAAGTCTCCTCCAAGAACAATAACTTTACCTCCAAATGGTGTTTTATTTTTTTCAGCAACATTTGTTGTCATGATGTCACGTAGAAGTCTATCTATCACATTCAATGCATGTTTTTGGACCATAGTGCACTCATCAATAATAAAAAGTTTTGTACTCTGTAAATGTTTTCCTGCATTTGTATCGTTTTTAATCCTGGAAACAGATGTTTCGTTGATCGGAATAGGTATGCCATATAGAGAGTGGTTTGTTCGGCCTCCTTGTATCAAGTTAGATGCTATTCCTGTAGTTGCTGCAGGTGACACAATTTCTCCTTGTCCTCTTAAATGATGTGTAAGTAGATGGTATAGGTAGGTCTTTCCACTGCCACCAGGTCCATCGAGAAAAAAGCACTTTGGTATTAAACTGCTATTTTGTAAAGCTTCAGTAATGACATCATAGGCAAAAAGTTGCTCCTGATTAAGAGTTTCTTTCATCTCTGCAGCTTTTTTTAACTCATAATCCTTATCATATTGTTTAAGGAGTTGTTTAATATTTTTTGCTGGGCGTGGTAAATTATAATCAGCAAAAGTTTTTCCATGGACTATGAGGACATCTTGGACATCTTTCATAGCATATCCTTCACAATCGATACACTCTTCAGTGTTGCTGTGGTATGTATGACAATAGTCTTGTAAAAAATGGTCCTTAAATTCATTCCACAATTCAAGTGGATTACTGGGGGGCCAAAAATACAGATATAAGCAAACATGTCTCTAAGTTGGGAAGGCATGTTAAGAATGCAAGCATCTGTTAAAGTATGTCTCCAGATGCTATCATCGAATAATAATCCAAGTGCTAACGCAGCATCCTTAAAGGTTTCATGCATAACTCCATTGACGGTTTTAATGCTGTCAAAACTGGTAGCAGCTTTTACATGCAGTAACAACAAACGTAAATAATAGCGTTCTTGGTCTTTCACACTAACAGTGTACATTCTTCCAATAACTGTGAGACCCCCTCGTTTTCTTTGTTCCCATGTGCCTTGTTTCCAAACGTAGTGTTCTGGAATTTCGCGGTAGAAATAGTTATGTGCATTGTGGTCGATCTTATTAAGGTTGAAATACGCCATAAGTGTAGAATTGGAATTGAGCTTTTGATGGATGTTGTCTGCAGAGTCATTCTCATGAAAATAGAGTGGTTGAGAATTAGGCAGATGTACGGCTAGGCGAATGATGGCATGAGATTGTTTATGCATAGGAAAAGCAAATATCCGCCATGCAGCCTCAGGTGCACTAACATATCTGGTATCCGTAAATTGGTGTGTTTCATCATGTTGGATGTTATTTTGGGAAATTTCAAGGTTGGCTTTGTCATGTCCTTTGTAAACGTATTTAAATAAATATTTTACACTTTGAATGGAAGCACATATTTCTACATTAATATGGCACTTGTACTTGGTGAGTAAAAATGGGTTATATGGAACTACCCATGAATTGTCAATCGTCTTAGAATGGTGTTCATATGTTTTGCCAATGGGTCTGCGGTAAGTGGGATAGCCATCCTTTTCTTTGATGGTATATGGTTGGTTTTGTTTTGGGAAACCTTTGCTACACTTTCCAAGATCCATACAGGGAGAATTAGGATTGTGTTCTCCACAGGGACCATGAATCATGTGTTGAAGAACAATGTTATGGAGCTGAGGGTAGATTGTTTCATCAGGTATTTCAGCCCAGACTATATTGTCTATGTCCGCCTCAGTCCGTAATTTAGACAGGCTGTCAAGAATAATTAAAATATGAGCGTGTGGGAGACCACGCTTCTGAAATTCAATGACATGGACCATTGCAGTGACGTTTCCAAATAATCCACTGCTAATGTCTTGGGATTCCAGTTTAATTTTAAAGACACGTGCAACCAAGTCTGGTCTGTGTTCAACACGCTGCCACGGTTCTAAATGTGTAGTAATCTCATTCCACTTAGGATTACATGTCATGGTGATAAATAGATCTGGTCGACCATACTTTGTAACAATAGCCATAGCATCCTGGTAAGCGCTGCTGCATGTTTCTTGGACTGCCTTCAAAAGAAGATGGTAAAATGACGGTTTTCCCAATAGGGATGCCCTTTTGAACCAATTTTTTGAGTAGATGTTCTTGAAGGAGGCAGTAATCCTCCACTTTTAAATCTTTTTGGTGTTTGCGGATGTAATGTAGGCGATTAGCTTCGATTTTGACATAAGCATCTACTAAATATTGCTGTGTTAGCTTACCACCATTGAGGAGTGGATTAAAGTAATTTCTGACAGATAACATATAGCAATAGTATTGGAGTTGAGTGATCCTCCTCGAACTTTTGCCTTGTTGTTTGAGTCCATCATGCCATCCTTGGTCTCCATAAGGGAAAAATATTGGATAGAGGAGGGCATCCAAATTGCTATGGAGAATACTAATTTGTTGTGTTTTTGGAGCTAAAGGGTTATGGGGATCAGGTTTTAAATGAATTAATATGTCTCTATTGAAAGGTGGCTCACCATTTTCATTTTGAAACACGACTGCTACTTCACTGACAGTGGGATTATTGTAGCGTCGAGGGTCTTGAGTACGATCTTGTTTAATAGCCATAGTGATGTTTGGCATGACAGTTCCATTTTGTAGAGATTTAATTTTTTCTTGTTCTTCCACATCACGTAACATTTGATAAGCTTCCACAAAAGGATTAATAGTTTGGATTTGAAGGGCAATAATGTTCATCAATGTAGGATGACATTTTTGATTTTCTTTACATTGTAAGCGTTGTTCGTTTGCGGTAGTGGTGTCGAGAATGTAAAGTTGGGCAAATGCGCGTTGCTGGTCATCTGAGGGATGTAGTGTTCCAGTTCTATGATAGATCTGGCCATGTATGCGGAAACAGTATGGGCCATATCCAGGAGGTGGTGAAATATTTGCACCCATGGAGGCAAAAGCAAAGGAACTGTTAATACTTCGAATATTATCCATGAAATTTTTGCTAAATTCACTTTGCCTTTTCAGCAAACGTGTAAAGACATCAGGATATTGTAGTATGGGTACATGGACTTTACCCTTCTGACAGCAGAGCGTAAAGTTGTTATCAGAAGGTATCTCTGCTACAAAATGCAAAGCTTCGCAATGCTCACATACATGGGTCATGTCACCACAGCTGTGTTCGGTAATACTATTTTCATCATTAGTGAAAATGTGAGGTTGTAGTAGAAGTGCATGTCCAACCGATGGGGTGCGCCTAGTTTTGAGACCAACGTATATTTGTCTTGGTTGCACTTTCTGCGGGCTAACTGCAGCTTGTATGTGAAGAAACTGTGCGTTGGTATTGACTAATGGTGGTATTGATAGGGCAGAAACAGATTGCTGATTAGTTATGTCAGTGAACGGCATATAGGATGAAGTGTGGTAGTAACTTGTTCCACATGCTGATGTGGAAGCATCCTGTTGTGAGTCTACTAATAATGATGAGGAAGAAGCCGTCTGTTGTTGGCGGTGATGGCGTGTAGAGGCTTCTTCAGCCAATGTAATAGATTTAGAGTTAGGGGATTCGTGTGTGAGACGACGGCGTTTATAAGCCTTAATCTTGTCAAGTCGATGCTGTTTTTCCTCAGGAGTCTCATTAGCACGGCGTTGTTTTTGTCGTAGTGCTAAAGCTGCTTTCCTTTCACTGGCATTGGCATACTGTGCATCGGTATTGAATGGTGGTATTGATAGGGCAGAATCAGATTGCTGATTAGTTATGTCAGTGAACGGCATATGGGATGAAGTGTAGCAGTAAATTGTTCCACATGCTGATGTGGAAGCATCCTGTTGTGAGTCTAATAATAATGATGAGGAAGAGGCCGTCTGTTGTCGGCGGTGACGGCGTGCAGAGGCTTCTTCAGCCAATCTTATGGATTTAGAGTTAGGGGATTCGTGTGTGAGGCGACGGCGTTTATAAGCCTTAATCTTCTCAAGGCGATGGTGTTTTTCCTCAGGAGTCTCATTAGCACGGCGTTGTTTTTGTCGTAGTGCTAAAGCTGCTTTCCTTTCACTGGCATTGGCATACTTTTTGTTATGACTCATGTTGGCACAGGTAAAGGAGTCTATTTGGCAGTTATCTGGCAGTGAAGAAGGCGTCCTGGAGTATTGTAGAGTAAACAGATACTAATTGACCCTGTAATTGCCCAGCAGTAGTTATGAAGTGGTAGTGGCAAATTGGCCCTGTATTTAGACACCGGCAGAGGAGCAAGGCAGCAGTAGTTATGGCGGTAGAGGCAAATTGGCCCTGTAATTAGACACCGGCAGAGGAGCAAGGCAGCAGTAGTTATGGCGGTAGAGGCAAATTGGCCCTGTAATTAGACACCGGCAGAGGAGCAAGGCAGCAGTAGTTATGGCGGTAGAGGCAAATTGGCCCTGTAATTAGACACAGGCAGTGAACAGTCAGAGGAGCAAGGCAGCAGTACTTATGGCGGTAGAGGCAAATTGGCCCTGTAATTAGACACCGGCAGAGGAGCAAGGCAGCAGTAGTTATGGCGGTAGAGGCAAATTGGCCCTGTAATTAGACACAGGCAGTGAACAGTCAGAGGAACAAGGCAGCAGTACTTATGGCGGTAGAGGCAAATTGGCCCTGTAATTAGACACCGGCAGAGGAGCAAGGCAGCAGTAGTTATGGCGGTATTGGCAAATTGGCCCTGTAATTAGACACCAGCAGAGGAGCAATGCAGCAGTAGTTATGGCGGTAGAGGCAAATTGGCCCTGTAATTAGACACCGGCAGAGGAGCAAGGCAGCAGTAGTTATGGCGGTAGAGGCAAATTGGCCCTGTAATTAGACACCGGCAGAGGAGCAAGGCAGCAGTAGTTATGGCGGTAGAGGCAAATTGGCCTTGTAATTAGACACCGGCAGTAAACAGGCAGATGACCAAAGCAGCAGTAGTTATGGCGATAGAGGCAAATTGGCCCTGTAATTAGACACTGGCAGAGGACAAAGGCAGCAGTAGTTATGGCAGTATAGGCAAATTGGCCCTGTAATTAGACACCGGCAGAGGACAAAGGCAGTAGTTATGGCGGTATAGGCAAATTGGTCCTGTAATTAGACACCGGCAGAGGAGCAAGGCAGCAGTAGTTATGGCGGTAGAGGCAAATTAGCCCTGTAATTAGACACCGGCAGAGTAGCAAGGCAGCAGTAGTTATGGCAGTACAGGCAAATTGGTCCAGTAATTAGACACCGGCAGTAAACAGGCATAGGACCAAGGCAGCAGTAGTTATGGTGGTACAGGCAATGCCAAGCCTCCGCACAGCAAGTCGGCGTGAGGTAAATGATGCAATTTCACGAATGCAAGATGGCGTCGGCGAAATCTCGCGAGATTTCGCCAACGTCGTTAACACCTCTTGCCATGTTAACCCTCAACACACCACACCGCCTCAACACACACTCCTCTCACCTTTCACCTCCACTCATGTCCACTCACTCTTTCACTCCACATACGTTCCTTTCTCTCACTCCGTTTCTCATACTCACACCGTCATCGTCGCTGCCCCGACATCTTCCTCCGCCGCCGCGATCCAGGATCCAGACGTTCTCCAGGCCGCCGACATGTTCTTGCGGGACGCCATCTTGGATTTTGTGAAATCCCGCGATATTCAAGATGGCGTCGCCGCAACAACATGTCGCTGGCGTGGACGACATCGGGATCCAAAAAGATGGCGTCGGCGAAATCTCGCGAGATTACGCCGACGCCATTTTGGATCCCGATGTCGCCCACGCCAGCGACATATTCTTGCGGGATGCCATCTTGGATTTCGTGAAGTCCCGCGATATTCAAGATGGCATCGCCACAACAACATGTCGCTGGCATGGGCGACATCGGGATCCAAAATGGCGTCGGCGTAATCTCGCGAGATTTCGCCGACGCCATCTTTTTGGATCCCGATGTCGTCCACGTCAGCGACATGTTGTTGCGGCAACGCCATCTTGAATATCACGGGATTTCACAAAATCCAAGATTTCGCCGATGCCATCTTTTTGGATCCCGATGTCGTCCACGTCAGCGACATGTTGTTGCGGCAACGCCATCTTGAATATCACGGGATTTCACAAAATCCAAGATGGCGTCCCGCAAGAACATGTCGGCGGCCTGGAGAACGTCTGGATCCTGGATCGCGGAGGCAGAGGAAGATGTCGGGGCAGCGACGATGACGGTGTGAGTATGAGAAAAGGAGTGAGAGAAAGGAACGTATGTGGAGTGAAAGAGTGAGTGGACATGAGTGGAGGTGAAAGGTGAGAGGAGTGTGTGTTGAGGCGGTGTGGTGTGTTGAGGGTTAACATGTGCGTGTCTGTGTGGTGACGTCACCGGTTACAACTGGACGGAAGTTGTTACAACCGGAAGCTGGTTAGGGCATTTATTATTATAGATATATATTACTGTTATTGTGAATAGTTAAGCAAGTTGAAGATGAAGTGATATCTAAGAGGCCTAAAGTTAAAGACGGCAGATTTCCCTTGTATTTAGGCAAAAGTATATATTTATATTTTCATCTTTTACATTTTAAAAATAATAAAAAGGAAAATGGGCCCATGCAAAAGTCTGGGCACCCTTGGAGATTTGTGTGCTCAGATAACTTTGACCAAGGTTTCAGACCTTAATTAGCCTGTTAGGGTTATGACTTGTTCACTATCATAGTTGGGAAATGTCAGGTGACGTAAATTTTCCAGCTTTATAAAAACCAAACCTCCTCTAACCTTGCGCCAAAAAACAACAGCCATGGTTTCTTCTTAGCAGCTGCCAAGCACTCTGAAAATGAAAATGGTGGAGGCCCACAAAGCAGGAGAAGACAATAAGTAGATAGCAAAGTGTTTTCAAGTTGCCCTTTCCTCAGTTCGAAATGTAATTAAGAAATGGCAGCTATCAGGATCAGTGGAGGTCAAGATAAGGTCTGGGAGACCAAGCAAAATTTAAGCAATCTCTGAGAGTGTCCAAACTTTTGCATTTGCCCATTTCCCTTTTTGTAATTTTTAAAATGGGAAAAAAACTATGTATATATAAAGTTAAAGATAACACATTTTCTTTGTATATATATATGTATATATATAAATATAGCTATATATATATATATATATATATAGTTTTATATATTGTGGTGTAGTGACCACTATGTCCACTAGGGGGCGCTGTGTCGGTGTCCCAGGACGGGTGTACAGGCACATTCAGTGTGGTAACAGGAGCAGGGTCCTAAATGACCATTATGGGTCTCAAGGTGGGTGGCCTTGGGATGCAGGCTCCAGGGTGTATTGATCAGCAGAGGTACTGCTGATATTTCTGTTACACTGGGTCAGGGAAGCCTGTGTGTGTCTATGTGCAATACAACCTTTTGTGATGTCATGGCCATGTGATCACCTGTGGGCGTGGTTACAGGGCTATGTAATTGAGGTGTTTGGCACATATGATGGAGTGAGAGTGAGTCTGTCAGAGTGTGGACAGACTTCCATGTGTCCAGGTGGGACACTACAGAAAACGTATATGGGGAGGACTACAGCTCCCAGCATGAGCTGAGACTCTCGGTCTGAGTCTGAAGCCACGGACGTTTATGATCTTTTTGGTGATATGCTGAGTTATGGTTTATGAAGTAAATAAACCTCATGGACTTTGGGAAGAACCTGCCTCATAATTGTCTCCCACTGCACCTAAGCGAGTCGAATCCCTACAATTGGTGACAGACTGCGGGCAGCGATTCCCAGAAGCACGTGTGGCAGCGCTGTCGATTCTGAACCAGGAGAGCAGACGGTCTGACAACCGTGAGTAATACTGACCGAGGTCAGAGAAAGTGACTATGAATATTTGTGGGATACCTCTGAGGAGAAGAGGCGTGCGGGAAACTGTGGGGCTGACACCAGTAGGTAACAGACAGGAGTCTGTGTTGCACTGACCTGGGTCAGTGGTAAAGACTGTGTTCCTGGAGGGTTCAGTGAGCAAGGTCCTGGAGGGTCAGTGTTGGGAGGTTCTGTGAGAGGAATCGGATCCCTGGATCACGTGGTATGACCTTGGACCTGGTGAGGTGTGTGTTGGGCAGTCTCAGGCGGAGACGGATATCCTGAAGAGCACTCGCTGAGCCCCTGGACCTGGTGAGGCCGGTGTGTTGGGAGACCCTGGGAGGAGGGTCGGCTCCCTGAATAGCACCCGGTGTGCCCTGTGTGTTGGACGTTCTCAGGTGGAGACGGTACGTCCTGAACAGCACACGGACAGGACATGTGAGAGACTGTGCATGTGTTTTTTTTTTTTTCTCTTTTCCTCTGCAAAACCTGAAGGCAGATTGCTGTGGCTCAGAGCAGTCACGAAGGTTTTTTTTGCAAGGCAGATTGCTGTGGCTCAGAGTGGTCACGAAGGTCTCGCAGCACAGGGACCTGGTGTTTTTCCTCTTTGATCATTGGTAGCAGACGCTGTCTGGCTACACCATCCTGCTGCAGCTTTATGGAGTGTAACTAAGCGGATACAGTAGTTGTGGCTTTACACAACTATTAAGGGTGAGTACCCTGTATTATTGCTTCATAACCGATAATACCTGCACTGGTAAGGCCCTATGGGCGCACTTTTGTGGGTTTTTTTATCTTTGAGGGTGACAAGCGGCTTCCAGTAATCCGGCGGGGTTACGAAGGTGACAAGCGGCTTCCGGTGGATCGGCGGGTCCACGAAGATGGCGCAGCAGGAGCTGCAGTGACACCAGCCGCTGTGTGTGTGTGAACAGCAGCCGGAGGTGCCGGTGATAGATGACAGCAGGAGCTGTGGTGGTGCCAACAAAGACTTGTGTGGTATCGTTAAAAGACAAACTGTACTGTGTGAACTGTGGCATAAGAAGTTCTGCAGAATGGACATGGGGAAATCCCAAAAGGGAGTGGTAACCCAAAAAGGGGTGGAGTCCCAAAAGGGGACGGTGACCCAAAAGGGGGCGGTGACCCAAATTGGAGTGGTAACCCAAAAAGGGGTGGAGTCCCAAAAGGGGGCGGTGACCCAAATTGGAGTGGCAACCCAAAGTGGGGTGGTGGTCCAGAAAGGGACCAAGTGTGAAGAAGTGACAGCACTGAGTGACTCAGTAGGTATGTCTGGAGTACCGCAGTGTATGTGCAGGTTTTTTTCAGAATGTGAAATATCCTTTCCAGGGAGTAATGACGGGCCACAGATGTGTACAGTGATGCTGCACCGGGAAGGAGCCTTTGGTCGGCTGGACTCAGAGAATCAGGTGACTCTGACAGGAACTCCTCTCGTTTTCTCTCTGACCGAGAAAAACGTCAGGGTTCGCTGTAAACACGGGGTCACGGTGAATTACCCAGTAGACAGAGTAGTGTTTGAGGGGACCAAAGGTGGTGACTGCCAAGGGGGAGGAATACCACGGGACTTAGTCTATGCCTGGGAGAGGGGCCAGGACTTTCTTTTGTTTGATGACGTTTGGTTGGACGATGGAGATTCTTCGACTGTGCGGCAAGCAGACACTGACACAGTGACGGCTCCTGACATCGACAGGTCAGAGGTAGAACTGACCAGAGGAAGAAGTACATCTGCCCAACTGACGGACCTGACGTCTCGTGATAAGACAGATGGTGGGCTGGGAGATGAGACGACTGGACTAGGCACATTGGTGCTGGACGGTAACTGGAGGGATCACTTAACTGGTGTGACTGACCCAGTGGTACCCGTTGAAGATATAATTAGAGAAGTGGTGGTGCGACATGTGATGGACAAAAGAGAGCAGGATCATGAGATACAGCTGATAAAGGAGACTGTAACAGAACATGTCGAACGGGAAAGAGTCCTAAGGCAAGCAGCTGAGCACAGAGTGGATGAGCTGGAGAAGGAAGTCTCTGAGCTCAGAGGTCACCTGTCAGCGTGTAAAACCATGAACAAGACCCTGTTGGAAGATATGGAGGGGCTCAGAGAGGCCCAAGAGAAGCATCAACAGGAGATACACAGGAGAGAGGATGAGCGTCGCTACCTGGCAGAGGAGCGAGATAAAGTTCTGCAAGAACTCAGTGGAGTAGTAAAACGTCTTCTACGGGAGAAGAAGTGGATGGGCAAAGACGTACAGCAGCCGTGCCCGACTGATAGCAAGGCAGAACTGCCAAAGCCCATCTTGGAAAAGGGTCCTGAAGACTGTAAATCTCAGGAAGATGGTGAGCCAAGAGCTGCACAAGACAGTCTCCCGGTCTTGGCAGATACATTGAGGGAAGTGTCCGTGGGGAACCCAGAACCATCTGTCCAGGATGAGAGCAAGTCCATGACCTTCAAGTGCGTGATGGAGGTACCCGAAGACGTGCGAGAAGCGTGTGCCAGTGAAGGTGTGCATGAGACCTTTAAAAAGGCAGTAAAGGCCTATAGTGTGAGCTGGGCACCAGAAACAAACCAGTTGGTGATACTGGCAGAAACGGAAGACACAGAGAGAAGGGTGGCTGTCCTGAAGGAGATGCACCTACAATGTCTCCGCACGAAACAGATGCTCGTGGAGCGTAATAGGAAAGCCGCTCGACGTCTGGAGCTTGCAAGGGAAGCTCAAAGTCGGCTGGGCTTTGTGGAAGACATAATTCCGGTACCCAGAAATCTGGTGGGGAAAGTCGTTGGCAGACTTGGAAAGGTGATGCAGGAGATGGTGAATCGATCCAGTGTGAAGAGAGTGAGGATCCCACCGGCTGCTGAAATCCAAGTCGCTGTTGAAGATGACATGGTTCCTGTCATTGTGGTTGGTTCGGTGGAAAGCATTGGGAAGCTTTGCATACTCCTGGAATATCGGGTAGCATACCTGAAGGAGATTGAGCAGCTAAGACAGGATCGACTGCAGATGAATGAGCAGATAGAGAACGTCAGGTCTCATCCACCTCCAACCCAAGGGGTAAGGACCCGAAGGGATCCTCCAAAGAATGAAAGGACAGGTAGTCGAAGACAAGAACGTCGAGAGTCCGCAAGTGGCAGTTCTAATCTTAGTAGCATAGGCACGAGACCCGGTGGTGGACGTAGCGACAGAGGGTCAGACTCAGACCAGCCAGTTAGCCCAACTGGACGTGGGACTCATGACCGTACGAACCGGGAGAGCCAGCTAGTGAGAGAAAGGTCGGGTGATGGAGCGCACTGCAGACAGATGGAGACTAAAGAGTGCCTGGTCACCCTGACGGACTTTGAAAGGAAGGCCAAAGCCCAAGGCCGAGATACTGACCGCTGGGGGCGGGGGAGGCCTAACGTAAATATGATGCAGTATGACTGCCGAAACAGATGGAGACGGTCCTCTCGATTGGTAGGGCAAGGTGACATGAGTGCCCGGTCTCAAGATCCCTGGGTGATGTCATGTGTTCAACCCCACAAGTTTGAACAGAGGGGGGAGGTATGTGGTGTAGTGACCACTATGTCCACTAGGGGGCGCTGTGTCGGTGTCCCAGGACGGGTGTACAGGCACATTCAGTGTGGTAACAGGAGCAGGGTCCTAAATGACCATTATGGGTCTCAAGGTGGGTGGCCTTGGGATGCAGGCTCCAGGGTGTATTGATCAGCAGAGGTACTGCTGATATTTCTGTTACACTGTGTCAGGGAAGCCTGTGTGTGTCTATGTGCAATACAACCTTTTGTGATGTCATGGCCATGTGATCACCTGTGGGCGTGGTTACAGGGCTATGTAATTGAGGTGTTTGGCACATATGAAGGAGTGAGAGTGAGTCTGTCAGAGTGTGGACAGACTTCCATGTGTCCAGGTGGGACACTACAGAAAGCGTATATGGGGAGGACTACAGCTCCCAGCATGAGCTGAGACTCTCGGTCTGAGTCTGAAGCCACGGACGTTTATGATCATTTTGGTGATATGCTGAGTTATGGTTTATGAAGTAAATAGACCTCATGGACTTTGGGAAGAACCTGCCTCATAATTGTCTCCCGCTGCACCTAAGCGAGTTGAATCCCTACAATATATATATATGTCATTGGAATCACTGAAACTTGGTGGGACAATACACATGATTGGAATACAAGACTAGAAGGATACAACTTATTTGCAAGAAACAGACTTGATAAACGAGGAGGGGGTGTCGCATTGTATGTTAGAAACGCGTATATCTGCACAGAGATTGAAGCTTCAGAGACTGGGAGTTCTGTGGAAACTGTTTGGGTAAGAATACAAGGACAGAACAATGGAAAGGACACCATTGTAGGCATTTACTACAGGCCGCCTGTGCAAGCTGAAGCTATGGATGAACTCTTTATGCATCAAATGGCCAAGTTCTCCAAAAAATATGACATAGTTGTCATGGGAGATTTCAACTATCCAGACATTTGTTGGGAATCTCTCTCAGGCAAAACTAACAGGTCAAGGAAATTCTTATCCTCTCTTGCTGACAACTTTATCTTCCAAAAGGTAAGGGAGAAAACAAGGGGAACTGCTACCTTGGATCTAATCCTTATAAACAGGGAGGAAATGGTTGAGGAGGTAAAAGTGGCTGGGACCCTAGGAGGTAGCGACCATGCTATTTTAGAATTTTGGATAACTAGAGGCGGAAGACCTGTGAAGACTCAGACGTCAAGGTTAGATTTCAGAAAGGCAGATTTTAAGGGATTCAGAAAGAGAATTGGAGGGATCCAATGGCTGGATATCCTTAAAGACAAAAATGTCCAGGAAGGATGGGAAATCTTGAAAAATGAAATTCTCAAAGCACAGTTGTTAACAATTCCGAAAAGAGGGAAGAATAGGAAGCAGTTAAGGAAACCAGGATGGATGAACACAGAACTTAAGCACATGCTAAAAAGGAAGAAAAAAATGTTTATAAAATGGAAAGAGGGAGGCATGTCTAAAGAAGAATATAATGCTGTCTGCAGAACCTGCAGGGCACAAATCAGATTAACTAAAGCTGAAAATGAATTGAGGCTTGCAAGAGATGTCAAAAGCAATAATAAAGGATTTTGGGGATATGTCAAAAGTAAAAGAAAAGTCAAAGATGCTATAGGATTTTTACAGGATGAAAATGATGAAATGGTAAGACAGGATGTTGAGAAGGCTGAACTTTTAAATTCCTATTTTGCATCTGTTTTCTCTCAGAAAGGAAATGTAACATCAACTGTTATTCACTGTCCTATTAAGGGAATAGAAGAATCCAGGATATCTATAAACAGAAAGATAGTGAGGAAACACTTAGCTAGCCTAAATGAATTCAAGTCTCCAGGTCCAGATGAATTACACCCCAGAGTACTGAAGGAGATAGCAGAAGAAATTTTTGAACCCCTCTCTATAATCTTTGAAAATTCTTGGAGAACAGGAGAAGTGCCAGAAGACTGGAGAAGAGCAAATGTTGTTCCTATCTTCAAAAAGGGGAAGAAGGTGGACCCAGGTAACTATAGGCCGGTGAGTCTGACTTCTATACCAGGAAAGATCTTTGATCAAATTATTAAACAACATGTATGTCAATACCTGGATAAGAATGAAGTGATTATACAGAGTCAGCATGGGTTTGTAACTAATAAGTCATGTCAGACTAACTTAATTTCCTTCTATGACGGTATCACTGATTGGGTGGATCAAGGAAATGCTGTAGATATAGTATATCTTGACTTCAGCAAAGCATTTGACAAAGTCTCTCATACAATCCTTATTGAAAAAATGATTAAGTATGGTATGGACAAGGCAACTGTTAGGTGGATTCATAACTGGCTTAGTGATCGGACCCAAAGAGTGGTCGTAAATGGCTGCACATCCAGTTGGAAGAATGTCTCAAGTGGGGTACCACAGGGCTCTGTCCTGGGCCCTGTATTGTTCAACATCTTTATCAACGATTTAGATGAAGGCATTGAGGGTAAACTGATTAAATTTGCTGATGACACAAAGCTAGGAGGGATAGCTAATACTAGAGAAGAGAGAGAGAGGATTCAAAAAGATTTAAATAAACTGGAGAAGTGGGCAGCAACAAACAGAATGGTTTTTAACAGGGAGAAATGCAAAGTACTACATCTGGGCAATAAAAATGGAAAAAGCATATATAGAATGGGAGGAATAGGGCTAAGTGACAGCACATGTGAAAAAGACTTGGGTATACTAATAGATCACAGACTGAATATGAGTCAACAGTGTGATGCAGCAGCAAAAAAGGCAAATGCAATTCTAGGATGTATTAACAGAAGCATACAGTCTAGATCACGTGAAGTCATTATTTCCCTCTACTCCTCTTTGGTCAGACCTCATCTGGAATATTGTGTCCAGTTTTGGGCACCACATTTTAAAAAAGACATCAACAAACTGGAGCAAGTTCAGAAAAGAGCGACCAGAATGGTGACCGGTCTGCAAACCCTGTCTTATGAGGAAAGGCTGCAGGATTTGGGAATGTTTAGTTTGCAAAAGAGAAGACTGAGAGGAGACTTAATAGCTGTCTACAAATATCTAAAGGGCTGTCACATTGTAGAAGGATCAACTTTATTCTCATTTGCACAAGGAAAGACTAGAAGCAATGGGATGAAACTGAATGGGAGGAGACACAGATTAGATATTAGAAAAAACTTTTTGACAGTTAGAGTGATCAATGAGTGGAACAGGCTGCCACGAGAAGTGGTGAGTTCTCCTTCAATGGAAGTCTTCAAACAGAGGCTGGACAGACATCTGACTGGGATGATTTAGCGAATCCTGCTTTGAGCAGGGGGTTGGACCAGATGGCCCAGGAGGTCCCTTCCAACTCTACGATTCTATGATTCTATGATTCTATGATTCTATATATATATATATATACAAAGAAAATGTGTTATCTTTAACTTTAGGCTTTTTAAAGATCATTTCATCTTCAACATGCTTTACTGTTCACAATAACAGTAATATTGACCAGGGGTGCCCAAACTTTTATGTGCCTCTGTATATGTCTTTGAGTGTTGAAAAAAAATGGAAATTTTAAAAAATAATACATTTGGTCTTTCAATCCATTTTCTGAAACTGATAACTTTTTATTTTATTAATCAATGAAGATAAAAATGGGCTTGTATTTTGCATTGAAAGATAGTTTTCATAATTACACCATTTTGAGGTACATATCATATTTTGATTACAGTACTGTTATTGCATATTTTAGGGAGGCATGGTGACTATAATAAAAGCAATTCTGTCATTTTTATTTTTTCTCATTCTGGCATTTACAGTATGGATTAATTAATTTTAGATTTTGATAGATTGGACTATGAAGCATACCGTATGTGCTATCACCACATCTTTGTTTTTATTTTATTTTTGTCACAACTTTAATATTATATGAGGGAAGGGGTGAGGGGATTTCAATTTTAGTTTTATTGTATTTTTAAAAGTCTTTTTAATACTTTTTTATTCATTTTTCAGTTTACTTTGGACATTTTGACCTGCAATCAATGGTCACTTATTCTATATTTTGCAATATAGAATATAGTTAAAATGATATTTTGCTATGAAATTCAGCCAAATACTTGGCTTCAAAAGTAGACAAATATTACAGTTTTGGAACCTTTAAAGGTCCCTAACCGTCATGAGAACCCATTGGTTCCCTGCGATCATGGGGGCTGATGGGAATTGGTGCATGAACACACTGTGGATTGTGCTATTTAATTGATGCTGTCAGTGATTGACAGTGGTATTTAACCCCTTATCCCCCATGGGTGGTTTTCACGCTAATGACCGGGCCAATTTTTACAATTCAGACCACTGTCCATTTATGAGGTAATAACTCTGGAACGCTTCCATGGATCCCGGTGATTCTGACACTGTTTTATCATGACATATTGTACTTCATGTTAGTGGTAAAATTTAATCAATATAACTTGTGTTTATTTGTTACAAAAATTAAAATTTTGCAATTTTCCAAATTTGAATTTTTATGCCCTTTAATCAGAGATATGGCACTCAAAATAATTAATAAGTAACATTTCCCACATGTTTACTTTATATCAGCACAATTTTGGAACCAAATTTTTTTTTTGTTAGGAAGTTATAAGGGTTAAAAGTTGACCAGCGATTTGTCATTTTTACAACACCATTTTTGTTTTTAGGAACCACATCACATTTTAAGCCACTTTGAGGTGTCTATATAATAAAAAATACCCAAAAGTGGCACCATTCTAAAAACTGCACCCCTCAAGGTGCCCAAGCCCACATTCAAGAAGTTTATTAACCCTTTAGGTGCTTCACAGGAATTTTTTGAATGTTTAAAAAAATGAACATTTAACTTTTTTCACAAAAAAATTACTTCAGGTCCAATTTTTTTTTATTTTACCAAGGGTAACAGGAGAAATTGGACCCCAAAAGTTATTGTGCAATTTGTCCTGAGTATGCTGATACCTGATATGTGGGGGGAACCACTGTTTCAGCGCATGGCAGAGCTCAGAAGGGAAGGAGCGCCGTTTGACTTTTTCAACACAAAATTGGCTGGAATTGAGATCGGATGCCATGTCGCATTTGGAGAGCCCCTGATGTGCCTGAACAGTGGAAACCCCTGACAAGTGATACCATTTTGGAAACTAGACCCCCAAGGAACTTATCTAGATGTGTGGTGAGCACTTTGAACCCCCAAGTGCTTCACAGAAGTTTATAACGTCCGGGCATGAAAATAAAAAAATCATATTTTTTCCACAAACATGCTCTTTTAGTCCCCAATTTATTTATTTTCCCAAGGGTAACAGGAGAATTTGGACCACAAAAGTTGTTGACCAATTTCTCCTGGGTACACTGATACCCCATATGTGGGAGAAAACTACTGTATGGGCACACATTGGGGCTTGGAAGGGAAGTAGTGACATTTGACTTTTTCAACGCAGAATTGGCTGAAAATTAGATCAGATGCCATGTCGCGTTTGGAGAGCCTCTGATGTGCCTGAACAGTGGAAACCCCCCAATTCTAACTCCAATCCGAACCCCAACACACCCCTAACCCTAATCCCAGCCCTAACCCTAATCCTAACCCTAACCATACCCCTAGCTCTAACCCTAATACTAATGGGAAAATGGAAATAAACACTTTTTTTTAATTTTATTGTTTTTCTCTAACTAGGGGGTGATAAAGGGGGGATTGATTTACTATTTATAGCGGATTTTTATGTTTGGCAGCTGTCATACGCTAAAAGACACTTTTTATTGCAAAAAATAGTTTTTGCATCACCACATTTTGAGAGCTATACTTTTGGCTCACAGAGTCATGTAAGGTCTTATTTTTTGTGGGACAAGTTGACGTTTTTATTGGTACCATTTTCGGGCACATGACATTTTTTGATCGCTTTTCATTACGATTTTTGGGACACAGAATAAACAAAAGCAATTCATGAAATTCTTGGGGGGGGGCATTTACACCTTTCCGCCTCCGCCTGTGGTAAAATTGATAAAGCAGTTTTATTCTTTTGGTCAGTACGATTACAACGATACCTCATTTTTTTTTATGTTTTGGTGCTTTTATACAATAAAAACAATTTTATATAAAAAATAATTATTTTTGCATCGCTTTATTCTGCGAGCTATAACTTTTTCATTTTTTTGCTGATGATGCTGTATGGTGGCTCATTTTTTGCAGGACAAGATGATGTTTTCAGCGGTACCATGTTTATTTATATCTGTCTTTTTGATCGCGTGTTATTGCACTTTTTGTTCGGCAGTATGATGATAAAGCATTGTTTTTTGACTTATTTTTTTAAGTTGTTCACTAAAGGGGTTAACTAGTGGGACAATTTTATAGGGCGGGTCATTACGGACATGGCGATACTAAATATGTGTACTTTTATTTTTTTTTATTTACAAAAAAAGAATTTATTAGGGAATTTCTTTTATCTATTTATTTAGGAATTTTTTAAAAATTATTATTACACATTTTTTTTTTTACTTTTTTACATTGTTCCAGGGTGGGACATTACTATATAGTGTCACATCACTGATCTGACACTTTGCTCTGCATTGTGTCAGATCAGCGATCTGAAAGGCAGTGCAGGAGGCTTCGTAGCGCCTGCTCTCAGCAGTCACTGACAAGCCACCTCCCTGCAGGACCCGGAAGACCCCCGCACATCACGTTGTTCCGAGGGTCTCAGGGAAGCACGCAGGGAGCCCCCTCGCTGAAAGATTCTTCCCTATGCCCATGTTTGATCGCAGTGTGCCGGGGGTTGATGTGCCGGGTGTCAGCTGTGATAATCAGCTGACACTCGGCCGCGATCTGCGGCACTCCCCTCGTGAGCGCTGCTGATTGATGATGACGTACTATCCCATCCTTGGAATTAAGTCCAAGGGCACATGGACGGGATAGTACGTCATCTGTCAGAAAGGGGTTAAATTGTTAAACAGCTGCAATCAGAACTCTCTTCTCTGGCTACTGTTCTTACAGAAAGATGTCAGCGATGTAACACAGCTGGTAACTCTCTGGTATGGTGCAGGTTCAGCTCACATGCCAGGAAGGGGTTAATATACTGGATATCTATTATTTATTTATTTATTTATTATTTTACTCATTTATATAGCGCCATTAATTCCACAGTGCTTTACAGACATTTTTGACACTGTTTTAAAAAAAGATCCATTGTAGTCATTAGCATAGGATACTTTATTTTGTCTTGTATAATTTTTTAATCATTGATGTAAATAAATGAATGTCATTAGGATGTTAGGACCAGCGACAATATTGATGTAAAACTGTCCATTTTTTCTGGATGAAGGACAGATGATTTTCATACAGTCGCCTGAATCTGGGCTAATTTAAAGACAACCTTCACCATTTATGTGAAAATCATAGGTGGTCATTTGTCTTGTTATAAGACGGAGCTTTGTTAGCTAACTATAGCTTTAGGGAACAAGGTACAGTATTATTACATGAGGGAAGATTTTGGGAGATTAGTTTGGAAATATACTAAGGAGAAAGGTTATGGATGGCTTTGTAGGTCAGTGTTAGTAGTTTAAACTTGATACGCTGGATAATTGGGAGCCAGTGAAGGGATTTGCAAAGAGGGGAAGCAAGAGTGTAGCGAGAAGAGAGATTAATTAGTCGGGCAGCAGAGTTAAGGACGGACTAGAGGAGTGCGAGAGTGTTAGAAGGTAGGCCACAGAGGAGGATGTCGCAGTAGTCGAGGCGGGAGATGATTAGGGCATGCACAAGCATTTTAGTAGAGTGAGGGTTGAGGAAAGGATGGATTCTGGAAATATTTTTGATCAGGAGGTGGCGAGAGCTTGGATGTGCGGTTTGAAAGACAGGGCAGAGTGAAGGGTTACTCTGAGGCGGCGGATTACCGGGACAGGGGAAAGTGTGGATTCATTTATTGTGATACATAGATCAGGTAGGGAAGGTATGCAAGATGGAGGAAAGATAATTAGTTCAGATTTGTCCACATTGAGTTCGAGGAAGCGAGAGGAGAAGAAGGAGGCTATGTCTGATAAACACTCTGGCATTCTGAAGAGCAGAGAGGTGACATCTGGGCCAGAGAGGTAGATCTGAGTGTCATCAGCATATAGCTGGTACTGGAAGTCATAGGACTTTATGAGTTGTCCCAGGCCAAGGGTATAGATTGAGAAGAGAAGGGGTCCTAGGACAGAGCATTGAGGGACACCAACAGAGGGGGGTGAGATGAAGAGGTTGTGTGGGAGTAGGAAATGCTTAATTTGTCTTTCATTTAAGACAAATTAAATGAAGATAATAATACCAAAGAATTTGTGTTTGCAATCATTTTCAGGAAGAAACTGAGTATTATCAGACAGAATTGCAGGCGTGTCAATACTTTTGGCCACAACTGTAAGTCGTTCGTAAGTTTGGTTAAGGCAGTTTCAGTGGAATGGTGGGGACAGAAGACAGATTATAGGTTGTCGAAGAGCGAGTTAGATTCAAGGTGAGAGGAAAGTTCAGCGTGGATGTGTTGCTCAAGGAGCTTGGAAGCAAATTGGAGCAAAGCTATGGGGCGATAGCTCCACATAGCGCTCGCGTCAAGGGATGGCTTTTTGAGGATAGGTGTGATTGTACCATGTATCCATCACATGACTGTATAGGGCAAATTACTAACTTCTGGAAATAATGATGGTTTCTATTCAATGACTATAATATGAGATATCAAAAACAATGATGGGTTATTACACAAAGTTTATTAGACATTTGCATAACTTCTCATTACACAACGGTAATGCGTAATCCTCTGTTAACAGAATGCCTACTGAGAATGGGCTTAAAGGGAATCTGTAAGCAGGTTTTTGGTACCTTATCTGAGAGCAGCATAATGTAGGAAAAGAGAAACTGATTGCAACAATGTATCTATAATAATAAATGCCCTAAGCAACTTCCGGTTGTAACAACTTCCGTCCAGTTGTAACCGGTGACGTCACCGCACACCTCTTTCCATGTTAACCCTCAACACACACACTCCACTCACCTTTCACCATCTCCACTCACGTCCACTCACTCTTTCACTCCACATACGACCCTTTCTCTCACTCCGTCTCTCATTCTCACGCCGTCATTGCTGCTGATCCACGATCCCCGACATCTTCTTCCGCCGGCGCCATCCTGGATCCAGACGTCCTCCACGCCGGCGACATGGTCTTGCGGCGACGCCATTTTGGATCGGCGAAATCCCGCGATAGTCAAGATGGCGTCGCCGCAAGAACATGTCGCCGGCGAGGATGTTGGGATCCAAAATGGCGTCGGCGAAAACTCGCGAGATTTCGCCGACGCCATTTTGGATCCCGACGTCATCCACGCCGGCGACATGTTCTTCCGGCGACGCCATCTTGACTATCGCGGGATTTCATGATACTCAAGATGGCGTCGCCGCAAGAACATGATGCCGGCGTGGACAACGTCTGGATCCAGGATGGCGCCGGCGGAAGAAGATGTCGGGGATCGTGGAGCAGCGGCGATGACGGCGTGAGTATGAGAGATGGAGTGAGAGAAGGGGTCGTAAGTGGAGTGAAAGAGTGAGTGGAGATGGTGAAAGGTGAGAGGAGTGTGTGTTGAGGAGTGTGTGTGTTGAGGGTTAACATGGCAAGAGGTGTGATGCTATCGCATCCTCCCGATGCGATAGCATCGGGCCATAATCTAGTCACTTAGATTACTGGATGCAGCAGTTCTGACACAGAGTTCTTAAATGTATCATGTAGCAAAGCTCAGAAAGCTAAGCCCACCCACACCAGGCTCTGTATATACATTGTTTATTGACAGTGAGACAATGAGCTACTTAACAAAGTAGGGGAAAAAGTCGGACAACTTGGCATGAGGCAGCTAGTCAGGGAAATGATAATGTTCTAGTGATAAACCTTTATTGTACGTAAACAACAGCACACAGCTTGACAAGTGACATATCAATGAATTCAGTGTCTCAGCCCCTATCTCATGCTGCCCTTAGATTACATAGGAAAAACCTGTTGACAGATTTCCTTTAAAAATCACTGTTTGCATATAATCGACTCTACAGGGTGGGTCATTTATATGGATACACATAAAAAAAATGGGAATGGTTGGTGATATCAACTTCCTGTTTGCGGCACATTAGTATATGGGAGGGGGAAATTTTTCAAGATGGGTGGTGACCATGGTGGCCATTTTGAAGTCGACCATTTTGGATCCAACTTTATTTTTTTCAATGGGAAGAGGGTCTTGTGACACACCAAACTTATTGAGAATTTCACAAGAAAAACAATGGTGTGCTTGGTTCTTTCTTTCATGAGTTATTTACAAGTTTCTCTTTGTTTACGCCATTGACATGTCGCAGAGGTTAACACGTGAGGAGCGGATAGAAATTGTGTTGATGTCTGGTGAATGCAGTACCCGGGTCATTGCAGCAGATATCAATGCAAGACACCCTACGCGAGAATACTGTCATCATTCCCATTGTATTTAGGTGTATCCATATAAATGGCCCACCCAAAAAAGTTTTCCTCATCACTGAACATAATGTTCTGTGTCAACTGAGGGTCCTGCTCCAATTTTTGTTTTGCCCATTCTGCAACTTCAGTGCACCGATCAGGGTCACCAACCATTCCCATTTTATTTAGGTGTATCCATATAAATTTCCCAACCTGTACACGTAACGTGACAGGGCATGAATATTTTTTGCAAGAAAGAAGGAAGAAAATTGTATTGTACACCGAAACATACTTGACAGAGACCTATTCACCCTTACAGCAGTGTAATTGCTGCCAAAAGTACCTGTGTTGAGCGCTTACTTAAAAACAGTGAGTAATTATTTATTTGGTTTTCTGGGAAGTAGTAAGAGATAAGCAAATAAATTTAAATGGAATTGAATTCTACTCGAATTTTACAAAAAGCTGCATTCACTAAAATGCAGATTTTTTTGCAATTCAGATCCATGCAAATTCAGGAAAGTGATAGTTGCTGACCACCATTTTTCTGAGCTAAAGGCCATGAAAATGGTAAAAAATCTTTATATTCACCTTTCCACTAACCTCTTAAGCTCAACATCACCCATTCAGTCTTTACTGCATCTTCTGATCCCTCAACGCTCGCTGTAATTCCTGGGCCTCTCATGCTAAGCCAGGTTTCATGAGGCTTAGGAGGTTTCTTCTTATGTGAGTGACAGGTCACAGTACATGTCATGATGACGTCATGAAGCCATGACTTGCCATACAGTTGCACAGAATCCAGCGAAAGTGGGGGGGGGTGAGAAGATCCGGATAGGACAAGATAAGTGACCTTGAGGAGCATAGGGCCAAATAGGTGAGTATATAAGGATTTTTTTTACTTGTTATGTTTATTATGCTGTGGGGTTTATAAAAATGCAGAGCATAATAAGGGCTTATTAATTAAGTTAATTAAGGTATTCTCCACAAATATAATTTCTCAGGAAAAACACTTGTCTAGACAAATTTGAATTTTGCCTGCTCCGATAATCTCTAGTAAAACACATTTAACTAACTAGAACAAAATTATTTCTGTTTTATATAAGCTTTTTTGTTAATCTATCCTGTCTCATACATGCACTTGAGGATGTCTATGTAAACTAATGCAAATTTTAGTATGCTATTTAATAAGCTTTGCTTACATAGCGCCACCATTTTGCACATCACTTTACAGTCATTATTATCACTGTCCCCAGTGGGGCTCAGAATCTAAATTTCCTACCAGTATATGTTTGGAGTGTGGGAGAAAACCCACGCAACAACAGGGTCAACATACAAATTCCTTGCAGATGTGGTGCAATCCTTAGTGGGATTTGAAACCAGGCCTCCAGCGCTGAAAAGCTATAGCGCTAACCACTGATCCCCCTGTGCACCAATAATGCAGATAATAAAAAGTAAAATGAATAGGTGATATGAAAAAAATCCTTCCAAGAAAATGGCTCCGTTCTCACCATATAAATACATTGAAAGTTTGTTTAGCAAAGAGGTTACAGTAAAATGAGTTTAAAAGGCAATAAAGATTAAAAGAAATATAATCACATGAGATCCTCCCAAAATAACAGTAAGGAGAGATCTGGTAGCAAAACCTGCATAACTGGCTTATAAGTGAAAACTCTAGTTAAATGTCATCAAGGGGTTTTCATAAATTATAGAGCATGGTTTAATTCATACAAATAACACATCATCAATATACAAGGAATATAGTGCTCAGCATAAATTAGTGCAATCCTTCTGAAAAGTAAGATTTTCAACAGGAACACAAGAACAATTTCCAAAATATTGACAAGACTGAGTTTCATATAACATTTTTTTCAACCCATAACATGAAAGTAAGGTTAATAATATAACTTTCATTACAAAATCTTCAGTTTTGCTCAAATTAATTGATACAAAAATGAGTACACCACATATCAAAAACAACTACATCTAGTATTTTGTATGACCGCCATGATTTTTAAAGAACAGCACCAAGTCTTCTAGGCATGGAATGATCAAGTTAGCAACATATTGCAACATCTATCTTTTTTCCATTCTTCAAGAACAACCTCTGTTAAAGTCTGGATGCTAGATGGAGAGTGATGCTCAACTTGTCTCTTCAGAGCTCCCCATAGATGTATGATTGGATTATTTTCGTTAGACATACTTGGCCACTGAATCACTTTCACCCTGTTCTTCGGAAATGCAACAGTGACCTTAGATGAGTGTTTTGGATTATTGGATCATTTTCATGTTGGAAAAGTACACATCTACAAAAGGCACGTAGTGATGGTAGAATCTTCTATTTTAATATAGAACAGTACATCTGTGAATTCGTGATAACTAGAGTTGAGCGAAACAGGTCAGTCAAATTAATAAGTCGCCGACTTTCGCTGAAGTCGGGTTTCATGAAACGAAACCCGACCATAGCGTGAGGTCAGCCACGAGGTCGGCGACCAGAGCGCAAATGTCGCGTTTCAAATTATGCTTCCAGCGCCCTTTTTCAGCCAATGATGGAGGATGCACACTGTGGGCAACGCGATGACATGGGCATCGGTCACCACCATCGTTGAGAAGGGCATGCAAGTGATTGGCTTGCTTTGTGTGGTGTCACAGGGGCTATAAAAGGGCGTGCACGCTAACCGCCATCTTACTTCTGCCGATATTAGCATTAGGGAGAGGTTGCAGCTGCTGATTCTGAATAAGGGAGAGCGTTAGGCAGGGAAGAAGAACAAAAAAACTGCTTCTGCTGGTAGCGATTTCCACTGTAACAACACAACAGTTTGTGTGCAGTGACAGGGGAGGCTCTATTTTTGTGCATTAGCTCTGTTGGTTATTAGGCTGCCTTATAAGGCTCCCTGATAGCTCCATTGCTGTTTGCACACTGCTATGCAAACTGCTTTTTTAAAAGCAAAAATACTTTTCTTCCTCTTTTCTCCACAGTTACCAAGCGTTCATTTTTCCACACTTTTGTATGCAGCAGTCCTGTTTATTAGGCTGCCTGCTGCCATACTTGGACTGAGAGCATCATTGTCATCCTCCTAAAATCTCTAGGGAGCTTCCAATTCTCCCCAATACTACATACACACCTTGTACCCGGTCATACACCTGCCTATTTCAGCCTGTTAAATTGAGGTGTAATCTATAGTGGGCCTGAGATAATAGTTCAGCCTCCTAAAATCTCTAGGGAGCTTCCAATTCTCCCCAATACTATATACACACCTTGTGCCTGGTCATACACCTGCCTATTTCAGCCTGATAAATTGAGGTGTAATCTATAGTGGGCCTGAGATAATAGTTCAGCCTCCTAAAATCTCTAGGGAGCTTCCAATTCTCCCCAATACTATATACACCTTGTACCTTGTTTTACAGTACCATATAGCTGGTGGTATTTTGGGTACATTTTTCCAAAAATGAGGAAGTTTCAAAAAATAAAAGCACTGAGTCATCAGTGGAGGCTCCTGGTCAGGAACAACACCTTTCCTTGTGTCCTTCACCCCTACCAAAAGTGAAGGATGCGGCAAGGCACACTACAGATTACTCCATGGAGTTCTTTCACATACCATGCCTGGGTTATCAAGTCAAATCGTGAATTCCCCAGTCCAAGATGAATCTGGCATGGAGTGCACTGATGCACAGCCACTGCTAGATTTTTCTGCTGGTACATTCACTCAGAGCACTACATTGTCCTCGCAATGTACTGAGCCAGAATCTGACCCTGATTAAATTAAGGTGCCCCTTCTCGCGTACTATGCCACCTTACACGGTGACACAGAGGAAGGTGCACATGAAATTGAAGAGGAGGTGATGGATGACCCAGTTGTTGACCCAGATTGGCATCCATTGGGGGAAGAGGGTGCCGCTGCCAATAGCTCAGAAGAGGAGGAGGAGGATCCGCAGCAGGCATCGACATCGCAACAGCTGTTATCTGGCAGGCCCGTAGCAGTCCAAAAACGGTTTACAAAAACCCAAAGGGTTGCAGGACAGTTTGGCCAGATGGTCAAATTAGCACAGCGTGCAAGGCCTCAAAATGTCTTCCATAGTAGGAAGAGTGCAGTGTGGCACTTTTTTGAACAAAATCCTAATGATCAGGCAAACGTTATCTGTAAGAAGTGCGCAAAGACCTTTAGCCGAGGGAAAAATCTGAGAAATTTGAATACCAGTTGCATGCTTAGACATTTAATCACCATGCACTTGCAAGCGTGGACAGACTACCAAACCTCACGTACCACATGTGCACCTGCTCCAAATGAAGGTAGTCAGCAACGCTACATCGCTTCCCCCACTGTAAGCCCACTGGTTAGCACACCACCAGCAGCAAATGTTGAGGTGTCGTCGCAAGGCCAAAGCAGTCGGGGAATCACAATGTTATTGCTATGAAAGACTGAATCTAGGCCATCAGCAAGACCACCAACACCATCACCAACCCTCTCTCAGTCCATCATGTCCACCGCTAGTTCCACCATATGCAGCTTTCAAGTCCAGCTTACCCTACCAGAGACTCTGAGTAGGACAAGAAAATACTCATCCTCTCATCCGTGTACACTGTGTTTGAATGCCCACATTGCCAAACTAATCTAGTTAGAGATGATGCCCTACCGGTTGGTTGAAAGCGAAGCTTTCTGCGAGCTCATGACCTACGCAGTACCATGCTATGACCTACCCAGTTAAAACTAAAAGAGAAAGAGCACAATAGGGTCTTACCCAGGTAAAAGAGATATAGTTCAAGCTGTTATACTCACCAATAGCAGGAGAGTTGGAGGCATAAAGGAATAGAAGTCAAAGCTGCTGCACATCCAAATGGCCACTCCGTGACCATAAATCATCAGATATCAAAGAAATAATTTTCGGATTAACCGTGCGCTGCTAGACAAAACGACTCCTTTCCAGATTGTGTACATGTATACTTTTATTTTCCCAACGCGTTTTGAAGTTTCAAACTTCTTCCTCAGGGGATGATGTGTACACATCATCCCCTGAGGAAGAAGTTTGAAACTTCGAAACGCATTGGGAAAATAAAAGTATACAAGTACACAATCTGGAAAGGAGTCGTTTTGTCTAGCAGCGCACGGTTAATCCGAAAATTATTTCTTTGATATCTGATGACCTACCCAGTTGGCACTTCTTTTCTCGAAAAGCCATCCCAGCCCTCCACCTGCATATGAAAGACCACATTGTCCATGCATTCAAGCAATCAGTGAGTGGAAAGGTGCATCTCACAACAGATGCATGGTCCAGTAGGCATGGCCAGGGCCGTTACGTGTCCATCACTGCGCACTGGGATAATGTGGTGGATGTAGGGTTCACAGGGGACAGCGGCGGTGGGACAGTGCTGCCTAGCCCATGGTATAGGAAACAGTTGGCTGTAGGCGTTCGACCCTCCTCCTCCTCCAGAAGCGAAAGCTCGTCCACAGAGCGCAGTCGCACGAGCACTCCATCCGCAGCTGCCAGTGTTGCACATGAGGTGTCCCACTATCGAACAGCTAGTGGTAAGCGTCAGCAGGCTGTGTTGAAAATGATGTGTTTGGGCGACAACAGACACACTGCAGAGGTACTGGTCGACTACTTGCAGCGACAAACTGAGTCATGGCTGGGCAGTCTATATCTTGAGGCAGGCAAGGTAGTTAGTGATAACGGCCGGAATTTTGTGGCAGCCATAGCCCTTTCAAAACTCAGCCACATACCTTGCCTGGCTCACACCTTGAACCTGGTGGTGCAGTGCTTCCTCAATAATTATCCGGAGTTAACAGCCCTGCTCCATAAGGTGCGAAGACTGTGCTCGCACATCTGCCGATCACCCGTACACTCCAGTCGTATGCAGAAGCTGCAGCGATTGCTCCACCTTCCCAAGCACTGCCTAATTATCGACGTTGCAACAAGGTGGAACTCCACACTGCACATGGTTTAGAGGCTGTGCGAACAGAGACAGGCTGTAATGCATTTGTGGGAGGATACACGGTCAGGCAGTTTGAGGGCAGACATGGAGTTGTCTGGTGTGCAGTGGTCGAAGCTGAAAGACCTCTGTAAAGTCCTTCAGTGTTTTGAGGAATGCATATGGCTGGTAAGCGCAGACAATGCCATCATAAGCATGAGCATCCCACTTATGCGTCTGCTCATGCAAACTTTGACGCACATTAAGGAGCAGGCGTCTGCAGCCGAGGAGGAAGAGGAGGAGGGAAGCCTTGATGACAGTCAGCCATGGTCTGCTCAGGGAACTCTCCTGGATGAGGTGGAGGAAGAAGAGGAAGAGGAGGAGGAGGATGGGGATGATTATTTAGGGGAGGAGGATGCTTCTCAGGGGGCAAGAGAAAATGTTGGCGTGGCAAGGTCAGGTAGAGGGTTTGTGCGTGACTGGAGGGATGTTGATTTGCCAGAAAGTGCTCCTCCACCCAGCACTCGCAGTGCATCATTGACACCTGGAACATTGGCCCACATGTGTGATTATGCCTTGCAGATCCTAAAAAGGGACCCCCGCATTGCCAAAATGATGAATGATGACAACTACTGGTTGGCCAGCATCCTGGATCCACGCTATAAAGGCAAATTCCAAAACATCATGCCACAGGATAACCTAGAGCTAATATTGGATAACAAACAAGCAACTCTGGTAAACCGTTTGTTTGAGGAATTCCCAGCACACAGCGGCGTTGATGTTTCTCCCACGAGCCGTAGTGGGCAACAAGGAAGAGGTGTTCATGGTGCACACAGCCAAAGTGGCGTTGGACACAGGGGTTTCATGACCATGTTGTGGACTGATTTTTCAAGTACCGCTCACACGACTGGTAAAGTGGTAATACTGCATCGTTTGAAAGTGACAGGAGACAGCAGTTGTCAACTATGATTACAAACTACTTCTCCTCCCATATCGATGTTCTCCCTCACAGGTCATTCCCCTTTGACTATTGGGCCTGTAAACTGGACACCTGGCCTGAATTGGCGCAATATGCCTTACAGGAGCTCGCTTGCCCTGCTGCTAGCGTGCTATCCGAAAGAGTCTTCAGTGCTGCTGGATCAATCCTGACAAAAAAAAAACCTGTGTCGACCCAAAATGTTGATGATCTAACCTTGATTAAAATGAACCATGCATGGGTTTCAAAGGATTTTGTCCCACCTTTCCCTGCTGACATGTAGGTTGCCAGAAAAATGGCTCGCTTTTGTCTTCCTCTTCCTCGGACTTCTCCAATTCCTCCATTTGCAGCTGCTGAATGTCCAGCATCAACATATGCCATTTTTTCAACCTCCCTAACAGGGCTGCCTCCCCCCAGGGCCGGGGTCACCACCTGGCGCATGCACCCGTGTGAGTGCCGTTGCCCTGGACAGGTAGGTGGGCCCACTCTTGGGCGACGGCACTGGCACAGGGTCCTTCATAGTACAATCAAGTGTCTCTGATGGTGGGGGTGCACACCCGCCGTCAGACACACCGGCGTACAATGAGGGGCCCTGTGCCAGTACCGCCGCCCACGAGTGGGCCCCCCTGCTTGCTCATGGCCCCAGCACTTGCAATACTTACCTCTCCCTTCTCCACCGCTGTGTAGTCTCGGCTGTTAAATCCTTCACTGGGACTGCCAATACAAATTTGGTGAACTGATAGATGATGGCTAAGACGTAGCTATGCCCTGTCCTGCTGGGCTCTATCTTCAGATGATCAATGGCTTCCATTTGTTATGGATGTCGACTCACAATGAGATGCAGTGGTGGTTTATCATCAGCTTTCACGGTTTTCCTACTCACAGACGTGTGACATTCCTGCCCACATTTTTAAATGTGTCCTCTCATGCCAATCCAATAGAATTGCCTACGGCCTGTGGCTTCTGTCTTTTGCACTCCAAAGTTACCTGACAGATCATGATAGGCAGTGAGGACAATGTCTACATCTCTCCCTGTGATCACAATTTGATGGAGATGAGTAACGGTGATGGGATCCACGGTACTGCGATACAGCAAACATTTCTTCACAAGAACTGTTTTCGCTGTCTCCACAGACAATGTAATTGAGGGTCAGCATCGCCTCTGAGAATTCTCTCGGGAGTTTTTCCTGTGATTAGTAATTCCAAAATTTCTGCAATCACTCGACTTTCCGTCTGTACTTGTATCCATCTCGTTTCCTCTTGCGGAGAGTCTGGACTGTCTTACTGAGACTGAAATATATATGAAGATTGAAAAATACCCCATCAGTGTATACTGGTGTACGCTTTGAATACATTACCCTTTTTCTACTTTTTAGATTCTTGTCTAATCCATACTGAGGCTGTGAGTGTCTTTGTCGGACTCCGGAAATATACACGGAGATTTTTAATGTTTGAACTATGCTATATATACCTGGCATCCAGTGATACTGTACCCTTTCTCAACTTTCTACAATCTGATCAAATCCATACTGGGCCTGAGACCGTCTGAGTCTGCCTCCTGATATATAGACATAGATTTTTAATGTGTAAACTATGCTACATATATACCTGGTATCCAGTGATACTGTACCCTTTCTCAACTTTCTACAATCTTGTTGAATCCATACTGGGCCTGAGACTGTCTGAGTCTGCCTTCTGATATATTGACATAGATTTTTAATGTGTAAACTATGCTTCATATATACCTGTTATCCGGTGATACTGTACCCTTTCTCAACTTTCTACAATCTTGTTGAATCCATACTGGGCTGAGACCGTATGAGTCTGCCTCCTGATTAGAGATGAGCGGTGTTCGAGTCGATCTGTTCGCCAAGTCCAAATTCGAGCTGTTTTGGGCTGTTCGAGCCGTTTGTCGAACTCAAACACTGCTTAAAATTCGTCTGTTCGAGGTTCCGTTCGAGAACGGTTCGTTCACCAAAAGCGTAACTTTATTTTCACATTAATAATGGTTTTCAATGTTGATAGACAGTATCATGGCATAGTAGCAGTGTCTGGTAGCCAGCGGTGTATTACACCTGTCAAGGAGCTACACCGTGTGTGTTTCTAATAATTTTTTACCGCATCTTGTCCAGAAAATCCTTTTGGGCCTTGTAGCACTGTCTGCTACTCAGCAGAGGAGCCCACCCGTGAACCTAGCTATGCCGCCTGTTGATGAAAGAACCAGTTTTTGACTGCATTTAGCCCAGTTAATACTTTGGGCCTAGTAATTGTGTCTGCTACTCAGCAGAGGAGCCCACCTGTGAACCTAGCTATGCCGCCTGTTTATGTAAGAACCATTTTTTAACTCCATTTAGCCCAGTGAATACTTTGGGCCTAGTACCTGTGTCTACTGCTCAGCAGAGGAGCCCACCCGTGAACCTAGCTATGCCACCTGTTTATGTAAGAACTGTGTGCTACTCAGCAGAGGAGCCCAGCTGTTTAGCAAGCTACAGCACCTGTGGTTTGGACAATTAATTTTTTCACATTCTTTCTGGAATGCCGGTTAGGCCTAATTCCGGAATTCCGGTTGACCTGCACTTACTGGGAAATCCTCGTTCGCGGGGAAGAATTGGAATCCCAGATCCCCATCACTAACGGGGTTCAGCGGGTTATCCGCACCTGTAAGCGACACACGCTGGTCCTTTCAGTGTAGCGCGCATGCAGCCCCGGACATGTAAGGGCATGACAGACCTGTTATGGCTCGATCCGGGGTGCCAGAGCCACGCGTGTCCCTCTAGTAAGCTGGACGCGGACCGTGGGGGCATGCCGGAGTCTCGTTCGCTAACGGAATTAAGCTGACAAATCGCTAGCACAACTAAAAACGGCCATGCACCACCACCCACAGAATCGACAAAGCTTGCAATCTGTCCATTTTGCCGTGGCTAGCATGTTGAGGTTGCCCATGTGGAGCCCAATTAAGCCACAGGCTCCACTTCTGGTGGTGTACTTCTGGACATTCCTTTAAGGTTCAGCTTTGCAGCCATACTGCCCCCCGAAACCAAACACTTTGCCTTCATGGACGCTGTTCTGAGGGTCGTGGGAATAACGCCGCCCAATCGGCAGTTAGCATAATTTATGGTGGGAAGTCCAACGGTATATGATCGTCTTCGATTTTAGAATTTTAGATTTTTTTTATTTGAGATTTTTATTCCAGCCTTTCTTGACTTTATAAGGGCATGACATACCTATATCTGTGTCTCCTCCTCCTCCTTTTACTCCTCCACCTCTTTTCTATATGTAGTTGCCCTTTTCCATATGTTATTTGTGTCTTCTGAGCATTTTGTCTGCTTTGGGACACCTTTTAAGGTGTTTTGTAATTATTTTCTATGTGTTTGTATGTGTTTGTGCTTGCCTGCCATTGTTTTCAATGGGGTTCGACGGTGTTCGTCAAACGTTCGACGAACATTCGACGAACTTGCCTCCTGTTTGACGAACCGAACCGAACTCGAACACAAGCGGGGTGGCTCAACACTTCTCCTGATATATAGACGTACATTTTTTATGTTTAAACTATGCTATATATACCTGGTATCTGGTGATACTGTACCCTTTCTGCCACGAAGTCCTCCTCCACCCACCACTCTAAGTGTATCATTGACACCTGGAACATTGGCCCACATGTGTGATTATTTCTTGCAGATCTTTTTATATTGTGGTGTGATCTATCCTGAGCGTGTGAGAGTCTGTGGGTTTCTCCTGCAATTTATATGTAGATTTAAAAATTACCCCCACACTGTATACAGCTCTACACTTGTGATACATTACCCATTTACTGCTTTTTATACTCTGGTCTAATCCAAACTGACCAAGTGAGAGTCTGTTTCTGACTGTGGAAATAAATAAATACTGAGATTGACAATGACCCCTACACTGTGTTCAGCTGTACGCTTCAGATCCATTAGAGTTTTACAACTTTTTATATTGTGTTGTAATCCATACTGAGCCTAAGAGCGTCTGTGTCTGCCTCCTGAAATATATATGGAGATTTAGAATGTTTAAACTATACTATAGATACCTACTATCTGATGATACTGTGCCCTTTTTCTACTTTTTATATTCTTGTCTAATCCATACTGAGCCTGTGAGCGTCTCTGTGTGACTCATGAAATATATAGGGAGATTGACAATTATCACATTAGTCTATGTAGCTCTTTCTCACATACCATGCCTGGGTTATCAAGTCAAATCGTGAATTCCCCAGTCCAAGATGAATCTGACATGGAGTGTGGGTGGCCAGCCAGGGCAGTGGGGTTAATCGGTACTGGGCCGGTGTCTCAGAGGGATGTGTCACGGTGGTGGTGACCCAATCCATGGCCCTGGGCATCCATGCAAAGGGGTGAATAACGTTTATAGGTGAATGATACGTGACGCCACCAGTGTTTTCTGATCAAATTGATCAGCGCTGCAGTGTTGCTTCTCTGGGACAGATGTTGTGGTGCAGCTAAGATGTAGAAGCCCTGCACAGGTAGGGCCGTAGTCGCAGGGCAGATGAAAGAGTTGGTAGATGGTGTGCATTGCAGGATGTAGCAGAGCCGTGCACCAGGCACAGGAGAAAGATGACAGACACAGTTGTGCAGTTCCTTTACCTGTACTTGGTAAGTGCCGTCCAGTACCCAGAGTACAGATGGAGAAGGAGTTGGTCAGCCTGGAAGCAAATTAGGAATTCTCTCTCTACAGATAGGTAGTGTGGCCTCCGTTCTAGCGCTTATCTGAGGTACTCGCAGTACTGAGTTCACTGAAGTTCCCCCTGTTGACTATCTTTTGAAACTTTGTCATATGGCAGGCACCCGTAGCCGTTTCCTTCTGGCTCACACAAGTCGCTGCTGGGGCCTCCGAGCCTTAGTTGGGAACAGAGCATCTACAGCTGCTACTTCCTCCAGTTTCTGCTGCAGGACCGTCAGTGTCCCTACAAACTTGAAGACTGGAATACGGACCATGCGCTCCAGCTAGGAGTGAGCCTTAACTCTGCTCTTCCTCCAGCTCCCCTTCTCACGTCCACACACTTCCCCTTCCCTTCACAGACTGCCCTAACTTCCCTCCTCCCGACCACAGAGAGCAGCTCCTCAGCAGTCAGGTTTAGAGCTCTCCCTGCTGGCCTGGAGTGGGAACTGTGTTGTGTGTTGGTTTAACTGCTAGAGAGATCCTTTGTTGCTCCCAAGCATGACATCACACTCCCTAGGAGGAAGGTAATGCCACTGTGGCGACCGTACTCCTGGGGGCGCCTCAAGTGCACTGATGCCCAGCCACTGCTAGATGATTCTGCTGGTACATTGACCCAGACCACTACATTCCCCTTGCACTCTACACAGCCAGAATCTGACCCTGATGAAACTCAGGTTCCCCTTCCCGCATACTATACCACCTTACACGGTGACAAAGAAGAAGGTGCAGATGAAAGTGCAGGTTCCCTGAGCAGGTGGGGGGAGCATACTCATGGGCGATGGCACTGGCACAGGGCCCCTCACAGTACGCAAAAGTGTCTCTGCCGGTGGCCGCAAAAGTGTCTCTGCCGGTGGGGGAGGGGGGAGGGCCCACCCGCCGTCAGACACACTGCCGTACTATGAGGGGCCCTGTGCCAGTGCCGTCGCCAACAAGTGGGCCCCCCGCTTGCTCAGGATCACAGCACTTGCAAAGTTGAAATACTTACCTCTCCCTGCTCCAACGCCGTGACGTCTTCCGCGTTTCCTGACAGTGACATTCTGGTCAGAGAGCGCAATGACATCACGTCTGTACGCCCTTTGCCTAAACAGTCCAAGTGCAGAGAGACGGAAGATGGGGACGACGAGGAGTCCAGAGTAGTTCAGGGATTTCCTAGCGAGGAGACTTATTTAATTGTTTTAAAGGTTGGGAGCAATTTTTGGGGAGCACTACATTCTGGAGAATGATATATGGGGCCCACCATACACTGGAGCATTCCAAAGGTGGACATCAGACACTGGAGCAGCATTTACAGGGCGCATTATATACTGGATTATTAGAAATGGGGCCCATTATATATGGAGCATTATTTGGGCCCATAAGACAGCGGAGCTTCATCCATGGGGACCAACATATACTGTAGCATTATGTGGAGCTCATCATATACTGTTGTGAGTTCATTTTCCCCTTCATTACTGAGGCCCGAGGAACTCCCTCTTCTGGTAAAGAAAGGTAGTGAGTCTGATTATCAAACACCTGAGGCTGATGATGATGACTGGCTGAGTGGAGTTACTGACTGGATATAAGGCTGCCGACGCCCTTCTGCCCTGCGGGTGATTTCTCTGTGGGATCCTTGGAGACCAGTCTGAATTCCTGCTCCTCTAAAGCTAAGTTTGCTGCTCGGCCTTTTGCTTTTGTGCTTTGACTTTGTTTTGCTTTGTTTTTCTGGATTTCTGCCATTCCCTGCTGGGGTGTGCTGAATTCATTTAGCTCTGTCTTCTGAAAATACCTGAGTGCTGATTTAGTTTTTGAAGCCTAGCTGCTTCAGGGCCTTTTTCATATCAGCTTGTTGGCTTATTTCTTTGATAGGGTTTTGGCAGATTGCAGACAGCAGCCTTCCTGTCCTTTCCTATCTAGGTAGTTTTGGGCCCCGTCTTTGCTCAGTCTATCTTTCTGTCTGTGTTAGTATTTTCATCTTGCTTCACCGTCATTATATGTTGGGGGCTGCCTATTGCTTTGGGGTCTGCTCTGGGGCAGTTTAGATTTCACCTTTCTTTCTTTAGGCCTATGTAATTCTCCGGCTGTGATCGAGGGGTCTAGGGCATCGTAGGAACCCCCCACGGCTACTGCTAGTTGTGTTGATAGGTTCAGGGGTCTGCTATCTGATAGTTGCCAACTTCTCTGGTTTTCTGGATTTAGCTTGTATTTCTGCTTTTGCCTCCTACGGTGACTCATTCATAACAGAATCACCCGCCATACCGCAGATTCTAGGGTACTCAATAGCAGGAAAGAATTGTAAAAAAAAAAAAAGTGTATATTTTTTCCTCTATATCTCTGAGGCCGTAGGGGGAATTTTTTTTTCTCTCAATGGAGATAAAGCAATTGTCTGATCGTGTGGAGCAGCTCGCTGCGGAATTGCGGGGAATTTCCGCCTACCTTGCTCATTCACATGCTGCTGAACCAAAGATTCCTACACCTGATGTATTTTTTGGGGATCGGTCTAAATTTTTGAATTTCAAAAATAATTGTAAATTATTTTTTGCCTTGAAGCCTAACTCGTCAGGGAGCTCCGCGCAGCAGGTTAAAATTGTCATCTCTTTGCTGCGTGGCGATCCCCAGGATTGGGCGTTTTCTTTGAAACCAGATGATCCTATTCTGACTAATGTGAACGCATTCTTTCAAGCTTTGGGGTTGTTGTATGACGAACCTAATGCCATTGATCAGGCTGAAAAGACCCTGCTGGCATTGAGCCAGGGTCGTGATTCTGCAGAATTGTACTGTCAAAAATTCCGAAAGTGGGCAGTACTTACTACCTGGAATGATAATGCCTTGGCTGCTCTCTTTCGGAAGGGGTTGTCAGAAGCCGTAAAAGATACTATGGTGGGATTTCCTGTTCCCTCTGGTCTTGACGATTCTATGTCATTAGCCATTCAGGTTGATCGGCGTTTGCGCGAACGCAAAGCTGCACGAGAGGTGTTGCCACCTGTTGAACAAATGGCTGAACCTATGCAATGTGATAGAGTTTTTTCCAGAGAGCAGCGTCAGGAGTTCAGAAGGCGTAATAAGTTGTGTTTTTTCTGTGGAGATGCCTCGCATATTATTTCTGTCTGTCCTAAACTAGAGAAACGCGTTGCACACACGTTTTCTGTTGGGGGTGTTCAACCTAAGTTTCTTCTGGCAATTACTCTGATCTGCTCCCTGTCCACATTTTCCGCCAAGGCGTTTGTGGATTCGGGAGCAGCCCTAAAACTAATGGACTTGGATTTTGCTAAACGTTGTGGATTTCCGATGACACCTCTGCAGACGCCTATCCCTTTGAGGGGGATTGATGCTACTCCTTTAGCTAAAAATAAACCCCAGTTTTGGACCCAGGTGGTAATGCGGGTCGCCCCAGACCATCAAGAAAATTGCAGATTTTTGGTGTTGCATAATCTGCATGATACTATTGTTCTGGGGTTTCCCTGGTTACAGATTTATAATCCAGTTTTGGATTGGAAATCTGTGTCTGTGGTGAGCTGTGGGTTGTCGGTGTGCCTTTAGTGAGGCTCCGGTGTTTTCCACCTCTCCTCAGTCGCATGATGTTCCTGATTATTTGGCGGACTTTTATGATGTATTTAGTGAGAATGAGTCTGCGTCTCTGCCTCCTCATGGGAGCTATGACTGTGCAATTGAACTGAGCCCGGGGTGTAAATTTCCCAAGGGTCGGCTCTTCAATTTATCTGTACCCGAGCACGAGGCTATGCGATCCTATATTAAGGAGGCGTTGGAGAAGGGTCATATTAGACCATCCTCGTCACCCTTAGGTGCCGTTTTTTTTTTTTTTGTAGCCAAAAAGGATGGATTATTAAGACCTTGTATTGATTATCGTGCCCTCAACAAAATTACTGTTAAATATCAGTATCCGTTACCCCTGATTTCTGATCTATTCTCCAGAGTTAAAGGTGCTTGCTGGTTTACCAAGCTTGACCTCAGGGGGGCGTATAATCTTATTCGCATTAAGCATGGGGATGAATGGAAGATGGCGTTTAATACTCCGGAGGGACATTTTGAGTACCTGGTGATGCCTTTTGGGCTCACTAATGCCCCTTCTGTCTTCCAGTGCTTCGTGAACGATATTTTCCGAGATTTTGTCGATAAATTTTTGATTATCTATCTGGATGATATTTTGATCTTCTCCAAAAATTGGGATTCTCATGTGGAACATATTCGGACTGTGTTCCGGATCTTGAGGGAGAATTCCCTGTATGTCAAAGGATCTAAATGCCTTTTTGGAGTACAGAGGATTTCTTTTTTGGGATTTATTTTGTCTCCGTCAACTATTGAAATGGACCCGGCCAAGGTACAGGCCATTCACGATTGGGTTCAGCCCACTTCTTTGAAGGCCCTCCAGAAGTTTTTGGGTTTTGCTAATTTTTATCGGAAATTTATAGCAAAATTTTCTAGTATTGCCAAGCCATTGACTGATTTGACTAAAAAGGGTGCTGATGTGTTAAATTGGTCTCCGGAGGCTGTTTCTCCCTTTCAGGAGCTGAAGCGAAGATTCACCTCCACCCCGGTTTTGCGGCAACCTGATGTCTCACTTCCATTCCAGGTAGAGGTGGATGCTTCTGAGATTGGTGCAGGAGCTGTTTTGTCCCAAAAGGATCCTGTAACATCTAAAATGAATCCCTGTGCTTTCTTTTCCCAAAAGTTCTCTCCATCTGAACGTAACTATGATGTGGGGAATAGGGAACTGTTGGCCATGAAATGGGCATTTGAGGAGTGGAGACATTGGTTGGAGGGAGCTAAGCATCAAGTCGTGGTCCTCACTGACCACAAGAATTTGATTTACCTAGAGTCGGCTAAGCGCTTGAACCCTAGACAGGCTAGGTGGACCTTGTTTTTTACACGTTTTGATTTTGTGGTTTCTTTTCTTCCTGGAACAAAGAATGTCAAGGCAGACGCCCTCTCTAGGAGCTTCTTTGCTGATTCTCCTGTGGTGACCAAGCCTGCTACCATCTTAGGCGAAGGGGTAGTTCTTTCTGCCATCTCGCCCGATTTGAGACGTGCTCTGGAAGAGTTCCAGGAGGACAAACCTGAACATTGTCCCAGTGGAAAGTTGTATGTTCCTGACCAGTGGAAGAAGAGAGTGATGTCTGAAGTTCATTGCTCTGCTTTGGCTGGTCATCCAGGTATTTTTGGTACTAGAGATCTGGTGAGTCAGTTTTTTTGGTGGCCCTCCTTGTCTCGTGATGTCAGGAATTTTGTGCAGTCCTGTGGGACGTGCTCCCGGTCTAAATCGTGTTCTCGCTCTAGTGGGTTGTTGATGCCTTTGCCTGTCCCCAAGAGACCATGGACCCATATTTCAATGGAATTCATCTCTGATATGCCTGTCTCTCAGAGGATGACTGTTATTTGGGTGATTTGTGATAGGTTCTCTAAGATGGTTCATCTTGTACCACTCCCTAAGTTGCCGTCTTCCTCTGAGTTGGTGCCCCTGTTTTTACAACAGGTGGTTCGTTTGCACGGGATTCCTGAGAACATTGTATCTGACAGAGGAGTCCAGTTTGTGTCTAGATTTTGGAGAACTTTCTGCTCCAGGCTGGGAATTCAGTTGTCCTTCTCCTCTGCTTTTCACCCTCAGACCAATGGGCAGACAGAGAGAACAAACCAGACCTTGGAGTCATATTTGAGATGTTTTATTTCTGCTGATCAGGATGATTGGGTTTCATTTTTGCCCTTGGCCGAATTTGCTTTAAATAATAGAGCTAGTTCTGCCACTTTGATGTCACCTTTTTTTTGTAACTTTGGGTTTCATCCTCGATTTTCTTCAGGGCAGGTGGAGCCCTCTGCCTGCCCAGGTGTTGACACTGTGGTGGAGAGAATGCACCAGATCTGGGACCAAGTGGTGGATAAGTTATCTCTCTCCCAGGAAAAGGCCCAGCGGTTTTCCAACCGACATAGGACCATTGGTCCCCAGTTTAAGGTTGGTGATATGGTGTGGTTATCATCAAAAAATATTGCTATGAAGGTGGCTTCTCCTAAGTTTAAGCCTAGATTTATTGGACCTTACAAGACTGTGGAGATTATTAATCCGGTCTCTTTTCGTTTGGCTCTTCCTGTCACATTTAAAATCCATAATGTGTTCCATAAATCTTTGTTGAAGAGGCTTGTTGAATCTGTTGTTCCGGGGGTGGCACCTCCAGACCCTGTATTGGTTGAAGGTAACATGGAATTTGAGGTAGAGAAAGTACTGGATTCCCGTCTGGCTAGATGGAGACTCCAGTATTTGGTTAAGTGGAAGGGTTATGGTCAGGAGGATAATTCCTTGGTCTCTGCCTCTGATATTCATGCCAAAAGATTGGTGCGTGCCTTTCATCGGGCTCACCCTGATCGCCCTGGTGGCGTAGTTGAGGGTTCGGTGACCCCTCCTCAAGGGGGAGGTACTGTTGTGAGTTCATTTTCCCCTTCATTACCGAGGCCCGAGGAACTCCCTCTTCTGGTAAAGAAAGGTAGTGAGCCTGATTATCAAACACCTGAGGCTGATGATGATGACTGGCTGAGTGGAGTTACTGACTGGATATAAGGCTGCCGACGCCCTTCTGCCCTGCGGGTGATTTCTCTGTGGGATCCTTGGAGACCAGTCTGAATTCCTGCTCTTCTAAAGCTAAGTTTGCTGCTCGGCCTTTTGCGTTTGTGCTTTGACTTTGTTTTGCTTTGTTTTTCTGGATTTCTGCCATTCCCTGCTGGGGTGTGCTGAATTCATTTAGCTCTGTCTTCTGAAAATACCTGAGTGTTGATTTAGTTTTTGAAGCCTAGCTGCTTCAGGGCCTTTTTCATATCAGCTTGTTGGCTTATTTCTTTGATAGGGTTTTGGCAGATTGCAGACAGCAGCCTTCCTGTCCTTTCCTATCTAGGTAGTTTTGGGCCCCGTCTTTGCTCAGTCTATCTTTCTGTCTGTGTTAGTATTTTCATCTTGCTTCACCATCATTATTTGTTGGGGGCTGCCTATTGCTTTGGGGTCTGCTCTGGGGCAGTTTAGATTTCCCCTTTCTTTCTTTAGGCCTATGTAATTCTCCGGCTGTGATCGATGGGTCTAGGGCATTGTAGGAACCCCCCACGGCTACTGCTAGTTGTGTTGATAGGTTCAGGGGTCTGCAATCTGATAGTTGCCAACTTCTCTGGTTTTCTGGACTTAGCTTGTATTTCTGCTTTTGCCTCCTACGGTGACTCATTCATAACAATATACTGTATCGAATCTTATATGGGACCAATGAATCTGTAGGGAGAAATATATGGGCCTCATTACTCTGTATAGCGCACTATGCGGTGGCCATAATACTGTATGGAGTAATATACTGTCTGTTTTTGAAGCTATTGGAGAACTTAAAATGGATATCAGTCATGTGATGTAAGAAGTCAAGTATTTTTCATTGTACTATACCGCTATTTCTCTGCTGTATCAGAGGATCATGAATTGTGGCAGGTGTTAAAGGAGCCCATTGACACTCTTTGGCCCTGGGCCCACGAAAATCTGGAGCCAGCCCTAACCCCACCCACAACTTTAGCCAAATAACCCCCAGTTTTCAATGCCTAACTATTATTATAAAGTAAATTAAGGTTGACAAGCTTAAGTAATAAGAATTGATGTTTTTGGCATTACAATGGGCACTGTAGGTGTGTTTCCTGTCCTCCACTCACAGCTGACTTTTCTTCCCCATTGACTTGCATTGGGTTTCGTGTTTCAGTCGGCCTTCGACTTTTCACGATAATTGGCCGATTGTGTTCGACCCGAGTTTTGCGAAAGTCGGGTTTCATGAAACCAGACTCGACCCGAAAAAAGGCAAAGTCGCTCATCTCTAATGAGAACATCAGTTAAATATAGCTCTCTGGCACTCATGCAGCTCCACAAAAGGATACTGCCACCACAATGTTTCACTGTAGGCACCATGCATTTAGCAAAATTAATTTAGACAATTGCATGATGTCTACCATTAAATATTGTGGAGGCAGTGTAAAACTGAAGATTTTGTGATAAAAGTTATATTGTTAACTGTACTTTGATGATAATTGTTGAAAAATAGTTCTATGAAACCCAGTCATGTCTAAATTTGGAAATTGTTCAGAAAGATATTCATTAAAATCTTACTTTACAAAGGGGATATACTCATTTATCTAGAATTTTGTGTGTTGTGTATAAAAATGCCTCCTTCTACATGCAATGTCATCTTTATATTGGAATGTTATTATTGATTTTGATCGTGTGCAGAGTTTTCTGAAAATAATCCACAAATTATACACTATGAAAAACATTTTTTAGTAAGTCAGAGAGAATTACAAGTACTAAACAACAAATTATAAAATAATAGCAATTAATTATCAGTAGAAATTAGATGATCGATTTGTGGAAGATTAACTTCTAGACCAATTTCATGAAATTCGTGGTACCACACAAATTTGAATATTTTCAGATCTGATTAGCAAAGATCGGAAAAATAATATGATGATTCAGTTATTATTTTCACAGGAATAGGTAAAAGTGAATCTAAGTTATCAATCTTGTCTATGTCATGGCTCGATTTGAGAATTCGATCAGGTGACTTCTAGCTCTGTGGTTGGTTCTCCTGTCTGCTGAGCTATTGCCCTTTTATTTCCTGTCCATATGCTGATGGTTCCTATTACCTTTATTTTTCCTTTCTGGGTTTGCTCCTCTTCAGGTGTTCCCCATTGTTCCATTTTAGTTGCCCTATCACATTCTGGGTTGGTATATATATATATATATATATATATATATATATATATATATATTCCTTCACTACACTTCCATGCTAGCTATACTTCTAAAAGGATTAGTGCTAAGGAGTTCCAGCCCTTCAGCGAGGGGATTTTTTATGGTAGGCAAACACTGTTTGTATTTCTGCTGTGTGTTTGTTTGTATGCTTTCCGAGCACCTTTTCTCTCCACTGATTTTGGTTGGTGGGAGATTATTCTTGTTTCATTTATTATACTCCATAGTTTTCCTTATTTCCCCTTTGTGCACATGCTTTAAGTTTCCCCACCTTGGGTCCTCATATCTCTCTGCACACAGTTTCCCTATCCTTGTTGGCTGTGCACAGCAGCTTCCCCTTTGGTTCCTCAGGAGGAATGAGAAACCCCTCTATGGTATTTAAGGGAGCCAGGTCTGAGGTGGTTCTTTAAGTTGTGCAGCTAAGGATTTTCTAGTCTGTACAGGGGCCAGTAGAGTGTTTGTGCAATTTCACTGTTTTGTAGGCTTAATTTTTCCTGACCCTTGTGTCAGTGAATTATGTGCATAAAATCTTTTAAAGTAGGGAACAAATCTAGCTATGTTATTTAGTGTAGTATCATTTAGTCCTGTACTTTTTAGCAATGTAGGCAATCCAGAGTAGGCATGACTCCCGGCCATTCCATATTATATTTTTACCACTCTTCTTTTTGAAGTGTACAGATATGTGCACAAAACATCTTTTTCAGGCAGATTTCACCTTGACTTCACCTTAAAAAGAACCTCAAAAAGTGAACATATTGTATAATATAAAATAGGTATTGTTATGCACATGTTCAGTTTTCTGTTACTTCTTTTAACGGCTTTAGGTTTCAGAAACCATGAAGCAATTAAGAGAAATAGCATGTTCATTCACTGAGCAGCATATGCCTAATCTCCAAATTGATATGTTGGAGGCAGGAGAAGAGGGAAATCATAAGGGTCTTAGTTGGCAACAACAAAAATGGATGAAAAGATTACTTGGTCAAAACCATTCCAAAATGGCATATCTTCATAGGTGTTTCCAATATTCACCGATTTGTATGTATACCAAAAGTAGGTTCAGAAAAGATAGCCCTTTTGTTTTGAAGGGTCTCCTAGGGCTTTTGTTCCACATAGTAAAGGTGAAATCAATTTTGCAATAAATCAAGCCAGACATGTTGCTCAAAGTAAAGATTATCAAGCTATCGCTTGCCTTCTTTGGACACATACAAAGAGAGTAATCACTGGTGAAGGACATCCTGGTGGAAGGAATAAAAGGAACAAGGTGAAGAGGGAGACCATCAATCCAATGGCTTGATAATATCAAGATAACGGCAGAGAAGACCCTGGTGTACCTATCTGGGCTTGCACAAGATCGATCTTCCTACAGAGCATTCATCCATCACACCGCCATGGCTTGAGACAGAGTCGAAGACCTTTAAATAGTAAATAGTAATAAGTTTAATTCTCTGGTGCAAATTGCTTATAGATGTAACATATTCAAAATAGGGTGATCAAATAATTATCAGATAAGATTATATTTAGCTATAGACATGACAAAATGATGATGGATGATTTAACCAAGAAAAAGTTGAAAAAACAATAATCTTGCATCATTGGAACCTGAACAGTTGTTTTTTTTTTAAATTAAATTGCTGAGAGACAACAATTCATTGATTGTAGTTCTACATGACCTTCTTCTTGTACATGGCCACATCAAAAAAAAAATTTTTTTAAATGAATCAAGCACCATATAAATATTCCACATTGCCCACATAGCAATATTAATATCAGTGTGGACTGCAACAGGTTTAATGTATGGGAAGTAGAGGTACTGCATTGCAATAGGCTGGGAGAGAATTAAAGAGGCGGATCAGATACCTATAAAACTGCCGTAATTATCAAGGTGTACAGACACTCTGAGGAAGAGGAGCCGTGAACTCCTCGAAAAGCGTTAGTTTTTTGATCTTATGGCCTCCTTACCTTTCTGTGAGACGTCACATACTCTCTCCAAGCCCCAGCGGCCATTTTTCCACCGGGCATCCAGGAGCGCTATCTGCCAAAGCGCTCCTGATTTAACAGTGAGGGCCTCAATCCCCACTTCTATACATGAAAACACAGGTCGGACACACTGCTACAACTGTCTCCATTTCAGAACTCCAACATCTTTAGCAGCACAAGCACCTTCAGTGCCCTCCTAACACAGGAGTGTGAAGGAGTGTGGAGCATTCGGTCCTTATCAGCAGCAGCTTAAAGCACCATCAGCGCCAGCCTAGCAGTAAGATAACTCAGTGCAAAAATTTATCCATCCTGTGGCACTAACATATCATTTCTTATTTTATTTACCCCCTTAGTGAACGGGCAAATTTTTTAAATTCTGACCAATGTCACTTTATGTGGGGATAACTCTCGAACGCTTCAACAAACCTCAGTGATTTTGAGATTATATTTTGTGGCACATTATAATTTATTATAATGGTAAATTTAGATTGATATGTTTTGAGTTTATTTATAAAAAAAATCAGAAAGTAAACAACAATGTAAAAAATGCTATTTTCAAACTTTGAATGATTATGATGATCGCTATAACGTCACTAGTTTTGTGACGTTATAGCGATATTGCCAGCGATATCACTATGTCTGATACTTACCTCCGACCGGCTCCCCTGCTGATTATCGCTGATTATCGATGATCACGCGAGAACGTCCTGGGCCGTTTCTCGTCGGTCGCTTCCTGCTGGGCTTCCTGTGGCGGCGACGAGCGACGCATGGACACGGGTGGAGGACATCAGGATCGCCTCATCTGACAGGTAAGGCTGGTTTCACATTCGCGCATTTTACATGCAGCGCACGGTGCCACTAAGTCCCGCCCCCTGCCCGCCCCATCCGGTCATCACCTCCTACTATCGCGCACAGCTGCTTGCGATCTGCGCACCCTATCTTTAGCATAGGGTGCGCAGACCGTGCGCTGGCCGTGCGGTAGTAGGATTTTGTCATGTGCTGCGCACTTTTGATGGTGCGCCGGTGTGCGCCAAACGCACCATGTTGCATTTTGGCGCTCGGCGCACCTTCAAAAGTGCGCAGCGCACGCCAAAATCCTACTAGCGCACGGCCAGCGCACGGTCTGCGCACCCAATGCTAAAGATAGGGTGCGCAGATCACATGCAGCCATGTGCAATAGTAGGAGGCGATGACCGGATGGGGCGGGCAGGGGGCGGGGCTTAGCAGCGTCATGCACTGCATGTAAAATGCGCGAATGTGAAACCAGCCTAAGTAGCGACCCCCGACCCCTGCTATGTCGCTGGTGAGATCTGCCTGTGTGGCAGCTCACTAGCGACCACTTAGCGATGCACCAGCGATCCTGACCGCTTCATATCGCTGGTCGGGATCGCTGGTGCATCGCTAAGTGTGACAGTACCTTTACAGCTATTATGGACCAGGATCCATGTGCAAAAATACAAGCTTAAAATATGGCTTGCAAAAGATAACGATACCGACTAAGGTTTGTAAAAGTATTGTTTATTATGCCAACATTTATTTTATTACTGTTCATTTTAAAAATTATTGAATCAGACTATAAATAGTCATACTTATTTTATTCTTAAATAGAAACAAAACATAAAATGCATTTATTTCACTAAATTTACAAAACTCATTTTTCTCTAGTCTCTATGTAAATTGAATCATTATACAATAAATCAATAGCTTTTAGATTTTGGCAATAAGTAAAACTTTACTACAGTTTTATGTATCTTTTACTGTAGTATAACTTATATGGTGAAGCATGTGCTAAACTTTGTTGCAAAATATGGCACCAAAAGTTTCAGCAAAACTGTAATGTTATTAATTGAAATTCCTGGTGATTGTATGCATATGAATCCAGTGGATGGTTTTATGCATAATTACCAGCATTCTCTATATGACTGGGCATGCAGAGATAGCTGTCAATCCCTGAGTAGGACCACCTACTGGACTCATATCCATACAAACCACAAGGATATCGATGAAAAAATTACGAGCTGTACTGAATATTTTCCCACAAACTTATATATCATTCATCGCCGTTTTTTTATACCTTGCTGATCAGAGATTAGTATGCATGCACAATATGATGGTATACCTTGAAAAGTACCAATGAGGCTGTGTGCCCACGATGCGATTTTTAAGCGTTTTTGCCGCGATTTTCAGCGCGAAAACGCTGCAAAAACGTTTAAAAATGGTGTACAGAACGCACCCCATGCATTCCTATGGCATTCCGCACATGCTGTGCTACTGCTGCGCTTTTTTCGCGGTGGAATCGCATCGCGGAAAAAATTGCAGCATGCTTATTCTTTTGTGCGGAATTGCAAAGAATTGCCGCAATTCCGCACCCATAGGAATGCATGAGAATCGCTTACTTCCCGCATGTGGCTATGCCCACCATGCGGGAAGTTAAGCATCTCATGTGCGGTTGGTAAGCACGGTGTGGAGGAGAGGAGACTGTCCTCCAGGCTCTGGGTACCATACCCCTGTAAAAAAAATAAAAAATAAAAAATCGAGGTATATTTACCTTCCGACGTCCCGCGCTGCATTCCCGGCCTAAGCGTTCCCAGTAATGCCTTGCGGCAAGGTCCTGTAATGACATAGTCTCGCGTGACTCTAGCGGTCTCGTGAGATCGCTATAGTAACGCGAGACCAACGTCATCACAGGTCTCGCAAGGCATTACTGGGAACTCTGAGGCCCGGGATGGCAGCGCGAAACGTCGGAAGGTAAATATACCCCGATTTTTTATTTTTTTATCATTTTTAACATTTTATCTTTTACTAATGATGCCGCATAGGCAACCTCAATAGTAAAAAGCTGGTCACACTTGTCAAACACTATGTTTGACGAGTGTGACCAACCTGTCAATCACTTTCCAAGCGATGCTTCAAATCGCTTGGAAAGTGCTTGAGAAAATCGCGAACAGAATCGCGGTAAAATCGTGGTGAAATCGCGTGGAAAAAAACGCGCGATTTCTGGGAAGGTGTCCGGTTTTCAGTGTGCGTTTTAACACACAACATGGGCACATAGCCTCACAAATATAAGAACTCTTGCTGTTGAGTCCAGGAAAGCAAATAATATTCAGCATCAAGTACATTTTCTCTAAAACATGGTAGGGAAATGGTTCAAAAGTCAATTCTAAAGAGTATAAAAGAATAAAAATAATGATATAAAAAAAGTAATTAAACAATTTCCTTGATATTCAAGAGGTCAATAGATCCCAAGCAGTGAAACAGTAGATGGCAATCCATGGTAAAAAAAATAAACCTTAGTTATGATAAAACCCAAGTTGTTAAAAATAACTAGTTAATAAAGGGCTCTGTTAGTGCTCACCTGGGGAGATGGTTCAACAAACAACTAAGCTGCAGGTCAAAGTGAACATATGGACTGAGAGCAATTACACATCGGCGATGACTTGGGCAATCGGCTCTGCTAGGTCGCAAGCAAGCAGAGCAGGACACACCAGAAACCACCAAGCCATAAGTGTAGATAAATACAGGAGATTATATGAAGGGTTACATGGAAGGTCTGAACTAAAATGTACAGGGAGGGCCATTTATATAGATACACCTAAATAAAATGGGAATGGCTGGTGACCCAGATCGGCATGCTGAATTTGCAGAATGGGCAAATCAAAAATTCGAACAGGACCCTCAGTTTACACAGAACATTATGTTCAGTTATGAGGCAAACTTTTTTGGGTGGGCCATTTATATGGATACACCTAAATAAAATGGGAATGATGACAGTATTCTCACATAGGGTGTCTTGCACTGAAATCTGCTGCAATGACCCAGGTACTGTGTTCACCAGACATCAACACAATTTCTATCCGCTCCTCACGTGTTAACCTCTGTGACATATCAATGGCTGTAAACAAAGATAAACTTGTAAATAACTCATGAAAGAATAAAGTTATGTTAAAACCAAGCACACCATTGTTTTTCTTGTGAAATTCTCTAAGTTTGATGTGTCACATGACCCTCTTCCCATTAAAAAATATAAAGTTGGATCCAAAATGGCCGACTTCAAAATGGCGCCATGGTTACCACCCATCTTGAAAAGTTTCCCCCCTCCCATATACTAATGTGCCACAAACAGTAAGTTGATATCACCAACCATTCCCATTTTATTTAGGTGTATCCATATAAATTGCCCACCCTGTAGATTAAGTTAGAATTAACTTCCGATTGAGGGCTGCAAGAGGAGGAACTACTTAAAAATTTGTTTTAATGAACTGTTGGTAATAATTTGCAAAGTTGAGCAATCTCTGGATAGGGCTGCAACCAATCCAAAACAGCAGAAACTTTATCTGGATCCATACGCAGACCTCCAGATGAAATGATATATACGAGAATCGGTAATTCATCTTCCTAAAAGAGATATTTTTCTGGCATGGCAGAAAGGTGGTTTTGGTGCACTCTCTTTACAATGGAGTGGTCATTAGGTTAATGTGAGTTTAAATCTCTGGAGAAGAATATTATGTCATCTAGATAGACTAAAGGTACTGTCACACTAAGCGATATCGCTAGCAATATCGCTATAACTTGTGATGTTATAGCGATATTGCTAGCGATATCGCTGTGTGTGATACTTGCCTACAACCCGCTCCCCCGCTGGTTATCGCTGATCGCGCGAGAACGTCCTGGACTGTTTCTCGTCGTCAGCTTCCTGCTGTGACGACGAGCGACGCGTGGAGCCGGGCGGGAGGACGCAGGATCGCCTGGTGTGACAGGTAAGTAGCGACCCCCGTCCCCAGCGATGTCGCTGGTGAGATCTGCCTGTGTGGCTGCTCACTAGCGACCACTTAGCAATGTACCAGCGATCCTGACCGCGTCATATCGCTGGTCGGGATCGCTGGTACATCGCTAAGTGTGACAGTACCTTATGACATACTGACACAGGACATCACGAAAGATCTCTTTAATAAAATGGTGGAACACAGCTGGTGCATTGCATAATTGGAAATGCGTGACAAAAAATTCATCGTGACCTTCACGGTGTCATGTAGATGACCGGATAGTGATGCTGATGATGGCATCATCAGCGATAACCATCTTAGTAGCATTTTGAAACTGTGCAGAGGTCCTCCATCTGTGCCCACTCCGCAAGCGTGATTTGCACCATGTCCGTACTGCGTTGGCCTAGGCTATGCAAAAGGTCATATTGCACCAGGGCTCATCACTGCTGCCACAGTCGCTGCAACATGTGCATAGTGGATTTCCACCGTGTTGGCACATTGCATAGCAAACAGTAAACTGGTAGGTCGAAAGACCTCTGTTGCGATGCAAGTTGGGGTGTGAATGGCGTAATTGAGTACACAGTGACTGTGCTTTCTGCAGCAGTGCATCCAGGCCAAGATAGTGGGGGAGAAATTGCTGTACTACCAGGTTGAGGACATGAGCCATGCAAGGCACGTGTGTGAGGTTGCTCCAACATAGGGCTGCCACCAGGTTTGTACTGTTATCGCACATGGTCTTCCCTGGCTCCAGGTTCAGTGGAGACAGTCATTGCTCAAATTCGGCTTAGAGAGACATGTGACTTCAGCAGTCAATGACAGAAGCCCTTGTATATGGACGTTGTGGATGTTTTTGTGCCCCAATTGGCTGCCGGAATCTCTTCTGCTCATCATACAGCAACACTATCTTAGCCAAAATCTTAACAAAAGCATTAGTAGAAACACGATCATTTACCGAACTATGCCCGAATTCTACCGACTTTGAGGGAAAATGTTCAGGAATCAGAACAAGAATTTGAATGAGCTACATTCATGCCAAATCTTAGATTAGCAAATGATTCTGAAAATATTTTTGAGCTGCAGGCAACAGGAGGTGGAGCTTGGTTGTGCGGTTTGAAGGGCAGGGCAGAGCCAAGGGTTACTCCGAGGCAGCGGATTTCAGTAAGGAGTAAAGCGTGATGTCATCTTTTGTGATAGATAGATCAGATAAGGAAGATCTGTGAGATGGAGGAAAGATGATGAGTTCAGATTTGTCCACATTGAGTTTGAGGAAGCGAGAGAAGAAGGAGGATATCACTGATAGACACTCTGGGATCCTGTAAAGCAGAGAGGTGACTTTTGGGCCAGAAAGGTAGATCTGATTGTCATCCGCATATAGGTTGTACTGGAAGCCATGGGAATTTATGAGTTGTCCCAGGCCAAAGGTATAGATTGTCAAGAGTGGGGGTTTTAGGACAGAGCTTTGAGCGATTCCAACAGAGAGAGGATGGGATGAGAAGGTAGTGTGGGAGTTTGAGACTCTGAATATGCAGTTGGAAAGGTATGAGGAGATCCAGGATAGGGCAAGGTATTTGATGCCAAAGGAAGAGAGGATCTGTAGTAGAGGCAGAGCTCAACTGTGTCAAAGGCAGAGGACAGGTCTAGAAGGAGTATAGAGACTTGTCTGTTAGCTTTGGCTGTAAGTAGGTCGTTAGTAATAATGGTCAGGGCAGATTCAATGGAATGATGGGGACGGAAACAAGATTGTAGACTGTCAAAAAGCACGTTAGATGATAAATGGGAGGAAAGTTCAGTGTGGACGTGCTGCTCCAGGAGTTTAGAAGCGAATGGGAACAACGATATGGGGCGATAGCTGGACATAGCGGTTGGATTGAGGGATGGCTTTTTAAGGATAGACATGATTGTGGCATGTTTGAAAGCAGAAGGGAAAGTACCAGAAGTTAGGTTGAAGACATGGCTTAGGTATGGCATAAGTGTGGTGAGGTGATGAGGTTGGGGAGGAGATGAGAGGGGATGGGGTTGAATGCACAAGTGGTAAGGTGTGAATTGGAGAGGAGATGATTAAGCTTCCCTTCAGTGATGTGGGAGAGGGAGATTATGGGGGAAGGGCACTCATCTGGCATGCAAAGAGGTTGTGGTTGTTGAACAATCAGACTTGTCTTGTTTAGTCAGTCTTATTTTTGAAGTGTGTAGCAAACATGAGGGAGATGAGTGAGGTTGGAGGTTTCAGTGGTGAGTGGAGGAAGGAGTTAAAAGTGTTTAATAACTGTTTGGGGTTGTAGAATAGAGAAGATACAAGGGTTGTAAAGTAGGCCTGTTTAGCAGAGGTGAGGGCAGATTTGAAAGCAAGTGTTGGTTGTTTGAATACACTGAAATCATCTTGCGAATGTGTCTTCTTCCAATGCTGCTCTGCAATCCTGGACACTTACTGGAGCTTTTAAGTAATGTTATTGTGCCAGGGTTGGAATGATGGATCCCACTGATTCTGAGAATGCTTTCTCGAGACATATTGTACTTCATGATAGTGGTAAAACTTGTTTGATATGACTAGCATTTATTTGTGAAAATATTGGAAATTTTGTGACAATTTGGAAAATTTTGCAATTTTCAAATTTTTATTTTTTTATGCCCGTAAATCAGAGTTATGTCACACAAAATAGCTAGTAAATTAAATTTCCCACATGTCTGCTTTACATCAGCACAATTTTTGAAGCATAATTTTTTATAGGAAGTTAGTAGAGTTAAAAGTTGACCAGCAATTTCTCAATTTTTTAACAAAATTTACAAAACCATTTTTTTAGGGAGCACATATTTGAACTGACTTTGAGGGGCCTATGTGACAGAAAATACCCCAAACGGACACTATTCTGAAAACTGCACTCCTCAAGGTGTTCAAAGCCACATTCAAGAAGTTGAATAACCCTTCAGGTGTTTCACAATAATTAATGGTATGTGGAAGGAAAAAATGAACATTTAACTTTTTGTTTCACTAAAATATTAGTTTAGACCCAATTTCTTTTATTCTCACAAGGGTAACAGGAAAAAATGGAACCAAAAATTTGTTGTGCAATTTCTCCTGAGTACGCTGATATCCCATATGTGGGGGAAAACTACTGTTTTGGCGCATAGCAGTAAGGAAGAGTGCTATTTGACTTTTTGAATGTAAAATTTGCTGGAATAAATAAAAGACGCCATATCGCATTTGGAGAGCTCCTGATGTGCCTAAACAGTGGAAACCATTCACATGTGACACTATTTTGAAAACTAGACTTCTCATGGAACTTATGTAGATGTGTGGTGAGCACCATGAACCTCCAGGTGCTTCACAAAAGTTTATAACGTTAAGACATGAAATTAAAAAACAAAAACAAATTTTTTCACTCAAAATGTATTTTAGCCTTAAATTTTGCCTTTTAACAAGGGTAACAGGAGAAATTACCCCATACAGTTTGTTGTTCAATTACTCCTGAGTTCACCGATAACCCATATATGGGAGAAAACTACTGTTCTGGCGCCCAGCAGGGCTCGGAAGGGAAGGAGTTCCATTTGACTTTTTGAATGTAAAATTTTCTGGAAAAATTAGCCGACACCATGTCACATTTGGGGAGCCCCTTATGTGCCTAGACAGTAGAAACGCTCACAAGTGACCCCATTTTGGAAACTAGACCTCTCAGGGAACTTGTGTAGATGTGTGGTGAGCATCTTCAACCCACAAGTGCTTCACAAAAGTTTATAACATTGAGCAGTGAAAATAAAAAAATCACATTTTTAAAAAAAAAAAATTTTAGCCCCAAATTTTTCATTTTTACAAGGGTGTCAGGAGAAATTGCACAATGCAAATTGTTGATCAATTTCTCCTCAGTATGCTGATACCCCGTATGTGGGGGGGAAACTACTGTTTTAGCGCAAAGCAGGGCTTGTAATGGAAAGAGTGCCTTTTAACTTTTTGAATGTAAAATTTGCTGCCGCGTTTGGAGAGCCCCTGATGTGCCTAAACGTGAAAACTGCTCACAAGTGACACCATTTTGCAAACTAGACCCTTCATGAAACTTTTCTAGATGTGTTGTGAGGATTTTGAACCCCCAGGTGCTTCACAGAGGTTTATAACATTGAGCCATGAAATTAGCCCCAAATTTTGCATTTTCACAAGGGTAACAGGAGAAATTGCACCATATAATTTTTTGTGCAATTTCTCCTGAGCATGCACATACTCCATATTTTGGGAAAAAATATTTTTGCACATGGCAGGGCTCAGAAGGGAAGGAGGGCCACTTGACTTTTTGAATGCAAAATTTGCTAAAATCATTAGCAGACGCCATTTTGCATTTGGACAGCCCCTGATGTGCCTAAAAAGTAAAAGCCCATTTTGAAAACTAGACCCTTTAGGGAACATATTCAGATGTAAGGTGAACACTTGAACCCTTAGGTGCTTAACAGAAGTTTATTATGTTGAGATGTGAAAATAAAAAATCACATTATTTCCACAAAAATGATTTTAGCCCCATTTTTTTCTCATTTTCACAGGGGTAAGAGGAGATAATACACCTTCTAATTTGTTGTGCAATTTTTCCTGGGCATGCTGATAACCAATATGTGGAGGAAAGCTACTGTTTGGGCACACAGCAAGGCTTGGAAGGTAAGGAGCTACATTTGACTTTTTGAAAGCAAAATTTGCTGTAATCATTAGCAGACACCATGCTGCATTTGGAGAGCCCCTGATGTGTTTTAACAGTGGAAACCCCACACAAGTGACGCCATTTTGGAAACTAGACCCCTTAAGGAACTTATCTAGATGTGTTGTGAGCACCTTGAACTCTCAGGTGCTTCACAGAAGTTTATAATGTTGACCTGTGAAAATTAAAAAAATCACTTATTTCCCCCAAAAAATGTTCTTTTAGCCACTTTTTTATTTTCAAAAGGGTAGCAGGAGAAAGTGGACCCCAAATTTTGTTGTGCAACTTCTCCTGAATATGCAGATACCCCATTAGAGCCACAGAAAAAATAGATACCCCATATGTCGGGGAAACTACTGTTTGGGCGTACGACAGGGCTCAGGAAGGATGGAGTGATGTTTTGGAATACAGATTTTGATGAAATGTTCTGCAGGTGTCATGTCAGGTTTGGAGAGCCCTTGATGTGCCTAAACAGTGGAAACCCCCCACAGGTGACACCATTTTGGAAACTAGGCTCCTCAAGGAATTTATCTAGATGTGTGGTGAGCACCTTAAATTTCCAGGATTTTCACAGAAGTTTATAATGTTGAGCCATGAAACAAAAATATCACATTTTTTCCACAAAAATGTTCAATTAGCCCCAATTTTTTCATTTTTACAAGGTTAACAAGGAAAAAAGGACCCCAAACTCTGTGGTGCAATTTCTCCTGAGTATGCAGATACCCCGTTAGAAACACAGAAAAAATATAGACCCCTAAAATTTAAACTTTAATGATAGACTAAAAGTGAAAAAACATAATTATACTTAAAAATGGTGCTCTACCAGATATAGGCCATTAACGCCTTAGTGACAGAGCCAATTTGCAGCTTAATTAACCAGGGAAATTTTTACAATTCTGACCACTGACACTTTATGAGGTTATAACTCTGGAATGCTTTAACGTATCCTGCTAATTCTGAGATTGTTTTTTCATGACTAGTGTTGAGCATTCCAATACTGCAATATCGGGTATCGGCCGATATTCGCTGTATCGGAGTTCCGATACAGAGTTCCGATACTTTTAGAATATCGAATACCGGACTCAGAAGTTTCCATAATGCAATGAGCCAGTTTGATTTTATTCAGCCAATGAGGAATCCTAAGAAGTGTGGGCACATCCTGTTATGCATGTTAGGCATGTTAACTAATGGCATGGCTGTGATTGGCTGCTGAAATGATGTCATGATGCACTATAAAAGCCGCCGCCGCCATTTTGGGTTCACTCTGCTGTGAATTTACTTAGGGACAGGACGCTGCTGTTCTAACCTTGAGGGACAGTTTGAGATAGCAATTTGCTTTATTGTGCTTTACCCAGGCTACTTTAGCAACCGCTGTGTGAGAAGCTTTCTTTTGCCTTGCAGCGCTGTTCACGGCTGTCTGCGAGGTCTCTGTGTGAGTGCAGCTCACGCTGTAGTGTGTTCTGCAGCCACCTCCGGATGTAGTCCGCTCAGCATGCGTCACTGCCTCATACATTGTCCTTTTTTGCATTAGTGCTGCTCATTTTTCCAGATTTCTCCTATTAGTGTGGTTCCATCCGTATCCAGCTAGAATATTTGCAAACACTATATAGGAGTAGATAGAGGAGCCTTTCTGCTGGCTTGTGCCCTGCAGCCCCAGCCAGATTAGTATAAGCCTATTTTTTGGAGCCTCATCTATTGCATTGTAGGTTACCTTCCTGCATTGTAATAGCTAAAAAAAAGTTTGTGATACTATCGGTTTTACGTCTTTGGGCACATCCAGTGTCTTTTTGTGAGGAAAAAAAAAGTTAATAAAGTTCACCAAACACTCCACTTTACAGTTGTGTAGGCCACATTAGCTCATATTAAAGTGTAGTCCACACTTTATAAAATTAGTGTTTCTTATACCTGTTAGCAGCTGTTCAGGAATAAGCACACTAAGCCCTTAGTACTTTTCTGCCTATCTTTATCAGTCTACCAAGATGAAGAAGTCAGGGAGCATGGCACGTGGTCGTGGGCGTGAAGTTTCTGCAGGGAGAGGACGTGGGGATTCTGTAACTGCTGCGGGCACCAGTGATCAGCATCCCCCAGTTTTACCAGGGAACAGTCCTTTATGCGCAGCTTTGTAGGAGCTCGCCGTACCCCACTGCCGCGGGACAAACAAATTGAAGCCGTTGTCGGATGGATGGCAGCTAACGCATCAACTTCAATTATTTCCAGATCCTCTCAGGTCCAGAGCACTGAAGAGCACCCATCTGTCTCTTCACCACCTGCCAAATTGCCCAGGCAGTCAGAGAGCCCTGGACAGGAGTCATCTCTACTTCTGTTCTCTGAATCTGTTGGCTTGGAAAGAGGGGGCTACCCAAGCAGCATTCAAGAATTTGAAGAAGAGGTAGTATGCAGTGATGCGCAACAGCTTTGTTTCTCTGAATCTGAAGAGGCAGGTGGGACAGTGCCTATGGTCAGCACACCTCAATACGCATCTGATGATGAGACTCAGGTGCCACTTTCTGGTGCGTACTGTGCTGTCGAGACAACCCAGGAGAAGCAGTCGTTTGAATAGTGTAGTGTAGATGATGAGGTCCTTGACCCCTCATGGCGTGAGGTACAGGAAGGTGGTGGGAGCAGCTCTGAGAAAGAGATTCCCCAAACGGCCAAAAAAGGAGGGAGAGGGAGGGGGCAGACTCGGTTGCCTGTAGCCTCCACTTCGGCACCCATTAGGACCATGCCTCTTCCAAAATCCAAAACTGGCGCTCTCAAGACTTGCAGTGCCTGGTCCTTTTTTGACACAGTTGCAGATGACATTTGCTTTGTTAAATGCAAGCTTTGTAATCAGAAAGTGAAAAGAGGGAAAAGTGTCAGCAACCTCAATACCACAAATATGTGGAAACATGTGCGGACCAAGCACGTGATGGAGTTACAAAGACACACTGAAGACCTAGGCCAACCTACAGCGCCACCTACCACCTCTTCAGCTCGTGTTGTAGCCTCTTCCTCCAGCTCACACACAGCTGGTTCGGCTTCCTCACAGGATCGCCATAGAAGAACCTCTGGCACTGTTGTACAGAGACACAGTGTCATTCCACCCACAGCACGTTCCCTGTCATCCTCACACTCCCAGGCCAGTTTACAGCCATTGGTAGCACAGGCATGGGAGAAAAGGCGCCCATACTCGGCAAACCACCCCCGAGCACAGGCTCTGAATGCTGGCATTGCAAAACTACTGTCCCTTGAAATGCTCTCATTCAGGCTGGTGGACACTGAAACCTTCTGTAAATTCATGGCATTGGCAATCCCACAATACAACATGCCCAGCCACTTTTATTTCAGCAGGCAAGCCGTCCCTGCCCTGCAAAAGCATGTGGAGGGAAAAATTAAACATGCCCTACTAAACGCCGTCAGTAGCAAGGTCCACCTGACCACCGATGCGTGGACCAGTAACCATGGACAGGGACAATATCTTTCACTCACTGCCCATTGGGTAAATGTTGTGGAGCCGGGTACAGATCTTGAGAGTGGCGCTGTACATGTTCTGCCAACTCCAAGGATTGCAGGAATCCAGTCTGTACACATTGACTCCTCCTCATACTCCAGTTCCTCTGAATCAGCGCTGCAGGAGCCATCAAGGTCTACCTCCACATGGACCCGTGAACGCTTACCTCTTAGGACCGATATGAGCACAGCCGTGGCCAAACGTCAACAGGCCGTATTGAAATTAATTTCTTTGGGGAATCGAAGCCACACAGCGCAGGAGCTCTGGAATGCTATCAAGCAGGAGAGCGACGTGTGGTTTGTGCCAGCGAATCTCCAGCCAGGCATGTAGTGTGTGACAATGGCCGAAATCTGGTGGCACCTCTGGGCCTAGGCAACCTCACTCACATCCCATGTCTGGAACATGTGCTCAACTTGGTAGTGCAGAGTTTTTTGAGGGACTATCCAGATCTTGATGCACTGCTGCGCAAGGTCCGCATAGAGTGCGCTCACTTGCTGTGTTCCAGCATGGCAAGATCATGCATTGCAGCTCTGCAGCGCCAATTCCGCCTTCCAGAACATCGCATCATATGTGACCTACCCACCAGGTGGAATTCAACGTTACATATGTTGGAGAGGTTGTGTGGGCAGCAGTAATGGAGTACCAGCGGCATCAGGCGCAAACAAGTCGCACTGCGCGCCGTTCACACTTCACCACCACTGAGTGGGCCTTTATGAAGGACATCTGCCATGTTTTGCGTGCCTTCAATGATTCCACGTAGATGGCGAGTGCAGATAATGCACTAGTCAGCATGACTATCCCTCTTACCTGCCTGCTTGAAAAAACACTGCAAGCACAAAGGGAGGAGGTTGTGGAGGATGAGGAGTCACAAATGCCATCTGCTTCTGGACAGTCTGCACAACGTGGTTCCTCACAAAGGCCTAGGCAGGGGACACTTTGTGAGGAGGATGAGGAGGAGTCAATGGAGGAAGAAGACATCTGTCCAGAGGAGGGAGGTACACAATGATCTAGTAGTCAGTATATAGAGCGAGGGTGGGGTGATGCAGAGCAGGCAGAGATGATGCCTCAAGCAGGGGACAGCGTTTCTTGGCCAGTTGGCAGTCTGCAGCACATGGTTGATTTCATGCTGCAGTGCCTGAGAAACGACCGCCGCATCGCCCACATTCTCAACACGGCTGATTATTGGGTGAACACCCTCCTAGATCCTCGCTACCGGGACAACTTACAAAGCCTCATAACACCGTTGAACCGGGAGCGTAAAATGCGGGAGTACCAAGACACACTGGTGCATTCCATCATGTTCTCCATTCCACCCAAGAGCAGTGCTGCTAGTGCTTTACAAAGCAGCTCAGTGCGTCGAGGCAGTGGAGGAAGCTCTGCACAAAGAAGGAGCAGAAGCAGCGCCTCAGCACAAGGCAAGACCAGTATGGCCCAAATGTGGCAAAGTTTTGTGTCCCCGCCACAAATGTCTACACCATCACAGACGGCTCCAGTCAGCAGGAGGCAACGTTTCTGTCAGATAGTGACAGACTACATGTCTTGCCCTCTCAGTGTTCTCCCACACAGCTCTTACCCCTTCAAATTTTGGGTCTCTAAGCTGGATACATGGCCAGAGCTTAGCCAGTATGCATTGGAGGTGCTGGCTTGCCCTGCTGCTAGTGTATTATCGGAACGCGTCTTTAGTGCCGCAGGAGGTGTACTAACAGTCCGTCGCATGCGACTATTCTCCGATAACGTTGACCGGCTTACTTTTCTGAAAATGAACAAGGCCTGGATCTCATAGGAATTTGCCAGTCCTCTTCCAGATTAAATATATGGTTGGCAACAGTATCCAGGTCTCCTGTTATGTTCATGTTTCTACCACCTGAACTTTAATCCGTGGGCTCCAACACGCCAGTTGCTGCTCAGAAGTGCCATCTGCACAGTCAACACTTGCTCCTGTGTTATTGGGGTTCAGTAACATCAGCTGATCCCTTGCTGTGTGTCCGGCAATTTCGCCTGCTCTGTCCACATTCACACTACTACAGATATTAAACTTGCTCCAATTATGCCTCTGGCTACATTCTGTTTCTACTGTAATCCCTGGGCTCCAACACTGCCAGTTGCTGCTCAGAAGTGTCTTTGGCATGGGTACTCCCACCTGCCCAGCCTGGTTCCAGCACGCCAGCTGTTTCCGGGTAGTGTCAACGTCACTTTGCCTCCAATACGTTGTCCTGTCGTGTTGCGGTCGGGTTAGCCGACTCTATGGTGCCTGCAGTTTAGGTGTTTCCTATGTGGGCTGTGGGATCTGGCAATGAAGGCTGGTTCTGTAGTGCCAATAGGACAAGCTCCCCCTGTAGGACTGTGGGTTTCGGTAACTCCGGCCGGCTCGCGGCCTTGAAAATTTTTTTCCATGTGTACCTTCTGCTACCTATCTGAGTTCCAGTACCATTAGCTGATTCTTTGGAAGTCAATCTTGAATATGTCCCCTGGGTTCCAGTAACGTCAGCTGGTTCTTAAGTGCCTCCTTCTCGGTATCCGAGTTCCACCAACGTCTGCTGGTCCTTGGTAGTGCTTTCTGGCACAGGTACCTCCTGCTTAGTAACCGGGTTCCAGTACCATCAGCTGGTCCTCGGTAGTTCCATTGGCTCTTGTACCTTCGGCTACCCATTCAGGTTCCAGTGCCGTTAGCTGGTTCTCAGCAGTTCCTCAGCCTTCTTGTACCTTCTGCTACATTTCCAAGTTCAAGCTTTTTGAAATAGTTTTTGGTAATCACTCTGGATCTCCCTGACGACAACCCTAAAGAAGACGACCCTGAAGACCACACTGAAGAAGACGACGACCCCGAAAACGACGACCCTGGAGACGACCACCCCGAAGAATTAAAAAAAAATTTTTAAAAAATTAATTCCTGCTATTCCATTTGATTGGGCTAAACTTCTATGCCTTTAATGTCTCCTCCACCTCCCCCAATACATTCTACATTATTCTTAGTTATTTTCCTTCATGTAGAATTAACCTACAAGGAAAGTAACGGTTTTTTTCATTCCGATATTTGTGTCCCATTGACTTGCATTGGTTTCCGGTATCGGAATCGGCAATATCCGATATTTTTGGGGTATCGGTCCGATCCAATCCGATATTTCCCGATATCGGAAGGTATCGCTCAACACTATTCATGACATATTATACTTCATGTTAGTGGTAAAATGTCTTCGGTATGACGCGTTTATTTATGAAAAAAATGGAAATACGGTGAAAATTTTTAAAATTTTGCAATTTTCAAACTTTTAATTTTTATGCCCTTAAATCAGAGAGAAATGTCACAAAAATACTTCATAAATAACATTTCTCATATGTCTGCTTTACATCAGGACAATTTTGGAACCAAATTTTTTTTGCTAGGAAGTTATAAGGGTTAAAAGTTGACCAGAAATTTCTCATTTTTACAACAAAATTTACAAAACTATTTTTTTAGGGACCACATCACAATTGAAGTCACTTGAGAGGTCAATATAACAGAAAATACTGTAGGGATTCGACTCGCTCAGGAGCCACAGGAGTCAATCAGGAGGCACGTTGCATGATTTCAGGCTCAGTCCTGGAGCCTCAGCAAACACAGGAGGCTTATCCGTCCTCACATACAGCCAATATCCACAGGCCTCACCGGGTCAGCAGCCTCAGCACGTGGTCTTCAGGAAGGTAGCACACCTTCCTCCACATAGGCCTGCAGGGACCTTCCACATGTCCCAATCAGATCCATGTGCTCTCTCTCATGTGACCTACTCTGGTTACCTTATATGGTCCGTAGCCACGCCCTGCGGGTCACATGGCTATGACCTCATCACAGGTCCTTCAAGCATTCATACGCATATCCTTTATTATGACACTCTTACACACCCCTGGGTGTATTTGTAGATGATTGATCCCGCCCGTCTCATCAATCATCTGAAGGCTTCTCCCTGACACATTGGAACGACAGATCAGCTCTGCTGATCAGCACATGAGCAAGCCTTCATCTCAAGGCCACCCACCTTGAGATACAAAACGATCCTTCAGCATCCTATACCCATTACCACAATGGATATGACTGTAGGCCCATCCTGGAACACCCACACAGAGCCCCCTAGTGGACATAGTGGTCACTGCACCACAATACCCAAAAGTGACACCATTCTAAGAACTGCACCCCTCAAGGTGCTCAAAACCACATTGACAAAGTTTATTAACCCTTTACGTGCTTCACAGGAACTGAAGAAATGTGGAAGGAAAAAATGAACATTTACCTTTTTTTTACAAACATGTTACTTCAGAACCAATTTTTTTTATTTTCACAAGTGTAAAAAGAGAAAATGAACCACAAAATTTGTTGTGCAATTTCTCCTGAATATGCCGATACCCCATATGTGGGGTGTGAGGTAGCACTGTCATTCCAGCAGGGGATCACTCGCTTGGCAGCGAATAAAACACATCCGGCACCGGGTTTTCATAAAACCATAACATAGTCCATGCGGTTTATTCCTCCATCATAAACCCACAGCAGCAATATACAACAGCTTTGCGTCCATTACAGAGCTTCACTCTGGTTATCCTGTACTCACACAGGTTATGCACATCTCCATGGTGCAGGCTCTTCAGCCTCAGCGTTAGCTCACCCGTCAGGGTTCCTCATGCGGCTTCACCATCCCGCACACATTTGTTCCCTCCAGGGAACTCTCAGGCACACATTGCCATTGTTCACAGTCACCTCACAGACAACTCTCCTGGCGGGACCTTCCGCTCTGGACCAACCAGGTCCCTGCATTCACCCTATGTGACCTACCCTGGCCACCATATATGGTCCTTAGCCACGCCCACCGGGTCATATGGCTATGACCTCATCACAGGTCCTTGACACACTCACAATCTTTTACTATAGTGTACTAAACACACCCCCTGGGTGGGTTTGTAGGTGACTAGGCCGCTTGTCTCCCTAGTTACCTGGAGACTTCTCTCTGACACAATAACACAGCACCGCAGCAGAATCACTGCTGCTCAACACACGCATCAGTCTCCATCTCAAGGCCACCCACTTTGAGATACATAATGGTCCTTCCATATTCTGCCGCTCATCCTTTCTCTTGGGACATCCACACAGCGCCCCCTAGCGGACACAGTGGTCATTACACCACGTACCTCCCCCCTCTGTTCAAACCTGTGGGTTTGAACACACAGCATAGCCCCAGGATCTCGAGACCGGGCACGCACTACACCTTGCCCCCCAGGTCGAGAGAACAGTCTCCATCTGTCATACGGCTTCATCTCTGCGTTAGGCCTCCCCCGCCCCCAGCGGTCAGCATATTGGCCTTGATCCTTGGCCTTCCAGTCACAGTCTGTCTGCGTCATCTGACTCTGTTTAGTCACCACCCTCCTACAGTGCGCTTCGTCACCTGACCTTTCTCCCACTGAACGGCTCTCCCAGTTGGTACGGTCATCAGTCTTAATCGGGCCTACTGTCTGGCCTGAGTCTGACCCATTCAACGTCTCTCAGGAACTAATGTTTCTCAGCCTCGCACGGCCCGTTGAACTGCCACTTGCTGACATTCTTCGGCCACCTGCCATGTCACTACTTGGAGGAACCCTTCAGGTCCTTACATCTTAGGTTGAAGATGGCCGCCACCTGGTATTCCGTACCTCTTTATTAATTCGCCGACGGTCCAGCCTCAACTGCTCAATCTCTTGCAGGTACCCCACTCGATACTCTACGAGCATCCGAAAGTCTCTCAGGCTCTACACGGAGCCAACCACCATGATGGGAATCCTACCCACTTCACGGGATACCTGGTCTTCATCATCAGGAGGGATCCTCACTCTCACCACACTGGAGATATTGACAAGGTCTTGCATTACCTTCCCGGATCTTCCAATGATTCTCCCAATCAGAGCTTTGGGTACCGAAACCACGTCTTTCCGCAAACCCAGCCGATCCATAGTCTCCCTGGCTAACTCCAGACGTCAAGCAGCCTTCACATTACTCCGCCTGACCAGCTGTTTGGCGTGGAGACATTGTAGATGCATCTCTTTCAGGACAGCTACTCGGTTTGATGTATCTTCTCTGGCTGATACTATCACCAACTGCCGAGTCTCAGGTGCCCAGTGCACCTTACACGTTTTGACTGCCTCATTGAAAGCCTCATGCACACCTTCCTCAGCACAGGCATCTTGCATATCTTCTGGTACATCAATCATGGACTGGAAGGTCGTGGTCTTGCTCTCTTCCTGGACCTAAGGCGCTGGCGTTACCGCGGACACTTCCCTCACTACAGTTGACCCGACCGGGTGACTGTCTTCAGTTCTTAACTCACAAACTTCACACGATTTGATCACTTCATGACCCTTTGCCATGATGGACACTGGCAGTTCTGTCTTATTATCACTCGCGCTCACCCGCGGTAAGTCTTCATCCAACTTCTCCTGCAGAAGACTTTTTACTACTCCTCTGAGTTCCTCCATCTCTTCCTTGAGGTTCTTGTTCACACTTTGCCAGGTGGAAAGGTGACCTCTGAGCTCCAAGACTTCTTTCTCGAGCTCCTCGACCCTGTGCTCAGCCGTTTGTCTCAGGACTCTTTCTCGTTTGACATGTTCATCCACCTCTTATCTGAGGGCCTTATTCAGTCCTTGCCACGTTACCATGTGACCTTTGAGCTCAGAGACTTCTTTCTCTAGCCCTTCTATTCTGTGCTCCCTTTCTTTCTCAGAGCCACAGTTACCTCCAGCGATTGAGTCACCCCGTCCTGCCGAGTCATCACTCCAGTTACTCACTAACCGTGTGACTACTTCAGCCGTTTTATCCACCATGTCAGCGTCAGTTTTGTCATGAGATGTCTGGTCTGTACGTTGGGCTGACGTACCCCTTTTCACGGTCACTTCCACCTCTGACCTCTCCACGTCAGGAGCCGTCACCATCTTCGTATTGGTTAACCCAACAGTAGGAACGTCTCCATCCTCCTGGCATATATCATCAAACCTGACAAAGTCCCGGCCCCACTCCAAGGCATACACTAAGTCTGATGGTATACTGCCACCTGGGCACTCACTGCCTCCGAACCCCTCAAACATTATTCTGTCTACCGCATAGTTCACAGTGACCCCATGTTTACAGTGAACCATTTTCTCGGTCAGACAGAAAGTGAGAGGAGTTCCTACCAGAGTCACCTGACTCTTCGAGTCCAACCATCCCGAGATCCCTTCCTGGTGTAGCATCACGGTACACACTTGCGGCCAGTCATCACCCGGAAAGAATATCCCACATTCTGGAAATGACATACATGAACACTGCAGTTTCCCAGACATACCCACTGAGCCAACAAGCGCTGCCATTTCTTCAAACTCGGCCCCTTTCTGGACCACCACCCCAATTTGGGTCACCGCCCCCCTCTGGGACTCCACCCCCTTTCGAGATCTCCCCATGTCCGTTATACCGGTCTTCTCAGACCACAGTTCACACCTCACAGTTTGTGTCTCTTAAGATACCACACAAATCCTTGCTCGCAACACCACAGCTCCTGCTGTCACCGATCACCGACACCACTGGCTGCTGTTCACACACCGCTGCTGGTGTCCTCTTCGCAACCCCACCGAGTTACCGGAAGCCGCTTGTCCCCTTCGTAACCCCGCCGAGTTACAGGAAGCCACTTGTCACCTTCTTGACTCCCACTGAGCCACTGCAGGCTGAGTTGAGAAAAGAAAAAAAAACACACCACACAAAACTCACATGTCCTGACTGTGTGCTATTCAGGACGCTCCTGTCTCTACCTGAGACCGTCCAACACACAGGGTGCACCGGGTGCGATTCAGGGAGCGACCCTCCTCCCAGGGTCTCCCCACACACCGGCCTCACCAGGTCCAGAGGCTCTTCAGGACATCTGTCTCCGCCTGAGACTGCCCAACACTTGCGCCTCACCAGGTCCAAGGTCACACCACGTGCTCCTGGGATCCGAATCTTCTCCTAGGGCTGACCCTCCAGGACCTTTCCTCACTGAACCCTCCAGGTAAACCGTCTTCCTCACTGACCCAGGTCAGTACCACCCGAACACCTGTCCGATACCTGTGTCAGCCACACGGGACACCGTCTTACTCATTGACCCAGGTCAGTACCACACGAACACCAGTCCGTTACCTGTCTCAGCCACACAGGTCCTCGGGTAACTCTTATCCGCAGAGGCACCCTATCACAATCCACAGTCCTCTTTCGTTGCCCCTAGCAACAAGGCTACAACACAGCCCGCATTCTCCACCAATTGTGAGGTAGCGCTGTCATTCCAGCAGGGGATCACTCACTTGGCAGCGAATAAAACACATCCGGCACCGGGTTTTCATAAAACCATAACAGTCCATGCGGTTTATTCCTCCATCATAATCCCACAGCAGCAATATACAACAGCTTAGCTTCCATTTCAGAGCTTCACTCTGGTTATCCTGTACTCACACAGGTTATGCACATGTCCATGACGCAGGCTCTTCAGCCTCAGCGTTATCTCACCCGTCAGGGTTCCTCATGCGGCTTCACCATCCCGCACAAGTTCGTTCCCTCCAGGGAACTCTCAGGCACACATCGCCATTGCTCACAGCCACCTCACATGCTGTGAGCCAGGAGACAACTCTCCTGGCGGGACCTTCCGCTCTGGACCAACCAGGTCCCTGCATTCACCCTATGTGACCTACCCTGGCCACCACATATGGTCCGTAGCCACGCCCACCGGGTCACATGGCTATGACCTCATCACGGGTCCTTGACACACTCACAATCTTTTACTATAGTGTACTAAACACACCCCCTGGGTGGGTTTGTAGGTAACTAGGCCGCCCATCACCCTAGTTACCTGGAGACTTCTCCCTGACACAATGACACAGCAACGCAGCAGAATCACTGCTGCTCAACACACACATCAGTCTCCATCTCAAGGCCACCCACCTTGAGATACATAACAGTCCCTCCATATTCTGCCACTCCTCCTCTCTCTTGGGACATCCACAAAGCACCCCCTAGCGGACACAGTGGTCATTACACCACAGGGGGTTAACCACTGTTTGGGGGTATGGCAGGGCTTGGAACGGAAGGAGCACCATTTGACTTTTTCAATGCAGAATTGGCTGGAATTTAGATCGGATGCAATGTTGCGTTTGGAGAGCCTCTGATGTGCCTAAACAGTGGAAACCCACAACAAGTGACCCCATTTTGGAAACTAGACCCCTTAAGGAACTTATCTAGATGTATGGTGAGCACTTTGAACCTCCAAGTGCTTCACAGAAGTTTATAACGCAGAGCTGTGAAAATAAAAAAACAATTTTTTTCTACAAAAATGATTTTTTTCGCCCCCAAATTTTTATTTTTACAAGGGTAGCAGGAGAAATTATACTCCCAAAGTTGTTGTGCAATTTGTCCTTGTGTATGCCCATACCCAATATTTGGGGGGAACCACTGTTTGGGCACATGGGAGAGGGAAGGAGTGCCATTTTGGAATGCAGACTTTGATGGAATGTTCTGCGGGCGTCATGTTGCGTTTGCAGAGCTCATGATGTGCCTAAACAGTAGAAACCTCCACAAGTGACCCCATTTTGGAAACTAGACCCCCGAGAAGCTTATCAAGATGTGTGGTGAGCACTTGGAACCCCCTAGTGCTTCACATAAGTTTATAACGCAGAGCCGTGAAAATAAAAAATCATTTTTTCTTTTATTTTCCCAAGGGTAACAGGAGAAATTAGACCCCCAAAGTTTTTGTGCAATTTTTGCTGAGAATGCTGATGCCCCATATGTTGGGCACATGTCTGTGCTCGGAAGGAAGGGAGCGCCATGTGAATTTTTGAACGGAAAATTGGCTGGAATCAATCGTGGCGCCATGTCGCATTTGGAGACGCCCTGATCTGCCTAAATAGTGGAAACCCCTCTATTCTAGCTCCAAACCTAACCCCAACACATCCCTAAACCTAATCCCAACCCTAATCCTAATCCCTTACCCTAATCCCAAATCTAATCCTAACTGTTGTGAGTTCATTTTCCCCTTCACCGTTGATGTCTGATGAACTCCCTCTGCTGGGGAAGAGAGGTAGTGAAATTGATTGGGATGGGAAAAACCTGCCATCTGAACAGGTGGAGCGTGATTGGACACCAGGAATCACTGAGTGGATATAAGGCAGCTGATGCCCTGCAGGGTTGCTGGTGTTCCTTTTTGCTCTGAGCTCTTGCAAACCAGTTCAGTACCTGTCTTCTGAAAGCTAAGTTTTTGCTCTCTTATTTTTCCATGAGATTGTGTCTGTTTACTTAGTGTTTGTGTTCTGCCTGCCCTTGTTGGTACAGGCTGAGCTCCAATTTTGTCTCTGGTCAAGTTGACCGTTTGCTCAGTCTTCAGAATATACCTGAGTGCTGATATAGTGATTTTGAAGTCTAGCGACTTCAGGGCCTTTTTCCCTATCAGACGGTTGGGACATTTTTGGTAGGGTTTTTTGCGGATTGCAGTCAGCATATTTTCTGTCCTTTCCTATTTAGTTAGTTGGTCCCCATCGTTTGCTCAACCTGTCTTTCTGTCTGTGTTTGTGTTTTCATCTGTTTTTCACCGACAATACATGTTGGGGGCTGTCTATTGCTTTGGGGTCTGCTCTTGGGCAGTTTAGATTTCCCCTTTCTTTCTTTAGGCTTATTTAGTTCTCCAGCTGTGAACGAGGGGTCTAGGGCACCGTAGGAACCGCCCACGGCTACTGTTAGTTGTGTGAATAGGATCAGGGGTCTGCAATCCGATAGCTACCAACCTCTCCGGTTTTCTGGACTTAGCTTGTATTTTTGTTTTTTCCTCCTTGGGTGACTCATTCATAACACTTAACCCTAATTCCAACCCTAACCCTATTTTTTTATTTTGATCACTGTGATAGGGTTTATCACAGTGATCATAATGTACGTTGAATGAAAGGAATCTGCCAGAAGATTCTTCCCGGAAGAAGATGGCGGCGCCCACCGGAGGATGCAGGAGGGCCCAAAGACCACTGGGAGGTACCGGGAGGGATCGAGGATGCTATTTCTCTCTCCTCTGATGTGCGATCACATCAGAGGAGAGAGAAAGTAAATGCAAAATTGCGGCTTTTTTGCGGTCTACGTTATACGGTTAATAACGGCGATCGCAAAAGCGGGGTTGGTAAAAACCGACCCAAATCATGTTCTCTGTGGTCTCTGCTACCTGCGACAGCTGAGACCCCGGAGAAAACCTGACTCTGGTGGGCGCTGTACACTTTTTCCACATCGCCATTAATTAACGGCGCTGTGGTTTAAGTGCCCTTAACTACCGCCGTTAAAAGGCGTATAGATGGTCGTTAAAGGGTTAAGGTAAATAGACCTATATCGACACTTTAGTATAATGGCACCCCACTCAGCGTTGGTAGTCCTGAAGGCCCTGGTGCACTCTTGACATATTAAACATAGAAAAAACACATGCATCAAGAGAACCATTAAAATACCCCTAATAGCGAGTATGCAGATACCCCATATTTGGTCGAAAACTACTTTTGAGGCACAGTGCAAAGCTCAGAAGGGAAGAGGTGCCATATTGGAGTTCATATTTTGCTGGACTGGTTTGAGGCTGCCATGTCACAATAGTAGAGCCCCAGAGGTGCCAGAACAGCAGAACCCCCTATCCGTAACCCCATTTTACAAACTACACCTCTCAATGAATTCATCTATTGTGCAGTGATCATATTGACACCACTGGTGTCACAGAATTTTATATCATTCGGCAATAAAGAAAAAAATAATTATATTTTTACCATGAAAATTTAGTTTTATGCCCAGATTTTACATTTTCACACTGAGAAATGGGTAAATATTGCACTAAAATCTGTCCACAATTTCTGCTGAATGTGGAAATACCCCATATGTGGCTGTACAGTACTGCTTAGCCAGAAGGCAAAACTCGAGATGGACTGAGTGCTATTTTCCTCCTGGAGTGCAGATTTTGCTAGAATAGTTTGCAGACTCCATATATAGAGCCCCTAAGTGCTAGAAGAGCAGATCCCCTCTCAAGTGACCCCATTTTGGAAATTATACCCCTTTGGGAATTTGTCTAATGGTGTAGTGATGATTTTGACTCCATGGGGATTTTTCAGAAACAAGCAACGGTGGATGTTGCTGAGGCAAACTGCCATTGTAGTGCCCAGAACATTGCAGTCGCCAGCACATTGAAGTCACCAGTGCACTGTAGTCACCAGTACATTGCACTGCCCAGTATGATGTGATGCTCAGCTCATGATTCTGGAGACATAGACATGCACCTGTAAATTAGGCGGGCTATCATTGCTACAGAATTGTCAAGCATGTGGACGCTAAATGTTGTTTAGGCACACTGGGGCTCAGAAGGGAGGGGGCAATTGGATTTGGAAGTGCAGAATTTGCTGAATTTCTTTTTGGGGGCAAGGAGTTGTAGAGCTTTTCCAGAGCCTTTGTAGTACCAGTAACATGGAATCCCTATATATTTCCGTTAACAGATGATGGAGTTGAGCGGGAACTTGTTTTTTTTGTGGATTTAGTTCAATCTTTTGTTGGGAACATTTTTCTTAACATTTGGGAAAACATTTATCTGACGCGCTACATTGAGCACTTAAAACGGGGTTTACATCTAAATCTCTGAGTAACAAGATTTAGATGAAACCCCTGAGTAATCCATTCACTATAATGCAGCAGCAGAGTTACTCTGGAATCCATCTGGCCTCTATTCAGAGATGTCCTTCTTTTCAGAGGTGCACAAAACTGTGGCAGTTCATGCATTTATGCACGCCTAAAAAGTTGGACACTGCCGGATCATAGGTGGCCAGATGGCATCCGCAGTGCCTCCATGTGCCTTATTCTAGAAATATGGAAATATAAGGAATCTTTCGCCTGGGGTTCTGTCTGAATCATGCATTTTAGAGATTTACACAGAAATCCTGGTATAAGCACTCAGTGCAGCATGCATGATAAATGTAAGCCGAGCCTTACTGCGATCTTTAGGAGGCAGTATGAACAAATCAACAGCAGGCGAAGAATTGGTTCTATTCATTTTGTATTGCATTCCTCGTGTAGTATAAGTGATTAGATGACTATTCTTTCGGGTCAATACCAAATTTATACAGTTTTTTTATGTTTGGCTACTGTCACACACTAAAAGATGGTTTTTGTGGCTCATCGTTTTTTTGTGGGACGAGTTGACATTTTTAGTGCCACTATTTTCGGGCACATGACATTTTTTGATCGCTGTCTATTCCAATTTTTGAGAGGTAGAATGAGCAAAAACCAGCAATTCAGGAATTGTTTTTTTTTTTTTTTAGGAAGTTCCGCTTGTGATATAATAGATAAGGCAGCTTTATTCATTGGATCACTGTGATTACAGCGATACCACACTTATATCTTTTTATGCTTTACTGCTTTTACACAATAAAAACTATTTTATAGAAAAAAGAATTATTTTTTCATCTCATTATTCTAAGAGATATAACTTTTTATTTTTCCACTGATGGCGCTGTATGGTGGCTTGTTTTTTTGCAGGACAAAATGAAGTTTTTCAGAGATACCATTTTTATTCACATTCATTTTTTATTGCACTTTATTTCATTTTTTGTTCAGCAGTATGATGATACAGCTTAGTTTTTTGCCTCGTCTTTTATTTATATTTTATGGTGTTCAATGAAAGAGTTAACCAGTTGGAGAGTTTTTAGGTTGGGTTATTACGGATGCGGTGATACCAAATATGTGTACTTTTTTGCATTAATGTATTTATTGGATTCATATTTTATTTTTTTTTGTTCTTTATTTTGTGATTTTTAAAAAATATTTTTACAATTTTTATGACCTTTTTTACTTTTTTACATTGTCCCAGGAAGGAACGTCCACTTTCCATTGACAGATCGCTAGTCTAATACATTTGATAATCATCTAACATGCAAGGAGGATGCGTGTCAGCTAATGCTCTGACCGTAAGCTGACAGGCCACAGTCCCTGGGTGACCCCACAGCCATCTTTCTGCTTAGAGTTACCATGGAGACCATCGACATAACGCGATCGCATTGCGCTGTGCCAATGGGAGCTCCCTCCCTCTGCAATGCCTCGCGATGTAGCTGTCACTATTGACAGCGGCATCACAGGGGTTGAATACCCACGATTAGTGCTAGCACTGACCATGGGCATTGCTGAAGGGTGTAAGCTCTCATTTAGAGTGCAATTAAAGCACCATATATAAATGGCGGTTTGCAGGAACGCAGCTCCCGCATCGCTGTATATATACTATATATATAGCGCATGTCGGGAAGAGGTTAATTCACCACTCACCACCACACCACAGTGTTTTTTTATTGCAGTGCTGGAGTGGTGCTACTATTTTAAGATCCCTGCCCCTAGTCTCATACTTACCAGCAGTCATCTTCATCTGTTAACGGTGCTGCTTCGATCGGTCTCCAGCAGTTTGTGACCTGCCAAAGCAAATCAGTGCAGTTACAACTCAATGTAAGAGGGCAAGAAAGATGTTCTCATAAACCTACATTGAGAGCTTGTGGCCGTTACCTCTGACTTCCAGTCAGTCAGAAGCAGCTGTCATAAGATGGCGGTGTGGAACCTGAGCGGCGCTGGGAATAGCTGAAGATTGCAGGTGGCAAGTATAAGCCCAGGTGCGTTATATCAGCTGTGGTTGGAAATCTGCTCATGGGTACCAATTACGCTGGTGAGTGCAGCCAATATAGAGGAAAGAAAGATTATTGTGTCCAGCACATCCATCCAGGTAGTACAATACAACATTTTATTAGGTGAACACTAAATGAGATTGATAAAACCGAAAGCTGACACGTTTCTGGTGCAATCAAGCATATCATTCAAGCACTGCAATGATAAAAACACTGGAGTGGTGATCTAGTAATGTGTTCCTATTTAGTACATAGCATTTACACAGTTGATCTTAAAATTATGCGTGTGAACAAACTGAAAACCATCATTCAATTCCACTTAGCTTTTTCCCAATGGTGCCAGTGTGTAAGGGGCCCATCACACATAGCGAGATCGCTGATTTTGTGATGCAACAGCGATCTCGCCAGCGATCTCACTGTGTGTGGCACGCATCAGTGACCAGCCCCCCCGCCGGGTATCGCTGATCATGTAGGAATATCCTGGGCCATTTTTTGATTGTTGGTCTCCCGCTGGCCAGCACGCATTGCTGTATGTAGCAGCGGGAGACCAACGATCAGTGAGCTCCCAGCGCTGTAAGCAGACGTTGGGAGCTGGTATCCAAGGTAAATATCGGGTAACTAAGGGCGCGCGGCGCTTAGTTACTCACTGTGTACCTTGGATACCAGCGTGCTTGCACTGGGAGCTGGTATCCAAGGTAAACAGCAGGTAACTAAGTGCTGCGCGCTTAGTTACCCGATATTTACCTTGGATATCAGCGTCCTCGCTGGTCCTGATCGCTGGTGTGTCTGCCTGTTTGGCAGCTCATCAATGATCATGCAGCGATGCACCAGTGATCCTGACCTGGTTGTATCGTTGTCGGGATCGCTGGTGCATCGTTTGGGACCCTAAGGGTGACACGTATGCAAAAATAATTTGAGTTGTTTTTTTATCAGGCAATAAAGAATGTTATTGTTACTGTAAGACACTGTCAGAGGAGATACCTTTAATGTGCTGTAATTACACACTGCATGACTGTTAATGGGCTGAAGAGAGTGATGACAGGCGACAAGTAAATGTAAATTTCAATGTCGCTACACTCACAGGATACAGCGTAATGTAGCTATATTATAGTAACACGTTTCTAGCTTCATATTTGTAAACATTTCTAAAATTCTATGCATTCTTATGAAGCCTACACCATTAGCTATATTATTTAAGTCAAACACTTATTTACACACGTGGTCAAAATTGTTGGTACCCCTCGTTTAATGACAGAAAAATCCACAATAATCACAGAAATAACTTGAATCTGACAAAAGTAATAATAAATCAAAAATCTATGAAAATGAATAAATGAAAGTCAGATATTGCTTTTCAACCATGCTTCCACAGAATTTAAAAAAAATATTAAACTCATGAAATAGGCCTGGACAGAAATGATGGTACCCCTGAAAATAATGTGACAAAAGGGACATGTTAAATCAAGGTGTGTCCACTAATTAGCATCACAGGTGTCTACAATCTTGGAATCAGTGAGTGAGCTTGTATAGAGGGCCACAGATACTCACTGTGCTGTTTGGTGAAATGGTGTGTATCACACTCAACATGGAACAGAGGAAGCGAAAGAAAGCGTTGTCTCAGGAGATTAGAAAGAAAATTATACACAAACATGTTAAAGGTAAAAGTTATAAAACCATCTCCAAGCAGCTTGATGTTCCTATGACTACAGTTGCACATATTATTCAGAAATTTAAGCTCCATGGGGCTGTAGCCAACCTCCCTGGACGTGGCCGCAGGAGGAAAACTGATGACAAACCAAAGTGACAGATAATACGAATGGTAACAAAAGAGCCCAGAAAAACTTCTTAACAGATTAAAGGTGAACTTCAAGCTCAAGGAACATCAGTGATCAGTGACAGATGGCACCATCTGTCATTGTATGAGCCAAAGTGGACTTCATGATAGACGACCAAGGAGGACACCATTGTTGAAAAAAAATAATTAAAAAAAAAGCCAGACTGGACTTTTCAAACTACTTGTTGACAAGCCACAAAGCTTCTGGGATATGGTCCTTTGGACAGATGAGACAAAAATGGAACTTTTTGACAAGGCACATCAGGTCTATAGATTCACACATGGAAAAATTAAGCATATCAAGAAAAGAACACTGTCCCTACTGTGAAACATGGAGGAGGCTCCGTTATGTTCTGGGGTTGCTTCGCTGCATCTGGCACAGGGTGTCTAAAATCTGTGCAAGGTACAATAAAATCTCAAGACTCTCAAGGGAATCTAGAGAGAAATGTGCTGCCCAGTGTCAGAAAGCTTGGTCTCAGTTGCATGTCATGGGTCTTGCAACAAGACAATGACCCAAAACACACAGCTAAAAACACCCAAGAATGGCTATGAGGAAAATATTGGACTATTCTGAAGTGGCTTTCTATGAGGCTTGACCTAAATCCTACTGAGCATCTTTGGAAAGAGCTGAAACATGCCGTCTGGAAAAGGCAACCTTTAAGCAAGAAAGCAGTTTACTCTTGAGTGGGCCAAAATGCCTGTGCAGAATTCTCATTGACAGCTACAGGAATCATTTGATTGCAGTGATTGCATCAAAAGGTTGTGCAACAAAATATTAAGTTAAGGGTACCATAATTTCTGTCCCGGCCCATTTCATGAGTTTTATTTTTTTTTAAAATTCTGTGGAAGCAGGGTTGAAAAGCAATGTCTGACTTTCATTTGCTCATTTTCATAGATTTTTTATTTATTATTAGTGATGAGCGAGTGAAGTATACTCGTTGCTCGGGTTTTTCCAAACCTGCTCGGAGATTTAGTTTTCGTAATCTCATCTGCATGATTTGCGACTGCTAGACAGCTTGAATACATGTGGGGGTTGCCTGTTTGTTAGGGAATTCCCACATGTATTCAGCCTGTCTACAAGTCACAAATCATGCAGATGAGACGACGAATACTAAATCTCCGAGCACGTCAAAATACTCGGAGGACACCCAAGCAAGCTCGGAAAAACCCGAGCAACGAGTATACTCGCTCATCACTATTTATTATTACTTTTGTCAGATTCAAGTTATTTCTGTGACCATTGTGGGTTTTTCTGTCATTAAGCTAGGGGTACCAACAATTTTGACCACTTGTGTACCTCTGTATTCTATTGTGCAGATATGGGCAGAGCTACATAGGACTGTAATAAAACGGTCAACTCAGTGGCAGACATACCATTGATGCAAATTGTGCAGCCGCACAGTGGTTCAAGTGATAAGGGGGCTTTTTTCCTCCTCTAAAGCAGGTAGAATTGTACATTATGATGCACTATAGGACTGCAAACGGCCAATGAATTTTTCATGCACAGGAGCCCTCTTCTGTCTGCTCCTGAATCAACCGTTAGTTGTAAAGGAAAAAAGGGCTAAGAATTACGCCCCTTTGACAGAAATTTTTAGGCCTTGACCACTGTAATTCAAAGAACATTTTCCGAAATACTGTTATACTTTAAAAGCTATATGTGGGTATCTTATAAATTCTGAGTGACCTCATTTACAATTAATTCAAATGAATCAATTTATATGCAGATTATTTTTAGTACAAGAACAAAATATTATGACCCCCTTTTAAAGGGATCATTCACTATCTGGATAATCTTTTATCAAACTAAGCAGTCTACCTCATAAAATAAAAGTAAAGCCCCCCATCACACACAGCGATCTCGCTAGCGAGATTGCTGCTGAGTCACAAGTTTTGTGACGCAACAGCGATCTCACCAGCGAGATCGCTGTGTGTGACATCTATCAGCGACCGGCCCCCCTGCCGGGTATCGCTGATCGTTCTTGAAAGCTCTGGACTTTTTTTGGGTTGTTGGTCTCCCGCTGGCCAGCACGCATCGCTGCGTGTGGCAGGCGGGAGAGCAACGACCAGCGAGCTCCCAGCTCGTATCCAAAGTAAACAGCGGGTTTCTAAGCTCTGCACAGGGCATAGAAACCCTCTGTGTGCCTTAGTTACCAGCCCACTGGTGCAGGGAGCTGGTAACCAAGGTAAATAGTGTGTTTCTAAGTGCCGTGCGGTGCTTAGAAACCCGCTGTTTACCTTGGTTACCAGCTCCCTGCACCAGCGCGCTGGTATCTAAGGTACACAGTGACGCTCGCGCTCGTTGTCACTGGTGCTGATTGCTGGTGAATCTGCCTGTTTGACAGCTCACCAGCGATCATGTAGCGACACCCCAGCGATCCTGACAAGTTCATGTCATTGTCGGGATCACTGTTGAGTCGCTATGTGTGACGGGGCCCTAACAGATACTTGCGCACCAGAGCCAGCATTTTGTGTCTGCCAGATCTCCTGCAGGTCTCCCATTCTGCTCATACAGAGATGAAGCCACTTCAGCCACTGATTGTCTGCATCACTTTCGGCATCCCCTGAAAGAGAAGACTGAGAACCTGGCAGCTTTACAGGCAGGTGACTATCGATTAATTTTTTTTTGAATTTTTGTGATCATTTTCAGAAAGTTAATCAATTTAATGCAGTTAACAATAAAACAAACTATCCCTGCATTAGCAAAGAACACATGATCATAGATATTATGAAGCAAAAAAACATTTCCTTTCCTAAAGGTTTTAGTTTAAGACATCAAAAGCATTACGATTTATTAGCACCTTTATTATTTTTTCCAACAGTAGGCTCTAGACTTCTATATTATTGTTTCTTGTGGCGTCAGATAATAATGTCATGTGTGCTGCCATTTCCAAGTCATTCTTTTATGTTGTACAAGCATTTGTTTTTATGGAATGTCTACACTGATTTGACACCACCATGGAGATTGTTGTTATCAGTGTCCAAATACCAGTAACTCCCTTAAAGAGAGAAAGATAAGCCCTGCAATTGCAAGGTCTAAACACTGCTTTGACATTTCAGCAGTTTTTAGACTAGAAGTTTTACTATCAGTCTTCATAGATAAACAATGGCTTGCACAACGCTACACATTCCTTTCATTTAAGCTAATTATAATGGCTTCATTATCCTTTGCAACCAAAAATCAAATCATTTTCTGTTTTGAGGGATATTAAACGAATATTTACTGCCATGGGGCAACAGTAACACTTAAAAAAATAAAGCCATGGTATGGTAGAGCCTTCTATTGCTTTTCCTAAATGGGTTCTGGTATAAAAGCTCTCCAGATCTTTTGACTATGCCATATATTGAAACCTACCTTCTCTTAAACCCCCGTTACACACTGCGATATCGCTAGAAATATCACTGTAAAGTCACCGCTGGTTATCGCTGGTCGCGCGAGAAGCTGCTGGACCATTCCTCGTCGTCCACTTCCTGCGGCGCTTCCTGCCGTTACGACGAGCGACGCGTGGAGCCGGGCGGGAGGACGCAAGATCGCCTGGTGTGACGGGTAAGTAGCGACCCCCGTCCCCAGCGATGTCGCTGGTGAGATCTGCCTGAGTGGCAGCTCACTAGCGACCACCCAGTGATTCACCAGCGATCCTGACCGCGTCATATCGCTGGTCGGGATCGCTGGTGAGTCGCTAGGTGTAACGGTACCCTTAGCCTTGAAAATGTGGCCATGCATATCAGTTAGCCATCAGCCAAATGTTCTTTCAGCCAAAAGCTTATGTTCCTCATCACCCCAGGCATATGCACACTCAAAGCTGCCAAGTGTGGATGTGTTGTACATGGGGAGAATGAAGTGGGATACTGCCTGACATCTCTGCAATAACGTTTTATGAATGCAGGATCGGTCATTTGTAAACAAAATGCCAGAACCTTCTCTCCCGAGAGAAAGAAGCAGGAGATCTCTACTGACGAACAGTATATTAGATGGTTAGATTTTTCAAAAAGAATTTTGGACCTATAATCCATGTACTCATAAACGTGCGCCACATACACATTTTTGGATCATTAAGTGGCTGCAGACTAATTAACAAATCCAGTAAGGTGGAACTTGCACTGGCGCTGGACAGGAATGATGTATTATTACAGTGAGAGGAAATGGGAAGCTAAAATCACATCCAGTTCTGAAATACAATCTATCACAAGATTCTGTTTATCCCCTTTATAACCCTATAAGGACGCAGCTATTAAGAGATTGATTATGTTATTTATTACTACGTTTCAAGAGACACAGCTGTTTAGTTTCTCAGTTGTTGCAGCCTCATGAGTAGAGATGAGCAGATCAGACAAAATTCAAATTTGCCTCTTCGCTTGTTTTTTCCTGGGAAACTCGATTTGTGGAGAAATTATTCTCGGCGATATTGAGGATAAATATATTGCTTGCAAAAATGTTTATAAATTTACTTTGGTGTATAATGAAAAAGGCAAGGGCTATTCATTTTTTTACAGTGTGCCTATAGCTTGCACACAGAAAAGATAGCAGGGCCTCTATTGCCCACTATTGGAGATAGCAATTCTAGATTTAGATATGAGCAAATTAGGTTGAGACAAATTAAATCACCTAGAATTTTACAACAGTTTGGACTCAGCTGAATCCAATTTTTTTGTGATTCGTATAGTGCAAATCCAGCAAAATGGTTAGGGCCACTAAAAATTAATAAAATAGTATACTCACCTTGCCGCTCACCTGTCTTACATCTGCAGCTCCCCGCTCTGGTCTCTGCAGCTCCCTCGAACTCAAGTCTCTTGGCTTTCCTTCACTTTGTGCCAGCGCTTATTGCACAGAAAAAGCCCAGATGACAAAGATTATGATATCCTAAATGTCACAATGTGTTTTATCCAAGACCTAAACAGCATAGGAAACACTGCAACAGAGTGAAGAAAGACTAGGAGAGACCAGAGCTTGAGGGACTTAGCAAAGGACTGAGCAAGGAGCTGCATCTACAAGATAGGTGTCAGAGACACCGCACTGAACTTGCTCACTGAGCCAGTGTGCGTGTCCTGAGTAAAGGGAAAGAATGCTCAAAGTTACCTGTGGAGCGGGCAGCAACCGAATAGATGCGTACTTCAGAGCCGCAGGACCTGAAGCATGTGACTGCTAGAGGCGTGGCCTAAACTCCACAGAGCTAGGAGCTGCAAGACAATTCCTAGCAGAGTAACTGCGAGACAAAGTTACCAAGGGGCATAGACAGGGAGAATAGTCAGGACATAGCCAATGAGTCACACACAGAGATAGCTGCAAGGTACCAGAGGGGCGAGCAGAGAGTAGTCAGGTCACAGGCAATGAGTCATACACAGATAGCTGCAAGGTACAAGAGGGGCGAGCAGAGAGTAGTCAGGTCACAGGCAATGAGTCATACACAGATAATAACGCAGTACAAAATCAACAGGCAAACTCACAATGGGAAACAGAGCCGGGTCAGAACCATATAAACAAGCTATAGCAACAAACAGGCACACGGGGGTCAGCACACTAGGCCAAAGGCAAAAGTATAACTGGCAGGGATTGAAGCTACCCAGGGGTTTATGAAGCTCTCCTAGAACCAGAAAGAGGCCACAATCATTAACCCCAAGTGTGCAGGTCAAAACCTGCACAGAGCTCCAGACATTAACCCCCGGTGTGCAGCTCAAAAACCTGCACTGGGATCATGACAATAGGTAACTGGTGAGGTGAGTATGCTATTTTTATATTTTTTTATATTTTCATCTGTTATGCTCTAGGGTCAGTAGAGACTCCAGATTACAATAAGCCACATTTGATGCATATCAAATTCCCTGGCCAAACTCAAGCAAGCTGTCAAATTCAATTTTCTGCAGATTCGCCCATCACTACTATAAGTGAATATTAACTCTTCAAAGAGAATTGCAACATGTTTTAGGATATTTTCCCAAAGGAAAAAAACTTCCATTAATATACAGCTGTTTTGAGGTTTTTGTTCCTCGGCTTTGCACAATAGGAACCTTTTTTTTGCAGTGTGACATGTTCTTGTCAGTACCAAATTTGTATAGCTTTTGTTTCTGTTTTCTTACCTCTGTCCAATAAATTCTATTAAAAAAAAAATCTCTTTTCAGGTCACCATTTTCTGAGAGCCATACCAATTTTTTGTGTCAACAGAGTTATATTAGGCTTATTTTTTGCACGGCGACTTATTGTTTTCTTGGGTACAATTTTGAAGTACACATTTTATAGTCATGACTTTTTATTGTTTTTGGGAGGTGGTAAAAACAGCAATTTGCTATTTTTTTTTAAATATTTTGTTCATGATACAAGTTAAGTATTGTGACATTTTATAGCTGGGGTTGTTTTGAATATGGCAATTCCAATTATGTCTGTTTTTTTATTATTTTTTGTTTCCCCAGAAAAATCAGAAAGGTGCACTGAACTACTCGCTCACACCATGAGTGCACCAAGTGCCCATGCTTACTTTCAACAGCCATTTTGTGCTGAAAGACTTTCCCTAAGCAAGCAGTATGAATGGCAGAAACAGAACTGAATGACTGCAATGGCTAACCACTCTGACTAGAACAGAACATAAAAACATACAAATGTATCTGAATTATAGCAGTTCTGCAACAAAAGAGTGGGCCACAAATATTGAACTATGATACAAAAGACTAACTTCAAATTATTGGAGCAGTTAAATAGTTTATATCAATGCTATTGGTGGTTATTAGATTTAAGCCCACCTCCAGCTAGCCCTTGGGCGAGAGTGGCATGGTCTCTACAAAAATTCATATACAGTACTTTTTTCTGCTCTTGAAAAACTCAATTGAGGGTCATCTGGAGTTGCTATCACTGAAATATCAGGGTGATTTCATTCACATGTCAGTGGTTCTGTGTGGTGGTCTAGGATCTCATTGTGCTGTGCCTGTGGCCCATATCCATGAGGGCTTTGTGTGGCAGCATGAGACTTGTTAGGCCTCTTTCACACTTCAGTTTTTTTGCATCAGTTCAAATCCGCCAAAAAGTCAGACAAGCGGATCCGTTCTTAACTGATGTCAACGGATGGCACAGGATCCGTTTTCAGACGGATCCTGCAAACGAGGAAGTTTATGGGGGAAATGCTGTCCGGGAAGAGGAGAGAGAGAGAGAGAGAGAGAGAATTTGTTTTTTTTTGTCCGGCACCCAGAAAGAATTTCGGGTTAAATCAGTGTCTGGAGGATCCGCCAGAGGAAAAAACGTTACAAGCTCCGTTTTGAAATCTTTGAGGATGGTGATGGACAGCAACTTTTGGCGGATCCTCAAAAAAAACGGATGCAACGGACAGCAATCCGTCACAATCCGCCATTAATGCAAGTCAATGGGGAAAAAAACGGATCCTCAAAAAAAATTGAGGATCCGTTTTTTTTCAAAACCTGGCGGATTGTGACTGATTGTAAAAAACGGAAGTGTGAAAGAGGCCTTATTCTGCTGGACTGTCCTTTCAACAATGCTGGTTGTCTCGACAGTGGCTTTATAGTTTGATCAAATTAAGAAAATCTCATTCATTTTTTAAAAAAATATGCTTAACAGGGATCAATCAGTATTTTAGACTGTAGAAAATGCTCCAACTCCTGTTCTCCAAATCATCGCATTTACAAAAGGAAGAAAAAACATCTTCAAAAGATGTTTTTGCAGCTACTTGATTATTATACCTGGGTCTTATAAATGTTTTTTGCCATCATATGTCAGTCAAGGACAAGAAAATAAAAAAATATTGTGAGAACAGCAACACCTTCTTGACCCAGGAACAAAAAGATACTATGCATCTTGAGCTAGTTTTTGGTCATGGCCCTTTGATACGAATAACCCAGGTTGGCATATTTGTGTTATCTAAGATTCCTCTTCAACTTTTCTTTACTTTGCAGTTTCTTTCAGCAGATTTGTCTGCAACACATTATTAATCTGTGAAGTCTTTTTAATTATGGAGACTTCTTTACAAAGGAGATAAGTGATTTCTGATTATATATTTTATCATAGTCATTATTCCACACTTACACTATTCTTAGTGATTATGATATTCATTGCTTTAGCCTATTTAGTTGATTAAATAGCATGCTTAGAAGAATATGATAGATTTTTACTTAGCTTGGTGATGATTAATAAAAAATGGTAAAACATCTGGGAAACATCTTTTCAGTTTAGACTTTCCTATAAGTTAGACTTTGGACTATAACATAATAATAATTGTGCACACAGTGTACTCAGCTTCATATAATATACATTATTAGGTCCTGAAATATTTGGACAGTGATACAAGTTTTGGCATTTTAGCAGTTTACCAAAACAAATTCAAGATACACTTATATAATCAATTTGGGCTTAAAGTGTAGGCTCTCTATTTTAATTTGAGGATATTTACATCCTATTTGGAGTAAGGGTCTAAAAATTACAACTCTTTAACATATAGCTGCCTCTTTTATAAGGGACCAAAAGTAATTCGACAATTATCTCAAAAGCTCTTTAATAGGCTGCATAGGCTTTTCCTTGGTTAATCCATCATAAATTAAGCAAGTGAAAGGTCTGGAGCTGATTCCAGGTATCACATTTGCATTTGGAAGCTGTTGCTATGAACCCATAACATGCAGTTAAAGGAACTTTCAATGGAGGAGAAACAGACCATCATTAGGCTGCAAAAAAGAAGAAATCCAATAGAGAGATAGCAGAAATGTTAGAAGGGGCCAAATCAACAGTTTAGCATATTAAAAATGCACTGGTGGGCTTGGAAACTCAAAAAGGAATGGATATCCTCAGAAGACAACATTGGATAATGACCACAGAATCCTTTCCAAGGTGAAGAAAAACCCCTTCACAATATAGATCCAAGTGAATAACACTCTCCAGGAAGTAGGTGTTTCAGTTTCTAAGTTTACTATAAGGAGAAGACTTCATGAGAGCAAATACAGAGGGTTCACCACAAAGTGCAAATCATTAATCTGGCTTAAAAGTAGAAATCCAGGATTAGACTTTGCCAGCATGGTTGATTGGATGGCACTTCACAGTACAGATGGACATTGACCCAAAACATACTGCAAAAGCAACTGGTGTTTTTAATCCCTTCACCACCAAGGGTGGTTTGCACGTTAACTCCAGGGCCAATTTTTACATTTCTGACCACTGTCCCTTTATGAGGTAATAACTCTGAAACGCTTCCATGGATCTCAGTGATTCTGACAATGTTTTCTCGTGACATATTGTACTTCATGTTAGGGGTAAAATTTCATTCAAATAACTTGTGTTTATTTGTCAAAAAAACAGAAATTTGGTGAAAATTTTGAAAATTTCGCAATTTTCCAACTTTTAATTTTTATGCCCTTAAATCACAGAGATACGGCACACAAAAAACTTAATAAACAACATTTCCCACATGTTTACTTTACATCAGAACAACTTTGGAACCAAAATTTTTTTTGTTAAGAAGTTATAAGGGTTAAAAGTTGACCAGCGATTTCTCATTTTTGCAACACCATTTTATTTTTACGGACCACATCACATTTGAAGCCACTTTGAGGGGTCTATATGATAGAAAATACCCAAAAGTGACACCATTCTAAAAACTGCACCCCTTAAGGTGCTCAAAACCACATTCAAGAAGTTTATTAACCCTTCAGGTGCTTCACAGGAATTTTTTGAATAATTAAAAAAAATGAACATTTAACTTTTTTTCACAAAAAAAAAACGTCAGGTTCAATTTTTTTTATTTTACTAAGGGTAACAGGAAAAATTGGACTGCAAAAGTTATTGTGCAAATTATCCTGAGTACGCTGATACCTGATATGTGGGGGGAACCACTGTTTCGGTGCATGGCAGAGCTCAGAAGGGAAGGAGCGCCGTTTGACTTTTTTAATGCAAAATTGGCTTGAATTCAGATCGGACGCCATGTCCCGTTTGGAGAGCCCCTGATGTACCTAAACAGTGGAAACCCCCCACAAGTGACCCCATTTTGGAAACTAGACCCCCATGGAACTTATCTAGTTATGTGGTGAGAACTTTGAACCCACAAGGGCTTCACAGAAGTTTATAACGTACAGCGGTACAATTAAAAAATCATATTATTTCCACAAAAATGATCTTTTCACCCCCAATTTTTATTTTCCCAAAGGTAACAGGACCCTAAAAGTTATTGTGCAATTTGTCCTGAGTACGCTGATACCCCATATGTGGGTGTAAATGACTATTTGGGCGCATGGCGGCGCTCGGAAGGGAAGCAGTGCCATTTGACGTTTTTGGCTGGAATTGAGATCGGACACCATGTTGCGTTTGGAAAGCCCCTGATGTACCAAAACAGTGGAAACCCCCCACAAATCACACCATTTTGGAAACTAGACCCCCCAAGGAACTTATCTAGTTGTGTGGTGAGCACTTTGAACCCCCAAGTGCTTCACAGAAGTTTATAATGCCCGGGCGTGAAAATAAAAAAATCATATTTTTTCCACAAACATGATCTTTTAGTCCCCAATTTTTTTATTTTCCCAAGGATCCCAGGAGAAATTTGACCTCAAAAGTTGTTGTCCAATTTGTCCTGAGTACGCTGATACCCCATATGTGGGAGAAAACTACTGTATGGGCACACGTCGGGTCTCGGAAGGGAAGAAGTGACGTTTTGGAATGCAGACTTTGATGGAATGGTCTGCGGGTGTCATGTGCGTTTGGAGAGCCTCTGATGTGCCTAAACTATTCAAATTCCCCTCAAGTGACCCCATTTTGGAAACTAGACCCACACAGAACTTATCTAGATGTGTGGTGAGCACTTTGAACCCCAAAGTGCTTCACAGAAGTTTATAACGCCCGGGCGTGAAAATAAAAAAATCATATTTTTTTTCCACAAAAATGATATTTTTGCCCCCAATTTTTTATTTTCCTAAGGGTAACAGGAGAAATTGGACCCCAAAAGTTGTTTTGCAGTTTGTTCTGAGCAGGCTGATACCCCATATGTGGGGGTAAAACACTGTTTGGGCGCATGGCATGGAAGGGAAGGAGGGAAGGAGTCCAATTTGACTATTTCAATGCAGAATTGGCTGGAATTGAGATCAGATACCATGTTGCGTTTGGAGAGCACCTGAGATGCCCAAACAGTGGAAACCCCCAAATTCTAACTCCAACCCTAACCCCAACACACCCCTAACCCTAATCTCAGCCCTAACCCTAGGCCTATCCCTAGCCCTAGCCCTAACCCTAGCCCTAACCCTAACCCTAGCCCTAGCCCTAGCCCTAATGGGAAAATGGAAATAAATACATTTTTTTAATTTTACTATTTTTCCCTAACTAAGGGGGTGATAAAGGGGGGGTTTGATTTACTATTTATGGCGGTTTTTATATTTGCCAGCTGTCACACGCTAAAAGACGCTTTTTATTGTAAAAATAGTTTTTGCATCACCACATATTGAGAGCTATAATTTTTCCATATTTTGACCCACTGAGTCATGTGAGGTCTTATTTTTTGAAGGACGAGTTGACATTTTTATTGGTATCATTTTCGGGCACGTGACATCTTTTGATCGCTTTTTATTCCGATTTTTGGGACGCAGAATGAACAAAATCCAGCGTTTCATGAATTTCTTTTGGGGGGTGCGCTTACACCGTTCCGCGTGCGGTAAAATTGATAAAGCAGTTTTATTCTTTGTGTCAGTACGGTTACAGCGATACCTCATTTTTTTTATGTTTTGGCGCTTTTATGCGATGAAAACAATTTTATAGAAAAAATAATTATTTTTGCATCGTGTTATTTTGCGAGCTATAACTTTTTTATTTTTTTGCTGATAATGCTGTGTGGTGGCTCATTTTTTGCGGGACAAGATGACATTTTCAGCGGTACCATGGATATTTATATGTGTCTTTTTTATTGCACTTTTTGTTCGGCTGTATGATAATAAATCATTATTTTTGCTTCGTTTTTTATTTTTATTTTTTAAGGGGTTTGCTAAAGGGGTTAACTAATGGGACAGTTTTATAGTGTGGGTCGTTACGGACGCGGCGATACCAAATATGTGTACTTTTATTGCTTTTTTTATTTCCAAAAAATGAATTTATTAGGGAATTTTTTTTTTTTTATTTATTTAGCAATTTTTTTAAAATTATTTTTTACACTTTTTTTAACTTTATTTCATTGTCCCAGGTGGGACATCACTGTCCTGTGACAGATCGCTGATCTATCACATCACAGATCACTGTGACAGATCAGCGATCTGTCACAGGCACTACACAGGCTTCCTCCTTGCCTGCACTTTGCAGGCATGAGGAAGCCAGCTCCCTGCAGGCCCCCGAAGGTCCCCGTCGCCATATTGGATCTGGGGACCTGCAGGGAAGGAGCCCCTCGCAGCAGCGCTGCACACTGCGCTGCTGTGGTGGCTCAGGGAAGCACGGAGGGAGCCCCCTCCCTGCCGATGCTTCCCTTTAACCCCCGGTACACTGCGATCGTGTTTGATCATGGTGTGCCAGGGGTTAACGTGTCGAGGGCGGTCCGTGACCACCCCTGACACATAGTGCCGGGTGTCAGCTGTGATAATCAGCTGACACCCAGCCGCAATCAGCTGCGCTCCCCCCCCGTGAGCGCAGCTGATCGCATTAGACGTAATATTCCGTCCATGGGAATTAGGTCCCTGGTCACATGGACGGAATATTACATCCATTGTAGGAAAGGGGTTAAGGAAAAGAAGTGGAATATTATGCAATGATTGAATGGTGAGTCAATGACCAGACCAGAACCCTATCAAGCATGCATTTCACATTCTTAAGACAAAGCTTAAAGTAAAAAGGCCCAAAAACAAGCAACAACTGAAGTGAGCTGCAGTATAGGCCTGGCAAAGCATCACAAAGGGGGAAACATTTGATGATGTTCATGGCTTCCAGACTTTAGGCAATCATTGCATGCGAAGGATTCTGTCATGGCTGGGTTTGGATATTTGATCATGTGACCTGTTGCAGCATGATCACTTCCCCATGTGCTGAGCTATTGCCCTTTCTTTTCTGTCCAAACGTTGATGGTTTCTATTGTTTTGTTTTTGCTTCTTGGTTTACTCCTCTCAAGTTGTTTCTTATTTTCCTGTTTTGTTTTGCCCACTCTCACATTTTGCGTGAGGCTTTATCTGTTCAACCTTCATTGCACTTCCTTGCTGGCTATACTTCTAGGTGGATTTGTGCTAAGGTGTTCCAGCCCTTGAGTTACAGGATTGCTAGATAAACATTGCTTGTATTCCTGCAGAATGTCTGTTTGTCTATCTTCCTAGTACCTTAATTTTATATACCACAGGCAATGTAATTGAATGAGAAACCTGAGTTAAATGATAATGAAATATGTTTCACACCTTTTCATATTTTCTGGGAGTCTGACTGAGGGGACCACTTTTGATATTAATAATTATCAAATAATATTTGATATTAATAATTGAGATCACAAAGTCCCCATTGTGAATGGAGCAGTAGCAGTCACTGCACTGTACATTAACTTTAGGAGTGGTGGCTCTTTAGAAGGAATTATCAGTAGCTGAACCCCCAGCAATCCTTGTATCTGTCATCTTTCCTGTGGATGGGTTAACTACATTTAAAGGAGTTTGCGCATGTTAAACTGACCATACCATGAAAAAGTGGCTGTTGGCTAAATAAAACATAGTTTTTATTTTTTTATTTTCTCCTCTCCTTTATGGAGACATTACTGTAGCTTGTAGAGTTTTGGTATAATTTTTGTTAAGTGCAACAGGGTGTTACCATAGATTGTTCTCTAGAGGGGCTGTACTTCTGCTGTACGACAAACTATTTATTTCTTTATAAAGTGTCTCTGCACTTACTGTATGTGTAGAGTTTTCTAAAAAGTATCAGCCCTAAGACTGTAATCAGTCTGCCCTCCTGATCTTCAAGTCACATTGGTAATGCTCCCTTTCACTTAACCAAATCTTTAGAGGCACTTTGAAGAAATTGCTGTACTAGTGGATCCAAAACCAAATCAGTGAAATGCTGAGCTGTTAGTGAAGATTAATTATGCTGCGCTACACAATAATCCTGGAGGTAGGCCTGATGTGATGATTCCAGGTCAAGATCTCAATGAGTTGCCAATGTGGTCTCTACACCAATCTCCGGCCATCATTGCATCCAAGACAAAAGTTGGACTCATTACTGATGATGATAGACCTCCATACCAGTTTGCATTGCCATCTTGCTCTACACTTAGAGTGGGAAACCTTTTTCTGCCGAGGACCATTTTGATATTGATAACATCATACAAGGCCCATACAAAATTATCAACTTGAAAATGATTTTGGTATATTTAGTCAAACACTTAACTCACCCCTAATGTGATGTATGGAACTGCTTCTCTTTGGTGAGGCTTGTGATGTTAGGTGGTAATGATGGTGTTGTTCTTGCAACAGCTTTTCCAGATTTGTGTCGGTCTGGAGCACAGTTGACTTTTTAAGATAAGTTTTGTAATGAACTGATTGCAGCAGTAAGTTGTTTTGAACACAGATGTACATTACACTGCATTTCTCCTCACAGTGGGAAATTCATCACTACTCATGCTAGATCTATAGAACTCAAGCAGTGGGAAGTCTACAGTATTCTAATGACAGTGGGTTTGTGCTTTCTTTCTCTGACGATATTCTGCATGTCTCTGCTTTAACCCTTTGCTCCTCTCCCCCTAATTAGCAGGGATACTGTTGTCTGTTAAGGGGGCTTTAGACATAGCGATATCGCTAGCAATATCGCTAAAGCGTCACCGATTTTGTGACGCAGCGGCGATATTGCTAGCGATATCGCTATATGTGATACTTACCTCCGACCGGCTTCCCCGCTGGCTATCGCTGATCGCACGAGAACATCCCGGGCCGTTTCTCGGCGGCGGCTTCCTGCTGGCGCCGACGAGCGACGCATGGACGCGGGCGGAGGACGTCATCATCGCCGCGTCTGACAGGTAAGTAATGACTGCTGCGTCGCTGCATCGCTGCTGAGATCTGCCTGTTTGGCAGATCACTAGCGACCATTTAGCGTTGCACCAGCGATCCTGACCGGGTCATATCGTGGTCGGGATCGCTGGTGCATCGCTAAATGTAACGGGGCCTTTACTTGTATAGATGCTGCTCAGTTCCCTGCTCCGCTGCATAGCCGTACATATGTTGTAGAGTCTTTGTTCCACTGCAGGACCATCTGCATGTGCAGCTCCTGTCATGTCCTGATGTCCAGCCTGTATCCTGGTGTCCCGATGTCCAGCCTGTGTCCTGATGTCCCAATGTCCAGCCTGTGTCCTGATGTCCAGCCTGTATCCTGATGTCCCGTTATCCAGCCTGTGTCCTGATGTCCTGATGTCAAGCCTGTGTCCTGATGTCCTGATGTCCAGCCTGTGTCCTGATGTCCTGATGTTCAGCCTGATGTCCTGATGTCCAGCCTGTGTCCTGATGTCCTGATGTCCAGCCTGTGTCCTGATGTCCTGTTGTCCAGATGTACAGCCTGTGTCCTGATGTCCCAATGTACAGCCTGTGTCCTGATGCCCCGATGTCTAGCCTGTGTCCTGATGTCCAGCCTGTGTCCTGATGTCCAGCCTGAGTCCTGATGTCCTGATATCCTACCTGTGTCCTGATGTCCAGCCTGTGTCCAGATGTCCTGATGTCCTGATGTCCTGCCTGTGTCCCGATGTTCTGCCGGTTCCCCGTGGTCCACCCTGTGATGACGTCTGTCCTGGGTCGGTGTCTAATTGTCACGTGGACCCGTCCTGTGTGACGCGACCCGCAGGCCGGTAACTGCAAACAACAAGACGCGGCACGTGATACAGTCCTGTGTGACATGGCCCACAGGCCGGTAACTAAAACAACAAGACGAGGGAAAGGGAAAACAGTTACAATGGTGGGCCCTGCAATAGGGGGGGACGTGGAGACCTCCTGCAATCCCCCGAGTCAGTGTCCCTAACGCTCCTAACGTTCCCTATGCCGGTTCTGCACCGGGCGCCGCTCAGGATACCTGTTGCCCTAGCACACCCTACACCTATCCCTTGCTAGGGAGCTGGGTGGCACAGGCACTGGCCCCACCACTGTACTAATACACATGAAGGAAAAACACAAACAGGGGAACACCATTTAGCTTTACTCCGTTGCACTTGCTCGTGGCAGCAGATCCACCACCAGAATGCAGGTCTCCTCCTGAAATGCTGCCACCAAGCTCTGTCAGAGCTACAAGGAAATCCCCTATGACTCCTTCCACACCAGGGCTAAGACAGTGATGCAAGGAGCGTTCTCCAGCTCCTTCCTCCACCAAAGATGGTTGAAATGAATACTATCACCAACGCTGATTGCAACATCTGTGACTCTTTTATAGCACAGCCAGCAATCACACCTGCATGATAAATGTGCACTTAACTAAAGAAACAGAGTGCAATGACGCTCACCACCACCGGGGGCAAACTTAGAACAAACGACACCACAGTGCAATAAAAAAAAGGTTATCTGTGCTTTTATCTGTCCTGATCCCGCATGGATCATGACACTGAGCTTGTGGACAAGATGGAGACATGCAGAACTAGATAACATGGCACAACTTACGGTATGAAGAAACAAAGTTTACTCAAATGAAATCACAGTACATAAACAGAACATAACTATTCCAGGCTCCCGATTTCACCCATCAAGGAATGGATGCTCGCTTTGTCCAGACTCATGGTCTGAGGTGTAGGACGCTAGCCCAGCCTATAAGTGTCCAGGCCATAAACTCTGTTCCACTGAGCCAGGGGAACTTGACCCAAGTCGTAGAGAATATCCATCTGTGTATAGGACATCATGAGGAGTCCTTGTCATGCTACGTCTTGGAGGGAATGCCAGTACCTATTGTTTTAGGCCTCCCTTGGCTGAAAAGACACAACCAGGTAATAGATTGGTGGGCGAGGGAAGTGGTCAGCTGGGGGCACTCGTATGAGGGCTGCTGCCTAGGAACTACTGTCTCTGCCATCTCTCTTTAACAGACCCCTTCCTCTCCGGTGAGAGCAGCAGATGTGCTGCAGGAGAGATGGGGCAAGTCTCAACCCTCGCCATTGGCCAACCCTGGGAGGCGCAGACCTCGTGGTGGAAGGGGTTGGAGGGTGGTGTACCCCTTGGTGAAGTGCGGGGGTGTGAGTGTGGTGACACAGGGGGATGCTTCTGTTGTCAATTCCAGAAAGCGTTCTCCAAATGTTGACAAATGAACGAGTGGCAATAAACGTTCAGGTCCGGACCTGTGTGTGAACGAGCGTGTATGGGTGGCCACCAAAAAACATCCAGTGGAAGTGTGTTGTGGAGTGTTACCAGCTCATACCAAACATACACATACACAACTCATTCCCCAGGTCAGCGCATCGGAGATGTGTGGTGCCTCCAGAAACGTTGCCAATACCAAGGGCTCGTTTGTCATCAACCTGATGTGCAGGTAGTTGCTGGGGTGAACTCTGGGTCTGGGCGTCCCCGCTGTAGGTGGTTCCCTGATGAGGAGTGGTCTTGAGGGTCCAAAGGCCCCTCATTAAGGGGAGCGTACTGTCATGATCCATGCTGGATCAGTACTGATAAAAAGCACAGGTAACCTTTTTTTTCTTAAGCTGTGCTTAAGTTTGGTTTTTGCCCCCGGTGGCCATTAGGATTATTGCCCTGTGGTGTCTTTTGTTCTAAGTTTGCCCCCGGTGGTGGTGAGCATCATTGCACTTGTTTCTTTAGTTAAGTGCACATTATAATGCAGGTGTGATTGCTGGCTCTTACCTATAAAAGAGTCACAGATGTTGCAATCAGTGTTGATGATAGTGTTCATTTCAACCATCCTTGGTGGAGGAAGGAGCTAGAGAGCATTCCTTGCAGCACTGTCTTAGCCCTGGTGTGGAAGGAGTTAGAGGGGATTTCCTTGTAGCTCTGACAGAGCTTGGTGGCAGTGATTCAGGAGGAGAGCTGCATTCTGGTGGTGGACTCTGTTGCCAGGAGCAAGAGAAACAGAGTAAAGCTAAGTGGTGTTTCCCTGTTTGTGTTTTTCCTTAGTGTGTATTAGTACAGCGGTGGGGCCAGTGTCTGCACCACCCAGCTCCCTAGCAAGGGATAGGTGTAGGGTGTGCTAGGGCGACAGGTATCCTGATCGGCGCCCAGTGCGGAACCGGCATAGGAGCGTTAGGGACACTGACTCAGGAGGTCTCCACGTCCCCTTTCCCTATCGCAGGGCCCACCATTGTAACTGTTTCCCCTTTCCCCGTGTCTTGTTGTTTTAGTTACCGGCCTGCGGGCCGTGTCACACAGGACTGTATCACGTGCCGCGTCTTGTTGTTTCAGTTACCGGCCTGCTGGTCGCATCACACAGGATGGGTCATCGTGACACATAGCTGCCGCAGACCCTGCTCGCTGCCCTTCCCTAGTCTGGGTAGGTCCAGGTTCCCTTCTGTGGTCCAGTGAGTCCACATTCCGTTTCCATCTGTGACGCTCGCCCTACGTAATCGTGGTCTGGCGACGTGGAGGCATTGGCTGGGCCGCGTCTGTGGTCGCAGCCGTAACAAGTATATACATCACATAGGAGACCGTTGTACACATCAAATAGAAGACACAAAGATTCCTGTTTACTTCACAAATGTGACACTGTGGCTGCTGTATATACAACACATAGTATACACTGAGGCTGGTGTACTGTATATACACCACATAGGAGACACTGGATCTGGTGTGTACATTACATAGGTGAAAGTGGTACATCTGCATATACATCACATAGGACATACAATAGGAGACAGTGGGGCTGGTGTGTACATACATCACATATTAGTCAGTTTGACTTGTGCATACATTACATAAGAGACACTAATGTTGGTGCACACATCACATAGCAGACAGTGGCGCTGATGCTTACATTACATAGGTTACTGGCAATCTGCCTGAGGGATAAATAAAGTGACATTGCGCACTGTTTATGGCCCTCAGGCCACACGTTCTCCACTACTGATCAACACGATAATAGACTTTGAGATTGATGTGTGAGGTCAATGAAACAACTGTTGTTGGAAGCTTGGCTCATAATCAAATGTTGTGCAATGCCTTCTGATAGTTTATATTAACATCGATGCCTTAGGTTTGCTATGTGACATCCAGTTTCACTTGCAGTACAGAATAAATCAATCATGGAACCGGTAGTATGGCCACTTCTCCATAGTACCCCATCATAGTCTGCCAACATTTCATTCCAACCCTTTGTCAACGCCTGATTCAAGTAATGTGGGAATGTTCAGGTGCCTCCATAGACATGAGGGCCATGGTCTTCTACTCTGCTATTTACTGAGCAACTAAGGCTACTTTCACACATCAGTTTTTTGCCGTCAGGCAGGATCCGGCTATTTTTAGAAAAAACGGATCCGGCATAAATTTTGGAGAACTGTAGAAACGTATCCGTTTTTTTGCTGGATCCGTCTAGCAGGTTATATCTGTTTCCTGGGGGCTGGCCAATTGGATCTGAGCATGCGCAGACTTAAAAAAACGGATCCGGTGGCTGGATCCGTCTTTTTCTGGATCCGGCGCATTCCGGCGCCCATAGACTTTCATTGTAGCAAAAAGCCGGAAGCGCCGGATCCGGCGCTTCCGGCTTTTTCGCCGGAGACAAAAAACGTTACAGTAGCCGTTTTTTCCAGACGCCGGAATGAGACATGTAGCCGGATCCGGCAAAAAACGGATGAAACGCAATGCCATCCGGCGCGATCCGGCGCTAATGCAAGTCAATGGGGAAAAACTGGATCCGGCATTGCATTTTGCCGGATCCGGTTTTACAAAAAAAAGCCGGATCGCGCCTGATGGCAAAAAACTGATGTGTGAAAGAGGCCTAACTGGATTCTTGAGTGACAACCATATTTTTTTCTTAAACTTGCTGTCATGGCCTGCAACATCTCCAGACTTGCCTGTCATTGACCACATCTGGGGCATTATTGATTGGAATTGGAAAGCGAGTTGCCAGTAGCAGATCTGAATAATTTGTGATCCCAAGTGCATTCAGCAAGGCAGGACATTCCTAAAACTAATAATAACTTCATTGATAGTATGCCAAAGTATTTATGTGCATAGCGCTCATGCTCGGCACATAAAGGGAACCTGTCAGCAGGATTGTGCACAGTAACCTACAGACAGTGTCAGGTCAGTGCCATTATACAGATTAAAATGATTCCTTGGTTGATTAAATCTGTCTGGTGGTTGTTGTTTAATCTTTATTTTCAGTTTTGAGTTAATGATATGGCCGTGCTCTGGGGTGGCCTGTGGGGGGGTCTTCAAGTGATGCTCTGATTAGGTATTCACCAGTATGGCTTCTGACAGTATCTCAATGACCTGCCCCCAGTTTACATAGCGAATATTATATATATTTTAAAAAAAACATAATCACTTTCTGCAAGCAGGCATAGGCGACGACGTCTGCATTGCGGCATGATCGCATCTAAAATGTGTATTTTTTTATGGTAAGCATTATTTCATTAAAAAAAAGAAAAATCAATCTGAAAATGGCGCTGGTTACACCTGCACAGTAGCAGCTATCGGATCGATTGGAAAATACCAGCTGCAAGTAAAAATAATATACGATGTTGTGTAGTCATGTATATTTTACTGTGAAATGCTATGGCATCTCAGAGAAAACATACCGCAAAAAGCCACAAGTCTCTAGCAGCTTCTCCCCGCCTTGCTCTCCCAGACTGATAGGTCTTTTCCTATGAACATACATAGGGAGAGTCCTTTCAGTTTGGTTGAATATAGAGATTGTATAGTCCCCAATTGACTATTCAAGGCATGTTTTCTCTGAAATGCTGCAGCCCAGACAAGTGCGAGGGGCGGACGCGCTTTTCTGGGCATTGATATAGCCTCCTACTTCTGGCAACCATCCACCGGGAAATATAGCATCTCATTGGGCATTGTCCTTTGTTATTATGGAAGGCACAATGGTGGATTTGGGAGGCTGGTAGTTAGGCGGTGTGGTCTCTGTTTAGGCATATGCTGCAGTAACCTGTAATTGTGGATGAAATCCTGTGTTAGTTAAATTAGTTGTGGCTTTGCATATTAGTTGCAATGATAGTTTAATTATCTATTGTAGATTATTTGTATATAAAAATTTGTGAGCAGAGACTGATATTTAAGATTTATATACATACGTGTCGCTATATGTGTAACCGCACTATGCAAGCATGCTTTTCTGTTCCCCTTTTCCCCTATTGGTGTTATGCATTTTAAGAATATTTTTCTAATAAAATTTGTATTATTTGATAATCTGGCCTTTTGATCATCATTTTCTGCTTTGATTCTATACATATGTAGGTAGACTATATCTAAACAGACATCAGCTCAAAACAATCTGATTTATATATATATATATCTGGCTCCAATGCTATTATCAATCACTTATATGAAATAAAGTACACAATGTTATTTTCCTAGTTCTCTTCTTTGATTTGTAGTAGTTTTTATTGTTTTGTGTGGCTTTATGTTAGTTTTACATTTTTGCACTTTGGTGTTTTGATTTTTTTATTCCTTGGATTTTGTATTTCAGACCCCTAGGGGGCAGCATGTTACCTTGGCAGAACAGCACTACAGTACATAATTCATATGTTTTGAAATTAGGTTTACCATGAAGAGAGAATCTTACTGAGAGAGGGATTACTGTCATCACACAAATGATTTGAAGAAGAGTTAAAGGTAATGTTCCTTCCATTACATTGTTCTTCACAAATCTACCACCAAATCTTTATCTTTAATTTTCATGGGAGAAGTACTGTATATAATATAATGTGTCACGTTTTGAATCTTGGGTTATAGCTCAGAAAGACATACCCATGATTTATCAGATCATAGGCCCCAATTCATCATTTGTATTTTTTTTAAAGTTACTTACCTTTCTTGTGTTGTATTTTATATTGCCGTTTTGTGCCAAATTCTTCAAAATGGCACATGTGCTTTATGAATGGCACAAAATAAAAATGCTATTTCTTCTGTGTTTGACCAGTTATGCTAATTTTTAGCACAAAAAGTAGCACATTTTGCAAAATGTGCCAAAATAAAAGATATATATATAAATATATATTTTAAGTCTTATTTGATTGATTTGTATAAACGTCTTGAATCAACAATGACTTAAAAATCTCCAAATGAACGAAGCAACAAGACAACTATAAAAAAGATGAAAATCCTGTGATGAATTTGTTGCAACTCAAAAAGTCCCTAATTTAGAGGTTTTACGCCTAAAAAAGGCGAAAATACAATGATGAATTGATGAAGATTGATCAAAAGGTGAAAATAATATTGTGCCATTCAATAACTATGTAGTTCAGCTTTACAAGGCCAATACATTTTGAAAGAGAAGAAAAACACGTTATATTATACTCACCGAGGTGGGCGATCCAGTCCGATGGGTGTTGCTGTCCAGACTGATGCCTCCCTTCTTCATGCGATGATGCCCTCTTCTCCCGTCCTAAAATGGCTCCGGCGCAGGCGCAATGCTCTGCCCTGTTGAGGGCAGAGCAGAATTCTGCAGTGCGCAAGCGCCAGACCTCTCCCGACGCCTGCGCACTGCAGGACTCTGCTCTGCCCTCAACAGAGCAGAGCAGTGCACTTGCGCCGGAGCCATTACAGGACGGGAGAAGAGGACGTCATCGCATGAAGAAGGGAGGCACTGGACGGGACGGCGACACCCATCGGATCAGACCTCTCACCTCGGTGAGTATAATATAATGTGTTTTTCTTCTCTTTCAGGTTACATCGGGGGCTTATCTACAGCATTACAGAATGCTGTAGATAAGCCCCCGATGTCTATGCCGGCAGCCAATAGGGCAGAAAAAGGGTGACAGATTCCCTTTAATGACCTAGCCAATTTTTACAATTCTGACCACTGTCACTTTATGAGGTTATAGCTCTGGAACGCTTCAATGGATAACACTGATTCTAGGGCTGTTTTTTCATGACAAATTGTACTGTTCATGTTAGGGGTAAAGTTTCTTCGATATAACTTGCGTTTATTTATAAAAAAAATGGAAATTTGGCAAAAATTTGGAAAATTTTGTAATTTTCAAACTTATAATTTTTGTACATTTAAATCAGAGAATGTTGTCACACAAAATAATTAATAAATTACATTTCCCACATGTCTACTTTACATCAGCATGTTTTTGGAAGCATAATTTTTTTTTGTTAGGACGCTATAAGGTTTGAGAGTTGACCAGTGATTTCATATTTTTCTAGCAAAATTTACAAAACCATTTTTTTTAGGAACCACCTCACATTTGAAGTGAGTTTGGGGGGGGTCAATATAACAGAAAATACCAAAATGTTACACCATTCTAAAAACTACACCCCTCCAGTTGCGCAAAACCATATTCAAGAAGTTTATTAACCTTTCAGGTGCTTCACGAGAACTAAAGCAATGTGGAAGGAAAAAATGAACATTTTACTTTTTTCACAAAAAATATATTTTGGAACCAATTTTTCTATTTTCACAAGGGTATCAGGAGAAAATGAATGACAAAATTTGTTGTGCAATTTCTCCCAAGTACGCTGATACCCCATATATGGAGAAAAGCCACTGTTTGGGTGCATGACAGGGCTCAGAAGGGAGGGAGCACAGTTTGACTTTTGGAATTCAAAATTGGCTGGAATCAATGGTGGAAACTCCCCAATTCTAACTCCAACCCTAACCCCAACACACCCCTAACCCTAATCCCAACCCTAACCATAACCCAAAACACAACCCTATCCCTAACACACTCCTAACCCTAATCCCAACCATAACCCTAGCCACAAACCTAACCCTAAGACACGCCTAACCCTAATCCCAACCCTAACCGTAATCCCAACCCTAGCCCCAATCCTAACCCTAGCCCCAACTCTAACCCTATCCACAACCCTAACCCTAACTTTAGTCCCAACCCTAACCCAAACGTTAGCCTCAGCCCTAACCCTAACTTTAGCCCTAACCCTAACTTTAGCCCAACTCACTTTAGCCCAACTCTAACCCTAATGGGAAAATGGAAATAAATACTTTTTTTATTTTAATATTTTTACCAAAGTGGGTGATAAAGGGGGTTTGCTTTACTATTTTTTTTATCACTGTGATAGGTTCTATGACAGTGATCAAAATGAACCAATTGAAAAATCTCCTATTGTTGCCAGGTACCAGCCAGCAGATCTCAGCGGGTGCAGTTCGCATGCTCCCACCAATTTCTCACAGAAGAAGACGCCGGCGGCCCGTGGGACTTTACGGGGGGGTTGCAGGGACAATGGACATACCAGGGGAGATCGGGGGACCCTATTCCTCTCTCCTCTGATGTGAGATCACATCAGAGTAGTGAGAAATTAAACGGGAAATCGGACTTTTTTGTGGTCGCCGTTATACCGTTAATAACAGTGAATGGAACACGAGGGTCGGTAAAAACCGATCCAAATCATGTTCTCTGGGGTCCAAGCTACCCCGGTAGCCGAGACCCCAAAGAAATTAGTACTCTGGGAGTAGCTATACCCTTATTCCTCAGCTCCATTAAAAAGCGGTGCTGTGGTTTAAGTACCCTTAACTGTCGCTGTTAAAAGGCGTATCGGTGGTCATTAAGGGGTTAAGGCTTTCCCATGTGCACTGTTTTTAAATTGGAGATGGCTGACAGGCAGGTCTACAGTTAGCAGTCAAGTAGGTGGTCCTACTCAGTCTTTGTACTCAGTCTTCTCTGTTTGACTGTACATACAGTGATAGAGTCTATAAAGTAGGCTCACCTGCATAAAAAGATTTTTCCGGTTTTAGAAAACCACTCTTTCCCTGCTACAGTTTGCTTGGAAAAAATAAGCAAACAGTGCTTTACTCAGCAAATACCTCTGCAACTGCTGCTCCAAGTTTCTGTTCTTGTCTATAGTGCTGACATGGTGATTAGTTTTTTTCTACCTAAAATGCATAAGCTTTGCACTTTTTTAAAATTATTTTCCTTTGGTGCTGGAGAAGATCCCCTTTTGGACCACTGAGAGCTTACATAGTGTTGACAGTGCTGCAGCCAATCAGTGCATACAATAATTTTAAGAAACTTGTGCCATTGTAAGGAGGTCAGGGCCTCGCCCTGTATATATTGACGTTATTATCGGTATTACTGACATGTCTGTGTGCTGTATGTATGTCATATTTTTGTGTGTTTGCAGCCACATGACAATAGTTAGATAGAGATTTAGAGTTAGTTGTAATGTCAGAAAAGTGGCAATAGATGGGGCACGGAGCACAACTAGAGGAAAACTTTGGAAGGGTTAATTTAGAGGAGTGGCTAGCCAGGATCAAAAAGGAGATAGTTTTCCCTCTTGAGTTAGTTGAGCCAGCGGTAGCCATACTGGACAGTGGAATACAGCAGATGCCTACAGCAGCAGCCAGTGAGGAAGGTCACTGGAGGTCCTTCAGTTAGAGACTGGGAACTGGAGGACTAGGGAGACTAACGGAGGAGTCTCAGTAGTCAAGTCAGCTAGAAACGAAGAGCTGAAGTGACAACCAAGCCACACTGTAGAAACCAGCCCGTGTCTGGAATTGTCAAGCCAGGTAGGTCAGTGGGTGAGCCCCCTGTGAAAGTGGCAGCTGGAGTATGGGAGCTGTGCCTAAAGTCTAGTGAGCTGCAAACCTAGGACATGTACAGGAGCAACAGTGCCGTAAAGGGGTGAGCTTTAACGGAGTAGACAGGTACCTTCGTGGGCTGAAGTCGGTCTCAGGAAGAAGGGTCAAAGTGCCGTGTTCACCGTGTTCTGTGTGGCGTGTTCGCTTGCTTGTGTGGTTTATACGTGTGTAACGGAAGAAGAAGTAACATGCTGCTGTAGATGAAGATGTATTGCTGGTACCGTGTAAAGAGTCCTGAAGCCGTTGTGGACGTGCTGTGCCCTGAAGAGAATAAAGTTGAACTGTTTAAGTTGCTTCCAGCCTCTGTCTGCAATCATTTGAGTCTCAAAAGTGAACAGCATACTAGAGATGGAACAGCCTCCAGCACAGTGAGTACTGGAGCGACCGAAGAGGCTACCCCCCGGCGGCCTTGGTATTACACCATAAGCTGATTTCTTTTAATAGCTGCAAACAATAACAGTCACCAGAAGTATTGGCGGAAACTCAGTGCTGGACCCATAGAGGGTGAGTAACGAATATTTTCTTTTTTAAAACAAACTTCAGCCAGGGAAAAGGGTTCTTCCAAAACCCAAAAAACTCTTTAAAGGCAATTTGTCAGCAGGTTTTTGCTACCTCATTTGAGAGCAGCCTGATCTAGAGACTATGAATCCAACGATGTATCACTTAGATTACTGGGTGCAGCAGTTCTGACACAATCAGAGTTTTTAGATTCAGCAATTCAGGAAAGTTCAGAAAGATAACCCCACCTACACAAGGTTCTCTGTGTTCAATGACTATAGAGAGTGAGCTGCTTATCACAGAAGGAGCGGAGTCAGACTAGGGTTCACATGCTGCTGTGTCCTAGCAATGATAATCTGCTGTTGCACCCATACATTGCACATCATTTCCAAACTGACATATTACTTTTAATTTAGAGTTGTTTGAATCTACTGCCTTAGTTATGCCCATAGAGAGCTGCGTATATTGCTTGATATGTGCACTAACAGTTTCTTATTTCTTGAATATTGTATAACCTTACATCGAGACAAATACTTTGGCTAAACTTGTGTTTTTATAATGGTTGTATTTACTATAGCATTTTCCAGCTACTCCATTCCAACTATGACTCTTTACTCCTGGAAAACATTGATGCTTTCATTTCAAGAAAAATGAATAAAAAATAACCTTTTCCTATACACCACAGAAGCATTCGCAATGTAAATCACATCTTGTAAACTTAAAGGAATTTTTTTTATTAGCCGCCACGTTGCCAGTAAAAAAATATATCACATAAAAAAGGAAATCAAATACATTGCTTTGTGGTTGTTATGAGATTATTCTAGATTTTCTTTTTAGTTATAATGAGTAAAAGGTCTTAAAGAATGTTGTAGAAATACTTTACTGCTAAAATGTGCAATTTAGCTAGAAGTATGGTATATGATGAAAGTGATTAAACATTTGCTATGTGTTTATGTTATTTCACATTTTATTTTGCCTTTTTCTCCAGTAAGTTTATAGCTTTGCCAATTTTCTGACTAGTTGCACAAACAATTTCATCATTTTCACACCTCTGGAACTTAATTAGGATTTCCTGTGGGTCATTTAGATAATATTATGGACTGGTGCCATTTAAAAGGTGAGTGAACTAAGGGTGCCTGGAATCCCGCTGAGTAAAATTATATGGTGTAGTCTGTCAACATGACAGCAGGAGGAATAGAAATTAGGGATTAAAGGAACTCTATGCCTAGAAATAAATGTTGTAAGTGAACAGCAGAGAAAATTGCCTACATAGTTTGTAAATTTGCAAAATTGTATGAAGCCCCTGAAATATCAATTTGTTAGAATCTTGCAAAGAACACATTTTGGTTATTTATAGTGCCTTCCATTTTTTGGGCAGATTATAATTGGGGTGGTATTTAGTCCTTGGTAATCCTAAGTGTTCCTGTCTCCAGTTGGAGAGCCATGGAAGAAGAAGCTTCCTTTCCCAACCAGTGTCTTACATCCGGACCCAAGGTCGTGGAAGACCTGGACTTATTTATTTTCTTGTAAAGACTGTGAAAATTGCCAACTGTAAAAATTATATGAGACTGTGAATTTTCAAAACTTTTTTCACTTCATCGCAACACTATGGACGTATTTATACACAGCAGACTTCTGCGACAGTCCCACCTAAATGGAGCTTACAAAAATTCAAGATGTTGTACCAGGCACACACCAGTAACAACAGCATCACAATTTTTTTTTGAGAAAGCAACTTCATGGAGGAGAATTAGTTCCTTTAAGCTGCTGTGTGTAATCTGCATCCCTCTATCTGTGGGAGTACTGTTACTTTAAGCTGCTGTGTGTTTTCTAGTAGTCCGAGAAATAAATAATAGGCCATCTCATTGCCATTACTAGGCCAAAGAAAGAATTTTTCAGGGCTTCTGTTTTCTAGTAGTTTTGCAATTCAATATATTGCATCAGCTGTGTCATTGCAATTTCTAGGCCCAAAAAAATTTTTTCTGAACTAGTGTGTGATTTTTGGTAGTCTTGGAAATAAATAATTCTCATCAGTGATCTTATTGCAATCTCTAGGTTGTAAAAATATTTTTTCTGGACTGGTGTGTATTTTTTATTAACATGGAAAATAAATAATTGACATCAGCTATCTTGTTGCCATTCCTAGGCCCTAAAAATAATTTTTTCTGGACTGGTGTGTGTTTTTTTATCAGTCTGGGAAATAAATAATTGGCATCAGCCGTCTAGCTACCATTTCTAAGACCCAAGAATATTTTTTTCTGGACTTGTGAGTTTTTTGTTAGTCTTGGAAATAAATAATTGGCATCAGCTGTCTCATTGACATTTCTAGGCCAAAGAAATATTTTTTTCAGGATTGCTGGGTCTTTTCTGGTACTTTTTCAAATAAATTTTTTACAACATCTCTTTGTGAGTAGTGTTTAGAAAATCAACTTAAAAAATGAGGAGAGCATCAAATAAGGGACGTGGCCGTGGTGATGCTGGTGTAGCTGATGCAGGAAGAAGATGTGGTTGTTTTGTACCTGATATGTGCCCAAATACAACACCTTCCTTTGGTGCATGCAGGCTATAGGACGTTACTACAGGCATCCTTTCGTAGGCCTGAAAACCAATGCACAAATGGGGATGCCATAAGATGTTCAAAACATGTTAGAGAGTGGCTCCTGTTCCTTTGCATTATCTTCCACCCGGAGTAGTGCAGAAAGTGCACAGTTGGCACCTGAGGACCATGGTCATCCAGCTTCCACTCACCCCCCTTGCAAATCAGCTAAGCAGTCTGAGCCCCAAGTCATGCTGCAATCTATTCTGCTTTTTGATGACTCCATTGGCTGGGGTTCCGTGGCCCATCCACTTGCCCCTTCAGCAGAAGTGGAAGAGACTGAGTGCACTGATGTCTAATGACTTGTTAGGTTGGAGAATGATTATGTAGGGGGCTAGTGTGCAAGGCCAGTGGACCACCATAGCATATGTTAGATGATGATGAAACTCAATTGCCAATTGCAGTGTCTTTCTGCAGTGTGCAGGCTGGCAAGGAAGGCATGATTGAGGAGTCGGTAGAATATGATGCATGGAATGTTAAGGTCCCAGACCCCACATGGATCAGAGGCCAGACTAGTGACGTGCGCAGGTAAGAGGAGGAGGGAACGGCCATGCTGCCACAGGAGCACAGCAAAAGAGGGAGCAAGGTGAAAAGGCACAGCGGGCTGCCCCTAGCCAGTAGATCGGCTGCTACTGCCCCCACACCGCTGAAATGAGCACAGCAAAGACAGCTCAAAAGAGCTCCCTGACATGTAATTTCTTCGGAGAATGTGTTGCTGACAAGTGACAGATGATTTGCACTCTGTGCTATCAGACCCTAAAGAGAGGCATAAATGTTCTGAACCTGAGCACCACATGTATGACGAGGCATCTGAATTCAAAAGCATGAGATGCAGTGGAGTACACACCTTAAAAAACATGACAGATGTGAGACATTTCCTGCTCCCTTCTCTGATGCAGTCTCAGTCTGTTTCTCCCACTCATGATCAACAGGGCCACCTGCCTCCCCACAAAGAGAGGATGTGACAGCATCACCACCACCACCTGTGTCACTGAGCATCTCCACACCATCGCATGGAAGTGTTCAGCTTTCCATCCCCAAAATCCTTGAGAGAAAGAGGAGATACCCCCTAGCTACCCATGACAGCATTTCCAAATTACTGGCCTTTGAAATGCTGCCATTCTAGCTGGTGGAGACGGACACTTTTAAAAATCTGTCGGTGGACGTCCTGCAGAACATTGTTCTCTACTGCAACTACTTTTTCAGGCTGGTCATCCCTGCCTTGCACAAATATGTTGCTGACTAAATCAGGTATGTACCGTGCAACGTCATCAGTGGCAAGGCCTAAAAAATCATACATATGTAGAAGAATAAGCACAGCCATAAATGTTACATCTCCATCACTGCCCATTGGGTAACTGTAGTGGTGACTGGGACAGAGGCAGGTGTTCTAGCTCATGTCCTACCACCACCAATAATTGCTGGACATTTATCTGTCCAGTTTTCCTCCTCCACCTCTTTTTCCTCCCCCTCTTCATTCGGTCACAGGAAGAACTGCACCAACATCTTGAGCACAGCCAGTGGGAAAAGACAGTAGGCTGTTCTTATAATACTTTGGGGACAATTCCCGCAACGTGTAGGAGCTGTGAACTGGGGTCAAACAGCATACAGATGAGAGGTTGGTGCTGGTGAACCTCAAACTCAGACTGGTGCGACAACTACTAATGGCTTTATCACCTGACAGCGGGGACTCGGTGGAACAACAAGACAGAGGCGGAGGAGGAAGTCGCCAAAGCTGCTTGGGGCACTACCAACACCTCGGAAGGCAGGGTTAGCATGGACAAATGTGGCAAAACTTATGAGCATGTCACAACATTCAGCACCACCATCTGATATGGTCTGCCCCATTTAGCTTCTGGGCCTCCAAATTGGACACTTGGCCTGAGCTTTCCTCTTTATGCCTTGGACGTGCTGGTCTGCCCTGTGGCAACTGTACTGTCGGGATGTGTGCTTAGCATGGCAGGGGGTGTCATCACAGACAAAAGTGAGCCAATTGCAATCTTGTGACTAAAACTAAGGGTACCGTTACACCTAGCAATGCACCAGCGATCCCGACTAGCGATATGACGCGGTCAGGATCGCTGGTGCATCGCTAGGTGGTCGCTAGTGAGCTGCCACTCAGGCAGATCTCCCCAGCGACATCGCTGGGGACGGGGATCGCTACTTACCTGTCAGACGCGGCGATCCTGCGTCCTCCCGCCCGGCTCCACGCGTCGCTCGTCGTCACAGCAGGAAGCGACCGACGAGAAATGGTCCAGCAGCTTCTCGCGTGATCAGCGATTACCAGCGGGGGAGCTGGTCGGAGGTAAGTATCAGACACAGTGATATTGCTAGCAATATCGCTGTAACGTCACAAAATTGGTGACTTTACAGCGATATTCCTAGCGATATCGCAGTGTGTAATGGGGGCTTTACAGGAAGACCACGGCTACTAACTTGTTATCAAGATGGGAATGTAATTGCCCATTACCATTAAAGAAAGGGCTGCTCAAAGGACAATATATGCGAGTTCATTGAAACTGTTCTGATGATACTGATTTCAAGGTGCAGGAGGCAGAGTTGGGCGACAGGTTTGTGGAGAGAGGCTACCCTAAAAAATGTTCTCACTAAGGCATATAGGAAAACTATAGCTATGGATTGCTCCAGTCTACTCAACCCCTTACCTAAAAACAACACTGATGACAGTACCTGTAGATTTATCACCACATTTTCTAACAGAGCCCAACAAGTGAGGAACATTTTGTGCAAACATTGGTCTATTTTGCAGATGGATGAGGATATAGGTAATCTAGTTAATTCATCCCATTCAATTACCAATAAAAAAGGAAGGTCACTTAGGGACAGACTGGTACACAGCCACTACATCCCACAAATGGACAAGAACTGGCTTGTGTCCAATGTTAGGGGTTGCCACAAATGTAGTGGTTGTGTAGCCTGTAGATATGTGACCCAGACCAAAACATTCATGAGTAATGTGACTGGCGAGTCTTTCTATATTAGATCCTTCATCAATTGTAGGTTTAAAGGAATTATTGTTCTACCCTCTGAATATAGGACAAATGTGTTTGTAATATGTGCTGATTTAATTATAGCAACATCTAGTGGTGGTTGAATTTATAGCTGTGTGTCTTTAATAGCATTTACAGCCTGTGTCTTTAACAGAGTGCTGCATTGTGGGATTGAAGCAATGTATTCTAGGATGAGGAATATGCCATTTTCTTCTGTGTATTTCATGGGACGCACATGTTTATTTGTCCTCTTGTAACTCCCCTACTTGAGTTCGCTATCCAGGTAAAGCATATCTGGTAAGATTAATATCTTTTCTTGCAATACAGTGTTGTACAGAGGTTATTAACCGTATAGCAGCTAGTGCTCCGTAGATGTAATTAGACACCTGTGTATTTACATGTAAAGTTTACGTCACACTGTATACGTCCTGTAATTGTAGTGTTAGCTGTGTGATCATCTGCCCAATACTTACCCATGCCATTTGTATTCTTTATAGTTTTACCACATGTTCTATACTCTTCACCAATAAACAAGTTAGAGAACAGTCTGCTTATTTTGAAAGACAGAACAGTGGTTTAAGCTGTATGCTAGATTGCACACCGTGTCAACGTGTATGAATGCAGAACAATTATCTATAAGATGAATTGCCAATGTGGGATGGAGTATATTGGCAAAACCAAAGGGGAGTTTCAAAAAAGGGTGGGAGAACCATCTCAGGGATATAAAAATCAAAGAGACACTCCAGTGGATAGACATGCCAATAATGTACACTCTGGAGACCTGAAGACTGTCATCTTCATAGGAATAGCCCAAATCAGTGTGCCTCACAGGGGTGGAGATTGGGATTGTCGAATCTTGGTAAAAGAGACACGCTGGATATATCGGCTAAACACTCTTGTCCCCAAAGGCCTTAATGAGCAACTCTCCTACATGTGTTTTCTTTAGTCTAAGAGCTGTAATAGGGTCATTGTAGCAGGGATAGGTGTCGCTTGAGTCGGGGCACCAATTGCGCAGATCTCTAGGATGCCACCCTCTGCTGTTAGGTAGGATTCAGTTCTAGAAGAGTTCTTAACAGTTCGCATTATAGGAATCGCATGTCGTTGTTGGTATACAACCTACTACTGTTAGTCATACAAGCTGGTGTTATAAAATATTCTAATTTACTGAGATAATGACTTTTGGGTTTTCATTGGCTGTAAGCCATAATAATAAACATTAACAGAAATAAACACTTGAAATAGATCACACTGTTTGTAATGACTCTATATAATATGAGTTTAAATTTTTGTATTGAAGAACTGAAATTAACTTTTTCATGATTCTCTAATTTAGTGAGAAGCACTTGTATATAAAAGAAACCATTATTAAAACATTTATAAACTTGTGAAAAGAGAGTAGAGCATTGCATTGACAATCCAACACAATGGGCAGCACTTTGGACACATTTTATAAGTGGTCATAAACTCGTAAATAACTCATGAAGAATAAAGTTACGTTAAAACCAAGCACACCATTGTTTTTCTTGTGAAATTCTCAATAAGTTTGATGTGTCACATGACCCTCTTCCCATTGAAAAAAATAAAGTTGGATCCAAAATGGCCAACTTCAAAATTGCTGCCATGGTCACCACCCATCTTGAAAAATATCCCCCCTCCCATATACTAATGTGCTACAAACAGGAAGTTGATATCACCAACATTCCCATTTTATTTAGGTGTATCCATAAAAATGGCCCACCCTGTATTTTTTTTTAAATGATGAAACCAACAGAGCTAGTCTTTCTCCTTTTACCTTGGAACAATCAGCAAAAACATTCCTGTGCTTATGAAGAGATTTTGTTATTTCTTTTAACAAGTGAATATAAGGAACAAACACAGATGAATATTTGACACTTTTTAGGGTACGTGCCCATAATCCGTAAACACTTCAGGTTGGACGCTGCGTACTTGTTCAGCGTCCAACCCGCAGTGGCCAGACGTTACAGCATAGTGGATGGGATTTCTAGAAATTCCATGCCCACTATGTGTCCAGAGACACCTGCGGATCACCCGCGGAGGCAGACATGTGGCGCGTCTCTGCAGACCACAGCATGTCTATTTATCTTGAGGAGACGCGAGTCTCCGAGTGAGAAATTTCACCCGTACAATGTATTGGACGCTGTGAATTTGCACGGTTCAATGAATTTAGAGGATTCAGCTGCTGTCAATAGAAGGCAGCGCTTTGGACGCAGCGAACATGTGCTATGTCTAAAGCGCTGTGAGTTCCGGATCGTGGGCACATACCCTAATCCAGCTATTTAGAGAGTTGCCAAGTAAAAGATAGCTATATGTAAATTCATGTGAGTGTAACTTTATGACATAAAAAAATAGAATTAGTTTGATATTACTTTGCACACTGCTTTATACAAGGCACACAAATACAAGCATTTGTAACCATTGTATGTATACTAAACACATACTGGAAATATTAACCAGGGAAGATTTTGTCTGTATTTTTTTCAAGGAATATGAAGAGGAAATAGTAATGCATAAAATCCTAATCTATCTTTGTAGCTAGAGAAAGTCCATAGCAGCAAGTACATAATGCTGTGTAGCACTAATTGTTAGGCATGATTTAGCAGGTTTACTGTCATTTTGTAGGGAAGGTGACCTGACGGACGGACAGACTTGTCAGAATAGAGAAAGGAAGGTTTGCACAGTTTAGACAGGTGTCAGTTATCACAGTGGGGGAAGCAGCTAAGAAAGTGTAATGGACGTGCAATACCTTGGGCTGACCATTAGAGGGCAGGGAGGAGTGTGAGTGAAGGGCTTGACATCAGCTTAGGGCTTAGAAAACCGTTGGTCATGGGGGGCGGAGTTACAGAGAACCGGGAATGATATAAATTTGACTGGAGGGTTCCAGAAAGTTCCAGTCCCCAGGGAGAGCTCAAGTGACAGGAAGACTATGACAGTTTGTGCACTGTGAGGAAACCAAACCAGGGGGACTGAGGAGAGAGAAAGTCAGGGGGGTGGTCCTGACACCAAAAGTACCGCAGTATAGACGAGGCACAGAGGTAAAGCATACCATATTGAGAGAGACGACTGATCAGTAAAAGTACTGTTGGTTTATGGGCCTAAGGCGGCCACAGTGACGGATCTGACAGGAGTGTCGAAGAGTGAAGAGGGGATGGTGTGTACATGCATGTCCCCAGTGTAAAGTACGGTGTGCGTGAAGCGGCCCTGGATATGGATGGCCGTGAAGGAGATATTGTGGTGAACTGTGAGGGCCGTCAGTCAGACGGTGGGAAAATAAACTTGGACCTGTTGTACCCGAAACCTGCCTCATCTTGTATCTGTACGTTACTGCGCGGTATCCAGAGGGACCACCCCCCAGCCCGGCCTACCTACCCTACAATTTCATAAGTTTGTTTTGAAGGGCAGAGAAGATATTTTATGTCTGCAACTGGTTAATGTCTGTATTCCAGGCTTATATTGAACAAGAGGTTACAGGAAGAATTTCTAGTGGTCTAAGAAAAGAAAAGGTTGATGTCTGCATCCCTGCAGCCTATGGCAGTAAATAGGTTAATGCCTGCATTTCAATTGATCTGGAAAAAAGAGGAGTGTTAAAAAAAATAGGGCAAAAAAAGTGAAAGGGGTTGTCCACCATTTTGGCATTTATGACCTATCTTCTGGATAGGTTGTCAATATCTGATCAGTGGGGGTCCACCAACAACCAATAAGCTACTATCAGCATTAGCAGAGGTAAACAGTGTATGGTGCGGAACAGCACTGCTTCATTCATTGTTTAGTTACCGTTACCAAGAATAACAGCTCAGCTCCTATTCAATTTAGTGAAATGGGAAGGGATTCTCATTTTAACATTAACCCCTTTCTGACATCAGGCATAATAGTACACCAATGTCAGACTCCATCCTTTTTATATGGGCTCCGGTGCTAAGCCCACATCTTTTCCGGCACTTGTCAGCTGTTTTGAATAGCTGACATGTGCCGCTATCAGACGGAAATCCCGCCCACCAGTGACCCCGTCACGTGATCACGGGTCACAGATGGGTTGGCATGACAACCAGAGGTCTCTAGCAGAGTTCTATGTTTGTCACTGCCAGATTGCTATGAGCGCCGCCAGGTGGTCAGCGCTCCATTGCAAATGAGCAATTTGGCTGCATACTGGCGTTCTAATCATCGTCTGTATGTAACAGAGGCTATCGGATTATGACAGCTTCTAGTCTCCCATGGAGGCTATTGAAAGCATGCCAAAAGTAAAAAAAACGTTTTTTTTTAAATATTTTAAAAATAAAAAAATAAAGTTCAAATCACCCCCCTTTCACCCCAATTCAAAATAAAACAATTTAAAAAATCAAACATACACATATTTGGTGTCATTGCATTCAGAATCGCCCAATCTATCAAAATAAAAAAAAGAATTTACCACACTGCTAAACGGTGTAATAAGAAAAGAAGTCAAAATGCCAGAATTACATTTTTTTTTTTTTGTCACCACAACATTGCATCAAAATGCAATAACGGGCAATCAAAAGATCGTATCTGCACCAAAATAGTGTCATTAAAAATATCAGCTTGGCATGCAAAAAATAAGCCCTCACCCAACCCAAGGTCTCGAAAAATGGAGACGCTACAGGCATCGGAAAATAAAGCATTTTTTAACAAACTTTGGAATTTTTTTTCACCACTTAGATAAAAAAGAACCTAGACGTGTTTGGTGTCAATGAACTTGTAATGACCTGGAGAATCATAATGGCAGGTCGGTTTTAGCATTTAGTAAACATGGTAAAGAAAAAAAGCAACAACAACTGTGGGATTGCACTTTTTTTTGCAATTTCACCCCACTTGGAATTTTTTCCCTGTTTTCCAGTACCCAATATGTTAAAACCAATGGTGTCGTTCAAAAGTACAACTTGTCCTGCAAAAAACAAGCCATGTGACCATATTGACAGAAAAATAAAAAGTTATGGCTCTGGGAAGAAGGGAAGCAAAAAATGGAAACGTAAAAAGCAAAAATACCTCCGTGGGTTAAGGAGTTAAAATATATTTTTATTGTTGATTTAATCTCTTACTGGTGATAGCATATTAGTAGAGGTGGTGCAAAATAATTCACAGGAACCCGTCCATTCTCCTACCGCTCTTCTTCTGATAAGCAGATGAGCCAAATGCGCTCAGCCTAAACACGGGAAGAAGTATGATACCATATGATCAATATTATCAAATATGATAAAGTGATAATTTTTTTGTTATTGCAATTAATATTTAAAATATTAACAATTCTCAAATGTTTTAATGGAATGATAGACAGTGACCTATAATATCATTTGCAATATATCAGAAAAAGAATTACATTTTTACTTTGAAAACAAATGAGTCTTGAGCTTTGAAAACCATGTGAATCGAGTACTCGGCTTTACCCAAGAATATATTAGTGACTAGAGCATGTAGGAAGCTGATAAAAAAAATTTTTGGGATCAATATATAAAATAAAAACTGCTTCTTTGTTATTCCTAGTCTTGCAGTATGGAGGTTGAGAGCTGAATTGCATGTGAGAAAGAAGATATAGATAAATGAAATCATGCCTTCCCTGGTAACTTTTACAATTGATCGCACCTGGATAGCATTATTCTCAATTCTCCACTTTTAGAAAGCTTAGCTTCATCTTGTTTTGCAAATCCTTAAGGATAGCACCAATATGAAGGCCTCTTTATACATTCTTTCAATCATTTTTTACTTCTTTCTTTTTCCTTATATCATCCGGTAAAAATGGAACCTTGACCTTCAACTTTATTTGGTGAGAATTTCCTGAGTTTGTCTGAAGATGTGTAAGAAAATTACTATAGAGACATATGGGTTGTTATAACTTTATCTATATTGGCTTTTAATTTAAATCCCTTTTAAGCAGGGGTCCTGTGGTTTTCCTGATCTCTATCCCATAGTTTAGTGAGCGTTCTTAAAGTGAATTAGGAAGTGACTGAATAAAATTGAGAGTTCTTAAATAAAACTGTGAATCTACAAGGATTTCCATATGCACCAAAGTTGGCCTATTTCCCAGATATCTGCTTTTTTGAATGGAGATATATTGCAACACAGTTCTATTATTAAAGAGCTTTCTTTCACCTGGCAGGTGTTTATGTAGTGTGATTTTTAAATAAAGCATTCACTGAAATGTAAAAGATAACACATTTAATAAAAAGAAAGTAATTACAAGAATTTACATGTATTATCCTTTTTCATCAGCTCATTAATTTTTTCAATCAATTTACTTTTCTGAAAAGGTGTAACTGTGGAAAGATGCTTAATTCATGTTCATTCTTTTCACCAAATTTCCAATATTATTGAAGTACTACTTTTTAATAAAATACTATTCATACAGCGCACCCCCTGAGGAAGCGAAAGATGCGAAACACACATTGGGGAGGTGGTGTGGTAAGCTCCCTGAATCTACTATGGGTAAAAGCACCGTCTATTTTTCTAAACCTTTTGCTGGCTGCAATATCTAGATGGTGATACCATATTGTCTGTGTAAATGGAATTTATGCAATGTAGTTATATGTGTCACTAATAGACTTTTACTGTATTACTCTGTGCATACTGTACTGTTTCCTAATGCACAGCCATATATTCTGAGGCATTAATCTCTTGCTTTTTGCATAAGTGTATGTGATTTTTTTTTCTATCTCATACAATCTGGGACGATAAGAGCCACATATTAAATATACAGGGTGGGCCATTTATATGGATACACCTAAATAAAATGGGAATGGTTGGTGATATCAACTTCCTGTTTGTGGCACATTAGTATATGGGAGGGAGGAAACTTTTCAAGATGGGTGGTGACCATGGTGGCCATTTTGGATTCAACTTTATTTTTTCCAATTGGAAGAGGGTCATGTGACACATCAAACTTATTGAGAATTTCACAAGAAAAACAATGGTGTGCTTGGTTTTAACATAACTTTATTCTTTCATGAGTTATTTACAAGTTTATGACCACTTATAAAATGTGTTCAGAGTGCTGCCCATTGTGTTGTATTGTCAATGCAACCCTCTTCTCCCACTCTTGACACACTGATAGCAACACCGCAGAAGAAATGCTAGTCTAAGGGGGTCAGATTCCTTGTAGGAATGCTTGGACCTGACACCCATAATGTGGTGGACCATCTTGCTGGAAAAACTCAGGGAACGTGCCATCTTCAGTGCATAAAGAGGGCAACACATCATCATGTAGCAATTTCAGATATCCAGCGGCACTGAGGTTTCCATTGATGAAGAGTGGCCCCACTATGTTTGTACCCCATATACCACACCATACCATCAATTTTGGGTGTCAGGTCCGAGCATTCCTACATGAAGAGTTTCCTGGAATATGGATTGGTCGTCGTGGGCCAGTTGAATGGCCACCAAGGCCTCCCGATCTGACTCCCTTAGACTTTTATCTTTGGAGGTCATCTGAAGGCAATTGTCTATGCTGTGAAGATACGAGAAGTGCAGTATCTCAAACAACGGATACTGGAAGCCTGTGCTAGCATTTCTTCTGCGGTGTTGCTATCAGTGTATCAAGAGTGGGAGAAGAGGGTTGCATTGACAATCCAACACAATGGGCAGCACTTTGAACACATTTTATAAGTGGCCATAAACTTGTAAATAACTCATGAAAGAATAAAGTTACCGTAAAACCAAGCACACCATTGTTTTCTTGAGAAATTCTCAATAAGTGTGATGTGTCACATGACCCTCTTCCATTGAAAAAAATAAAGTTGGATCCAAAATGTCTGACTTAAAAATGGCCACCATGGTCTCCACCCATCTTGAAAAGTTCTCTTCTCCCATATACTAATGTGCCACAAACAGGAAGTTGATATCAACAACCATTCCCATTTTATATAGGTGTATCCATATAAACGGCCCACCCTGTATATTTTGATTGAACGTTTCTGGACACAGTAGTACCAAATGTGTATTTTTTTATTTTTTACATTTCTTAATTGTTACCTGGGCAATTTTTTTGGATTTTTATATATTTTTTTTATATTTAATTTTTTTTATTTTTAACTTTGTTAGCGGTTTGAAACTGCGATCATCTGATAGTGAAAATCATAGTCTGCTATGACATCCAGCCACTTGTTGGACATCACAGAAGAGCTGACATGTCAGGCATGGGAATATTTAGTCAGTTCCCAGCTATAATAGCAATCCACTGGCTTCCTGTGATTGACGGGGTCAAATTGTGACGTTTGAATGCCATTGACAGCAACATTTAAGGAGTCGTGCTGATCCCTGCTGTTACAGGCAGATGTCAGCTATATAATATAGCTGAAATCTACCCTGTGTAGCAGTCTTTGTTTGTGAGCCCACTCCAAAGCTGTCCATTTTTTACAGATACCTTACCACTTTGTGGCATAGAACAATGTAAATGGTCCTGTAAATGATTGTAGAAAAATAGTTGCAGAGAAAAAAAACTCATTGCATATGCATGTCATACGGATGTCATACAGATGGTATGTGAGGAAAATCGCATTGTACTCGCATGACACTCGTCTGTTTTTTAGGTCCTGATCTCGAAAAGCTTTTTTTTCTCACATGTAAATTACCATTTTTTTTATTGAAACTGACACTTTTCTATATTTCGAGACAATTTAAGCTAACAACCATTTAGGAGAAATGAGGCATGCAAAATGACCGCTAAAGTGCAAATGGCGACTTGAGAGGACTACAGATTTTGTCATGCAGACATAGAAAGTTCTATAAAATCCTCATTTTAAAAAGAAACTGTCACCAGGTCAAAAGTGGCAAGTTCTTGATGGTTCTAGAGATATGGTCCTTTTTATTCAGAGCAATTTGTATGGTCTTTTCCAAGGTGGCATAGGTCACAGTATTATTTGGAGATGTCTTTAGGATACCCCGCATTATTACCCAGTGAGCATTACCCTCTTGGTAAAGATTATAAAAATTTGCACTAAATGAAAAGGCCTATTTCTCTGGAACCATATGGCAGATTTAAAAATAAAAAAAAATAGAATACTTAGGGGAACAGTGTGAATAAGGTAAGGATAAGAGCAAAAACTGGCCACTTTAAGACCTTGTGCTTCGCATTATGGTACTTCATAAAACCTCATGTTACAGGATTATTGACCCTTATAGGATGTAGGATGAGCAGCAGGGGGTGCAGGAACTGCTGCAGGAGGTTGTGGAAACCCTGATAGAAGTAGGGCCAGCAATCCTTGGCGTCAGGAGCACATGCGCTGTGCCAGGGTATAAGGCTATGTGCACATGCTGCGGATTGGTCTGCGGATTTTTCCGCGTGGATTTTGCAAAATCCGCAGGTCAAAAGACCTGCGGTTTACCTGCGGTTTAGCCCTGCAGTTTCACACCTTTACAATGGAGCAGGTGTGAAACCGCTGCGGATTCCGCACAAAGAATTGACAAGCTGCGGATTTGAAACCGCAGCATGTGCACAGCGTTTTTTGTTTTTCATACATTATAATGGTACTGTACAACGCAGCAGAAACTGCTGCGGATCCGTAGGGCCGAATCCGCAGCGTGTGCACATACCCTGACTCGGCCCCAGCCTCCACAATGTTCACTCAGTGTGCCATCAGGCAAATGTAGCGTTCCTGGCCACAAGCGCTTGTCCATGTGTTGGTCGTTAAGTGTACAATGCCAGTAAGTGCGTTGGTAAGGGCACAAATGATGTTCCTGGACACATATGGTGACATACAGAGGTTTTGCTTTTCTTCCTTGTTGGATTCAATAGAATGCTGCAAGAAAATAATAATGATGGCATGTGAATCCAGTTATTGTGTGCCTTTCAGTTTGTCTCACCAACCAGATCTCTCAGATGACAATTACCTCTGCAAACTCATGTTTGTTTTTTCAATCTACATTTACTTTCTGGCGCTGACCTGCTGATAACACTTTGTCTGATGTAAACATAAACTCTTCTCTGGAGCTGTTCACATTATAAATGCTGCTGCGGCATACAGTTTCTTCTCTACAAACTCGTTTGGATGTTCATCAGTAGAGTTGAGCGAAACGGGTCGAAAAATTTCAAAAGTCGCCGGCTTTTGGCAAAGTCGGGTTTCATGAAACGAAACCCGACCCTAGGATGAGGTCGGCCACGTGGTCGGCGACTTACGCGACAAAGTCGCGTTTCAAAAGTTTGTTTTGCGCTCTATTTCAGCCAATCAGGATCCACGGACACTGAGGGCAACGTGATGACATAGGCACGGGTCACCACCATCTTTCAGAAGGGCATGCAAGTGATTGGCTTGCTTTGGGGGGCGTCACAGGGGGTATAAAAGGGCGTGCACGCCGACCACCATGTTACTCATGCTGATCTCAGAATAGGGAGAGCTGCTGCTGATGATGATTTTGTAGGGAGAGCGTTAGGCAGGGAAGAAGACACCAAAAACTGATTCTGCTGCTAGCGATTTTGCCTGTACAACACACCAGTCACTGTGTGTGCAGTGCAAGGGGAGGCTATATAGTGGTGTATCAGTGGTGTTGGTTGTTGGGCTGCCTTCTAAGGCTTCCTGACATTCCTGCATTGCTGTTTACCCACTGCTCCGCAAACTGCTTTTTTAAAAGCAATCCCAATTTTTTGTCCTGCTGAGGTACTGAGCGTGCATTTTTTCACACCATACAGCGGTGTACGCTCCTCACACAGTATCGTGTAACGGCTGTTATCACAGCCACAGTGAAGCTATCAGTGTGTCACTCTGTGAGAATAAAACGAGGACATGTTCCGTTCTTACAGACCTGCACTCTAGGGAGATTCCTATTCTGCCCAATTCTACATACACCTTGTAGTTTGTGATACACTAGCCAATTTCTGCCTGTGACATAGCGCTCAGATATTCATTGGGCCTCACACAATCCAAAAGTGTCCAGTGTCCACAAGTGTGTGCAGAAATTCAAAATCTCCCTTATCCTCTAGTCACTTTGGTCACAGCTGTGCCATCGAGCCTGTCACATAGCGCTCAGATATCAGTGGGCCTCACACAATCCAAAAGTGTCCAGTGTCCACAAGTGTGTGCAGAAATTCAAAATCTCCCTTATCCTCTAGTCACTTTGGTCACAGCTGTGCCATCGAGCCTGTCACATAGCGCTCAGATATTCATTGGGCCTCACACAATCCAAAAGTGTCCAGTGTCCACAAGTGTGTGCAGAAATTCAAAATCTCCCTTATCCTCTCGTCACTTTTGTCACAGCTGTGCCATCGAGCCTGTCACATAGCGCTCAGATATTCATTGGGCCTCACACAATCCAAAAGTGTCCAGTGTCCACAAGTGTGTGCAGAAATTCAAAATCTCCCTTATCCTTTAGTCACTTTGGTCACAGCTGTGCCATCGAGCCTGTCACATAGCGCTCAGATATTCATTGGGCCTCACACAATCCAAAAGTGTCCAGTGTCCACAAGTGTGTGCAGAAATTCAAAATCTCCCTTATCCTCTAGTCACTTTGGTCACAGCTGTGCCATCGAGCCAGTCACATAGCGCTCAGATATTCATTGGGCCTCACACAATCCAAAAGTGTCCAGTGTCCACAAGTGTGTGCAGAAATTCAAAATCTCCCTTATCCTCTAGTCACTTTGGTCACAGCTGTGCCATCGAGTCTGTCACATAGCGCTCAGATATCAGTGGGCCTCACACAATCCAAAAGTGTCCAGTGTCCACAAGTGTCTGCAGAAATTCAAAATCTCCCTTATCCTCTCGTCACTTTTGTCACAGCTGTGCCATCGAGCCTGTCACATAGCGCTCAGATATTCATTGGGCCTCACACAATCCAAAAGTGTCCAGTGTCCACAAGTGTGTGCAGAAATTCAAAATCTCCCTTATCCTCTAGTCACTTTGGTCACAGCTGTGCCATCGAGCCTGTCACATAGCGCTCAGATATTCATTGGGCCTCACACAATCCAAAAGTGTCCAGTGTCCACAAGTGTGTGCAGAAATTCAAAATCTCCCTTATCCTCTAGTCACTTTGGTCACAGCTGTGCCATGGAGCCTGTCACATAGCGCTCAGATATTCATTGGGCCTCACACAATCCAAAAGTGTCCAGTGTCCACAAGTGTGTGCAGAAATTCAAAATCTCACTTATCCTCTAGTCACTTTGGTCACAGCTGTGCCATCGAGCCTGTCACATAGCGCTCAGATATTCATTGGGCCTCACACAATCCAAAAGTGTCCAGTGTCCACAAGTGTCTACTGAAATTCAAAATCTCCCTTATCCTCTAGTCACTTTGGTCACAGCTGTGCCATCGAGCCTGTCACATAGCGCTCAGATATTCATTGGGCCTCACACAATCCAAAAGTGTCCAGTGTCCACAAGTGTGTGCAGAAATTTAAAATCTCCCTTATCCTCTAGTCACTTTGGTCACAGCTGTGCCATCGAGCCTGTCACATAGCGCTCAGATATTCATTGGGCCTCACACAGTCCAAAAGTGTCCAGTGTCCACAAGTGTGTGCAGAAATTCAATATCTCCCTTATCCTCTAGTCACTTTGGTCACAGCTGTGCCATCGAGCCTGTCACATAGCGCTCAGATATTCATTGGGCCTCACACAATCCAAAAGTGTCCAGTGTCCACAAGTGTCTGCTGAAATTCAAAATCTCACTTATCCTCTAGTCACTTTGGTCACAGCTGTGCCATCGAGCCTGTCACATAGCGCTCAGATATCAGTGGGCCTCACACAATCCAAAAGTGTCCAGTAGAGTTGAGCGAAACGGGTCGAAAAATTTCAAAAGTCGCCGACTTTTGGCAAAGTCGGGTTTCATGAAACGAAACCCGACCCTAGGATGAGGTCGGCCACGAGGTCGGTGACTTACGCGCCAAAGTCGCGTTTCAAAAGTTTGTTTTGCGCTCTTTTTCAGCCAATCAGGATCCACGGACACTGAGGGCAACGTGATGACAAAGGCACAGGTCACCACCATCTTTCAGAAGGGCATGCAAGTGATTGGCTTGCTTTGGGGGGCGTCACAGGGGGTATAAAAGGGCGTGCACGCCGACCGCCATGTTACTCATGCTGATCTAAGAATAGGGAGAACTGCTGCTGATGATGATTTTGTAGGGAGAGCATTAGGCAGGGAAGAAGACACCAAAAACTGCTTCTGCTGCTAGCAATTTTGCCTGTACAACACACCAGTCACTGTGTGTGCAGTGCAAGGGGAGGCTATATAGTGGTGTATCAGTGGTGTTGGTGGTTGGGCTGCCTTCTAAGGCTTCCTCACATTCCTGCATTGCTGTTTACCCACTGCTCCGCAAACTGCTTTTTTAAAAGCAATCCCAATTTTTTGTCCTGCTGAGAAGAAAAAAAAACTGCTTCTCCTGCTAGCGATTTTGCCTGTACAACACATCAGTCACTGTGTGTGCAGTGCAAGGGGAGGCTATATAGTGGTGTATCAGTGGTGTTGGTTGTTGGGCTGCCTTCTAAGGCTTCCTGACATTCCTGCATTGCTGTTTACCCACTGCTCCGCAAACTGCTTTTTTAAAAGCAATCCCAATTTTTTGTCCTGCTGAGGTACTGAGCGTGCATTTTTTCACACTATACAGCGGTGTACGCTCCTCACACAGTACCGTGTAACGGCTTTTATGACAGCCACAGTGAAGCTATCGGTGTGTCACTCTGTGAGAATAAAACGAGGACATGTTCCGTTCTTACAGACCTGCACTCTAGGGAGATTCCTATTCTGCCAAATTCTACATACACCTTGTAGTTTGTGATACACTAGCCAATTTCTGTCTGTGACATAGCGCTGTGATATTCATTGGGTCTCACACAATCCAAAAGTGTCCAGTGTCCACAAGTGTGTGCAGAAATTCAAAATCTCCCTTATCCTCTAGTCACTTTGGTCACAGCTGTGCCATCGAGCCTGTCACATAGCGCTCAGATATCAGTGGGCCTCACACAATCCAAAAGTGTCCAGTGTCCACAAGTGTGTGCAGAAATTCAAAATCTCCCTTATCCTCTAGTCACTTTGGTCACAGCTGTGCCAACGAGCCTGTCACATAGCGCTCAGATATTCATTGGGCCTCACACAATCCAAAAGTGTCCAGTGTCCACAAGTGTGTGCAGAAATTCAAAATCTCCCTTATCCTCTCGTCACTTTTGTCACAGCTGTGCCATCGAGCCTGTCACACAGTGCTCAGATATTCATTGGGCCTCACACAATCCAAAAGTGTCCAGTGTCAACAAGTGTGTGCAGAAATTCAAAATCTCCCTTATCCTCTAGTCACTTTGGTCACAGCTGTGCCATCGAGCCTGTCACATAGCGCTAAGATATTCATTGGGCCTCACACAATCCAAAAGTGTCCAGTGTCCACAAGTGTGTGCAGAAATTCAAAATCTCCCTTATCCTCTAGTCACTTTGGTCACAGCTGTGCCATCGAGCCTGTCACATAGCGCTCAGATATCAGTGGGCCTCACACAATCCAAAAGTGTCCAGTGTCCACAAGTGTGTGCAGAAATTCAAAATCTCCCTTATCCTCTCGTCACTTTGGTCACAGCTGTGCCATCGAGCCTGTCACATAGCGCTCAGATATTCATTGGGCCACACACAATCCAAAAGTGTCCAGTGTCCACAAGTGTCTGCTGAAATTTAAAACCTCACTTATCCTCTAGTCACTTTGGTCACAGGCACAGCTGAGCCATCGAGCCTGTCACATAGCGCTCAGATATCAGTGGGCCTCACACAATCCAAAAGTGTCCAGTGTCCACAAGTGTGTGCAGAAATTCAAAATCTTCCTTATCCTCTAGTCACTTAGGTCACAGCTGTGCCATCGAGTCTGTTACATAGCGATCAGATATTCATTGGGCATCACACAATCCAAAAGTGTCCAGTGTCCACAAGTGTGTGCAGAAATTCAAAATCTCACTTATCCTCTAGTCACTTTGGTCACAGCTGTGCCATCGAGTCTGTCACATAGCGCTCAGATATTCATTGGGCCTCACATAATCCAAAAGTGTCCAGTGTCCACAAGTGTGTGCAGAAATTCAAAATCTCCCTTATCCTCTAGTCACTTTGGTCACAGCTGTGCCATCGAGCCTGTCACATAGCGCTCAGATATTCATTGGGCCTCACACAATCCAAAAGTGTCCAGTGTCCACAAGTGTCTACTGAAATTCAAAATCTCCCTTATCCTCTAGTCACTTTGGTCACAGCTGTGCCATCGAGCCTGTCACATAGCGCTCAGATATTCATTGGGCCTCACACAATCCAAAAGTGTCCAGTGTCCACAAGTGTGTGCAGAAATTCAAAATCTCCCTTATCCTCTAGTCACTATGGTCACAGCTGTGCCATCGAGCCTGTCACATAGCGTACAGATATTCATTGGGCCGCACACAATCCAAAAGTGTCCAGTGTCCACAAGTGTGTGCAGAAATTCAAAATCTCCCTTATCCTCTAGTCACTTTGGTCACAGCTGTGCCATCGAGCCTGTCACATAGCACTCAGATATTCATTGGGCCTCACACAATCCAAAAGTGTCCAGTGTCCACAAGTGTCTGCTGAAATTCAAAATCTCACTTAACCTCTAGTCACTTTGGTCACAGCTGTGCCATCAAGCCTGTCACATAGCGCTCAGATGTTCATTGGGCCTCACACAATCCAAAAGTGTCCAGTGTCCACAAGTGTGTGCAGAAATTCAAAATCTCCCTTATCCTCTAGTCACTTTGGTCACAGCTGTGCCATCGAGCCTGTCACATAGCGCTCAGATATTCATTGGGCCTCACACAATCCAAAAGTGTCCAGTGTCCACAAGTGTGTGCAGAAATTCAAAATCTCCCTTATCCTCTAGTCACTTTGGTCACAGCTGTGCCATCGAGCCTGTCACATAGCGCTCAGATATTCATTGGGCCTCACATAATCCAAAAGTGTCCAGTGTCCACAAGTGTCTACTGAAATTCAAAATCTCCCTTATCCTCTAGTCACTTTGGTCACAGCTGTGCCATCGAGCCTGTCACATAGCGCTCAGATATTCATTGGGCCTCACACAATCCAAAAGTGTCCAGTGTCCACAAGTGTGTGCAGAAATTCAAAATCTCCCTTATCCTCTAGTCACTTTGGTCACAGCTGTGCCATCGAGCCTGTCACATAGCGTACAGATATTCATTGGGCCTCACACAATCCAAAAGTGTCCAGTGTCCACAAGTGTGTGCAGAAATTCAAAATCTCCCTTATCCTCTAGTCACTTTGGTCACAGCTGTGCTATCGAGCCTGTCACATAGCGCTCAGATATCAGTGGGCCTCACACAATCCAAAAGTGTCCAGTGTCCACAAGTGTGTGCAGAAATTCAAAATCTCCCTTATCCTCTAATCACTTTGGTCACAGCTGTGCCATCGAGCCTGTCACATAGCGCTCAGATATCAGTGGGCCTCACACAATCCAAAAGTGTCCAGCAGAGTTGAGCGAAACGGGTCGAAAAATTTCAAAAGTCGCCGACTTTTGGCAAAGTCGAGTTTCATGAAACGAAACCCGACCCTAGGATGAGGTCGGCCACGAGGTCGGCGACTTACGCGCCAAAGTCGCGTTTCAAAAGTTTCTTTTGCGCCCTTTTTCAGCCAATCAGGATCGACGGACACTGAGGGCAACGTGATGACATAGGCACGGGTCACCACCATCTTTCAGAAGGGCATGCAAGTGATTGGCTTGCTTTGGGGGGCGACACAGGGGGTATAAAAGGGCGTGCACCCCGACCGCCATGTTACTCATGCTGATCTCAGAATAGGGAGAGCTGCTGATGATGATGATTTTGTAGGGAGAGCGTTAGGCAGGGAAGAAGACACCAAAAACTGCTTCTTCTGCTAGCGATTTTGCCTGTACAACACACCAGTCACTGTGTGTGCAGTGCAAGGGGAGGCTATATAGTGGTGTATCAGTGGTGTTGGTTGTTGGGTTGCCTTCTAAGGCTTTCTGACATTCCTGCATTGCTGTTTACCCACTGCTCTGCAAACTGCTTTTTTAAAAGCAATCCCAATTTTTTTTTTGTCCTGCTGAGAAGAAAAAAAAAACTGCTTCTGCTGCTAGCGATTTTGCCTGTACAACACATCAGTCACTGTGTGTGCAGTGCAAGGGGAGGCTATATAGTGGTGTATCAGTGGTGTTGGTTGTTGGGCTGCCTTCTAAGGCTTCCTGACATTCCTGCATTGCTGTTTACCCACTGCTCCGCAAACTGCTTTTTTAAAAGCAATCCCAATTTTTTGTCCTACTGAGAAGAAAAAAAAACTGCTTCTGCTGCTAGCGATTTTGCCTGTACAACACATCAGTCACTGTGTGTGCAGTGCAAAGGGAGGCTATATAGTGGTGTATCAGTGGTGTTGGTTGTTGGGCTGCCTTCTAAGGCTTCCTGACATTCCTGCATTGCTGTTTACCCACTGCTCCGCAAACTGCTTTTTTAAAAGCAATCCCAATTTTTTGTCCTGCTGAGGTACTGAGCGTGCATTTTTTCACACCATACAGCGGTGTACGCTCCTCACACAGTACCGTGTAACGGCTGTTATCACAGCCACAGTGAAGCTATCAGTGTGTAACTCTGTGAGAATAAAACGAGGACATGTTCCGTTCTTACAGACCTGCACTCTAGGGAGATTCCTATTCTGCCCAATTTTACATACACCTTGTAGTTTGTGATACACTAGCCAATTTCTTCCTGTGACATAGTGCTGTGATATTCATTGGGCCTCACACAATCCAAAAGTCTCCACAAGTGTGTGCAGAAATTCAAAATCTCCCTTATCCTCTAGTCACTTTGGTCACAGCTGTGCCATCGAGCCTGTCACATAGCGCTCAGATATCAGTGGGCCTCACACAATCCAAAAGTGTCCAGTGTCCACAAGTGTGTGCAGAAATTCAAAATCTCCCTTATCCTCTAGTCACTTTGGTCACAGCTGTGCCATCGAGCCTGTCACATAGCGCTCAGATATTCATTGGGCCTCACACAATCCAAAAGTATCCAGTGTCCACAAGTGTGTGCAGAAATTCAAAATCTCCCTTATCCTCTCGTCACTTTTGTCACAGCTGTGCCATCGAGCCTGTCACATAGCGCTCAGATATTCATTGGGCCTCACACAATCCAAAAGTGTCCAGTGTCCACAAGTGTGTGCAGAAATTCAAAATCTCCCTTATCCTCTCGTCACTTTTGTCACAGCTGTGCCATCGAGCCTGTCACATAGCGCTCAGATATTCATTGGGCCTCACACAATCCAAAAGTGTCCAGTGTCCACAAGTGTGTGCAGAAATTCAAAATCTCCCTTATCCTCTAGTCACTTTGGTCACAGCTGTGCCATCGAGCCTGTCACATAGCGCTCAGATATTCATTGGGCCTCACACAATCCAAAAGTGTCCAGTGTCCACAAGTGTGTGCAGAAATTCAAAATCTCCCTTATCCTCTAGTCACTTTGGTCACAGCTGTGCCATCGAGCCTGTCACATAGCGCTCAGATATTCATTGGGCCTCACACAATCCAAAAGTGTCCAGTGTCCACAAGTGTGTGCAGAAATTCAAAATCTCCCTTATCCTCTAGTCATTTTGGTCACAGCTGTGCCATCGAGCCTGTCACATAGCGCTCAGATATTCATTGGGCCACACAATCCAAAAGTGTCCAGTGTCCACAAGTATATGCTGAAATTCAAAATCTCACTTATCCTCTAGTTACTTTGGTCACAGGCACAGCTGTGCCATCGAGCCTGTCACATAGCGCTCAGATATCAGTGGGCCTCACACAATCCAAAAGTGTCCAGTGTCCACAAGTGTCTGCAGAAATTCAAAATCTCCCCTGTCCTATAGACACCTTGTACCTTGTTTTACATTACTATATAGTTTGTTGGATTTTGTCTACATTTCTACCAAAAATGAGGAAGGCTGGTGGAAGAGGCCGTGGAATTGGGCGGGGGTTGGCAGTTGGTAATGATGGTGTTGGTGGTGGATCTGATGGTAGTGGCAAGAGCAAAATAGGACCGAATGCAGGAGGTGTTGAGCCTGCGTCATCGTCTGGCTACATAAGGCCTCGAAGGCTTAGTTTTCTAGGAGTTGGCAAACCGCTTTTAAAGCCAGAGCATCTGGCTCAGCCTCCAGCTCTATCGCCTCCTCTTCTTCAGTTGTAAAAAGTAAAAGCACTGAGTCGTCATTGGAGGCTCATGTTCATGAACCACACCTTTCCTTGTGTCCTTCACCCCAACCAAGATTGAAGGATGACGCAGGCCATACTACTGATTACTCCATGGAGCTGTTTTCACATACCATGCCTGGATTATCAAGTGAAATGGTGAATTACCCAGGCCAAGATGAATCTGACATGGAGTGCACTGATGCACAGCCACTGATGGATGATTCTGCTGGTACATTCACTCAGAGCACTACATTGTCCTCGCAGTGTACAGAGCCAGATTCTGACCCTGATGAGACTCAGGTGCCCCTTCCCGCACACTATACCACCATACACGGTGACACAGAGGAAGGTGCACATGACATAGAAGAGGAGGTGATGGATGACCCAGTTGTTGACCCAGATTGGCATCCATTGGGGGAAGAGGGTGCTGCTTCCAATAGCTCAGATGAGGAGCATCCACAGCAGACATCGACATCGCAACAGCTGTTATCTGGCAGGCCCGGAGCACTCCAAAGACAGGTTCCAAACATCAAAAGAGTTGCTGGACAGCTTGTCCAGAGGGTCAAAAGATCACAGTGTGCTAGGCCGCAAAATGTCTGCCAAAGTAGGAAGAGTGCAGTGTGGCACTTTTTTGAACAAAATCCTCATGATCAGGCCAAGGTTATCTGTAAGAAGTGCGCAAAGACCTTTAGCCGAGGGAAAAATCTGAAAAATTTGAATACCAGTTGCATGCTTAGACATTTAACCAGCATGCACTTGCAAGCGTGGACACAACACCAAACCTCAAGTGCCACATGTGCAACTGATCACAACGAAGGTAGTCAGCAACGCTACATTGTTTCCCCCACTGTAAGCCCACCGGTTAGCACAGCAGCAAATGTTGAGGTGTCGTTGCAAGGCCACAGCAGTCAGGGAATCCCACTGTTATATCAACGAAAGACTGATTCTAGGCCATCAGAAAGAACACCAACTCCATCACCATCATCAACCCTCTCTCAGTCCGCCCTGTCCACCGCTACTTCCACCATATGCAGCTCTCAAGTCCAGCTCACCCTCTCAGACACTATGAGTAGGTCAAGAAAGTACTCAGTCTCTCATCCGCGTACACTGGGTTTGAACGCCCACATTGCCAAACTAATCTCGTTTGAGATGATGCCCTTTCGGTTGGTGGAAAGTGCAGCTTTCCTCGAACTCATGGCCTATGCAGTACCACGCTATGACCTACCCAGTCGCCACTTCTTCTCTCGCAAAGCCATCCCAGCCCTCCACCATCATGTGAAAGACCGCATTGTCCATGCACTCAAGCAGTCAGTGAGCGGAAAGGTGCACCTCACAACTGATGCATGGTCCAGTCGGCATGGCCAGGGCCGTTACGTGTCCATCACTGCGCACTGGGTTAATGTGGTGGATGCAGGGTCCACAGGGGACAGCGGTGGTGGGACAGTGCTGCCTAGCCCACGGTATAGGAAACAGTTGGCTGTAGGCGTTCGACCCTCCTCCTCCTCCTCCAGAAGCGAAAAGCTCGTCCACAGAGCGCAGTCGTACGAGCACTCCATCTGCAGCTGCCACTGTTGCACACGAGGTGTCCCACTATCGAGCAGCTAGTGGAAAGCGTCAGCAGGCAGTGTTGCAGATGATGTGTTTGGGCGACAGACACACCGCCGAGGTGCTGGCCGAGTACTTTCAGCGACAAACTGAGTCATGACTGGGCAGTGTACATCTTGAGGCAGGCAAGGTAGTTAGTGATAACGGGCGTAATTTTGTGGCAGCCATAGCCCTTTCAAAACTCAGCCACATACCTTGCTTGGCTCACACCTTGAACCTGGTGGTGCAGTGCTTCCTCAAAAATTATCCGGAGTTAACAGCCCTGCTCCAGAAGGTGCGAAGACTGTGCGCGCACATCCGCCGGTCGCCTGTACACTCCATTCGTATGCAGAAGCTGCAGCGATTGCTCCACCTTCCCAACCACCACCTCATTATCGACATTGCAACAAGGTGGAACTCCACCCTGCACATGGTGGAGCGGCTGAGCGAGCAGAGGCAGGCCATAATGCATTTGTGGGAGGATACACGGCCAGGCACTTTGAGAGCAGACATGGAGTTGACCGGTGTGCAGTGGTCGAAGCTGAAAGACCTCTGTAAAGTCCTTCAGTGTTTTGAGGAATGCACACGGCTGGTAAGTGCAGATGACGCCATCCTAAGCATGAGCATCCCACTTATGCGTCTGCTCATGCAAACTTTGATGCACCTTAAGGAGCAGGCTTCTGCAGCCAATGTTGATGAGGAGGAAGAGGAGGAGGGAATCCTTGATGACATTCAGCCATTGTCTGCTCAGGGACCTCTCCTGGACGAGGTGGAGGAAGAAGAGGAGGAGGAGGAGGATGATGGGGATGATTACTTAGGGGAGGAGGATGCATCTCGTGGGGCAAGTGAAAATGTTGGCGTGGCTAGGTCTGGTACAGGGTTTGTGCTTGACTGGAGGGATGTGGATTTGCCAGAAAGTGCTCCTCCAACCAGCACTCGCAGTGCATCATTGACACCGGGAACATTGGCCCACATGTCAGATTATGCCTTGCAGATCCTAAAAAGGGACCCCCGCATTGCCAAAATGATGAACGATGACGACTACTGGTTGGCCAGCATCCTGGATCCACGCTATAAAGGCAAATTACAAAACATCATGCCACAGGAGAACCTTGACCTAATATTGGCTAATAAACAAGCAACTCTGGTAAATCGGTTGCTTGAGGCATTCCCAGTACACAGCAGCGGTGATGGTTCTCACACGAGCCGTACGGGCCGGGGGCAGCTTGGCAGAGGTGTTCGTGGTGCACACAGCAGAAGTGGCGTTGGAGACAGGGGTTTCATGACAATGTTGTGGACTGATTTTTCAAGTACCGCTCACACAACTGGTAATACTGCATCGATGGAAAGTGACAGGAGACAGCAGTTGTCAACTATGGTTACAAACTACTTTTCCTCCCATATCGATGTTCTCCCACACAGGTCATTCCCCTTTGACTATTGGGCCGCTAAACTGGACACCTGGCCTGAATTGGCACAATATGCCTTACAGGAGCTCGCTTGCCCAGCTGCAAGTGTGCTATCGGAAAGAGTCTTCAGTGCAGCTGGATCAATCCTGACAGAAAAAAGGACCCGTCTGTCAACCCAAAATGTGAATGATCTAACCTTCATTAAAATGAACCACGCATGGGTTTCCAAGGATTTTGTCCCACCTTCCCCTGATAACAAATAGGGTGACAGAAAAATGGCTTGCTTTGGTCCACCTCTTCCTGGGACTTGACCTATTTCACCTTTTGCATCAGCTGAATGTCCAACATCAACATATGCCACTTTCTAAAACTCCCTAACTGTGCTGCCTCCCCACCCCATGGCCGGGGTCACCACCTAGCGCACGACACCGTGCGAGTGCCATTGCCCTGGACAGGTGGGTAGGTCGACTCTTGGGCGCGGGCACTGGCACAGGGTTCTTCATAATGCAATCAAGTGTCTCTGGCGGTGGTGGTGCACACCCGCCGTCAGACACACCGCCGTACTATGAGGGGCCCAGTGCCAGTACCGACGCCCACGAGTGGGCCCCCCTTGCTGGGGCAGGGCCCCAGCATTTGCAATCTTTACCTCTCCCTGCTCCTCCGCTGTGTAGTCTGGGCTGTCAAATCCATACTGTGCCTGACACCATCTGAGCCTGCCTCCTGATGTATAGACATATATTTTGAATGTGTACGCTATCCATACATGTTATCAGGGGATACGGTACCCTTTCTAACCTTTGTGCAATCACGTGCAATCCATACTGGGCCTAACACCGTCTGAGCATGCCTCCTGATGTATAGACATATATTTTGAATGTGTACGCTATCCATACATGTTATCCGGGGATACGGTACCCTTTCTAACCTTTGTGCAATCACGTGCAATCCATACTGGGCCTAACACCGTCTGAGCCTGCCTCCTGATGTATAGACATATATTTTGAATGTGTACGCTATCCATACATGTTATCCGGGGATACGGTACCCTTTCTAACCTTTGTGCAATCACGTGCAATCCATACTGGGCCTAACACCGTCTGAGCCTGCCTCCTGATGTATAGACATATATTTTGAATGTGTACGCTATCCATACATGTTATCCGGGGAAACGGTACCCTTTCTAACCTTTGTGCAATCACGTGCAATCCATACTGGGCCTAACACCGTCTGAGCCTGCCTCCTGATGTATAGACATATATTTTGAATGTGTACGCTATCCATACATGTTATCTGGGGATACGGTACCCTTTCTAACCTTTGTGCAATCACGTGCAATCCATACTGGGCCTAACACCGTCTGAGCCTGCCTCCTGATGTATAGACATATATTTTGAATGTGTACGCTATCCATACATGTTATCCGGGGAAACGGTACCCTTTCTAACCTTTGTGCAATCACGTGCAATCCATACTGGGCCTAACACCGTCTGAGCCTGCCTCCTGATGTATAGATATATTTTGAATGTGTACGCTATCCATACATGTTATCCAGGGAAACGGTACCCTTTCTAACCTTTGTGCAAACACGTGCAATCCATATTGGGCCTAACACCGTCTGAGCCTGCCTCCTGATGTATAGACATATATTTTGAATGTGTACGCTATCCATACATGTTATCCGGGGAAACGGTACCCTTTCTAACCTTTGTGCAATCACGTGCAATCCATACTGGGCCTAACACCGTCTGAGCCTGCCTCCTGATGTATAGACATATATTTTGAATGTGTACGCTATCCATACATGTTATCCGGGGAAACGGTACCCTTTCTAACCTTTGTGCAATCACGTGCAATCCATACTGGGCCTAACACCGTCTGAGCCTGCCTCCTGATGTATAGACATATATTTTGAATGTGTACGCTATCCATACATGTTATCCGGGGAAACGGTACCCTTTCTAACCTTTGTGCAATCACGTGCAATCCATACTGGGCCTAACACCGTCTGAACCTGCCTCCTGATGTATAGACATATATTTTGAATGTGTACGCTATCCATACATGTTATCTGGGGATACGGTATCCTTTCTAACCTTTGTGCAATCACGTGCAATCCATACTGGGCCTAACACCGTCTGAACCTGCCTCCTGATGTATAGACATATATTTTGAATGTGTACGCTATCCATACATGTTATCCGGGGATACGGTACCCTTTCTAACCTTTGTGCAATCACGTGCAATCCATACTGGGCCTAACACCGTCTGAGCCTGCCTCCTGATGTATAGACATATATTTTGAATGTGTACGCTATCCATACATGTTATCCGGGGATACGGTACCCTTTCTAACCTTTGTGCAATCACGTGCAATCCATACTGGGCCTAACACCGTCTGAGCCTGCCTCCTGATGTATAGACATATATTTTGAATGTGTACGCTATCCATACATGTTATCCGGGGAAACGGTACCCTTTCTAACCTTTGTGCAATCACGTGCAATCCATACTGGGCCTAACTCCGTCTGAGCCTGCCTCCTGATGTATAGACATATATTTTGAATGTGTACGCTATCCATACATGTTATCCGGGGAAACGGTACCCTTTCTAACCTTTGTGCAATCACGTGCAATCCATACTGGGCATGAGAACGGCTGGCGAGCTATTAAGCAAGCTACAGCACCTGTGGTTTGCACACGTAAGTTTTTCATTTTTTCAGGAATGACGGTTAGGCCTAATTTCGGAACTGCGGTTGACCTGCACTTACTGGGAAATCATTGTTCGCGGGTAATAATTGTAATCAGTGATCCCCATCACTAACGTTGTTCAGCGGGTTATCTGCACCTGTAAGCGACAAATGCTGGCCTTTTCAGTGTAGCGCACATGCAGCCACGGACATGTAAGGGCATGACACACCAGTTATTGGCCAATCTCATGTGCCAGAGCCTCACGTGTCCCTCTAGTAAGCCAGACTCGGACCGTGGGGCATGACGGAGTCTCGTTCGTTAACGGAATTAAGCTTGCAATGTGTGCATCTGTTCTGTAGCTGGCATGGTTGAGGTTTCCCAGGTGGAGTCGAATTTAACCGTAGGCTCCACTCCTGGTGGTGCCCTTCTGGACATTCCTTTAAGGTTCAGCTTTGCAACCATACTGCCCACGTAAAACAAACACTTTGCCTTCATGAACGCTGTTTGGAGGGTCATGACTCGTGGGAATAACGCCGCCCAATCAGTTAACCTGCTAGAGAGATCGTTCGTTGCTCCCAAGCATGACATCACACTCCCTAGGAAGAAGGTAATGCCACTGTGGCGACCATACTCCTGGGGGCGACACAAGTGCACTGATGCCCAGCCACTGCTCAATGAATCTGCTGGTACATTGACCCAGACCACTACATTCCCCTCGCACGCTACACGACCTGAATCTGACCCTGATGAAACTCAGGTTACCCCTCCCATATACAGTTCCATCTTACACGGTGACAAAGAGGAAGCTGCAGATGAAAGTGCAGGTTCGGCCCACCCGCCATCAGACACACCACCGTACTATCAGGGGCCCTGTGCCAGTGCCGTCGCCAACGAGTGGGCCCCCCCTGCTTGCTCAGGATCACAGCACTTGCAAAGTTGAAATACTGTGCAGTGAGATGGAAGATGGGGACGACGAGGAGTCCAGACAAGTACAGAGATTCCCGAGCGAGGAGACTTATTTGATTGTTTTCAATGTTGGGACAGCAATTTTTGGGGAGCACTATACTCTGGAGAATGATAGATGGGGCCCACCATACACTGGAACATTCCAAAGGTGGACATCAGACACTGGAGCAGCATTTACAGGGCCCATTATACACTAGAGCATTAGAAATGGGGCCCATTATGTTTGGAGCATTATTTGGGCCCATAAGACAGTGGAGCTTCATCCATGGGGACCAATATATACTGTAGCATTATGTGGAGCTCATCATATACTGTTTCAAACATTATATGGGACCAATGATTCTGTATGGAGAAATAGATGGGCCTCGTCATGAGATGTAAAAAGTGAAGTATTTTTCATTGTACTATACCGCTATTTCTCTGCCGTATCGGAGCATGATGAGTTGTGGTATGTGTTAAAGGGGCGCTCTTTCGCCCAGGGCACATGAAAACCTGCAGCCAGCCCTCCCCCCCCAACTTTAGCCAAATAACCCCCATTTTTCAGTGCGTAACTTGTATTATGAAGTTAATTAAGGTTGACAAGCTTAAGTAAGAAGAATTGATGCTTTTGGCATTCAAATGGGCACTGTAGGTGTGTTTCCTGTCCTCCTCTCACTGCCGACTTTTATTCCCCATTGACTTACATTGGGTTTCGTGTTTCGGGACGACCCCGACTTTTCCCTATAATCGGACGATCTTGCTTGACCCGACTTTTGGAAAAGTCGGGTTTCACGAAACGAAACTCGACCCTAAAAAACCAAAAGTCGCTCAACTCTAGTGTCCAGTGTCCACAAGTGTCTGCAGAAATTCAAAATCTCCCTTATCCTCTCGTCACTTTGGTCACAGCTGTGCCATCGAGCCTGTCACATAGCGCTCAGATATCAGTGGGCCTCACACAATCCAAAAGTGTCCAGTGTCCACAAGTGTCTGCAGAAATTCAAAATCTCCCTTATCCTCTCGTCACTTTTGTCACAGCTGTGCCATCGAGCCTGTCACATAGCGCTCAGATATTCATTGGGCCTCACACAATCCAAAAGTATCCAGTGTCCACAAGTGTGTGCAGAAATTCAAAATCTCCCTTATCCTCTAGTCACTTTCGTCACAGGCACAGCTGTGCCATCGAGCCTGTCACATAGCGCTCAGATATCAGTGGGCCTCACACAATCCAAAAGTGTCCAGTGTCCACAAGTGTGTGCAGAAATTCAAAATCTCCCTTATCCTCTAGTCAGTTTGGTCACAGCTGTGCCATCGAGCCGTCACATAGCGCTCAGATATTCATTGGGCCTCACACAATCCAAAAGTATCCAGTGTCCACAAGTGTGTGCAGAAATTCAAAATCTCCCTTATCCTCTAGGCACTTTGGTCACAGCTGTGCCATCGAGCCTGTCACATAGCGCTCAGATATTCATTGGGCCTCACACAATCCAAAAGTGTCCACAAGTGTATGCAGAAATTCAAAATCTCCCTTATCCTCTAGTCACTTTGGTCACAGCTGTGCCATCGAGCCTGTCACATAGCGCTCAGATATTCATTGGGCCTCACACAATCCAAAAGTGTCCAGTGTCCACAAGTGTGTGCAGAAATTCAAAATCTCCCTTATCCTCTAGTCACTTTGGTCACAGCTGTGCCATCGAGCCTGTCACATAGCGCTCAGATATCAGTGGGCCTCACACAATCCAAAAGTGTCCAGTGTCCACAAGTGTGTGCAGAAATTCAAAATCTCCCTTATCCTCGAGTCACTTTGGTCACAGCTGTGCCATCGAGCCTGTCACATAGCGCTCAGATATTCATTGGGCCTCACACAATCCAAAAGTGTCCAGTGTCCACAAGTGTCTGCTGAAATTCAAAATCTCCCTTATCCTCTAGTCACTTTGGTCACAGCTGTGCCATCGAGCCTGTCACATAGCGCTCAGATATTCATTGGGCCTCACACAATCCAAAAGTGTCCAGTGTCCACAAGTGTGTGCAGAAATTCAAAATCTCCCTTATCCTCTAGTCACTTTGGTCACAGCTGTGCCATCGAGCCTGTCACATAGCGCTCAGATATTCATTGGGCCTCACACAATCCAAAAGTGTCCAGTGTCCACAAGTGTCTACTGAAATTCAAAATCTCCCTTATCCTCTAGTCACTTTGGTCACAGCTGTGCCATCGAGCCTGTCACATAGCACTCAGATATTCATTGGGCCTCACACAATCCAAAAGTGTCCAGTGTCCACAAGTGTGTGCAGAAATTCAAAATCTCCCTTATCCTCTAGTCACTTTGGTCACAGCTGTGCCATCGAGCCTGTCACATAGCGCTCAGATATTCATTGGGCCGCACACAATCCAAAAGTGTCCAGTGTCCACAAGTGTGTGCAGAAATTCAAAATCTCCCTTATCCTCTAGTCACTTTGGTCACAGCTGTGCCATCGAGCCTGTCACATAGCACTCAGATATTCATTGGGCCTCACACAATCCAAAAGTGTCCAGTGTCCACAAGTGTCTGCTGAAATTCAAAATCTCCCTTATCCTCTAGTCACTTTGGTCACAGCTGTGCCATCAAGCCTGTCACATAGCGCTCAGATATTCATTGGGCCTCACACAATCCAAAAGTGTCCAGTGTCCACAAGTGTGAGCAGAAATTCAAAATCTCACTTATCCTCTAGTCACTTTGGTCACAGCTGTGCCATCGAGCCTGTTACATAGCGCTCAGATATTCATTGGGCCTCACACAATCCAAAAGTGTCCAGTGTCCACAAGTGTGTGCAGAAATTCAAAATCTCCCTTATCCTCTAGTCACTTTGGTCACAGCTGTGCCATCGAGCCTGTCACATAGCGCTCAGATATTCATTGGGCCTCACACAATCCAAAAGTGTCCAGTGTCCACAAGTGTGTGCAGAAATTCAAAATCTCCCTTATCCTCTAGTCACTTTGGTCACAGCTGTGCCATCGAGCCTGTCACATAGCGCTCAGATATTCATGGGGCCTCACACAATCCAAAAGTGTCCAGTGTCCACAAGTGTCTACTGAAATTCAAAATCTCCCTTATCCTCTAGTCACTTTGGTCACAGCTGTGCCATCGAGCCTGTCACATAGCACTCAGATATTCATTGGGCCTCACACAATCCAAAAGTGTCCAGTGTCCACAAGTGTGTGCAGAAATTCAAAATCTCCCTTATCCTCTAGTCACTTTGGTCACAGCTGTGCCATCGAGCCTGTCACATAGCGTACAGATATTCATTGGGCCTCACACAATCCAAAAGTGTCCAGTGTCCACAAGTGTGTGCAGAAATTCAAAATCTCCCTTATCCTCTAGTCACTTTGGTCACAGCTGTGCCATCGAGCCTGTCACATAGCGCTCAGATATCAGTGGGCCTCACACAATCCAAAAGTGTCCAGTGTCCACAAGTGTGTGCAGAAATTCAAAATCTCCCTTATCCTCTAGTCACTTTGGTCACAGCTGTGCCATTGAGCCTGTCACATAGCGCTCAGATATCAGTGGGCCTCACACAATCCAAAAGTGTCCAACAGAGTTGAGCGAAACGGGTCGAAAAATTTCAAAAGTCGCCGACTTTTGGCAAAGTCGGGTTTCATGAAACGAAACCCGACCCTAGGATGAGGTCGGCCACGAGGTCGGCGATTTACGCGACAAAGTCGCGTTTCAAAAGTTTGTTTTGCGCCCTTTTTCAGCCAATCAGGATCGACGGACACTGAGGGCAACGTGATGACATAGGCACGGGTCACCACCATCTTTCAGAAGGGCATGCAAGTGATTGGCTTGCTTTGGGGGGCGACACAGGGGGTATAAAAGGGCGTGCACCCCGACCGCCATGTTACTCATGCTGATCTCAGAATAGGGAGAGCTGCTGCTGATGATGATTTTGTAGGGAGAGCGTTAGGCAGGGAAGAAGACACCAAAAACTGCTTCTTCTGCTAGCGATTTTGCCTGTACAACACACCAGTCACTGTGTGTGCAGTGCAAGGGGAGGCTATGTAGTGGTGTATCAGTGGTGTTGGTTGTTGGGTTGCCTTCTAAGGCTTTCTGACATTCCTGCATTGCTGTTTACCCACTGCTCTGCAAACTGCTTTTTTAAAAGCAATCCCAATTTTTTTTTGTCCTGCTGAGAAGAAAAAAAAAACTGCTTCTGCTGCTAGCGATTTTGCCTGTACAACACATCAGTCACTGTGTGTGCAGTGCAAGGGGAGGCTATATAGTGGTGTATCAGTGGTGTTGGTTGTTGGGCTGCCTTCTAAGGCTTCCTGACATTCCTGCATTGCTGTTTACCCACTGCTCCGCAAACTGCTTTTTTAAAAGCAATCCCAATTTTTTGTCCTGCTGAGAAGAAAAAAAAACTGCTACTGCTGCTAGCGATTTTGCCTGTACAACACATCAGTCACTGTGTGTGCAGTGCAAGGGGAGGCTATATAGTGGTGTATCAGTGGTGTTGGTTGTTGGGCTGCCTTCTAAGGCTTCCTGACATTCCTGCATTGCTGTTTACCCACTGCTCCGAAAACTGCTTTTTTAAAAGCAATCCCAATTTTTTGTCCTGCTGAGGTACTGAGCATGCATTTTTTCACACCATACAGCGGTGTACGCTCCTCACACAGTACCGTGTAACGGCTGTTATCACAGCCACAGTGAAGCTATCAGTGTGTAACTCTGTGAGAATAAAACGAGGACATGTTCCGTTCTTACAGACCTGCACTCTAGGGAGATTCCTATTCTGCCCAATTCTACATACACCTTGTAGTTTGTGATACACTAGCCAATTTCTGCCTGTGACATAGTGCTGTGATATTCATTGGGCCTCACACAATCCAAAAGTGTCCAGTGTCCACAAGTGTGTGCAGAAATTCAAAATCTACCTTATCCTCTAGTCACTTTGGTCACAGCTGTGCCATCGAGCCTGTCACATAGCGCTCAGATATCAGTGGGCCTCACACAATGCAAAAGTGTCCAGTGTCCACAAGTGTGTGCAGAAATTCAAAATCTCCCTTATCCTCTAGTCACTTTGGTCACAGCTGTGCCATCGAGCCTGTCACATAGCGCTCAGATATTCATTGGGCCTCACACAATCCAAAAGTATCCAGTGTCCACAAGTGTGTGCAGAAATTCAAAATCTCCCTTATCCTCTCGTCACTTTTGTCACAGCTGTGCCATCGAGCCTGTCACATAGCGCTCAGATATTCATTGGGCCTCACACAATCCAAAAGTGTCCAGTGTCCACAAGTGTGTGCAGAAATTCAAAATCTCCCTTATCCTCTCGTCACTTTTGTCACAGCTGTGCCATCGAGCCTGTCACATAGCGCTCAGATATTCATTGGGCCTCACACAATCCAAAAGTGTCCAGTGTCCACCAGTGTGTGCAGAAATTCAAAATCTCCCTTATCCTCTAGTCACTTTGGTCACAGCTGTGCCATCGAGCCTGTCACATAGCGCTCAGATATTCATTGGGCCTCACACAATCCAAAAGTGTCCAGTGTCCACAAGTGTGTGCAGAAATTCAAAATCTCCCTTATCCTCTAGTCACTTTGGTCACAGCTGTGCCATCGAGCCTGTCACATAGCGCTCAGATATTCATTGGGCCACACAATCCAAAAGTGTCCAGTGTCCACAAGTGTCTGCAGAAATTCAAAATCTCACTTATCCTCTAGTTACTTTGGTCACAGGCACAGCTGTGCCATCGAGCCTGTCACATAGCGCTCAGATATCAGTGGGCCTCACACAATCCAAAAGTGTCCAGTGTCCACAAGTGTCTGCAGAAATTCAAAATCTCCCCTGTCCTATAGACACCTTGTACCTTGTTTTTTATTACTATATAGTTTGTTGGATTTTGTCTACATTTCTACCAAAAATGAGGAAGGCTGGTGGAAGAGGCCGTGGAATTGGGCGGGGGTTGGCAGTTGGTAATGATGGTGTTGGTGGTGGATCTGATGGTAGTGGCAAGAGCAAAATAGGACCGAATGCAGGAGGTGTTGAGCCTGCATCATCGTCTGGCTACATAAGGCCTCGAAGGCTTAGTTTTCTAGGAGTTGGCAAACCGCTTTTAAAGCCAGAGCATCTGGCTCAGCCTCCAGCTCTATCGCCTCCTCTTCTTCAGTTGTAAAAAGTAAAAGCACTGAGTCGTCATTGGAGGCTCATGTTCATGAACCACACCTTTCCTTGTGTCCTTCATCCCAACCAAGATTGAAGGATGACGCAGGCCATACTACTGATTACTCCATGGAGCTGTTTTCACATACCATGCCTGGATTATCAAGTGAAATGGTGAATTACCCAGGCCAAGATGAATCTGACATGGAGTGCACTGATGCACAGCCGCTGATGGATGATTCTGCTGGTACATTCACTCAGAGCACTACATTGTCCTCGCAGTGTACAGAGCCAGATTCTGACCCTGATGAGACTCAGGTGCCCCTTCCCGCACACTATACCACCATACACGGTGACACAGAGGAAGGTGCACATGACATAGAAGAGGAGGTGATGGATGACCCAGTTGTTGACCCAGATTGGCATCCATTGGGGGAAGAGGGTGCTGCTTCCAATAGCTCAGATGAGGAGCATCCACAGCAGACATCGACATCGCAACAGCTGTTATCTGGCAGGCCCGGAGCACTCCAAAGACAGGTTCCAAACATCAAAAGAGTTGCTGGACAGCTTGTAAAGAGGGTCAAAAGATCACAGTGTGCTAGGCCGCAAAATGTCTGCCAAAGTAGGAAGAGTGCAGTGTGGCACTTTTTTGAACAAAATCCTCATGATCAGGCCAAGGTTATCTGTAAGAAGTGCGCAAAGACCTTTAGCCGAGGGAAAAATCTGAAAAATTTGAATACCAGTTGCATGCTTAGACATTTAACCAGCATGCACTTGCAAGCGTGGACATAACACCAAACCTCAAGTGCCACATGTGCAACTGATCACAACGAAGGTAGTCAGCAACGCTACATTGTTTCCCCCACTGTAAGCCCACCGGTTAGCACAGCAGCAAATGTTGAGGTGTCGTTGCAAGGCCACAGCAGTCAGGGAATCCCACTGTTATATCAACGAAAGACTGATTCTAGGCCATCAGAAAGAACACCAACTCCATCACCATCATCAACCCTCTCTCAGTCCGCCCTGTCCACCGCTACTTCCACCATATGCAGCTCTCAAGTCCAGCTCACCCTCTCAGACACTATGAGTAGGTCAAGAAAGTACTCAGTCTCTCATCCGCATACACTGGGTTTGAACGCCCACATTGCCAAACTAATCTCGTTTGAGATGATGCCCTTTCGGTTGGTGGAAAGTGCAGCTTTCCTCGAACTCATGGCCTATGCAGTACCACGCTATGACCTACCCAGTCGCCACTTCTTCTCTCGCAAAGCCATCCCAGCCCTCCACCATCATGTGAAAGACTGCATTGTCCATGCACTCAAGCAGTCAGTGAGCGGAAAGGTGCACCTCACAACTGATGCATGGTCCAGTCGGCATGGCCAGGGCCGTTACGTGTCCATCACTGCGCACTGGGTTAATGTGGTGGATGCAGGGTCCACAGGGGACAGCGGTGGTGGGACAGTGCTGCCTAGCCCACGGTATAGGAAACAGTTGGCTGTAGGCGTTCGACCCTCCTCCTCCTCCTCCAGAAGCGAAAAGCTCGTCCACAGAGCGCAGTCGTATGAGCACTCCATCTGCAGCTGCCACTGTTGCACACGAGGTGTCCCACTATCGAGCAGCTAGTGGAAAGCGTCAGCAGGCAGTGTTGCAGATGATGTGTTTGGGCGACAGACACACCGCCGAGGTGCTGGCCGAGTACTTTCAGCGACAAACTGAGTCATGACTGGGCAGTGTACATCTTGAGGCAGGCAAGGTAGTTAGTGATAACGGGCGTAATTTTGTGGCAGCCATAGCCCTTTCAAAACTCAGCCACATACCTTGCTTGGCTCACACCTTGAACCTGGTGGTGCAGTGCTTCCTCAAAAATTATCCGGAGTTAACAGCCCTGCTCCAGAAGGTGCGAAGACTGTGCGCGCACATCCGCCGGTCGCCTGTACACTCCATTCGTATGCAGAAGCTGCAGCGATTGCTCCACCTTCCCAACCACCACCTCATTATCGACATTGCAACAAGGTGGAACTCCACCCTGCACATGGTGGAGCGGCTGAGCGAGCAGAGGCAGGCCATAATGCATTTGTGGGAGGATACACGGCCAGGCACTTTGAGAGCAGACATGGAGTTGACCGGTGTGCAGTGGTCGAAGCTGAAAGACCTCTGTAAAGTCCTTCAGTGTTTTGAGGAATGCACACGGCTGGTAAGTGCAGATGACGCCATCCTAAGCATGAGCATCCCACTTATGCGTCTGCTCATGCAAACTTTGATGCACCTTAAGGAGCAGGCTTCTGCAGCCAATGTTGATGAGGAGGAAGAGGAGGAGGGAATCCTTGATGACATTCAGCCATTGTCTGCTCAGGGACCTCTCCTGGACGAGGTGGAGTAAGAAGAGGATGATGGGGATGATTACTTAGGGGAGGAGGATGCATCTCGTGGGGCAAGTGAAAATGTTGGCGTGGCTAGGTCTGGTACAGGGTTTGTGCTTGACTGGAGGGATGTGGATTTGCCAGAAAGTGCTCCTCCAACCAGCACTCGCAGTGCATCATTGACACCGGGAACATTGGCCCACATGTCAGATTATGCCTTGCAGATCCTAAAAAGGGACCCCCGCATTGCCAAAATGATGAACGATGACGACTACTGGTTGGCCAGCATCCTGGATCCACGCTATAAAGGCAAATTACAAAACATCATGCCACAGGAGAACCTTGACCTAATATTGGCTAATAAACAAGCAACTCTGGTAAATCGGTTGCTTGAGGCATTCCCAGCACACAGCAGCGGTGATGGTTCTCACACGAGCCGTATGGGCCGGGGGCAGCTTGGCAGAGGTGTTCGTGGTGCACACAGCAGAAGTGGCGTTGGAGACAGGGGTTTCATGACAATGTTGTGGACTGATTTTTCAAGTACCACTCACACAACTGGTAATACTGCATCGATGGAAAGTGACAGGAGACAGCAGTTGTCAACTATGGTTACAAACTACTTTTCCTCCCATATCGATGTTCTCCTACACAGGTCATTCCCCTTTGACTATTGGGCCGCTAAACTGGACGCCTGGCCTGAATTGGCACAATATGCCTTACAGGAGCTCGCTTGCCCAGCTGCAAGTGTGCTATCGGAAAGAGTCTTCAGTGCAGCTGGATCAATCCTGAGAGAAAAAAGGACCCGTCTGTCAACCCAAAATGTGAATGATCTAACCTTCATTAAAATGAACCACGCATGGGTTTCCAAGGATTTTGTCCCACCTTCCCCTGATGACACATAGGGTGACAGAAAAATGGCTTGCTTTGGTCCACCTCTTCCTGGGACTTGACCTATTTCACCTTTTGCATCAGCTGAATGTCCAACATCAACATATGCCACTTTCTAAAACTCCCTAACTGTGCTGCCTCCCCACCCCATGGCCGGGGTCACCACCTAGCGCACGACACCGTGCGAGTGCCATTGCCCTGGACAGGTGGGTAGGTCGACTCTTGGGCGCGGGCACTGGCACAGGGTTCTTCATAATGCAATCAAGTGTCTCTGGCGGTGGTGGTGCACACCCGCCGTCAGACACACCGCCGTACTATGAGGGGCCCAGTGCCAGTACCGACGCCCACGAGTGGGCCCCCCTTGCTGGGGCAGGGCCCCAGCATTTGCAATCTTTACCTCTCCCTGCTCCTCCGCTGTGTAGTCTGGGCCGTCAAATCTATACTGTGCCTGACACCGTCTGAGCGTGCCTCCTGATGTATAGACATATATTTTGAATGTGTACGCTATCCATACATGTTATCTGGGGATACGGTACCCTTTCTAACCTTTGTGCAATCACGTGCAATCCATACTGGGCCTAACACCGTCTGAGCATGCCTCCTGATGTATAGAAATATATTTTGAATGTGTACGCTATCCATACATGTTATCCGGGGATACGGTACCCTTTCTAACCTTTGTGCAATCACGTGCAATCCATACTGGGCCTAACACCGTCTGAGCCTGCCTCCTGATGTATAGACATATATTTTGAATGTGTACGCTATCCATACATGTTATCCGGGGAAACGGTACCCTTTCTAACCTTTGTGCAATCACGTGCAATCCATACTGGGCCTATCACCGTCTGAGCCTGCCTCCTGATGTATAGACATATATTTTGAATGTGTATGCTATCCATACATGTTATCTGGGGATACGGTACCCTTTCTAACCTTTGTGCAATCACGTGCAATCCATACTGGGACTAACACCGTCTGAGCCTGCCTCCTGATGTATAGACATATATTTTGAATGTGTACGCTATCCATACATGTTATCCGGGGAAACGGTACCCTTTCTAACCTTTGTGCAATCACGTGCAATCCATACTGGGCCTAACACCGTCTGAGCCTGTCTCCTGATGTATAGACATATATTTTGAATGTGTACGCTATCCATACATGTTATCCGGGGAAACGGTACCCTTTCTCACCTTTGTGCAATCACGTGCAATCCATACTGGGCATGAGAACGGCTGGCGAGCTATTAAGCAAGCTACAGCACCTGTGGTTTGCACACGTAAGTTTTTCATTTTTTCAGGAATGACGGTTAGGCCTAATTCCGGAACTGCGGTTGACCTGCACTTACTGGGAAATCATTGTTCGCGGGTAATAATTGTAATCAGTGATCCCCATCACTAACGTTGTTCAGCGGGTTATCTGCACCTGTAAGCAACAAACGCTGGCCTTTTCAGTGTAGCGCACATGCAGCCACGGACATGTAAGGGCATGACACACCAGTTATTGGCCAATCTCATGTGCCAGAGCCTCACGTGTCCCTCTAGTAAGCCGGACTCGGACCGTGGGGCATGACGGAGTCTCGTTCGTTAACGGAATTAAGCTTGCAATGTGTGCATCTGTTCTGTAGCTGGCATGGTTGAGGTTTCCCAGGTGGAGTCGAATTTAACCGTAGGCTCCACTCCTGGTGGTGCCCTTCTGGACATTCCTTTAAGGTTCAGCTTTGCAACCATACTGCCCACGTAAAACAAACACTGCCTTCATGAACGCTGTTTGGAGGGTCATGACTCGTGGGAATAACGCCGCCCAATCAGTTAACCTGCTAGAGAGATCGTTCGTTGCTCCCAAGCATGACATCACACTCCCTAGGAAGAAGGTAATGCCACTGTGGCGACCATACTCCTGGGGGCGACACAAGTGCACTGATGCCCAGCCACTGCTCAATGAATCTGCTGGTACATTGACCCAGACCACTACATTCCCCTCGCACGCTACACGACCTGAATCTGACCCTGATGAAACTCAGGTTACCCTTCCCATATACAGTTCCATCTTACACGGTGACAAAGAGGAAGCTGCAGATGAAAGTGCAGGTTCTGCCCACCCGCCATCAGACACACCACCGTACTATCAGGGGCCCTGTGCCAGTGCCGTCGCCAACGAGTGGGCCCCCCCTGCTTGCTCAGGATCACAGCACTTGCAAAGTTGAAATACTGTGCAGTGAGATGGAAGATGGGGACAACGAGGAGTCCAAGACAAGTACAGAGATTCCCTAGCAAGGAGACTTATTTGATTGTTTTCAATGTTGGGACAGCAATTTTTGGGGAGCACTATACTCTGGAGAATGATAGATGGGGCCCACCATACACTGGAACATTCCAAAGGTGGACATCAGACACTGGAGCAGCATTTACAGGGCCCATTATACACTAGAGCATTAGAAATGGGGCCCATTATGTTTGGAGCATTATTTGGGCCCATAAGACAGTGGAGCTTCATCCATGGGGACCAACATATACTGTAGCATTATGTGGAGCTCATCATATACTGTTTCAAACATTATATGGGACCAATGATTCTGTATGGAGAAATAGATGGGCCTCGTCATGAGATGTAAAAACTGAAGTATTTTTCATTGTACTATACCGCTATTTCTCTGCCGTATCGGAGCATGATGAGTTGTGGTATGTGTTAAAGGGGCGCTCTTTCGCCCAGGGCACATGAAAACCTGCAGCCAGCCCTCCCCCCCCACAACTTTAGCCAAATAACCCCCATTTTTCAGTGCGTAACTTGTATTATGAAGTTAATTAAGGTTGACAAGCTTAAGTAAGAAGAATTGATGCTTTTGGCATTCAAATGGGCACTGTAGGTGTGTTTCCTGTCCTCCTCTCACTGCTGACTTTTATTCCCCATTGACTTACATTGGGTTTCGTGTTTCGGGACTACCCCGACTTTTCCCTATAATCGGACGATCTTGCTCGACCCGACTTTTGGAAAAGTCGGGTTTCACGAAACGAAACTCGACCCTAAAAAACCAAAAGTCGCTCAACTCTAGTGTCCAGTGTCCACAAGTGTCTGCAGAAATTCAAAATCTCCCTTATCCTCTAGTCAGTTTGGTCACAGCTGTGCCATCGAGCCGTCACATAGCGCTCAGATATTCATTGGGCCTCACACAATCCAAAAGTATCCAGTGTCCACAAGTGTGTGCAGAAATTCAAAATCTCCCTTATCCTCTAGTCACTTTGGTCACAGCTGTGCCATCGAGCCTGTCACATAGCGCTCAGATATTCATTGGGCCTCACACAATCCAAAAGTGTCCACAAGTGTATGCAGAAATTCAAAATCTCCCTTATCCTCTAGTCACTTTGGTCACAGCTGTGCCATCGAGCCTGTCACATAGCGCTCAGATATTCATTGGGCCTCACACAATCCAAAAGTGTCCAGTGTCCACAAGTGTGTGCAGAAATTCAAAATCTCCCTTATCCTCTAGTCACTTTGGTCACAGCTGTGCCATCGAGCCTGTCACATAGCGCTCAGATATCAGTGGGCCTCACACAATCCAAAAGTGTCCAGTGTCCACAAGTGTGTGCAGAAATTCAAAATCTCCCTTATCCTCGAGTCACTTTGGTCACAGCTGTGCCATCGAGCCTGTCACATAGCGCTCAGATATTCATTGGGCCTCACACAATCCAAAAGTGTCCAGTGTCCACAAGTGTCTGCTGAAATTCAAAATCTCCCTTATCCTCTAGTCACTTTGGTCACAGCTGTGCCATCGAGCCTGTCACATAGCGCTCAGATATTCATTGGGCCTCACACAATCCAAAAGTGTCCAGTGTCCACAAGTGTGTGCAGAAATTCAAAATCTCCCTTATCCTCTAGTCACTTTGGTCACAGCTGTGCCATCGAGCCTGTCACATAGCGCTCAGATATTCATTGGGCCTCACACAATCCAAAAGTGTCCAGTGTCCACAAGTGTCTACTGAAATTCAAAATCTCCCTTATCCTCTAGTCACTTTGGTCACAGCTGTGCCATCGAGCCTGTCACATAGCACTCAGATATTCATTGGGCCTCACACAATCCAAAAGTGTCCAGTGTCCACAAGTGTGTGCAGAAATTCAAAATCTCCCTTATCCTCTAGTCACTTTGGTCACAGCTGTGCCATCGAGCCTGTCACATAGCGCTCAGATATTCATTGGGCCGCACACAATCCAAAAGTGTCCAGTGTCCACAAGTGTGTGCAGAAATTCAAAATCTCCCTTATCCTCTAGTCACTTTGGTCACAGCTGTGCCATCGAGCCTGTCACATAGCACTCAGATATTCATTGGGCCTCACACAATCCAAAAGTGTCCAGTGTCCACAAGTGTCTGCTGAAATTCAAAATCTCCCTTATCCTCTAGTCACTTTGGTCACAGCTGTGCCATCAAGCCTGTCACATAGCGCTCAGATATTCATTGGGCCTCACACAATCCAAAAGTGTCCAGTGTCCACAAGTGTGAGCAGAAATTCAAAATCTCACTTATCCTCTAGTCACTTTGGTCACAGCTGTGCCATCGAGCCTGTTACATAGCGCTCAGATATTCATTGGGCCTCACACAATCCAAAAGTGTCCAGTGTCCACAAGTGTGTGCAGAAATTCAAAATCTCCCTTATCCTCTAGTCACTTTGGTCACAGCTGTGCCATCGAGCCTGTCACATAGCGCTCAGATATTCATTGGGCCTCACACAATCCAAAAGTGTCCAGTGTCCACAAGTGTGTGCAGAAATTCAAAATCTCCCTTATCCTCTAGTCACTTTGGTCACAGCTGTGCCATCGAGCCTGTCACATAGCGCTCAGATATTCATGGGGCCTCACACAATCCAAAAGTGTCCAGTGTCCACAAGTGTCTACTGAAATTCAAAATCTCCCTTATCCTCTAGTCACTTTGGTCACAGCTGTGCCATCGAGCCTGTCACATAGCACTCAGATATTCATTGGGCCTCACACAATCCAAAAGTGTCCAGTGTCCACAAGTGTGTGCAGAAATTCAAAATCTCCCTTATCCTCTAGTCACTTTGGTCACAGCTGTGCCATCGAGCCTGTCACATAGCGTACAGATATTCATTGGGCCTCACACAATCCAAAAGTGTCCAGTGTCCACAAGTGTGTGCAGAAATTCAAAATCTCCCTTATCCTCTAGTCACTTTGGTCACAGCTGTGCCATCGAGCCTGTCACATAGCGCTCAGATATCAGTGGGCCTCACACAATCCAAAAGTGTCCAGTGTCCACAAGTGTGTGCAGAAATTCAAAATCTCCCTTATCCTCTAGTCACTTTGGTCACAGCTGTGCCATTGAGCCTGTCACATAGCGCTCAGATATCAGTGGGCCTCACACAATCCAAAAGTGTCCAACAGAGTTGAGCGAAACGGGTCGAAAAATTTCAAAAGTCGCCGACTTTTGGCAAAGTCGGGTTTCATGAAACGAAACCCGACCCTAGGATGAGGTCGGCCACGAGGTCGGCGATTTACGCGACAAAGTCGCGTTTCAAAAGTTTGTTTTGCGCCCTTTTTCAGCCAATCAGGATCGACGGACACTGAGGGCAACGTGATGACATAGGCACGGGTCACCACCATCTTTCAGAAGGGCATGCAAGTGATTGGCTTGCTTTGGGGGGCGACACAGGGGGTATAAAAGGGCGTGCACCCCGACCGCCATGTTACTCATGCTGATCTCAGAATAGGGAGAGCTGCTGCTGATGATGATTTTGTAGGGAGAGCGTTAGGCAGGGAAGAAGACACCAAAAACTGCTTCTTCTGCTAGCGATTTTGCCTGTACAACACACCAGTCACTGTGTGTGCAGTGCAAGGGGAGGCTATGTAGTGGTGTATCAGTGGTGTTGGTTGTTGGGTTGCCTTCTAAGGCTTTCTGACATTCCTGCATTGCTGTTTACCCACTGCTCTGCAAACTGCTTTTTTAAAAGCAATCCCAATTTTTTTTTGTCCTGCTGAGAAGAAAAAAAAAACTGCTTCTGCTGCTAGCGATTTTGCCTGTACAACACATCAGTCACTGTGTGTGCAGTGCAAGGGGAGGCTATATAGTGGTGTATCAGTGGTGTTGGTTGTTGGGCTGCCTTCTAAGGCTTCCTGACATTCCTGCATTGCTGTTTACCCACTGCTCCGCAAACTGCTTTTTTAAAAGCAATCCCAATTTTTTGTCCTGCTGAGAAGAAAAAAAAACTGCTACTGCTGCTAGCGATTTTGCCTGTACAACACATCAGTCACTGTGTGTGCAGTGCAAGGGGAGGCTATATAGTGGTGTATCAGTGGTGTTGGTTGTTGGGCTGCCTTCTAAGGCTTCCTGACATTCCTGCATTGCTGTTTACCCACTGCTCCGAAAACTGCTTTTTTAAAAGCAATCCCAATTTTTTGTCCTGCTGAGGTACTGAGCATGCATTTTTTCACACCATACAGCGGTGTACGCTCCTCACACAGTACCGTGTAACGGCTGTTATCACAGCCACAGTGAAGCTATCAGTGTGTAACTCTGTGAGAATAAAACGAGGACATGTTCCGTTCTTACAGACCTGCACTCTAGGGAGATTCCTATTCTGCCCAATTCTACATACACCTTGTAGTTTGTGATACACTAGCCAATTTCTGCCTGTGACATAGTGCTGTGATATTCATTGGGCCTCACACAATCCAAAAGTGTCCAGTGTCCACAAGTGTGTGCAGAAATTCAAAATCTACCTTATCCTCTAGTCACTTTGGTCACAGCTGTGCCATCGAGCCTGTCACATAGCGCTCAGATATCAGTGGGCCTCACACAATGCAAAAGTGTCCAGTGTCCACAAGTGTGTGCAGAAATTCAAAATCTCCCTTATCCTCTAGTCACTTTGGTCACAGCTGTGCCATCGAGCCTGTCACATAGCGCTCAGATATTCATTGGGCCTCACACAATCCAAAAGTATCCAGTGTCCACAAGTGTGTGCAGAAATTCAAAATCTCCCTTATCCTCTCGTCACTTTTGTCACAGCTGTGCCATCGAGCCTGTCACATAGCGCTCAGATATTCATTGGGCCTCACACAATCCAAAAGTGTCCAGTGTCCACAAGTGTGTGCAGAAATTCAAAATCTCCCTTATCCTCTCGTCACTTTTGTCACAGCTGTGCCATCGAGCCTGTCACATAGCGCTCAGATATTCATTGGGCCTCACACAATCCAAAAGTGTCCAGTGTCCACCAGTGTGTGCAGAAATTCAAAATCTCCCTTATCCTCTAGTCACTTTGGTCACAGCTGTGCCATCGAGCCTGTCACATAGCGCTCAGATATTCATTGGGCCTCACACAATCCAAAAGTGTCCAGTGTCCACAAGTGTGTGCAGAAATTCAAAATCTCCCTTATCCTCTAGTCACTTTGGTCACAGCTGTGCCATCGAGCCTGTCACATAGCGCTCAGATATTCATTGGGCCACACAATCCAAAAGTGTCCAGTGTCCACAAGTGTCTGCAGAAATTCAAAATCTCACTTATCCTCTAGTTACTTTGGTCACAGGCACAGCTGTGCCATCGAGCCTGTCACATAGCGCTCAGATATCAGTGGGCCTCACACAATCCAAAAGTGTCCAGTGTCCACAAGTGTCTGCAGAAATTCAAAATCTCCCCTGTCCTATAGACACCTTGTACCTTGTTTTTTATTACTATATAGTTTGTTGGATTTTGTCTACATTTCTACCAAAAATGAGGAAGGCTGGTGGAAGAGGCCGTGGAATTGGGCGGGGGTTGGCAGTTGGTAATGATGGTGTTGGTGGTGGATCTGATGGTAGTGGCAAGAGCAAAATAGGACCGAATGCAGGAGGTGTTGAGCCTGCATCATCGTCTGGCTACATAAGGCCTCGAAGGCTTAGTTTTCTAGGAGTTGGCAAACCGCTTTTAAAGCCAGAGCATCTGGCTCAGCCTCCAGCTCTATCGCCTCCTCTTCTTCAGTTGTAAAAAGTAAAAGCACTGAGTCGTCATTGGAGGCTCATGTTCATGAACCACACCTTTCCTTGTGTCCTTCATCCCAACCAAGATTGAAGGATGACGCAGGCCATACTACTGATTACTCCATGGAGCTGTTTTCACATACCATGCCTGGATTATCAAGTGAAATGGTGAATTACCCAGGCCAAGATGAATCTGACATGGAGTGCACTGATGCACAGCCGCTGATGGATGATTCTGCTGGTACATTCACTCAGAGCACTACATTGTCCTCGCAGTGTACAGAGCCAGATTCTGACCCTGATGAGACTCAGGTGCCCCTTCCCGCACACTATACCACCATACACGGTGACACAGAGGAAGGTGCACATGACATAGAAGAGGAGGTGATGGATGACCCAGTTGTTGACCCAGATTGGCATCCATTGGGGGAAGAGGGTGCTGCTTCCAATAGCTCAGATGAGGAGCATCCACAGCAGACATCGACATCGCAACAGCTGTTATCTGGCAGGCCCGGAGCACTCCAAAGACAGGTTCCAAACATCAAAAGAGTTGCTGGACAGCTTGTAAAGAGGGTCAAAAGATCACAGTGTGCTAGGCCGCAAAATGTCTGCCAAAGTAGGAAGAGTGCAGTGTGGCACTTTTTTGAACAAAATCCTCATGATCAGGCCAAGGTTATCTGTAAGAAGTGCGCAAAGACCTTTAGCCGAGGGAAAAATCTGAAAAATTTGAATACCAGTTGCATGCTTAGACATTTAACCAGCATGCACTTGCAAGCGTGGACATAACACCAAACCTCAAGTGCCACATGTGCAACTGATCACAACGAAGGTAGTCAGCAACGCTACATTGTTTCCCCCACTGTAAGCCCACCGGTTAGCACAGCAGCAAATGTTGAGGTGTCGTTGCAAGGCCACAGCAGTCAGGGAATCCCACTGTTATATCAACGAAAGACTGATTCTAGGCCATCAGAAAGAACACCAACTCCATCACCATCATCAACCCTCTCTCAGTCCGCCCTGTCCACCGCTACTTCCACCATATGCAGCTCTCAAGTCCAGCTCACCCTCTCAGACACTATGAGTAGGTCAAGAAAGTACTCAGTCTCTCATCCGCGTACACTGGGTTTGAACGCCCACATTGCCAAACTAATCTCGTTTGAGATGATGCCCTTTCGGTTGGTGGAAAGTGCAGCTTTCCTCGAACTCATGGCCTATGCAGTACCACGCTATGACCTACCCAGTCGCCACTTCTTCTCTCGCAAAGCCATCCCAGCCCTCCACCATCATGTGAAAGACCGCATTGTCCATGCACTCAAGCAGTCAGTGAGCGGAAAGGTGCACCTCACAACTGATGCATGGTCCAGTCGGCATGGCCAGGGCCGTTACGTGTCCATCACTGCGCACTGGGTTAATGTGGTGGATGCAGGGTCCACAGGGGACAGCGGTGGTGGGACAGTGCTGCCTAGCCCACGGTATAGGAAACAGTTGGCTGTAGGCGTTCGACCCTCCTCCTCCTCCTCCAGAAGCGAAAAGCTCGTCCACAGAGCGCAGTCGTATGAGCACTCCATCTGCAGCTGCCACTGTTGCACACGAGGTGTCCCACTATCGAGCAGCTAGTGGAAAGCGTCAGCAGGCAGTGTTGCAGATGATGTGTTTGGGCGACAGACACACCGCCGAGGTGCTGGCCGAGTACTTTCAGCGACAAACTGAGTCATGACTGGGCAGTGTACATCTTGAGGCAGGCAAGGTAGTTAGTGATAACGGGCGTAATTTTGTGGCAGCCATAGCCCTTTCAAAACTCAGCCACATACCTTGCTTGGCTCACACCTTGAACCTGGTGGTGCAGTGCTTCCTCAAAAATTATCCGGAGTTAACAGCCCTGCTCCAGAAGGTGCGAAGACTGTGCGCGCACATCCGCCGGTCGCCTGTACACTCCATTCGTATGCAGAAGCTGCAGCGATTGCTCCACCTTCCCAACCACCACCTCATTATCGACATTGCAACAAGGTGGAACTCCACCCTGCACATGGTGGAGCGGCTGAGCGAGCAGAGGCAGGCCATAATGCATTTGTGGGAGGATACACGGCCAGGCACTTTGAGAGCAGACATGGAGTTGACCGGTGTGCAGTGGTCGAAGCTGAAAGACCTCTGTAAAGTCCTTCAGTGTTTTGAGGAATGCACACGGCTGGTAAGTGCAGATGACGCCATCCTAAGCATGAGCATCCCACTTATGCGTCTGCTCATGCAAACTTTGATGCACCTTAAGGAGCAGGCTTCTGCAGCCAATGTTGATGAGGAGGAAGAGGAGGAGGGAATCCTTGATGACATTCAGCCATTGTCTGCTCAGGGACCTCTCCTGGACGAGGTGGAGTAAGAAGAGGATGATGGGGATGATTACTTAGGGGAGGAGGATGCATCTCGTGGGGCAAGTGAAAATGTTGGCGTGGCTAGGTCTGGTACAGGGTTTGTGCTTGACTGGAGGGATGTGGATTTGCCAGAAAGTGCTCCTCCAACCAGCACTCGCAGTGCATCATTGACACCGGGAACATTGGCCCACATGTCAGATTATGCCTTGCAGATCCTAAAAAGGGACCCCCGCATTGCCAAAATGATGAACGATGACGACTACTGGTTGGCCAGCATCCTGGATCCACGCTATAAAGGCAAATTACAAAACATCATGCCACAGGAGAACCTTGACCTAATATTGGCTAATAAACAAGCAACTCTGGTAAATCGGTTGCTTGAGGCATTCCCAGCACACAGCAGCGGTGATGGTTCTCACACGAGCCGTATGGGCCGGGGGCAGCTTGGCAGAGGTGTTCGTGGTGCACACAGCAGAAGTGGCGTTGGAGACAGGGGTTTCATGACAATGTTGTGGACTGATTTTTCAAGTACCACTCACACAACTGGTAATACTGCATCGATGGAAAGTGACAGGAGACAGCAGTTGTCAACTATGGTTACAAACTACTTTTCCTCCCATATCGATGTTCTCCTACACAGGTCATTCCCCTTTGACTATTGGGCCGCTAAACTGGACGCCTGGCCTGAATTGGCACAATATGCCTTACAGGAGCTCGCTTGCCCAGCTGCAAGTGTGCTATCGGAAAGAGTCTTCAGTGCAGCTGGATCAATCCTGAGAGAAAAAAGGACCCGTCTGTCAACCCAAAATGTGAATGATCTAACCTTCATTAAAATGAACCACGCATGGGTTTCCAAGGATTTTGTCCCACCTTCCCCTGATGACACATAGGGTGACAGAAAAATGGCTTGCTTTGGTCCACCTCTTCCTGGGACTTGACCTATTTCACCTTTTGCATCAGCTGAATGTCCAACATCAACATATGCCACTTTCTAAAACTCCCTAACTGTGCTGCCTCCCCACCCCATGGCCGGGGTCACCACCTAGCGCACGACACCGTGCGAGTGCCATTGCCCTGGACAGGTGGGTAGGTCGACTCTTGGGCGCGGGCACTGGCACAGGGTTCTTCATAATGCAATCAAGTGTCTCTGGCGGTGGTGGTGCACACCCGCCGTCAGACACACCGCCGTACTATGAGGGGCCCAGTGCCAGTACCGACGCCCACGAGTGGGCCCCCCTTGCTGGGGCAGGGCCCCAGCATTTGCAATCTTTACCTCTCCCTGCTCCTCCGCTGTGTAGTCTGGGCCGTCAAATCTATACTGTGCCTGACACCGTCTGAGCGTGCCTCCTGATGTATAGACATATATTTTGAATGTGTACGCTATCCATACATGTTATCTGGGGATACGGTACCCTTTCTAACCTTTGTGCAATCACGTGCAATCCATACTGGGCCTAACACCGTCTGAGCATGCCTCCTGATGTATAGAAATATATTTTGAATGTGTACGCTATCCATACATGTTATCCGGGGATACGGTACCCTTTCTAACCTTTGTGCAATCACGTGCAATCCATACTGGGCCTAACACCGTCTGAGCCTGCCTCCTGATGTATAGACATATATTTTGAATGTGTACGCTATCCATACATGTTATCCGGGGAAACGGTACCCTTTCTAACCTTTGTGCAATCACGTGCAATCCATACTGGGCCTATCACCGTCTGAGCCTGCCTCCTGATGTATAGACATATATTTTGAATGTGTATGCTATCCATACATGTTATCTGGGGATACGGTACCCTTTCTAACCTTTGTGCAATCACGTGCAATCCATACTGGGACTAACACCGTCTGAGCCTGCCTCCTGATGTATAGACATATATTTTGAATGTGTACGCTATCCATACATGTTATCCGGGGAAACGGTACCCTTTCTAACCTTTGTGCAATCACGTGCAATCCATACTGGGCCTAACACCGTCTGAGCCTGTCTCCTGATGTATAGACATATATTTTGAATGTGTACGCTATCCATACATGTTATCCGGGGAAACGGTACCCTTTCTCACCTTTGTGCAATCACGTGCAATCCATACTGGGCATGAGAACGGCTGGCGAGCTATTAAGCAAGCTACAGCACCTGTGGTTTGCACACGTAAGTTTTTCATTTTTTCAGGAATGACGGTTAGGCCTAATTCCGGAACTGCGGTTGACCTGCACTTACTGGGAAATCATTGTTCGCGGGTAATAATTGTAATCAGTGATCCCCATCACTAACGTTGTTCAGCGGGTTATCTGCACCTGTAAGCAACAAACGCTGGCCTTTTCAGTGTAGCGCACATGCAGCCACGGACATGTAAGGGCATGACACACCAGTTATTGGCCAATCTCATGTGCCAGAGCCTCACGTGTCCCTCTAGTAAGCCGGACTCGGACCGTGGGGCATGACGGAGTCTCGTTCGTTAACGGAATTAAGCTTGCAATGTGTGCATCTGTTCTGTAGCTGGCATGGTTGAGGTTTCCCAGGTGGAGTCGAATTTAACCGTAGGCTCCACTCCTGGTGGTGCCCTTCTGGACATTCCTTTAAGGTTCAGCTTTGCAACCATACTGCCCACGTAAAACAAACACTGCCTTCATGAACGCTGTTTGGAGGGTCATGACTCGTGGGAATAACGCCGCCCAATCAGTTAACCTGCTAGAGAGATCGTTCGTTGCTCCCAAGCATGACATCACACTCCCTAGGAAGAAGGTAATGCCACTGTGGCGACCATACTCCTGGGGGCGACACAAGTGCACTGATGCCCAGCCACTGCTCAATGAATCTGCTGGTACATTGACCCAGACCACTACATTCCCCTCGCACGCTACACGACCTGAATCTGACCCTGATGAAACTCAGGTTACCCTTCCCATATACAGTTCCATCTTACACGGTGACAAAGAGGAAGCTGCAGATGAAAGTGCAGGTTCTGCCCACCCGCCATCAGACACACCACCGTACTATCAGGGGCCCTGTGCCAGTGCCGTCGCCAACGAGTGGGCCCCCCCTGCTTGCTCAGGATCACAGCACTTGCAAAGTTGAAATACTGTGCAGTGAGATGGAAGATGGGGACAACGAGGAGTCCAAGACAAGTACAGAGATTCCCTAGCAAGGAGACTTATTTGATTGTTTTCAATGTTGGGACAGCAATTTTTGGGGAGCACTATACTCTGGAGAATGATAGATGGGGCCCACCATACACTGGAACATTCCAAAGGTGGACATCAGACACTGGAGCAGCATTTACAGGGCCCATTATACACTAGAGCATTAGAAATGGGGCCCATTATGTTTGGAGCATTATTTGGGCCCATAAGACAGTGGAGCTTCATCCATGGGGACCAACATATACTGTAGCATTATGTGGAGCTCATCATATACTGTTTCAAACATTATATGGGACCAATGATTCTGTATGGAGAAATAGATGGGCCTCGTCATGAGATGTAAAAAGTGAAGTATTTTTCATTGTACTATACCGCTATTTCTCTGCCGTATCGGAGCATGATGAGTTGTGGTATGTGTTAAAGGGGCGCTCTTTCGCCCAGGGCACATGAAAACCTGCAGCCAGCCCTCCCCCCCCACAACTTTAGCCAAATAACCCCCATTTTTCAGTGCGTAACTTGTATTATGAAGTTAATTAAGGTTGACAAGCTTAAGTAAGAAGAATTGATGCTTTTGGCATTCAAATGGGCACTGTAGGTGTGTTTCCTGTCCTCCTCTCACTGCTGACTTTTATTCCCCATTGACTTACATTGGGTTTCGTGTTTCGGGACTACCCCGACTTTTCCCTATAATCGGACGATCTTGCTCGACCCGACTTTTGGAAAAGTCGGGTTTCACGAAACGAAACTCGACCCTAAAAAACCAAAAGTCGCTCAACTCTAGTGTCCAGTGTCCACAAGTGTCTGCAGAAATTCAAAATCTCCCTTATCCTCTCGTCACTTTGGTCACAGCTGTGCCATCGAGCCTGTCACATAGCGCTCAGATATCAGTGGGCCTCACACAATCCAAAAGTGTCCAGTGTCCACAAGTGTCTGCAGAAATTCAAAATCTCCCTTATCCTCTCGTCACTTTTGTCACAGCTGTGCCATCGAGCCTGTCACATAGCGCTCAGATATTCATTGGGCCTCACACAATCCAAAAGTATCCAGTGTCCACAAGTGTGTGCAGAAATTCAAAATCTCCCTTATCCTCTAGTCACTTTCGTCACAGGCACAGCTGTGCCATTGAGCCTGTCACATAGCGCTCAGATATCAGTGGGCCTCACACAATCCAAAAGTGTCCAGTGTCCACAAGTGTGTGCAGAAATTCAAAATCTCCCTTATCCTCTAGTCACTTTGGTCACAGCTGTGCCATCGAGCCCGTCACATAGCGCTCAGATATTCATTGGGCCTCACACAATCCAAAAGTATCCAGTGTCCACAAGTGTGTGCAGAAATTCAAAATCTCCCTTATCCTCTAGTCACTTTGGTCACAGCTGTGCCATCGAGCCTGTCACATAGCGCTCAGATATTCATTGGGCCTCACACAATCCAAAAGTGTCCACAAGTGTGTGCAGAAATTCAAAATCTCACTTATCCTCTAGTCACTTTGGTCACAGCTGTGCCATCGAGCCTGTCACATAGTGCTCAGATATCAGTGGGCCTCACACAATCCAAAAGTGTCCAGTGTCCACAAGTGTCTGCAGAAATTCAAAATCTCCCCTGTCCTATAGACACCTTGTACCTTGTTTTACATTACTATATAGTTTGTTGGATTTTGTCTACATTTCTACCAAAAATGAGGAAGGCTGGTGGAAGAGGCCATGGAATTGGGCGGGGGTTGGCAGCTGGTAATGATGGTGTTGGTGGTGGATCTGATGGTAGTGGCAAGAGCAAAATAGGACCGAATGCAGGAGGTGTTGAGCCTGCGTCATCGTCTGGCTACATAAGGCCTCGAAGGCTTAGTTTTCTAGGAGTTGGCAAACCGCTTTTAAAGCCAGAGTATCAGGAAAAAGTTTTGTCTTACATTGCTGACTCAGCCTCCAGCTCTATCGCCTCCTCTTCTTCAGTTGTAAAAAGTAAAAGCACTGAGTCGTCATTGGAGGCTCATGTTCATGAACCACACCTTTCCTTGTGTCCTTCACCCCAACCAAGATTGAAGGATGACGCAGGCCATACTACTGATTACTCCATGGAGCTGTTTTCACATACCATGCCTGGATTATCAAGTGAAATGGTGAATTACCCAGGCCAAGATGAATCTGACATGGAGTGCACTGATGCACAGTCACTGATGGATGTTTCTGCTGGTACATTCACTCAGAGCACTACATTGTCCTCTCAGTGTACAGAGCCAGATTCTGACCCTGATGAGACTCAGGTGCCCCTTCCCGCACACTATACCACCATACACGGTGACACAGAGGAAGGTGCACATGACATAGAAGAGGAGGTGATGGATGACCCAGTTGTTGACCCAGATTGGCATCCATTGGCGGAAGAGGGTGCTGCTTCCAATAGCTCAGATGAGGAGCATCCACAGCAGACATCGACATCGCAACAGCTGTTATCTGGCAGGCCCGGAGCACTCCAAAGACAGGTTCCAAACATCAAAAGAGTTGCTGGACAGCTTGTCCAGAGGGTCAAAAGATCACAGTGTGCTAGGCCGCAAAATGTCTGCCAAAGTAGGAAGAGTGCAGTGTGGCACGTTTTTGAACAAAATCCTCATGATCAGGCCAAGGTTATCTGTAAGAAGTGCGCAAAGACCTTTAGCCGAGGGAAAAATCTGAAAAATTTGAATACCAGTTGCATGCTTAGACATTTAACCAGCATGCACACAACACCAAACCTCAAGTGCCACATGTGCAACTGATCACAATGAAGGTAGTCAGCAATGCTACATTGTTTCCCCCACTGTAAGCCCACCGGTTAGCACAGCAGCAAATGTTGAGGTGTCGTTGCAAGGCCACAGCAGTCAGGGAATCCCACTGTTATATCAACGAAAGACTGATTCTAGGCCATCAGAAAGAACACCAACTCCATCACCATCATCAACCCTCTCTCAGTCCGCCCTGTCCACCGCTACTTCCACCATATGCAGCTCTCAAGTCCAGCTCACCCTCCCAGACACTATGAGTAGGTCAAGAAAGTACTCAGTCTCTCATCCGCGTACACTGGGTTTGAACGCCCACATTGCCAAACTAATCTCGTTTGAGATGATGCCCTTTCGGTTGGTGGAAAGCGCAGCTTTCCGCGAACTCATGGCCTATGCAGTACCACGCTATGACCTACCCAGTCGCCACTTCTTCTCTCGCAAAGCCATCCCAGCCCTCCACCATCATGTGAAAGACCGCATTGTCCATGCACTCAAGCAGTCAGTGAGCGGAAAGGTGCACCTCACAACTGATGCATGGTCCAGTCGGCATGGCCAGGGCCGTTACGTGTCCATCACTGCGCACTGGGTTAATGTGGTGGATGCAGGGTCCACAGGGGACAGCGGTGGTGGGACAGTGCTGCTTAGCCCACGGTATAGGAAACAGTTGGCTGTAGGCGTTCGACCCTCCTCCTCCTCCTCCTCCAGAAGCGAAAGCTTCTCCACAGAGCGCAGTCGTACGAGCACTCCATCTGCAGCTGCCACTGTTGCACACGAGGTGTCCCACTATCGAGCAGCTAGTGGAAAGCGTCAGCAGGCAGTGTTGCAGATGATGTGTTTGGGCAACAGACACACCGCCAAGGTGCTGGCCGAGTACTTTCAGTGACAAACTGAGTCATGGCTGGGCAGTGTACATCTTGAGGCAGGCAAGGTAGTTAGTGATAACGAGCGTAATTTTGTGGCAGCCATAGCCCTTTCAAAACTCAGTCACATACCTTGCTTGGCTCACAGCTTGAACCTGGTGGTGCAGTGCTTCCTCAAAAATTATCCGGAGTTAACAGCCCTGCTCCAGAAGGTGCGAAGACTGTGCGCGCACATCCGCCGGTCGCCTGTACACTCCGTTCGTATGCAGAAGCTGCAGCGATTGCTCCACCTTCCCAACCACTGCCTCATTATCGACATTGCAACAAGGTGGAACTCCACCCTGCACATGGTGGAGCGGCTGTGCGAGCAGAGGCAGGCCATAATGCATTTGTGGGAGGATACACGGCCAGGCACTTTGAGAGCAGACATGGAGTTGACCGGTGTGCAGTGGTCGAAGCTGAAAGACCTCTGTAAAGTCCTTCAGTGTTTTGAGGAATGCACACGGCTGGTAAGTGCAGACGACGCCATCCTAAGCATGAGCATCCCACTTATGCGTCTGCTCATGCAAACTTTGACGCACCTTAAGGAGCAGGCTTCTGCAGTCAATGTTGATGAGGAGGAAGAGGAGGAGGGAATCCTTGATGACATTCAGCCATTGTCTGCTCAGGGACCTCTCCTGGACGAGGTGGAGGAAGAAGAGGAGGAGGAGGAGGATGATGGGGATGATTACTTAGGGGAGGAGGATGCATCTCATGGGGCAAGTGAAAATGTTGGCGTGGCAAGGTCTGGTACAGGGTTTGTGCGTGACTGGAGGGATGTGGATTTGCCAGAAAGTGCTCCTCCAACCAGCACTCGCAGTGCATCATTGACACCGGGAACATTGGCCCACATGTCAGATTATGCCTTGCAGATCCTAAAAAGGGACCCCCGCATTGCCAAAATGATGAACGATGACGACTACTGGTTGGCCAGCATCCTGGATCCACGCTATAAAGGCAAATTACAAAACATCATGCCACAGGAGAACCTTGACCTAATATTGGCTAATAAACAAGCAACTCTGGTAAATCGGTTGCTTGAGGCATTCCCAGTACACAGCAGCGGTGATGGTTCTCACACGAGCCGTACGGGCCAGGGGCAGCTTGGCAGAGGTGTTCGTGGTGCACACAGCAGAAGTTGCGTTGGAGACAGGGGTTTCATGACAATGTTGTGGACTGATTTTTCAAGTACCGCTCACACAACTGGTAATACTGCATCGATGGAAAGTGACAGGAGACAGCAGTTGTCAACTATGGTTACAAACTACTTTTCCTCCCATATCGATGTTCTCCCACACAGGTCATTCCCCTTTGACTATTGGGCTGCTAAACTGGACACCTGGCCTGAATTGGCACAATATGCCTTACAGGAGCTCGCTTGCCCAGCTGCAAGTGTGCTATCGGAAAGAGTCTTCAGTGCAGCTGGATCAATCCTGACAGAAAAAAGGACCTGTCTGTCAACCCAAAATGTGGATGATCTAACCTTCATTAAAATTAACCACGCATGGGTTTCCAACGATTTTGTCCCACCTTCCCCTGATGACACATAGGGTGACAGAAAAATGGCTTGCTTTGGTCCACCTCTTCCTGGGACTTGACCTATTTCACCTTTTGCATCAGCTGAATGTCCAACATCAACATATGCCACTTTCTAAAACTCCCTAACTGTGCTGCCTCCCCCCCCCCATGGCCGGGGTCACCACCTAGCGCACGACACCGTGCAAGTGCCATTGTCCTGGACAGGTGGGTAGGCCGACTCTTGGGCGCGGGCACTGGCACAGGGTCCTTCATAGTGCAATCAAGTGTCTCTGACGGTGGTGGTGCACACCCGCTGTCAGACACACCGCCGTACTATGAGGGGCCCAGTGCCAGTACCGATGCCCACGAGTGGGCCCCCCTTGCTTGGGCAGGGCCCCAGCATTTGCAATCTTTACCTCTCCCTGCTCCTCCGCTGTGTAGTCTGGGCCGTGAAATCCATACTGTGCCTGACACCGTCTGAGCCTGCCTCCTGATGTATAGACATATATTTTAAATGTGTACGCTATCCATACATGTTATCCGGGGATACGGTACCCTTTCTAACCTTTGTGCAATCACGTGCAATCCATACTGGGCCTAACACTGTCTAAGCCTGCCTCCTGATGTATAGACATATATATTGAATGTGTACGCTATCCATACATGTTATCCGGGGAAACGGTACCCTTTCTAACCTTTGTGCAATCACGTGCAATCCATACTGGGCCTAACACCGTCTGAGCCTGCCTCCTGATGTATAGACATATTTTGAATGTGTACGCTATCCATACATGTTATCTGGGGATACGGTACCCTTTCTAACCTTTGTGCAATCACGTGCAATCCATACTGAGCCTAACACCATCTGAGCCTGCCTCCTGATGTATAGACATATATTTTGAATGTGTACGCTATCTATACATGTTATCCGGGGAAACGGTACCCTTTCTAACCTTTGTGCAATCACGTGCAATCCATACTGGGCCTAACACCGTCTGAGCCTGCCTCCTGATGTATAGACATATATTTTGAATGTGTACGCTATCCATACATGTTATCCGGGGAAACGGTACCCATTCTAACCTTTGTGCAATCACGTGCAATCCATACTGGGCCTAACACCATCTGAGCCTGCCTGCTGATGTATAGACATATATTTTGAATGTGTATGCTATCCATACATGTTATCCGGGGAAACGGTACCCTTTCTAACCTTTGTGCAATCACGTGCAATCCATACTGGGCCTAACACCTTCTGAGCCTGCCTCCTGATGTATAGACATATATTTTGAATGTGTACGCTATCCATACATGTTATCCGGGGAAACGGTACCCTTTCTAACCTTTGTGCAATCACGTGCAATCCATACTGGGCCTAACACCGTCTGAGCCTGCCTCCTGATGTATAGACATATATTTTAAATGTGTACGCTATCCATACATGTTATCCGGGGAAACGGTACCCTTTCTAACCTTTGTGCAATCACGTGCAATCCATACTGGGCCTAACACCGTCTGAGCCTGCCTCCTGATGTATAGACATATATTTTGAATGTGTACGCTATCCATACATGTTATCCGGGGAAACAGTACCCTTTCTAACCTTTGTGCAATCACGTGCAATCCATACTGGGCCTAACACCGTCTGAGCCTGCCTCCTGATGTATAGACATATATTTTGAATGTGTACGCTATCCATACATGTTATCCGGGGAAACGGTACCCTTTCTAACCTTTGTGCAATCACGTGCAATCCATACTGGGCCTAACACCGTCTGAGCCTGCCTCCTGATGTATAGACATATATTTTAAATGTGTACGCTATCCATACATGTTATCCGGGGAAACGGTACCCTTTCTAACCTTTGTGCAATCACGTGCAATCCATACTGGGCCTAACACCATCTGAGCCTGCCTCCTGATGTATAGACATATATTTTGAATGTGTACGCTATCCATACATGTTATCCGGGGAAACGGTACCCTTTCTAACCTTTGTGCAATCACGTGCAATCCATACTGGGCCTAACACCGTCTGAGCCTGCCTCCTGATGTATAGACATATATTTTGAATGTGTACGCTATCCATACATGTTATCCGGGGAAACGGTACCCTTTCTAACCATTGTGCAATCACGTGCAATCCATACTGGGCCTAACACCGTCTGAGCCTGCCTCCTGATGTATAGACATATATTTTGAATGTGTACGCTATCCATACATGTTATCCGGGGAAACGGTACCCTTTCTAACCTTTGTGCAATCACGTGCAATCCATACTGGGCCTAACACCGTCTGAGCCTGCCTCCTGATGTATAGACATATATTTTGAATGTGTACGCTATCCATACATGTTATCTGGGGCTACGGTACCCTTTCTAACCTTTGTGCAATCACGTGCAATCCATTCTGGGCCTAACACCGTCTGAGCCTGCCTCCTGATGTATAGACATATATTTTGAATGTGTACGCTATCCATACATGTTATCCGGGGAAACGGTACCCTTTCTAACCTTTGTGCAATCACGTGCAATCCATACTGAGCCTAACACCGTCTGAGCCTGCCTCCTGATGTATAGACATATATTTTGAATGTGTACGCTATCCATACATGTTATCCGGGGAAACGGTACCCTTTCTAACCTTTGTGCAATCACGTGCAATCCATACTGGGCCTAACACCGTCTGAGCCTGCCTCCTGATGTATAGACATATATTTTGAATGTGTACGCTATCCATACATGTTATCTGGGGATACGGTACCCTTTCTAACCTTTGTGCAATCACGTGCAATCCATACTGGGCCCAACACCATTTGAGCCTGCCTCCTGATGTATAGACATATATTTTGAATGTGTACGCTATCCATACATGTTATCCGGGGAAACGGTACCCTTTCTAACCTTTGTGCAATCACGTGCAATCCATACTGGGCCTAACACTGTCTGAGCCTGCCTCCTGATGTATAGACATATATTTTGAATGTGTACGCTATCCATACATGTTATCCGGGGAAACGGTACCCTTTGTAACCTTTGTGCAATCACGTGCAATCCATACTGGGCCTAACACCGTCTGAGCCTGCCTCCTGATGTGTAGACATATGTTTTAAATTTGTACGCTATCCATACATGTTATCTGGGGATACAGTACCCTTTCTAACCTTTGTGCAATCACGTGCAATCCATACTGGGCCTAACACTGTCTGAGCCTGCCTCCTGATGTATAGACATATATTTTGAATGTGTACGCTATCCATACATGTTATCTGGGGATACGTTACCCTTTCTAACCTTTGTGCAATCACGTGCAATCCATACTGGGCCTAACACAGTCTGTTCCTGCCTCCTGATATATAGACATATATTTTGAATGTGTACGCTATCCATACATGTTATCCGGGGAAACGGTACCCTTTCTAACCTTTGTGCAATCACGTGCAATGCATACTGGGCGTGAGAACGGCTGACGAGCTGTTAAGCAAGCTACAGCACCTGTGGTTTGCACACGTAAGTTTTTCATTTTTTCAGGAATGACGGTTAGGCCTAATTCCGGAACTGCGGTTGACCTGCACTTACTGGGAAATCATTGTTCGCGGGTAATAATTGTAATCAGTGATCCCCATCACTAACGTTGTTCAGCGGGTTATCTGCACCTGTAAGCGACAAACGCTGGCCTTTTCAGTGTAGCGCACATGCAGCCACGGACATGTAAGGGCATGACACACCAGTTATTGGCCAATCTCATGTGCCAGAGCCTCACGTGTCCCTCTAGTAAGCCGGACTCGGACCGCGGGGCATGACGGAGTCTCGTTCGTTAACGGAATTAAGCTTGCAATGTGTGCATCTGTTCTGTAGCTGGCATGGTTGAGGTTTCCCAGGTGGAGTCGAATTTAACCGTAGGCTCCACTCCTGGTGGTGCCCTTCTGGACATTCCTTTAAGGTTCAGCTTTGCAACCATACTGCCCACGTAAAACAAACACTTTGCCTTCATGAACGCTGTTTGGAGGGTCATGACTCGTGGGAATAACGCCGCCCAATCAGTTAACCTGCTAGAGAGATCGTTCGTTGCTCCCAAGCATGACATCTCACTCCCTAGGAAGAAGGTAATGCCACTGTGGCGACCGTACTCCTGGGGGCGACACAAGTGCACTGATGCCCAGCCACTGCTCGATGAATCTGCTGGTACATTGACCCAGACCACTACATTCCCCTCGCACGCTACACGGCCTGAATCTGACCCTGTTGAAACTCAGGTTACCCTTCCCATATACAGTTCCATCTTACACGGTGACAAAGATGAAGCTGCAGATGAAAGTGCAGATTCGGCCCACCCGCCATCAGACACACCACCGTACTATCAGGGGCCCTGTGCCAGTGCCGTCGCCAACGAGTGGGCCCCCCTTGCTTGCTCAGGATCACAGCACTTGCAAAGTTGAAATACTGTGCAGTGAGATGGAAGATGGGGACGACGAGGAGTCCAGACAAGTACAGGGATTCCCTAGCGAGGAGACTTATTTGATTGTTTTCAATGTTGGGACAGCAATTTTTGGGGAGCACTATACTCTGGAGAATGATAGATGGGGCCCACCATACACTGGAACATTCCAAAGGTGGACATCAGACACTGGAACAGCATTTACAGGGCCCATTATACACTAGAGCATTAGAAATGGGGCCCATTATGTTTGGAGCATTATTTGGGCCCATAAGACAGTGGAGCTTCATCCATGGGGACCAACATATACTGTAGCATTATGTGGAGCTCATCATATACTGTTTCAAACATTATATGGGACCAATGATTCTGTATGGAGAAATAGATGGGCCTCGTCATGAGATGTAAAAAGTGAAGTATTTTTCATTGTACTATACCGCTATTTCTCTGCCGTATCGGAGCATGATGAGTTGTGGTATGTGTTAAAGGGGCGCTCTTTCGCCCAGGGCACATGAAAACCTGCAGCCAGCACTCCCCCCCCACAACTTTAGCCAAATAACCCCCATTTTTCAGTGCGTAACTTGTATTATGAAGTTAATTAAGGTTGACAAGCTTAAGTAAGAAGAATTGATGCTTTTGGCATTCAAATGGGCACTGTAGGTGTGTTTCCTGTCCTCCTCTCACTGCCGACCTTTATTCCCCATTGACTTACATTGGGTTTCGTGTTTCGGGACGACCCCGACTTTTCCCTATAATTGGACGATCTTGCTCGACCCGACTTTTGGAAAAGTCGGGTTTCACGAAACGAAACTCGACCCTAAAAAACCAAAAGTCGCTCAACTCTAGTGTCCAGTGTCCACAAGTGTCTGCAGAAATTGAAAATCTCCCTTATCCTCTCGTCACTTTTGTCACAGCTGTGCCATCGAGCCTGTCACATAGCGCTCAGATATTCACTGGGTCTCACACAATCCAAAAGTGTCCAGTGTCCACAACTGTCTGCTGAAATTCAAAATCTCACTTATCCTCTAGTCACTTTGGTCACAGGCACAGCTGTGCCATCGAGCCTGTCACATAGCGCTCAGATATCAGTGGGCCTCACACAATCCAAAAGTGTCCAGTGTCCACAAGTGTGTGCAGAAATTCAAAATCTCCCTTATCCTCTAGTCACTTTGGTCACAGCTGTGCCATCGAGCATGTCACATAGCGCTCAGATATTCATTGGGCCTCACACAATCCAAAAGTGTCCAGTGTCCACAAGTGTGTGCAGAAATTCAAAATCTCACTTATCCTCTAGTCACTTTGGTCACAGCTGTGCCATCGAGCCTGTCACATAGCGCTCAGATATTCATTGGGCCTCACACAATCCAAAAGTGTCCAGTGTCCACAAGTGTGTGCAGAAATTCAAAATCTCCCTTATCCTCTAGTCACTTTGGTCACAGGCACAGCTGTGCCATCGAGCCTGTCACATAGCGCTCAGATATCAGTGGGCCTCACACAATCCAAAAGTGTCCAGTGTCCACAAGTGTCTGCAGAAATTCAAAATCTCCCCTGTCCTATAGACACCTTGTACCTTGTTTTACATTACTATATAGTTTGTTGGATTTTGCCTACATTTCTACCAAAAATGAGGAAGGCTGGTGGAAGAGGCCGTGGAATTGGGCGGGGGTTGGCAGCTGGTAATGATGGTGTTGGTGGTGGATCTGATGGTAGTGGCAAGAGCAAAATAGGACCGAATGCAGGAGGTGTTGAGCCTGCGTCATCGTCTGGCTACATAAGGCCTCGAAGGCTTAGTTTTCTAGGAGTTGGCAAACCGCTTTTAAAGCCAGAGCATCAGGAAAAAGTTTTGTCTTACATTGCTGACTCAGCCTCCAGCTCTATCGCCTCCTCTTCTTCAGTTGTAAAAAGTAAAAGCACTGAGTCGTCATTGGAGGCTCATGTTCATGAACCACACCTTTCCTTGTGTCCTTCACCCCAACCAAGATTGAAGGATGACGCAGGCCATACTACTGATTACTCCATGGAGCTGTTTTCACATACCATGCCTGGATTATCAAGTGAAATGGTGAATTACCCAGGCCAAGATGAATCTGACATGGAGTGCACTGATGCACAGCCACTGATGGATGATTCTGCTGGTACATTCACTCAGAGCACTACATTGTCCTCGCAGTGTACAGAGCCAGATTCTGACCCTGATGAGACTCAGGTGCCCCTTCCCGCACACTATACCACCATACACAGTGACACAGAGGAAGGTGCACATGACATAGAAGAGGAGGTGATGGATGACCCAGTTGTTGACCCAGATTGGCATCCATTGGGGGAAGAGGGTGCTGCTTCCAATAGCTCAGATGAGGAGCATCCACAGCAGACATCGACATCGCAACAGCTGTTATCTGGCAGGCCCGGAGCACTCCAAAGACAGGTTCCAAACATCAAAAGAGTTGCTGGACAGCTTGTCCAGAGGGTCAAAAGATCACAGTGTGCTAGGCCGCAAAATGTCTGCCAAAGTAGGAAGAGTGCAGTGTGGCACTTTTTTGAACAAAATCCTCATGATCAGGCCAAGGTTATCTGTAAGAAGTGCGCAAAGACCTTTAGCCGAGGGAAAAATCTGAAAAATTTGAATACCAGTTGCATGCTTAGACATTTAACCAGCATGCACTTGCAAGCGTGGACACAACACCAAACCTCAAGTGCCACATGTGCAACTGATCACAACGAAGGTAGTCAGCAACGCTACATTGTTTCCCCCACTGTAAGCCCACCGGTTAGCACAGCAGCAAATGTTGAGGTGTCGTTGCAAGGCCACAGCAGTCAGGGAATCCCACTGTTATATCAACGAAAGACTGATTCTAGGCCATCAGAAAGAACACCAACTCCATCAACATCATCAACCCTCTCTCAGTCCACCCTGTCCACCGCTACTTCCACCATATGCAGCTCTCAAGTCCAGCTCACCCTCCCAGACACTATGAGTAGGTCAAGAAAGTACTCAGTCTCTCATCCGCGTACACTGGGTTTGAACGCCCACATTGCCAAACTAATCTCGTTTGAGATGATGCCCTTTCGGTTGGTGGAAAGCGCAGCTTTCCGCGAACTCATGGCCTATGCAGTACCACGCTATGACCTACCCAGTCGCCACTTCTTCTCTCGCAAAGCCATCCCAGCCCTCCACCATCATGTGAAAGACCGCATTGTCCATGCACTCAAGCAGTCAGTGAGCGGAAAGGTGCACCTCACAACTGATGCATGGTCCAGTCGGCATGGCCAGGGCCGTTACGTGTCCATCACTGCACACTGGGTTAATTTGGTGGATGCAGAGTCCACAGGGGACAGCGGTGGTGGGACAGTGCTGCCTAGCCCACGGTATAGGAAACAGTTGGCTGTAGGCGTTCGACCCTCCTCCTCCTCCTCCTCCTCCAGAAGCGAAAGCTCGTCCACAGAGCGCAGTCGTATGAGCACTCCATCTGCAGCTGCCACTGTTGCACACGAGGTGTCCCCCTATCGAGCAGCTAGTGGAAAGCGTCAGCAGGCAGTGTTGCAGATGATGTGTTTGGGCGACAGACACACCGCCGAGGTGCTGGCCGAGTACTTTCAGCGACAAACTGAGTCATGGCTGGGCAGTGTACATCTTGAGGCAGGCAAGGTAGTTAGTGATAACGAGCGTAATTTTGTGGCAGCCATAGCCCTTTCAAAACTCAGCCACATACCTTGCTTGGCTCACACCTTGAACCTGGTGGTGCAGTGCTTCCTCAAAAATTATCCGGAGTTAACAGCCCTGCTCCAGAAGGTGCGAAGACTGTGCGCGCACATCCGCCGGTCGCCTGTACACTCCGTTCGTATGCAGAAGCTGCAGCGATTGCTCCACCTTCCCAACCACCACCTCATTATCGACATTGCAACAAGGTGGAACTCCACCCTGCACATGGTGGAGCAGCTGTGCGAGCAGAGGCAGGCCATAATGCATTTGTGGGAGGATACACGGCCAGGCACTTTGAGAGCAGACATGGAGTTGACCGGTGTGCAGTGGTCGAAGCTGAAAGACCTCTGTAAAGTCCTTCAGTGTTTTGAGGAATGCACACGGCTGGTAAGTGCAGACGACGCCATCCTAAGCATGAGCATCCCACTTATGCGTCTGCTCATGCAAACTTTGACGCACCTTAAGGAGCAGGCTTCTGCAGCCAATGTTGATGAGGAGGAAGAGGAGGAGGGAATCCTTGATGACATTCAGCCATTGTCTGCTCAGGGACCTCTCCTGGACGAGGTGGAGGAAGAAGAGGAGGAGGAGGAGGATGATGGGGATGATTACTTAGGGGAGGAGGAAGCATCTCGTGGGGCAAGTGAAAATGTTGGCGTGGCAAGGTCTGGTACAGGGTTTGTGCGTGACTGGAGGGATGTGGATTTGCCAGAAAGTGCTCCTCCAACCAGCACTCGCAGTGCATCATTGACACAGGGAACATTGGCCCACATGTCAGATTATGCCTTGCAGATCCTAAAAAGGGACCCCCGCATTGCCAAAATGATGAACGATGACGACTACTGGTTGGCCAGCATCCTGGATCCACGCTATAAAGGCAAATTACAAAACATCATGCCACAGGAGAACCTTGACCTAATATTGGCTAATAAACAAGCAACTCTGGTAAATCGGTTGCTTGAGGCATTCCCAGCATACAGCAGCGGTGATGGTTCTCACACAAGCCGTACGGGCTGGTGGCAGCTTGGCAGAGGTGTTCATGGTGCACACAGCAGAAGTGGCGTTGGAGACAGGGGTTTCATGACAATGTTGTGGACTGATTTTTCAAGTACCGCTCACACAACTGGTAATACTGCATCGATGGAAAGTGACAGGAGACAGCAGTTGTCAACTATGGTTACAAACTACTTTTCCTCCCATATCGATGTTCTCCCACACAGGTCATTCCCCTTTGACTATTGGGCCGCTAAACTGGACACCTGGCCTGAATTGGCACAATATGCCTTACAGGAGCTCGCTTGCCCAGCTGCAAGTGTGCTATCGGAAAGAGTCTTCAGTGCAGCTGGATCAATCCTGACAGAAAAAAGGGACCCGTCTGTCAACCCAAAATGTGGATGATCTAACCTTCATTAAAATGAACCACGCATGGGTTTCCAAGGATTTTGTCCCACCTTCCCCTGATGACACATAGGGTGACAGAAAAATGGCTTGCTTTGGTCCACCTCTTCCTGGGACTTGACCTATTTCACCTTTTGCATCAGCTGAATGTCCAACATCAACATATGCCACTTTCTAAAACTCCCTAACTGTGCTGCCTCCCCCCCCCATGGCCGGGGTCACCACCTAGCGCACGACACCGTGCGAGTGCCGTTGCCCTGGACAGGTGGGTAGGCCGACTCTTGGGCGCGGGCACTGGCACAGGGTCCTTCATAGTGCAATCAAGTGTCTCTGACGGTGGTGCACACCCGCCGTCAGACACACCGCCGTACTATGAGGGGCCCAGTGCCAGTACCGACGCCCACGAGTGGGCCCCCCTTGCTTGGGCAGGGCCCCAGCATTTGCGATCTTTACCTCTCCCTGGTCCTCCGCTGTGTAGTCTGGGCTGTCAAATCCATACTGGGCCTAACACCGTCTGAGCCTGCCTCCTGATGTATAGACATATATTTTGAATGTGTACGCTATCCATACATGTTATCCGGGGAAACAGTACCCTTTCTAACCTTTGTGCAATCACGTGCAATCCATACTGGGCCTAACACCGTCTGAGCCTGCCTCCTGATGTATAGACATATATTTTGAATGTGAACGCTATCCATACATGTTATCCGGGGAAACATTACCCTTTCTAACCTTTGTGCAATCACGTGCAATCCATACTGGGCCTAACACCGTCTGAGCCTGCCTCCTGATGTATAAACATATATTTTGAATGTGTACGCTATCCATACATGTTATCCGGGGAAACGGTACCCTTTCTAACCTTTGTGCAATCACGTGCAATCCATACTGGGCCTAACACCGTCTGAGCCTGCCTCCTGATGTATAGACATATATTTTGAATGTGTACGCTATCCATACATGTTATCTGGGGAAACGGTACCCTTTCTAACCTTTGTTCAATCACGTGCAATCCATACTGGGCCTAACACCGTCTGAGCCTGCCTCCTGATGTATAGACATATATTTTGAATGTGTACGCTATCCATACATGTGTTCCGGGGAAACGGTACCCTTTCTAACCTTTGTGCAATCACGTGCAATCCATACTGGGCCTAACACCGTCTGAGCCTGCCTCCTGATGTATAGACATATATGTTGAATGTGTACGCTATCCATACATGTTATCCGGGGAAATGGTACCCTTTCTAACCTTTGTGCAATCACGTGCAATCCATACTGGGCCTAACACCGTCTGAGCCTGCCTCCTGATGTATAGACATATATTTTGAATGTGTACGCTATCCATACATGTTATCTGGGGATACGGTACCCTTTCTAACCTTTGTGCAATCACGTGCAATCCATACTGGGCCTAACACCGTCTGATCCTGCCTCCTGATGTATAGACATATGTTTTGAATGTGTACGCTATCCATACATGTTATCCGGGGAAACGGTACCCTTTCTAACCTTTGTGCAATCACGTGCAATCCATACTGGGCCTAACACCGTCTGAGCCTGCCTCCTGATGTATAGACATATATTTTGAATGTGTACGCTATCCATACATGTTATCCGGGGAAACGGTACCCTTTCTAACCTTTGTGCAATCACGTGCAATCCATACTGGGCCTAGCACCGTCTGAGCCTGCCTCCTGATGTATAGACATATATTTTGAATGTGTACGCTATCCATACAAGTTATCTCGGGATACGGTACCCTTTCTAACCTTTGTGCAATCACGTGCAATCCATACTGGGCCTAACACCGTCTGAGCCTGCCTCCTGATGTATAGACATATATTTTGAATGTGTACGCTATCCATACATGTTATCCGGGGATACGGTACCCTTTCTAACCTTTGTGCAATCACGTGCAATCCATACTGGGCCTAACACCGTCTGAGCCTGCCTCCTGATGTATAGACATATATTTTGAATGTAAAACCAAAGGAAAAAAAAAAAAACAATGTATGCATATACCCTAATAAAAATAAATAAGTAAAAAAGCAAGTGCATTAAATAACATAGGGTACTTAGTAAACACTATTTTGATCAAAAAAGTATAAAGCTGTCCCACCACGACAAGGTGTACCCATTTGAGACAGTAACTACACTAACGCTTAAAACCTACCTAGTGTGAATAGTAGCAGAGTCTCTGGGTCCCAAACGGACACCCAGCTTCAGAGGGACTAAATAAACTACACAGCTCAGTAGAATGGAGGCCACACCCTATTTGTACTGAATACAAAAATGCTGAAGAAAAAACAAAAAAACTGAACTGAAGTAGAATTGAATGACATGCATGATGTAAAAGCATGTTCACATTGGCCATAAAAGCAAGCAAAACCAAAGGAAAAAAAAAAAACAATGTATGCATATACCCTAATAAAAATAAATAAGTAAAAAAGCAAGTGCATTAAATAACATAGGGTACTTAGTAAACACTATTTTGATCAAAAAAGTATAAAGCTGTCCCACCACGACAAGGTGTACCCATTTGAGACAGTAACTACACTAACGCTTAAAACCTACCTAGTGTGAATAGTAGCAGAGTCTCTGGGTCCCAAACGGACACCCAGCTTCAGAGGGACTAAATAAACTACACAGCTCAGTAGAATGGAGGCCACACCCTATTTGTACTGAATACAAAAATGCTGAAGAAAAAACAAAAAAACTGAACTGAAGTAGAATTGAATGACATGCATGATGTAAAAGCATGTTCACATTGGCCATAAAAGCAAGCAAAACCAAAGGAAAAAAAAAAAACAATGTATGCATATACCCTAATAAAAATAAATAAGTAAAAAAGCAAGTGCATTAAATAACATAGGGTACTTAGTAAACACTATTTTGATCAAAAAAGTATAAAGCTGTCCCACCACGACAAGGTGTACCCATTTGAGACAGTAACTACACTAACGCTTAAAACCTACCTAGTGTGAATAGTAGCAGAGTCTCTGGGTCCCAAACGGACACCCAGCTTCAGAGGGACTAAATAAACTACACAGCTCAGTAGAATGGAGGCCACACCCTATTTGTACTGAATACAAAAATGCTGAAGAAAAAACAAAAAAACTGAACTGAAGTAGAATTGAATGACATGCATGATGTAAAAGCATGTTCACATTGGCCATAAAAGCAAGCAAAACCAAAGGAAAAAAAAAAACAATGTATGCATATACCCTAATAAAAATAAATAAGTAAAAAAGCAAGTGCATTAAATAACATAGGGTACTTAGTAAACACTATTTTGATCAAAAAAGTATAAAGCTGTCCCACCACGACAAGGTGTACCCATTTGAGACAGTAACTACACTAACGCTTAAAACCTACCTAGTGTGAATAGTAGCAGAGTCTCTGGGTCCCAAACGGACACCCAGCTTCAGAGGGACTAAATAAACTACACAGCTCAGTAGAATGGAGGCCACACCCTATTTGTACTGAATACAAAAATGCTGAAGAAAAAACAAAAAAACTGAACTGAAGTAGAATTGAATGACATGCATGATGTAAAAGCATGTTCACATTGGCCATAAAAGCAAGCAAAACCAAAGGGAAAAAAAAAAAAAACAATGTATGCATATACCCTAATAAAAATAAATAAGTAAAAAAGCAAGTGCATTAAATAACATAGGGTACTTAGTAAACACTATTTTGATCAAAAAAGTATAAAGCTGTCCCACCACGACAAGGTGTACCCATTTGAGACAGTAACTACACTAACGCTTAAAACCTACCTAATGTGAATAGTAGCAGAGTCTCTGGGTCCCAAACGGACACCCAGCTTCAGAGGGACTAAATAAACTACACAGCTCAGTAGAATGGAGGCCACACCCTATTTGTACTGAATACAAAAATGCTGAAGAAAAAACAAAAAAACTGAACTGAAGTAGAATTGAATGACATGCATGATGTAAAAGCATGTTCACATTGGCCATAAAAGCAAGCAAAACCAAAGGAAAAAAAAAAAACAATGTATGCATATACCCTAATAAAAATAAATAAGTAAAAAAGCAAGTGCATTAAATAACATAGGGTACTTAGTAAACACTATTTTGATCAAAAAAGTATAAAGCTGTCCCACCACGACAAGGTGTACCCATTTGAGACAGTAACTACACTAACGCTTAAAACCTACCTAGTGTGAATAGTAGCAGAGTCTCTGGGTCCCAAACGGACACCCAGCTTCAGAGGGACTAAATAAACTACACAGCTCAGTAGAATGGAGGCCACACCCTATTTGTACTGAATACAAAAATGCTGAAGAAAAAACAAAAAAACTGAACTGAAGTAGAATTGAATGACATGCATGATGTAAAAGCATGTTCACATTGGCCATAAAAGCAAGCAAAACCAAAGGAATTTTTGTATTCAGTACAAATAGGGTGTGGCCTCCATTCTACTGAGCTGTGTAGTTTATTTAGTCCCTCTGAAGCTGGGTGTCCGTTTGGGACCCAGAGACTCTGCTACTATTCACACTAGGTAGGTTTTAAGCGTTAGTGTAGTTACTGTCTCAAATGGGTACACCTTGTCGTGGTGGGACAGCTTTATACTTTTTTGATCAAAATAGTGTTTACTAAGTACCCTATGTTATTTAATGCACTTGCTTTTTTACTTATTTATTTTTATTAGGGTATATGCATACATTGTTTTTTTTTTTCCTTTGGTTTTGCTTGCTTTTATGGCCAATGTGAACATGCTTTTACATCATGCATGTCATTCAATTCTACTTCAGTTCAGTTTTTTTGTTTTTTTTATATATTTTGAATGTGTACGCTATCCATACATGTTATCTGGGGATACGGTACCCTTTCTAACCTTTGTGCAATCACGTGCAATCCATACTGGGCCTAACACCGTCTGAGCCTGCCTCCTGATGTATAGACATATATTTTGAATGTGTACACTATCCATACATGTTATCCGGGGAAACGGTACCCTTTCTAACCTTTGTGCAATCACGTGCAATCCATACTGGGCCTAACACCGTCTGAGCCTGCCTCCTGATGTATAGACATATATTTTGAATGTGTACGCTATCCATACATGTTATCCGGGGAAACGGTACCCTTTCTAACCTTTGTGCAATCACGTGCAATCCATACTGGGCGTGAGAACGGCCGGCGAGCTGTTAAGCAAGCTACTGCACCTGTGGTTTGCACACGTAAGTTTTTCATTTTTTCAGGAATGACGGTTAGGCCTAATTCCGGAACTGCGGTTGACCTGCACTTACTGGGAAATCATTGTTCGCGGGTAATAATTGTAATCAGTGATCCCCATCACTAACGTTGTTCAGCGGGTTATCTGCACCTGTAAGCGACAAACGCTGGCCTTTTCAGTGTAGCGCACATGCAGCCACGGACATGTAAGGGCATGACACACCAGTTATTGGCCAATCTCATGTGCCAGAGCCTCACGTGTCCCTCTAGTAAGCCGGACTCGGGCCGCGGGGCATGACGGAGTCTCGTTCGTTAACGGAATTAAGCTTGCAATGTGTGCATCTGTTCTGTAGCTGGCATGGTTGAGGTTTCCCAGGTGGAGTCGAATTTAACCGTAGGCTCCACTCCTGGTGGTGCCCTTCTGGACATTCCTTTAAGGTTCAGCTTTGCAACCATACTGCCCACGTAAAACAAACACTTTGCCTTCATGAACGCTGTTTGGAGGGTCATGACTCGTGGGAATAACGCCGCTCAATCAGTTAACCTGCTAGAGAGATCGTTCGTTGCTCCCAAGCATGACATCACACTCCCTAGGAAGAAGGTAATGCCACTGTGGCGACCGTACTCCTGGGGGCGACACAAGTGCACTGATGCCCAGCCACTGCTCGATGAATCTGCTGGTACATTGACCCAGACCACTACATTCCCCTCGCACGCTACACGACCTGAATCTGACCCTGATGAAACTCAGGTTATCCTTCCCATATACAGTTCCATCTTACACGGTGACAAAGAGGAAGCTGCAGATGAAAGTGCAGGTTCGGCCCACCCGCCATCAGACACACCACCGTACTATCAGGGGCCCTGTGCCAGTGCCGTCGCCAACGAGTGGGCCCCCCCTGCTTGCTCAGGATCACAGCACTTGCAAAGTTGAAATACTGTGCAGTGAGATGGAAGATGGGGACGACGAGGAGTCCAGACAAGTACAGGGATTCCCTAGCGAGGAGACTTATTTGATTGTTTTCAATGTTGGGACAGCAATTTTTGGGGAGCACTATACTCTGGAGAATGATAGATGGGGCCCACCATACACTGGAACATTCCAAAGGTGGACATCAGACACTGGAGCAGCATTTACAGGGTCCATTATACACTAGAGCATTAGAAATGGGGCCCATTATGTTTGGAGCATTATTTGGGCCCATAAGACAGTGGAGCTTCATCTATGGGGACCAACATATACTGTAGCATTATGTGGAGCTCATCATATACTGTTTCAAACATTATATGGGACCAATGATTCTGTATGGAGAAATAGATGGGCCTCGTCATGAGATGTAAAAAGTGAAGTATTTTTCATTGTACTATACCGCTATTTCTCTGCCGTATCGGAGCATGATGAGTTGTGGTATGTGTTAAAGGGGCGCTCTTTCGCCCAGGGCACATGAAAACCTGCAGCCAGCCCTCCCCCCCCACAACTTTAGCCAAATAACCCCCATTTTTCAGTGCGTAACTTGTATTATGAAGTTAATTAAGGTTGACAAGCTTAAGTAAGAAGAATTGATGCTTTTGGCATTCAAATGGGCACTGTAGGTGTGTTTCCTGTCCTCCTCTCACTGCCGACTTTTATTCCCCATTGACTTACATTGGGTTTCGTGTTTCGGGACGACCCCGACTTTTCCCTATAATCGGACGATCTTGCTCGACCCGACTTTTGGAAAAGTCGGGTTTCACGAAACGAAACTCGACCCTAAAAAACCAAAAGTCGCTCAACTCTATTCATCAGTGCTGTCAGTGGCTCTCTACATATTTGTTTGCAGATTAACCCGCCATCTGGTATAAGTATAATGAATTCTGTTCGGAAGCTGTTCACACTACAAATGCTGGTGCATATTCAGGACTAACTACACATCTTCAGTTCCTGTATGTCTACACTAAGCTTGCTTACATTTTTTTGTTCTTAGCAGCACATCCTCTTGTGTAACCAGTATGTACTCCTGAGAACAATGACAGTTAATGCATACAGAATGATCGATTACTAATAAAACTATGAGTGTTGGAAATGTAGCCTGCATGTCTAATCAGGCTATTAAACCACGGATTGGAAAACATGTTGCAATTGGCAGCAGGTCTTATCCCGTCCTTAGTTAATCCTAGCCTAGTCTAGCTAAGAGACTTTGGTGTATGATTCTTTACTACACTCAGGGCCGCTGTTAGGGGCTGGCAGACAAGGCAGCTGGCAAGGGCCCCCATCCAGTGGCATGCCGCTAATTGCACACCTCGAGGCCTCTATGGGGCCTGTGAGTAAGAGGGACCCGGCACCGCCCCACCTGCATCACGCATTCAACTTATTGGCATCATATTTTCTTTGCAGCGCAATTTACAACCTCCCCGATGGGCAGAAGGCAGGGGCACCCCCCTGAACCTCCAACACTTCATCTTCCATGTTAGGGTACAAGACCAAAATGCCTACTCCTTCTGCAAAATTGGGGCAGGGTCCTCAAAGCCAGACAAAAATGTCATTAAGGTCACTGTAGATACAGCAGATGGGGAAACGTGAAGCACCTAAAGGATATGGATACATCCAGCCTCTATGCGCATGTGATCACAAATGAGTGCCCGCACTGCTCCCAGCACTTTAACCCTCTAAATACAGTGATCACTGCTATCACAGCATTTAGCACCCAAGTACAGGTAAGGCTGGTTTCACATTAGCGCTTTTTAAGCGCACGCACGGCCGTGGGTAGCTCCGCCCCCGAGCCGGCTCTCTGCCCGGCGTGCCCGCCCCTTGCTTGTAGCGCCGCCTCCTAGCGCACAGCGGCGCCTGCGATCGGCGCACCCTATCTTTAGCATAGGGTGCGCAGATCGTGTGCAGGCCGTGCGCAAGTTGCGCTTTGACCTGCGCTGCGCACTTTTGACGGTGCGCCGTGCGCGCCAAAATCCGAAAAGTTTGATTTTGGCGCGCATGGCGCACCGTCAACAGTGCGCAGCGCAGGTCAAAGCGCAACTAGCGCACGGCCTGCGCACGATCTGCGCACCCTATGCTAAAGATAGGGTGCGCCGATCTCAGGCGCCGCTGTGCGCTAGGAGGCGGCGCTACAAGCAAGGGGCGGGCACGCCGGGCAGAGAGCCGGCTCGGGGGCGGAGCTACCCCCGGCCGTGCGTGCGCTTAAAAAGCGCTAATGTGAAACCAGCCTAAGAAAGCCCCTCTGCCTTTGGTTCAGTGCCCCCATGGTGCCATGTTGAAGCGATATTGTCACACACAACGTATAAAAATACGGTCCGTTTTTCACGGACCAGAATCGTACAAATGTTTCATGAACAGTGATCCGTATGTCATCCGATTGTAATGCGAAGATGCGATTTTCTCACTTCTAAGCATCCGTGTGACATTCGTATGACATCTGTATGGCGAGATTTTCTCGCCGATTTGCAAAATGGACATATAATGGATACCAATGACAGGTTAAAACACAAACGAAAGAATAGATATATACACATAGAATACATATACACGTCATTGAGACACATATACACTCACTGGCCACTTTATTAGGTACACCTGTCCAACTGTGTGTTAAGACTTAATTTCTAATCAGCCAATCACATGGCGGCAACTCAGTGCATTTAGGCATGTAGACATGGTCAAGACAATCTCCTGCAGTTCAAACCGAGCATCAGTATGGGGAAGAAAGGTGATTTGAGTGCCTTTGAACGTGGCATGATTGTTGGTGCCAGAAGGGCTGGTCTGAGTATTTCAGAAACTGCTGATCTACTGGGATTTTCACGCACAACCATCTCTAGGGTTTACAGAGAATGGTCCGAAAAAGAAAAAAAATCCAGTGAGCGGCAGTTCTGTGGCCGGAAATGCCTTGTTGATGCCAGAGGTCAGAGGAGAATGGGCATACTGGTTCGAGCTGATAGAAAGGCAACAGTGACTCAAATTGCCACCCGTTACAACCAAGGTAGGCAGAAGAGCATCTCTGAATGCACAGTGCGTCGAACTTTGAGGCAGATGGGCTACAGCAGCAGAAGACCACACTGGGTACCACTCCTCTCAGCTAAGAACAGGCATCTGATGGCTACTTTCAGCAGGATAATGCGCCATGTCATAAAGCTCGAATCATCTCATATTGGTTTCTTGAACATGACAATGAGTTCACTGTACTCAAATGGCCTCCTCAGTCACCAGATCTCAATCCAATAGAGCATCTTTGGGATGTGGTGGAACGGGAGATTCGCATCAGGGATGTGCAGCCGACAAATCTGCGCCAACTGTGTGATGCCATCATGTCAATATGGTCCAAAATCTCTGAGGAATGCTTCCAGCACCTTGTTGAATCTCTGCCACGAAGAATTGAGGCAGTTCTGAAGGCAAAAGGGGGTCCAACCCGTTACTAGCATGGTGTACCTAATAAAGTGGCCAGTGAGTGTATATATATTTATAATTCATAGAGTTCTACATAGTATACTAGCCGCTAAATCAATTGCCGACTTCTGTAAAATCATTACAGTACCCGACATGGTTTACATACAGTAAACCATTTCATTTCATTTAGTCTGTTATGATGAGTCACCGAAGGAGGAAAAAGCAAAATACCAGCTAAGTCCAGAAAAACCAGAGAGGTTGGCAGCTATCGGATTGCAGACCCCTGAACCTATCCACAACAACTAGCAGTAGCCGTGGGGGGTTCCTACGGTGCCCTAGACCCCTCGATCACAGCCGGAGAACTACATAGCCTAAAGACAGAAAGGGGAAAAACTAAACTGCCCCAGAGCAGACCCAAAGCAATAGGCAGCCCCCAACATATAATGACGGTGAAGCAAGATGAAAACACCAACACAGATAGAAAGATAGGTTGAGCAAATGATGGGGCCCAAGCTAACTACATAGGACAGGATAGGAAAGCTGCTGTCTGCTATCCGCAAAACCCCTATCAAAATGAGCCAACCGACTGATAGGAAAAACAGGCCCTGAAGACGCTAGGCTTCAAAAGACTATATCAGCACTCAGGTATATTCTGAAGACAGAGCAAAAGATCAACAGATCAGAAACAAAAATGGAATTCAGCTCACCCCCGACCGGGGAAGGCAGAACTCCCAGGAAACAAGGCAAAACAAAAACAAAACTGAAGAGTACAAAGTAGAGCAGAAAAACTTAGCTTTGAGATGCAGGAATCAGACTGGTCTCCAAGAATCCAGCAGGAAATTCACCAGCCAGGAAGAAGGGCGTCGGCAGCCTTATATCCAGTCCTCAATTCCAGCCACCCAGTCATCATCAAGCTGCCCATGTGTTTGGTAATCAGCCTCACTACCTTCCTTCACCAGAGGAGGGAGTTCATCAGACCTCAATGGTGAAGGGGAAAATGAACTCACAACAGTACCTCCCCTTGAGGAGGGGTCACCAAACCCTCATCCATGCCACCAGGGCGATCCGGGTGAGCCCGATGAAAGGCACGCACCAATCTTTCGGCATGAATATCAGAGGCAGAGACCCAGGAATTATCCTCCTGACCATAACCCTTCCACTTAACCAAATACTGGAGTCTCCGTCTAGCCAGATGGGAATTCAGTATCTTCTCTACCTCATATTCCATGTTACCTTCAACCAATATAGGGTCAGGAGGTGCCACCACAGGAACTACTGGTTCAACAAACCTCTTCAACAAGGACTTATGAAATACATTATGAATTTTAAATGTGACAGGAATAGCAAACCGAAAAGAGACCGGATTAATAATCTCCAAAATCTTGTAAGGTCCAATAAATCTAGGCTTAAACTTAGGAGAAGCCACCTTCATAACGATATTTTTTGATGACAACCAAACCATATCACCCACCTTAAACTGGGGACCAACGATCCTACGCCGGTTGGAAAACCGCTGGGCCTTTTCCTGGGAGAGAGACAACTTATGAGCAGGGGGTTGGACCAGATGGCTCAGGAGGTCCCTTCCAACTCTACGATTCTATGATTTCTTTATCTACTACTTGGTCCCAGATCTGGTGCATTCTCTCCACCAGTGTCAACACCTGGGCAGGCAGAAGGCTCCACCTGCCCTGAAGAAAATCGAGGGTGAAAACCAAAGTTACAAAAAAAAGGTTACATCAAAGTGGCAGAACTAGCTCTATTATTTAAAGCAAATTCGGCCAAGGGCAAAAATGAAACCCAATCATCCTGATCGGCAGAAATAAAACATCTCAAATACGACTCCAAAGTCTGGTTTGTTCTCTCCGTCTGCCCATTGGTCTCAGGGTGAAACGCAGAGGAGAAGGACAACTGAATTCCCAGCTTGGAACAGAAAGTCCTCCAAAATCTAGACACAAACTGCACTCCTCTGTCAGATACAATGTTCTCAGGAATCCCGTGCAAGCGAACCACCTGTTGCAAAAACAAGGGCACCAACTCAGAGGAAGATGGCAACTTAGGGAGTGGTACAAGATGGACCATCTTAGAGAATCTATCACAAATCACCCAAATATCAGTCATTCTCTGAGAGACAGGCATATCAGAGATAAAATCCATTGAAATATGGGTCCATGGCCTCCTGGGCACCGGCAAAGGCATCAACAAGCCACTAGAGCGAGAACAAGGTTTAGACCGGGAGCAAGTCCCACAGGACTGCACAAAATTCCTGACATCACGAGACAAGGTGGGCCACCAAAAAGACCGACTCACCAGATCTCTAGTACCAAAAATACCTGGATGACCAGCCAATGCAGAGCAATGAACTTCAGACATCACTCTCTTCCTCCACTGGTCAGGAACATACAACTTTCCACTGGGACAACGCTCAGGTTTGTCCTCCTGAAACTCTTCCAGAGTACGTCTCAAATCGGGCGAGATGGCAGAAAGAACTACCCCCTCGCCTAAGATGGTAGCAGGCTTAGTCACAACAGGAGAATCAGCAAGGAAACTCCTAGAGAGGGCGTCTGCCTTGACATTCTTAGTGCCTGGAAGAAAAGAGACCACAAAATCAAAACATGTGAAAAACAAGGCTCACCTAGCCTGTCTAGAATTCAAGCGCTTGGCCGACTCCAGGTAAATCAAATTCTTGTAGTCAGTAAGGACCACGACTTGGTGTTTGGCTCCCTCCAACCAATGTCTCCACTCCTCAAATGCCCATTTCATGGCCAACAGTTCCCGATTCCCCACATCATAGTTACGTTCGGATGGGGAGAACTTTCGGGAAAAGAAAGCACAAGGATTCATTTTAGATGTCACAGGATCTTTTTGGGACAACACCGCTCCTGCACCTATCTCAGAAGCGTCCACCTCCACCTGAAACGGGAGTGAGACATCAGGTTGCCGCAAAACCGGAGCAGAAGTGAATCTTCGCTTCAGCTCCTGAAAGGAAGAACAGCCTCCGGAGACCAATTCAGCACATCAGCACCCTTCCTAGTCAAATCCGTCAATGGCTTGGCAATACCAGAAAAATTAGCTATGAATTTCCGATAAAAATTAGCAAAACCCAAAAACTTCTGGAGGGCCTTCAAAGAAGTGGGCTGAACCCAATCATAAATGGCCTGTACCTTGGCCGGGTCCATTTCAATAGTTGACGGAGACAAAATAAATCCCAAAAATGAAATCCTCTGTACCCCAAAAAGGCATTTCGATCCCTTGACATACAGGGAATTCTCCCTCAAAATCCGGAACACAGTCCGAACATGTTCCACATGAGAGTCCCAATTCTTGGAGAAGATCAAAATATCATCCACATAGATAATCAAAAATGTATCCACAAAGTCTCGGAATATATCGTTCATGAAGCACTGGAAGACAGAAGGGGCATTAGTGAGCCCAAAAGGCATCACCAGGTACTCAAAATGTCCCTCCGAAGTATTAAACGCCGTCTTCCATTCATCCCCATGCTTAATGCGAATAAGATTGTACGCCCCCCTGAGGTCAAGCTTGGTAAACCAGCAAGCACCTTTAACTCTGGAGAATAGATCAGAAATCAGGGGTAACGGATACTGATATTTAACAGTAATTTTGTTGAGGGCACGATAGTCAATACAAGGCCTTAATGAACCATCCTTTTTAGCCACAAAAAAAAAACCCAGCACCTAAGGGTGAAGAGGATGGTCTAATATGACCCTTCTCCAATGCCTCCTTAATATAGGATCGCATAGCCTCGTGCTCAGGTACAGATAAATTGAAAAACCGACCCTTGGGGAATTTACACCCCGGGTTCAGCTCAATTCCACAGTCATAACTCCTATGAGGAGGCAAAGACGCAGACTCATTCTCACTAAATACATCATAAAAGTCAGCCAAATAGTCAGGAACATCATGCGACTGGGGAGAGGTGGAGAAAACAGGAGCATCACTAAGGGCACACCGACAACCCCAACTGACCACAGACAAAGATTTCCAATCCAGAACAGGATTATGAATTTGCAACCAGGGAAACCCCAGAACAATAGTACCATGCAAATTATGCAATACCAAAAATCTGCAATTTTCTTGATGGTCTGGGGCGACCCGCATTACCACCTGGGTCCAAAACTGAGGTTTATTCTTCGCCAAAGGAGTAGCATCAATACCCCTCAAAGGGATAGGCGTCCGCAGAGGTGTCATAGGAAATCCACAACGTTTAGCAAAATCCAAGTCCATCATGTTAAGAGCTGCTCCTGAATCCACAAAAGCCTTGGCGGAAAATGTGGACAGGGAGCAGATCAGAGTAATTGCCAGAAGAAACTTGGGTTGAACATCACCCACAGAAAACGTGTGTGCACAACGTTTCTCTCGTTTAGGGCATACAGAAATAATATGCGAGGCATCTCCACAAAAAAAATACAGCTTATTACGCCTTCTGAACTCCTGACGTCCTGACATTGCGCCCTAGACAAAACTCTATCACATTGCATAGGTTCAGACATTTGTTCAACAGGTGGCGACATCTCTCGTGTAGTTTTGCGTTCACGTAAACGCCGATCCACCTGAATGGCTAATGACATAGAATCGTCAAGACCAGAGGGAACAGGAAGTCCCACCATAGTATCTTTTACAGTTTCTGACAAACCCTTCCGAAAGAGGGCTGCCAAGGCACCATCATTCCAGGTAGTAAGGACCGCCCACTTTTGGAATTTTTGACAGTACAACTCTGCCGAATCCCGACCCTGGCTTAACGCCAACAGGGTCTTTTCAGCCTGATCAATAGCACTAGGTTCATCATACAACAATCCCAAGGCTTGAAAAAATGCGTTCACATTATTCAGAATAGGATCATCAGGTTTCAAAGAAAACGCCCAATCCTGGGGATCGCCGTGCAGCAAAGAGATGACAATTTTAACCTGCTGCGCGGAGTTCCCCGACGAGTTAGGCTTCAAGGTAAAAAATAATTTACAATTATTCTTGAAATTCAAGAATTTAGACCGATCCCCCCACAAATACATCAGGAGTAGGAATTTCTGGTTCAGCAGCATGTGAATGAGCAAGATAGGCGGAAATTCCCCACACTTCAGCAGCGAGCTGCTCCACACGATCAGACAATTGCTTCATCTCCATTGAGAGAAAAATTCCCCCTACGGCCTCAGAGATATAGAGGAAAAAATATGCACACACAAAAAAAAAAAATTCTGACACTTTTTTTTTCCTTTTTTTTTTTTTTTTTTTTACAATTCTCTCCTGCTATTGAGTACCCTAGGATCTGCGGTATGGCTGGTGATTCTGTTATGATGAGTCACCGAAGGAGGAAAAAGCAAACTACCAGCTAAGTCCAGAAAAACCAGAGAGGTTGGCAGCTATTGGATTGCAGACCCCTGAACCTATCCACAACAACTAGAAGTAGCCGTGGGGGGTTCCTACGGTGCCCTAGACCCCTCGATCACAGCCGGAGAACTACATAGCCTAAAGACAGAAAGGGGAAAAACTGAACTGCCCCAGAGCAGACCCCAAAGCAATAGGCAGCCCCCAACATATAATGACGGTGAAGCAAGATGAAAACACCAACACAGATAGAAAGATAGGTTGAGCAAATGATGGGGCCCAAGCTAACTACATAGGACAGGATAGGAAAGCTGCTGTCTGCTATCCGCAAAACCCCTATCAAAATGAGCCAACCGACTGATAGGAAAAACAGGCCCTGAAGACGCTAGGCTTCAAAAGACTATATCAGCACTCAGGTATATTCTGAAGACAGAGCAAAAGATCAACAGATCAGAGACAAAAATGGAATTCAGCTCACCCCCGGCTGGGGAAGGCAGAACTTCCAGGAAACAAGGCAAAACAAAAACAAAACTGAAGAGTACAAAGTAGAGCAGAAAAACTTAGCTTTGAGATGCAGGAATCAGACTGGTCTCCAAGAATCCAGCAGGAAAATCACCAGCCAGGAAGAAGGGCGTCAGCAGCCTTATATCCAGCCCTCAATTCCAGCCACCCAGTCATCATCAAGCTGCCCATGTGTTTGGTAACCAGCCTCACTACCTTCCTTCACCAGAGGAGGGAGTTCATCAGACGTCAATGGTGAAGGGGAATATGAACTCACAACACTTTTATATGTCTTTGACTAATAATTAGATTAGTGCATGTGTGTAAAATTTGGGACATGTAGTTGTTAAATTAATGGGTAAGTTCGTTGAAAAAAAATGTGTGGGCTCCCGTGGTATTTTCTCCGCCAGAGAGGGAAAGCCAGTGGCTGAGGACAGATATTCATAGCCTACAAACATCTGCCCCCAGCCACCCCAGAAAAGGTGCATCTATAAGTGTCATGATGTGCTTAGTTGTGGGATTAGGTAGTTCAGAGGTTAATCTGGACTGCCTCATTGTGGGCTCATTCCTCGTCGCTTATACTCAGACCCTTGGCCGAGTGTGTGTGACCCTGGTGTGTTTTGTGACTGTGATACTTTATGCTTGTTTCGTTTTGATCGGGTTCTGTTCCTGTTACGTGTTCTGCCTGTCCCTCTTGTACTGCTTTGCCCTCTCTGTGTATGACTCATTGCATATGACCTGACTATTCTCTGATTGCCCCTCTTGTACTGTGCTGCTATCTCCATGTATGACTCAGTGCTTACGTTCTAACTATTCTCTGCTCGCCCCTCTGGTACCGCAGCGACCTCTCTGTGTATGACTCCCCGTTTGTCTGACCTGAGTTCCCCTCGCCTCTACTCCAGGATTCCTGTAGTAGAATCCTACAATCATCTCCAGCAGTGGGACGCTAAGCCCCGCCCCCTGTGGTCATATGATTGTAGATCCTTGTACTTCTTACAACCTTCAGTATCACAGGTCCCGTCTGCCTGAACTTTCCCTGCAGTATCTGACCCCGGGCCCTCCTGCAGTGTGGGTGAGTCACCCTGCTCAGCCGTGTGTTATGAATGAGTCACCGTAGGAGGCAAAAGCAGAAATACAAGCTAAGTCCAGAAAACCAGAGAAGTTGGCAACTATCAGATTGCAGACCCCTGAACCTATCAACACAACTAGCAGTAGCCGTGGGGGGTTCCTACGATGCCCTAGACCCCTCGATCACAGCCAGAGAAATACATAGGCCTAAAGAAAGAAAGGGGAAATCTAACTGCCCCTGAGCAGACCCCAAAGCAATAGGCAGCCCCCAACATATAATGACGGTGAAGCAAGATGAAAATACTAACACAGACAGAAAGATAGACTGAGCAAAGACGGGGCCCCAAAACTACCTAGATAGGAAAGGGACAGGAAGGCTGCTGTCTGCAATCTGCCAAAACCCTATCAAAGACATAAGCCAACCAGCTGATATGAAAAAGGCCCTGAAGCAGCTAGGCTTCAAAAACTGAATCAGAAGACAGAGCTAAATGAATTCAGCACACCCCAGCAGGGAATGGCAGAAATCCAGAAAAACAAAGCAAAAACAAAGTCAAAGCACAAAAGCAAAAGGCCGAGCAGCAAACTTAGCTTAAGAGGAGCAGGAATTCAGACTGGTCTCCAAGGATCCCACAGAGAAATCACCCGCAGGGCAGAAGGGCGTCGGCAGCATTATATCCAGTCCGTAACTCCACTCAGCCAGTCACAATCATCAGCCTCAGGTGTTTGACAATCAGGCTCACTACCTTCTTTTACCAGAAGAGGGAGTTCCTCGGGCCTCAGTAATGAAGGGGAAAATGAACTCACAACAGTACCTCCCCCTTGAGGAGGGGTCACCAAACCCTCAACTATGCCACCAGGGCGATCAGGGTGAGCCCGATGAAAGGCACGCACCAATCGTTTGGCATGAATATCAGACGCGGAGACCCAGGAATTATCCTCCTGACCATAACCCTTCCACTTAACCAAATACTGGAGTCTCCGTCTAGCCAGACGGGAATCCAGTACTTTTTCTACCTCATACTCCATGTTACCTTCAACCAATACAGGGTCTGGAGGTGCCACCCCCGGAACAACAGGTTCAACAAACCTCTTCAACAAAGATTTATGGAACACATTATGGATTTTAAATGTGACAGGAAGAGCCAAGCGAAAAGAGACCGGATTAATAATCTCCACAATCTTGTAAGGTCCAATAAATCTAGGCTTAAACTTAGGAGAAGCCACCTTCATAGCAATATTTTTTGATGATAACCACACCATATCACCAACCTTAAACTGGGGACCAATGGTCCTATGTCGGTTGGAAAACTGCTGGGCCTTCTCCTGAGAGAGAGATAACTTATCCACCACTTGGTCCCAGATCTGGTGCATTCTCTCCACCACAGTGTCAACACCTGGGCAGGCAGAGGGCTCCACCTGCCCTGAAGAAAATCGAGGATGAAACCCAAAGTTACAAAAAAAGGGTGACATCAAAGTGGCAGAACTAGCTCTATTATTTAAAGCAAATTCGGCCAAGGGCAAAAATGAAACCCAATCATCCTGATCAGCAGAAATAAAACATCTCAAATATGACTCCAAGGTCTGGTTTGTTCTCTCTGTCTGCCCATTGGTCTGAGGGAGAAAAGCAGAGGAGAAGGACAACTGAATTCCCAGCCTGGAACAGAAAGTTCTCCAAAATCTAGACACAAACTGCACTCCTCTGTCAGATACAATGTTCTCAGGAATCCCGTGCAAACGAACCACCTGTTGTAAAAGCAGGGGCACCAACTCAGAGGAAGACGGCAACTTAGGGAGTGGTACAAGATGAACCATCTTAGAGATCACAAATCACAAATCACCCAAATAACAGTCATCCTCTGAGAGACAGGCATATCAGAGATGAAATCCATTGAAATATGGGTCCATGGCCTCTTGGGGACAGGCAAAGGCATCAACAACCCACTAGAACGAGAACACGATTTAGACCGGGAGCACGTCCCACAGGACTGCACAAAATTCCTGACATCACGAGACAAGGAGGGCCACCAAAAAAACCGACTCACCAGATCTCTAGTACCAAAAATACCTGGATGACCAGCCAAAGCAGAGCAATGAACTTCAGACATCACTCTCTTCTTCCACTGGTCAGGAACATACAACTTTCCACTGGGACAACGCTCAGGTTTGTCCTCCTGGAACTCTTCCAGAGCACGTCTCAAATCGGGCGAGATGGCAGAAAGAACTACCCCTTCACCTAAGATGGTAGCAGGCTTGGTCACCACAGGAGAATCAGCAAGGAAGCTCCTAGAGAGGGCGTCTGCCTTGACATTCTTTGTTCCAGGAAGAAAAGAAACCACAAAATCAAAACGTGTAAAAAACAAGGTCCACCTAGCCTGTCTAGGGTTCAAGCGCTTAGCCGACTCTAGGTAAATCAAATTCTTGTGGTCAGTGAGGACCACGACTTGATGCTTATCTCCCTCCAACCAATGTCTCCACTCCTCAAATGCCCATTTCATGGCCAACAGTTCCCTATTCCCCACATCATAGTTACGTTCAGATGGAGAGAACTTTCGGGAAAAGAAAGCACAGGGATTCATTTTAGATGTTACAGGATCCTTTTGGGACAAAACAGCTCTTGCACCAATCTCAGAAGCATCTACCTCTACCTGGAATGGAAGTGAGACATCAGGTTGCCGCAAAACCGGGGCGGAGGTGAATCTTCGCTTCAACTCCTGAAAGGAAGAAACAGCCTCCGGAGACCAATTTAACACATCAGCACCCTTTTTAGTCAAATCAGTCAATGGCTTGGCAATACTAGAAAATTTTGCTATAAATTTCCGATAAAAATTAGCAAAACCCAAAAACTTCTGGAGGGCCTTCAAAGAAGTGGGCTGAACCCAATCGTGAATGGCCTGTACCTTGGCCGGGTCCATTTCAATAGTTGACGGGGACAAAATAAATCCCAAAAAAGAAATCCTCTGTACTCCAAAAAGGCATTTAGATCCCTTGACATACAGGGAATTCTCCCTCAAGATCCGGAACACCGACCGAATATGTTCCACATGAGAATCCCAATCCTTGGAGAAGATCAAAATATCATCCAGATAGATAATCAAAAATTTATCGACAAAATCTCGGAAAATATCGTTCATGAAGCACTGGAAGACAGAAGGGGCATTAGTGAGCCCAAAAGGCATCACCAGGTACTCAAAATGTCCCTCCGGAGTATTAAACGCCGTCTTCCATTCATCCCCATGCTTAATGCGAATAAGATTATACGCCCCCCTGAGGTCAAGCTGGGTAAACCAGCAAGCACCTTTAACTCTGGAGAATAGATCAGAAATCAGGGGTAACGGATACTGATATTTAACAGTAATTTTGTTGAGGGCACGATAATCAATACAAGGTCTTAATGATCCATCCTTTTTGGCTACAAAAAAAAAAACCGGCACCCAAGGGTGACGAGGATGGTCTAATATGACCCTTCTCCAACGCCTCCTTAATATAGGATCGCATAGCCTCGTGCTCGGGTACAGATAAATTGAAGAGCCGACTCTTGGGAAATTTACACCCCGGGCTCAGTTCAATTGCACAGTCATAACTCCTATGAGGAGGCAGAGACGCAGACTCATTCTCACTAAATACATCATAAAAGTCCGCCAAATAATCAGGAACATCATGCGACTGAGGAGAGGTGGAAAACACTGGAGCCTCACTAAAGGCACACCGACAAACGCAACTCACCACAGACACAGATTTCCAATCCAAAACTGTAACCAGGGAAACCCCAGAACAACAGTATCATGCAGATTATGCAACACCAGAAATCTGCAATTTTCTTGATGGTCTGGGGCGACCCGCATTACCACCTGGGTCCAAAACTGGGGTTTATTTTTAGCCAAAGGAGTAGCATCAATTCCCCTCAAAGGGATAGGCGTCTGCAGAGGTGTCATCGGAAATCCACAACGTTTAGCAGAATCCAAGTCCATTAGGTTTAGGGCTGCTCCCGAATCCACAAAAGCCTTGGCGGAAAATGTGGACAGGGAGCAGATCAGAGTAATAGCCAGAAGAAACTTAGGTTGAACACCCCCAACAGAAAACGTGTGTGCAAAGCGTTTCTCTCGTTTGGGACAGACAGAAATAATATGCGAGGCATCTCCACAGAAAAAACACAACTTATTACGCCTTCTAAACTCCTGACGCTGCTCTCTGGAAAAAACTCTATCACATTGCATAGGTTCAGACATTTGTTCAACAGGTGGCAACACCTCTCGTGCAGCTTTGCGTTCGCGCAAACGCCGATCAACCTGAATGGCTAATGACATAGAATCGTCAAGACCAGAGGGAACAGGAAATCCCACCATAGTATCTTTTACGGCTTCTGACAACCCCTTCCGAAAGAGAGCAGCCAAGGCATTATCATTCCAGGTAGTAAGTACTGCCCACTTTCGGAATTTTTGACAGTACAATTCTGCAGAATCACGACCCTGGCTCAATGCCAGCAGGGTCTTTTCAGCCTGATCAATGGCATTAGGTTCGTCATACAACAACCCCAAAGCTTGAAAGAATGCATTCACATTAGTCAGAATAGGATCATCTGATTTCAAAGAAAACGCCCAATCCTGGGGATCGCCACGCAGCAAAGAGATGACAATTTTAACCTGCTGCGCGGAGCTCCCTGACGAGTTAGGCTTCAAGGCAAAAAATAATTTACAATTATTTTTGAAATTCAAAAATTTAGACCGATCCCCAAAAAATACATCAGGTGTAGGAATCTTTGGTTCAGCAGCATGTGAATGAGCAAGGTAGGCGGAAATTCCCCGCACTTCCGCAGCGAGCTGCTCCACACGATCAGACAATTACTTTATCTCCATTGAGAGAAAAAAAAAAAAATTCCCCCTACGGCCTCAGAGATAAAGAGGAAAAAATATACACCTTTTTTTTTTTACAATTCTTTCCTGCTATTGAGTACCCTAGAACCTGCGGTACGGCGGGTGATTCTGTTATGAATGAGTCACCGTAGGAGGCAAAAGCAGAAATACAAGCTAAGTCCAGAAAACCAGAGAAGTTGGCAACTATCAGATTGCAGACCCCTGAACCTATCAACACAACTAGCAGTAGCCGTGGGGGGTTCCTACGATGCCCTAGACCCCTCGATCACAGCCGGAGAAATACATAGGCCTAAAGAAAGAAAGGGGAAATCTAACTGCCCCAGAGCAGACCCCAAAGCAATAGGCAGCCCCCAACATATAATGACGGTGAAGCAAGATGAAAATACTAACACAGACAGAAAGATAGACTGAGCAAAGATGGGGCCCCAAAACTACCTAGATAGGAAAGGGACAGGAAGGCTGCTGTCTGCAATCTGCCAAAACCCTATCAAAGACATAAGCCAACCAGCTGATATGAAAAAGGCCCTGAAGCAGCTAGGCTTCAAAAACTGAATCAGCACTCAGGTATTTTCAGAAGACAGAGCTAAATGAATTCATCACACCCCAGCAGGGAATGGCAGAAATCCAGAAAAACAAAGCAAAAACAAAGTCAAAGCACAAAAGCAAAAGGCCGAGCAGCAAACTTAGCTTTGGAGGAGCAGGAATTCAGACTGGTCTCCAAGGATCCCACAGAGAAATCACCCGCAGGGCAGAAGGGCGTCGGCAGCATTATATCCAGTCCGTAACTCCACTCAGCCAGTCACAATCATCAGCCTCAGGTGTTTGACAATCAGGCTCACTACCTTCTTTTACCAGAAGAGGGAGTTCCTCGGGCCTCAGTAATGAAGGGGAAAATGAACTCACAACAGCCGTGGCAGTTCACCGGCGCTGACAGGATCCTGATAATAAGATGAGCCTTTTCTGCCACATAGCCTCTCTATTCCCATTGCCTTTAGCGGTGGCTCATGGGTTAATAAGGGGTTAATGTCACCTTGCAATTGAAAGGTGACATTAAGCCTGTTTAATAATAGAGAGGTGTCAATAAGACACCTATCCATTATTATTCCTATAGTAATAAAGGGTTAAAAAAGACACACAAATTAATTAAAAATTATTTTAATGAAATAATTACACAAAGTTTTGGACCAAAATTATTATGCTGCCAATCCAGCAGAATCCCTTGTTCTCCTGTAGCAAAAAAAATGAAAAACCAACAATATCCATACCTCTCCGCAGTTCAGTCAGGTCCCGCACTGCAATCCATCACGAGGGGTTAAACTAGATTACAACTGGGACCAGTGCTAATACTACTGGCCCAGCTGTAAAGCACTACAGAATGAATTAAATCATGTCTGCACAGTCTCCCCGGCTGACCGGAGATGAACTGATTAGCGTGGGAAAGTTTCTGAACTTTTTCCCATGCTGTCAGTTCACCTCCGGTCAGCTGGGGGCTCCGCGCAGCCTCAGTGACGTCAGCGGTAGTCAGTGAGGCTGCGTGGAGTTCCTGGCTGACCTGAGGTGAACTGACAGCGGGGGGAAAAAAATTGCTATATCTCTCAGAATAAAGCTATGCAAAAATGATTATTTTTTTCTATAAAATAGTTTTTATTGTGTAAAAGCACCAAAAAGTAAACAAACTATATAAATGTGGATTCACTGTAATCATTCTGACCCGAAGAATAAAGCTGCCTTAGGCTGGTTTCACATTCGCGCTTTTTAAGCGCACGCACGGCCGGGGGTAGCTCCGCCCCCGAGCCGGCTCTCTGCCCGGCGTGCCCGCCCCTTCCTTGTAGCGCCGCCTCCTAGCGCACAGCGGCGCCTGCGATCGGCGCACCCTATCTTTAGCATAGGGTGCGCAGATCGTGCGCAGGCCGTGCGCTAGTTGCGCTTTGACCTGCGCTGCGCACTTTTGACGGTGCGCCGTGCGCGCCAAAATCCGAAAAGTTTGATTTTGGCGCGCACGGCGCACCGTCAAAAGTGCGCAGCGCAGGTCAAAGCGCAACTAGCGCACGGCCTGCGCACGATCTGCGCACCCTATGCTAAAGATAGGGTGCGCCGATCGCAGGCGCCGCTGTGTGCTAGGAGGCGGCGCTACAAGGAAGGGGCGGGCACGCCGGGCAGAGAGCCGGCTCGGGGGCGGAGCTACCCCCGGCCGTGCGTGCGCTTAAAAAGCGCGAATGTGAAACCAGCCTTATCAATTTTACCATACGTGTATTAGCATGAAAAAAACTATTCCTGAATTGTTGGCTTTTGTTTATTCTGCCTCCCAAAATCGCAGTAGAAAGCGATCAAAAAATGTCACAAGCTTGAAAATGGTACCAATAAAACTGTCAACTTGTACTGCAAAAAAACATGCTGTCACATGACTTTGTTAGCAGAAATATGGAAAAATTATAGCTCTCAAAATATGGTGATACAAAAGCAATTTTTTTTTAAAAAAAGGCGTCTTTTAGTCCGTCATTTAGGTCCGTCATCTGTTAATGAAAATTTAAGGAGCTTCCACATTACTAGTAGCACAAAAACTCTGGAAAAGTGAAATGGCCCTCGCCCCCCAAAACAAATTCAGCAAAATCTGTGCTCCCAAAACCAAATGGCTCTCTCTCTCCCCACTCTGCCTTAACTGCAGTTAGTGTCCACATATTTGACATTTCTGTATCGATGAGAGCTCACTTAATTTATGGATGTATGTGCCCCACACAGCTTCCCCCATATGCGGCATGAGCCCCACACCTTCCTCCCTCATATGCTGCATGAGCCCCACACAGCCTCGACATATGCGGCATGAGCCCCACACAGCCTCCCCATATGCAGCATGAGCCTCACACAGCCTCCGCCATGTGCGGCATGAGCCCCACACCTTCCTCCCTCATAGCCGGAATGAGCCCCACACCAGCCTAATACATATGCGACATGAGCCCCACACCAACCTACCCCATATGCGGCATGAGCCCCAAACCAGCGTCCCCCATATGTAGCATGAGCTCTAAACAGCCTCGCCCATATGCAGTATGAGCCCACACAGCCTCCCTATATACACTGCATGAGCCCAACACAGCCTCCCTATATACACTGCATGAGCCTCACACAGCCTCCATATATACACTGCATGAGCCCCACACAGTTTCCCAGTGTAGAAGGGCGGACCGAGCTGCTGAAGTACTGGGTCCAGAACTGCTGGGGCCGCACCTCCTTTTGCTAGAGGGAATGCATTTGGAGCCAGAGCAAGCCAGTAACCTGGGTGAAGGGGGTGTGGTCAGGGACAGTAAGCAAAAAAGTGCTGTGCAGGAACAGAGAGGGTCTTCCTGCCAGAACGCTGAGCAGGTGTGGATTGCAGCTGCAGTGAGGGGTACGTTAGGTCACAGCATGCAGAGATGGGGTGGCTGCACAATAGACTTACTGATGTCGTGGTGCGCACAGGGTAATGAGCTCCAGGCATTGCATTGCAACGCAGACATCCGGGTGTCGGCTGGCACACGCTGAGCAGAGCATGCAGAGCAGCCATTCAAGTGACGGCAGCTGCACAGAGAGACACGCGCCGAGAGATGAAATTTCAGCACTGAGATCTCATCTCTTGAGATCTTGGTCCCGAGATCACATTTGCGCATGCGCCGGTGGCCATTTTTACCAGAACCACAGCACACACAGGTAACCATGGAAATGCCGGGGCTCTGGCCTGACACACAAGCAGCACCGAAGACACCCACAGCACCGGCCAGCAACCGCCGGGCACCAGGAGACACCCGGCAGCAGCGGTGCACATCGGAACCCCCCTCATCCCTGCCTGCGGGCTGCAGCATCACCCCACTCCTGCCTCCTCCAGCAGCGACCCTGGGACCCCGCTACACCACAGCCACAACCCCTGGTAAACAATAAGATGCAAGGATTATAAGAAGAACCACCATTTTCTAAAAAAAAAAGTTTTGCTTATTTTTCTCCTCAAAATTTGTGGTGCGTCTTTTAATCCGGAGCTGGTACAAATATATAAAAAATAGCTTCTTAGCAGCATTAATAAAGGTTATGTTTTATCTAAAAATTGGGTACTTTATTCAGTGATTCACTAGGAATCTAAGCAAAATACTCACTTGCTTCATAATTGTGCACACAGTGTATTAACCCCTTAGTGACTTGGCAAAAAAAAATTAAATCTGACATGTGTCACTTTATGTAGTAATAACTCTGGAATGCTTCAACATATCCCATTGATATTGAGTTTGTTTTTTTCATGACACGTTGTACTTTATGATAATGGTAAATTTATATCGATATTTTGTGCGTTTGTTTATAAAAATATCAGAAATTTAAAAAAAGTTAAATTAGCAATTTTCAAACTTTGAATGATTATCCCTTTAATCCAGAGAGTCATATCACACAAAACATTAATAAATACTATTTCCCTCATGTTTGCTTTACATCAGCACCATTTGTAAAATGTTTTATTTTGTTTGTATTTTAGAAGGTTTAAAGGGAACCTGTCACCAGTTTCGGCCAATATAAGTTACGGCTATCACCTTTCAGGGCTGATATAAGCCCCAACCCGACCTGTAAGAGAAGAAAAATAACTTTTATTATACTCGCCTGTGGGGTGGTCTGGTCCGATGGGTGTCGCAGGTCTTGGTCTGGCACCTCCCATCTTATTATGATCGCCGCCCTCCTGCTTGCTTTGTGTGGATGGCGCATCCCTGAATCATCCACACAGGCTCCCAGGCATCGCATTCCTGCACAGGTGTACTTATCTGCCTTGTTGAGGGCAGAGCAAAGTAATGAAGTGCACAGGTGCCAGAAAAGGTCAATAGCCAAGTGCCTGCGAACTGCAGTACTTTGCTGTTCCCTCAACAGGGCAGAGAAGTATGCCTGCGCAGGAGCGCAATGCCGAGGAGTTTGTGTGGATGATGCAGGGACGCGTCATCCACACGAAGCAAGCATTAGGGCGGCGATCATAAGAAAATGGGAGGCGTCGGACCAAGACCTGCGACACCCATCGAACCGGACCACAGGTGAGTATATTGAAAATCATTTTTCTTCTTTTACAGGTCAGGTTGGGGGCAGATATACAGCATTATAGAATGCTGTATATCAGTCCTGAAAGGTGATGGCCTAACTTTACATAACATAACAATGAAGCAGTAATTTCCATTTTTTTCAAGGAAATGTACAAAACGTTTTTTTAGGAACCTATTAAGTTTTGAAGTGACTTTCGGGGTCCTATTTATTGAAACCCCTAAAAGTGATACTATTTTAAAAACAGCAACCCTCAACGTTTTCAAAATTGCTTTCAGGGGGTTTATTAACCCTTCAGGTGCTCTTCATTAATTAATGCAAATTGGCATAACAGGAATAAAGAAATGTATTTTACCATCAAAATGTTGATAACTTCCGAACAGGTCCCTATAGCTGGAAGACTTTAATGCTGTTATTTGGCCATGAATTCCGTTGGCAAACATCAGGACCACACAATAAAGATCTCAGGGTGCCGATGGAGTTAAAGAGGGGGCTCCCACACTCTGTTAACCATCTAGGTGCTGTAGTCATTATTGACAGCAGCATTTAAGGGGTTAAGTGACTATAGTCGATACCAACACTAATCATGGCTGATGCAGCAAGTTGTTAGCTAGAGTGTACAGGTCACAGCTTAAGAATTGTCTGCCGATGAGGGATGCTAGTCTCTTATAATGCAGGTCAGTAAAAACATGTATTTATTGGTCACTAAGAGGTTAAACCTTAACATTATTAATTTGCTAGATATATTTGCCAGGTATGTTTTAAAAATTACTCAATATTCATACATGTTAACAGTTAACTATGCAAAAATCAAATATCACAGATACTCAGGCATTGCAAAGGTGCTGCAATAAATTCTGACAGATGAAATACTGCTATACCTAAAATTGTCTATAAATAGGATGAGACTCTTTAACTGTCCTGTTTGATTTTTTTTATGAGGAGCTACAAAAGCTGCAATTAACACATTATAAACTAGTGTCAAGATTCCTTGTGAATTCCTAATTTATCCTTGAATGGGGTAGGAAAGATCACAGTGAAATATGCATGACATGATACTTCGAAACTGTAGATCAAAGTTTCTAACTGCCAAATATAAAACTCTGAAAACTTACTCTTGTGTTGTCATTAATCATGACTGCTGGGAGATTTGATGACAAAGATTAAACTATTAAAAAGGTTACTGCTGTGCATCATATTCTTGCAACTGTCATCAAATACTCTGACAACCATTAAAAGGTCAAGAGAGCTGTCTACTATATAAATGTCTCTTAGCAGATTTCATTTGGAAAACCTTGCTGCTGTTTAACAGCTTCAAGTGTGCAGACAAGAATAGCTTTAAAGGAATATTCCACATAGCATAGTTCCAATATTTCACAATTAAATTATTGTTTCCTCTTTATTTGTCTTTTTTTTTGCAAATCTTTTACAGTGCTTAACTTGCATCAATTTTTATTTGAGTATTTTAATATTTTTTCCTACTCTGTTTTGTCTGTTTTTTACATCCGTATGGCATTCGTTGTTTTACATCAACAATTTAATACCGTAAGTATTAAAAAGCCAAATATAGTTTCCTGTGTTAAATGTAATCTATCAGCAAGTTTTGCTATGTAATCTGAGAGCAGCATGATGTACTGACACACACCCTGATTCCAGCAGTCTGTCAATTAATGGGCTGATTGGTGTAGTTTTGATAAAATAACTTTTTTGTCTGCTGCAGATGAAGTAGTACTCTGAATGCTCAGCTCTGAATAATCCCACACACACCACTGATTGGCAGCTTTATGTTGTGAGGTAGCGCTGTCATTCTGGTAGGGGATACTCGCTCAGCAGCCACAAAATCAGATCCGGCACAGATTTTCATAAACTCCTAACAGTCCATGCGGTTTATTCAGCAGCATAAACCTATAGAAGCAACATAAAGTTCTTATAACAGCATAGCGCCCATGACAGAGTTCAGCTCTGTATTCCCTGTGATCACACAGGTTAAACATACACAGGCTTTCTAGCCTCAGTTATCTCACCCACGTCAGGGTTCACTCATGGTTCCTTTAGCATACTGCAGACGTCCATTCCCTCCAGGGAACTATCAGGCACGTGCAGCCATTGACACAGCGTTCACTTGCTGTCAGAAGGCAGCCCCATCTCACTCAGATGGGACCTTCCACACTGGACCAACCAGGTCCCAGCATTCACCCCATGTGACCTACCCTGGCCACCTTATATGGTCCGTAGCCACGCCCACCGGGTCACATGTCTATGACCTCATCACAGGTCCTTCACACACACATATACACTTTACAATAGCATTATTAAACACACCCCCGGGTTGGTTTGTAGGTAACTAGTCCCTGACACATTGAACCAGCACCTCAGCAGTATCACTGCTGATTAACACACACATAAATCTCCATCTCAAGGCCACTCACCTTGAGATACATAATGGTCATTCAGTATCTTGCCAATCGTCCACTCTCCTGGGACATCCATACAGCGCCCCCCCAGTGGACACAGTGGTCACTACACCACAATGTGTATAATATAGATGAATGCTTCCAATCCATGGTGGGGGTGTGGTTACACAGAGCAGGAGGACTACATAGCACAAGACAACTAGTCTGACAGCTTTCTATGTATAATATAGCAGAAAGCTACTAATCAGAGGTGGGGTATGGTTACACAGAGTAGGAGGACTACATACCACAAGACAACTAATCTGACAGCTTTATGTGTATAATATAGCAGAAAGCTTCCAATCAGTGGTGGAGGCAGAGTTACACAAAGTATGAGGACTATATACCACAAGACAACTAGTCTGACAGCTTTATGTGTATAATATAGCAGAAAGCTTCCAATCAGTGGTGGGGGTATGGTTACACAGAGTAGGAGGACAACATAGCGCAAGACAACTAGTCTGACAGCTTTGTGTGTTGTGAATTCTCTTGATCTGACTTCTGAGTCAGGGCTCCCTCTGGTGGTTACTGTGGGTAGTGGAGCTGGCCAGGTTGACAGAAGTCTGCCACCTGACGACGATGATTGGAAGTAAGGGGTTATTGACTGGGAGGATATAAGTGAGCAGGCTTCCCTCAGTTGCTGCTGGTGATTTTGTTTCTTCCTGTGCATTTTGAGGTCTGCTGTCTCCTGCCTGATCCTGCAAGTTGTTAATTTGCAAATCCTTGCATCTGATCTGGTTTTGCCTCTTTCTTCTTTGCTGTGAGGGTTCAGCGTGCTCCCTGCTGGGGCAGTGCTGGACCTCACTCCTTATGTTACAGCTTGTGTCAGTTTGTTCAGTCCCCTGTTATATTTGTCTATTTTGCTTTGCTGTCAGTTCACACCAGGATGCTGATATAGTGGGGGAGAGGTCGTGAGACCTCAGTGTTTTTTGTGTATCAGATGTGTTGGATTTTTTAGGGTTTTTGCGTGATTGCAGACAGTGTCTTTCCTATCCTATCTAGACAGTTTGGGCCCCATCATTTGCTCAGTCTATTTTCTGCCTGTTTGTGCCTCATCTTGTCTCACCAACAATATATGTTTGAGGGCTGTCTATTTCTTAGGGGTTCTACTCCGGGGCAGTTTAGATTTTATCTTTCTTGCTTTAGGCCTGGTTAGTTCTCCGGCTGTGCCAAGGCATCTAGGGCATCGTAGGTACGCCTCACGGCTACTGCTAGTTGTGTTGTTAGGATTAGGGGTCTGCAATCCGCTAAGTTACCAACCTTTTTGGTTTCCTGGTGGCCTAGCCTATTCCTGCCATCCTCCTCGGTGAACTATTCATGACAGAATCACCAGCCTAAACTGTAGACTTGTTGTAGAATTGTAAAAAAAAAAAAAAAAAAAAAGTGTCTGAATTTTTTTATATATTTATTCCTCTTTTTCTCTTGGGCCGTAGGAGGATTTTTTCTTTAAGAGACTAAGCAATTGTCTGATCATGCTGAGCAGCTCGCTGCTGAAATGCGGGGAATTTCTGCCTATCTCGCTCAATCATCTGCTGTAGAACCAAAGATCCCTACTCCAGATTTGTTTTCTGGGGATCGGTCTAAATTTTTGAATTTTAAGAACAATTGTAAACTATTTTTCGCTTTGAAACCTAACTCATCGGATAGCTCGGTGCAGCAGGTTAAAATTGTCATCTCCCTGCTGCGCGGCGATCCCCAGGACTGGGCTTTTTCTCTGACACCTGGAAATCCTATTCTGGCTAATGTGGATGCATTTTTTTAAGCCCTGGGGTTGTTGTATGATGAACCTAATGCTATTGATCAAGCTGAGAAAACCTTATTGGCATTGAATCAGGGTCAGGATGCTGCAATTATATTGTCAAAAATTCCAAAAGTGGGCGGTCCTTACTAAATGGAATGATGATGCCCTAGCAGCTCTCTTTCGGAAAGGTCTGGCAGAAACCGTAAAAGATGTTATGGTGGGATTTCCTGTCCCCTCTGGTCTTAACGACTCTGTCATTAGCCATTCAAATTGATCGACATTTACATGAACGTAAAACTACATGAGAGGCGGTGCTGCCTTTCGAACAAACTTCTGAACCCATGCAATGTGATAGGGTTTTGTCTAGGGCGCAACATCAAGAGTTTAGAATGCGTAATAAGTTGTGCTTCTTTTGTGGGACGCCTCTCATACTATTTCTGTCTGCCCTAAGCGAGAAAAAGATTTTGCTCACTCATTTGCGGTGGACAGTGTACAGCCTATGTTCCTTTTGGCGGTTACCTTGATCTGCTCCTTTTCTACATTTTCTGCTACGGCTTTTGTTGATTCAGGAGCAGCTTTAAAACTGATGGATTTTGACTTTGCCAAACATTGTGGTTTTCCTATGGTGCCCCTGCGGACCCCTATTCCTTTGAGGGGTATTGACGCTACCCCTTTGGCGGAGAATAAACCCCAGTTTTGGACCCAGGTGATAATGTGGGTTGCCCCAGACCACCAAGAGAATTGTAAATTTTTGGTGTTACACAATTTACATAATATTATTGTACTGGGTTTTCCTTGGTTGCAAACCCATAATCCTGTTTTGGTTTGGAAATCTGTGTCTATGGTGAGTTGGGGTTGTCAATGTGTTCTTAGTGACACTCCTGTTTTCTCCACCTCTCCCCAGTCTCATGATGTTCCTGGCTATTTGGCTGATTTTTCTGATGTATTTAGTGAGAGGAAGTCCGTGTCTTTGCCTCCTCATAGGAGTTATGACTGCACAATTGAGTTAATGCCCGGTTGTAAATTTCCCAAGGGTCGGCTTTTCAACTTATCGGTACCTGAACATGATGCTATGCTATCTTATTTCAAGTAGTAATTAGAGAAGGCTCATATCAGACCATCCTCTTCACCTTTAGGTGCTAGTTTTTTTTGTGGCCAAGAAAGATGGCTCATTAAGGCCATGTATTGACTATCGTTCCCTTAACAATATTACTGTTAATTATCAGTACCCATTACCCCTGATTTCTGATTTATTTTCCAGAGTTAAAAGTGCTTGTTGGTTTACCAAACTTGACCTCAGGGGGCGTATGATCTTATTTGCATCAAGCATGGGGATGAATGGAAGACGGCGTTTAATACTCCAAGGAGACATTTTGAGTACCTGGTGATGCCTTTTGGGCTCACTAATGCCCATTCCATCTTCCAATCTTTTATGAACAATATTTTCCGGGACTTTGTGGATAAGTTTTTGATCATTTATCTGGATGATATTTTGATCTTTTCCAGTGACTGGGATTCTCATGTGGAACATGTCCGGACTGTGTTCCGGATTTTGAGGGAAAATACTCTGTACGTTAAGGGATCGAAATGTCTCTTTGGTGTACAGAGGATTTTGTTTTTGGGATTCATTTTGTCTCCATCTGCTATTGAAATGGACCCGGCCAAGGTACAGGCCATTTATGATTGGGTTTAGCCCACTTCTCTGAAGGTTCTCCAGAAGTTTTTGGGTTTTGCTAATTTATACCATAAATTTATAAGTAATTTTTCTGGTATTGTTAAACCACTGACTGATTTGACCAAAAAGGGCGCTGATGTGGTGAATTGGTCTCCAGAGGCAGTGTCTACAATTCAGGAGCTTAAGCGGAGATTCACTTCTGCTCCAGTTCTACGGCAACCTGATGTTTCACTCCCATTTCAGGTGGAGATAGATGCTTCTGAGATTGGTGCAGGAGCTGTTTTGTCTCAAAGAGATCTGGTAACCTCTAAGATGAATCCCTGTGCCTTCTTTTCTCGAAAATTTTCCCCATCTGAATGTAACTATGACATGGGGAATCGGGAATTGTTGGCCGTGAAGTGGGCATTTGAAGAGTGGAGACATTGGTTAGAGGGAGCTAGACATCAAGTTGTGGTCCTCACCTACCACAAGAATTTAATTTATCTTGAATCAGCCAAGCGCTTGAATCCTAGACAGGCTAGGTCGGCCTTGTTTTTCACGGGTTTTAATTTTGTGGTCTCCTTTCTTCCAGGCACTAGAATTTTAAGGCGGACGCCCTTTCTTGGAGTTTCTTTGCGGATTCTCTTGATGTGACCGAGCCTACTACCATTCTAAATGAGGGTGTAGTTCTTTCCACCATCTCACCCGATTTGAGACGTGCCCTGGAGGAATTTCAGGAAGACAAACCTGAACGATGCCCTATGGGAAAATTGTATGTCCCTGACCAGTGGAGAAGAGTAATGTTTGAAATTCATTGGTCCGCGTTAGCTGGTCATCCAGGTATTTTTGGTTCCAGAGATTTGGTGAGACGGTCTTTTTGGTGGCATGCCTTATCTCGTGATGTCAGGAATTTTGTGCAGTCCTGTGGGACTTGTTCTCGGTCCAGGCCCTGTTCTCGTTCTAGTGGTTTGTTGATGCCCCTGCCAGTGCCCAGGAGGCCATGGGCCCATATCTCAATGGATTTGTTTTCTGATCTCCCTGTCTCTCAGAGAATGACTGTTATCTGGGTGATCTGTGACAAATTTTCTAAGATAAATAAGAGTCAGTGATAAGCGGTCATAAAGGAGCGCTTAGGAAGCAACCCAGGGGCTATTCATAACATTTGTGTATAATATAGCAGAAAGTGTCCAATCAGTGGTGGGGGTGTGGTTACACAGAGTAAGAGGACTAAAGAGAAGGACTGAACCAGGCGTGCCTTTTCCGTTGTGGATCCTAAACTGTCGGGGCTGTCACCCAAGTTGCATGGGGGAAAGCTTAAAACACTGGACCGACCTTTGCACTCAGTGTTAGGGGGCGTGGTTATACAAAAGAAGCTGCAGCACTCGGGAAGTCGGGCAGACTTGGCAGGAGCGTGCAGCGCACAGGAGGATATAGTCAGAGCTCCGACCTTTGTGCAATGGGAAAGAGCAGGCCCAAGCCTTTGGGGCCTCAGACCCTCAACCAGAGACTGCCAACAGAGACAAGCGAAGTGTACGCTGACACTGGAGACCGTGAGTGACAAAGTTCTCTGTCAGGACATAGATGCGCACGTGCTGAGACCGGAAAGCCGGATGACCCCCTGTGAACTGTATCCTGATACACCCGCTTGCATCTGCCGAGCAACATCATACTCTGGCAGTGTTAGAGACTGTGACTATACCTCTACTTCATCTCCTGGACCCAGGACCCCTATCAGGACAATGAGGATACACCGCCGCCGCCAGGACCCCGTCAGTGAAACCTTGTTGCCCTGTCTCCATCAGGACCCTGAGCGCCATCTTCCTCAGGACAACACTGGACACCTTGTGCGCCATTGCCTTGGTACCACTGCTTAAATCCAGGATTTCAGAATCTGATGTCGTCGGACTGATAAGTGTTACATTACTGAACTTCCCCTTTAAATTGCCTGCACCTGTTTCATTGCACGTTAACAATTCCTGCTCAAATCAGTTTTATCCCCTTTCCTCCCTGTGTGGAGTATCCACTGTTTAAATAAATCCCACGTTAACCTTTACTCTGCCTCCAGTCCATTACTGCATCCCCTTACCTGCTCACAACTTCTGCATAGTGGACTCTTCTAAATGATGTAATGGCAAGAATGCACCTGCAGTCATTTATCCAAACATACCATCATCCATTGCTCCTTTGCCACATGGTATGATATCATAAAAACAAACAAAACCTGGACAGTAATGACAAGATAAATTCTAGGTCTACGTCTGGACCAAATCAAGCCCTAGGAAGGTCCCACAAGGGCTCAACAATTAAATCAAAAGGTACATAAATTCCTAGACTGAATAGGAAGGAACGGTTATAGGAAGTTTCGTCAACAGCAGTTTGCCCCAAGCAGTTCGCCCCATGTACATTTCGCTCCTGCACATTTTGTCCCCTGTATTTGGCCCCCAGGATGTTTCGCCCCTGCACATATCACCCCCGCACATTTTGCCCCCCACTGTTTGCCCATTTCGCCCCCAGCAGTTCACCCTCGGATGTTTGTACCCTTGTGGTTCATCAGCAATTCACCCATTTCGCCCCCCATCAGTTTGCCCCCAGATGTTTGTAACCTTGTGGTTCATCAGCGGTTCACCCATTTTGCCCCCAGCAGTTGGCCCCGGATGTTTGTTCCCTTGTGGTTCATCAGCAGTTCACCCATTTCGCCCCCAGCAGTTCGCCCCCTGATCTTTCGCCCCCAGCAGTTCACACCTGGATGTTTGTACCCTGGTGGCTCATGAATTCCTGTCCGTCATCAATGTTTTGCCCCAGCAGGTCGCCCACGGAAGATTGCCCCTGGATGTTTGTACCCTGTTTTGCCCCCAGAATTCTGTGCTTGAATGTTTTGCCAGTTTGTCCTTGTGGTTCATGAATTCCCGTCTATCATCAATCCACATGTCACAAAAGTACTGTACAGGGTGCTGCACTTTTGTGACATTTTAAATCAACTGTTACATCTGTAAACCTCACAACTGATCGCATTATAGTGTCAGAGCATTTTGTCCGCAATTTTAACAAGACATTTCCAAAACGTTTCTAAAACGTTTTTGTGTTACAAAAACATAACACGAAAAATATAATCAGATTTAAAAAATGTAGTGTGAATGAGGCCTGATTTAGGTGGGGAATGTAAACCACTCTAAAATCAAAACATTTTGTGAACTTTTACCTGGCCCAGCATTGTCCTGCTTGTTTGCAAGTTTTGTGAGAATCTGTTGTGGTGTCTCCTGTGTTGTCCTTTCCCTGGTGACCGCCTCATTGACAAGTTGGATTGCTTCAGGTCTTGCTGCTTGTGCTGCATGGTTGTGGGGATTGGTTACTTTCACCACTTCACTAAATGCTTCATTGGTCCAAACACGTCCCTTGCAAGTCGATCGTTTTTCACACACCCAGATGGAATGGACATCGTCAGCCGTTCATTTGGAAAATACGTAAATGTGATTCTCGTAGACCAATTTCCTCTTCCCACGTTTGAATAGAACTGAATTCATACTTGTAGAAAGTGAATAGCTGTGGAAGCTGACTGATTTTTTGTGATAGTACACCTCTCTCTTTTTAGAGATTTTAGACACTGCTATATTCTAATGTAAAGATGGAATAAGAGCTAGTCTAATGTAACTTGCAGGACACCTGACATGAAAATTGTTACATCTGCAACAAAACTTACAGATGGAAACAGTTGATTTAACATGTCACAAAAGTGCAGCACCCTGTACAGTACTTTTGTGATATGTGGATTGATGACGGATGGGAATTCATGAACCACAAAGACAAACTGGTGAAACATCCAAACACAAAATTCTGGGGGCAAAACAGGGTACAAACATCCAGGGGCGAACTTCCGTGGGCAAATCATTGATGACAGATGGGAATTCATGAACCACAAGGGTACAAACATCCGGGGGCGAACTGCTAGGGGTGAAATGGGTGAACTGCTGATGAACCACCAGGGTACAAACATCCGGGGGCGAACTGCTGGGGGGCGAAATGGGTGAACTGATGAACCACAAGGGTACAAACATCCGGGGGTGAACTGCTGGGGGTGAAACCTCCGGAGGCGAACTGCAGGGGGTGAAATGGGTGAACTGTTGATGAACCACAAGGTACAAACATCCGGGGGGAAACTGCTGGGGGCGAAACATTCAGGGGCGAACTGTTGGGGGCGAAATGGGCTAACTGCTGGGGGTGAAATGTGGGGGGGCGAAACATCTGGGGGCCAAATGCTAGGGACAAAATGGGCGGGGGCAAAATGTACCCAGGGGCGCACTGCTGGGGGCAAACTGCTGGGGGTGAACTGCTGGGGCAAAACATCCAAATCCCGGAAGGAACAGGCCACCTCTGCTGGGCCACCTCAATAATTTGTACTAAAATATGTTAGAACATATGAGAATAGTAATGATATTAAAGTGTCACAGTGCATGAAAAAGTGCAAAAAAAAGTGTTGATCTCACCCATTTGAACTTTTAAGGGTCATCATATCCAAAGAAACTTCAGAGATGTTTGAAAGCAGCTCGTATAGCCTATCTGCGCTGTTGTGCCCTCTGCAATAGTTCCTGCCCTAACAAGGACAGTACCCAAGTGTGGCTCTTACATTATGGACCCCTTAAAAAGAGAATCCCTCTGGACTCATTTCTTTTCTCAGTGACGAGATGTCATCAGGGGAGTGTACTTCCTGTAAATCAAACACATCAATTTTTTATTCCATAATTTATAATCCAATAGTATAATACAACCTCAAAATTTGACTTCATGTTAGAACCCTATTCCCAAGCATAACATACTATGAGTAAGAATCTGGAAAGTGAACATTGATGTTTTTAATTCACTGGAGCGATTTACAGCTTTTTCAAACTGTAGTTACCGCCACTGATGCAAAGACTCTTCCTTGCACTGCTTTACATGGAGACCGAGTGATAGAAGATTATTACTATGATCATCTTTTCTAATACAGTTTCTATTATAGTCATCAGCAGATCCCTGTTTATATTCACTGATGTGCTGCAGACAATCTTCAATTTTTTTGCCTGCATAAAAGATGCGATCAGTAGACATATTAGACTGAGCATCTGACAATTGACTTCAAAACATGTTCACATGAAGGTATGTACCTATTTTGTATGTAGATCATTGGTCTGTAGTAAAACACTTTTAAAGGGGTTGTCCATTACTAGGACGACAACTTCTTGATCAAAATGTTTGGCCCCCCATAAAATAATAAAGCTTATACTCACCTCCTGTGCCAGTGCCATTCGCGCAATGTCGACACTCGACTTGCTCTCCCACGGCTCCCATTCTGTTGTGATATGCTGTCATCATTGTCCCCACCTAAGGACAAATCGAACATGAAGAGGAAGGACTGCAGCTGATTTTTACCCAATTTTTGGAAGTTCATATTTGACTCTCTTAATGATTTTTTAAATTCAATTTGCAACTAACCGACTTTATGTCACTTACAATACTGAAAAACATCCAACTGCCCTGGAAAGATGTATGTAACACTCTGAGGCTTCCTAGGACTGCATTTAACCCCTTAAATGCTCTTTAACACAAACACAACCTTTTTAAAAACAAAGTGACTTCACCATAAAAAAGAATGGTTTCTTAGTAGTAACCAATAGCCCATTTAATAGCACAACCCATTGACAGATTTTTAAAATTAAAAAAACAGTAAAGAATTTTCCCTTTTACCCACTCGCAATCAGGTAGACCATCCTGTGCAAAACACTGACTTAAATTGAAAGTGTTGCTATCAGAGGTATCATCATCTTATTTATACTGTATAACTGCCTTGTAATGTTTTCATTTCTTGTTCTGTCCAGATGTCACCGTATCCCAAAATTCCAAGTGGAGGAAGTTCACCAACCGCCCAAGTGATGGGTGTCTCAATATGGAAACTGCTGTTGGTACCAACCTTTTGCGCGGTACCACCAGCGGAACACCGTCACACCACACACACATACACTCTATACACCGTGCGCACCACACACACACTCTATACACAGTATGCATCACACACACTCACACACTCACACTCATGCACTCACACTCAAACACTCACACACTCACGCAGACTCTTGCACGGTACCACCAGCAGAACACCGTCGCACTGCGCCTGCACCAATTCCGCGCATGCGCAGTGAATCATTTGGCTGATTACAGCGGCAGATGCACGACATGTCTACAGGCAGAGGAAGCCAGTCACATTAAAGGGGTTTTCCCAGGAACAAAAGTTCATTTTAAAAATTGTCCTTGTCTGACCGTGTACGGAGCATACCACATCTCCTGGGCAGGGGAGGAACAAAAGACAATACTGACATTACAGCAGGGGATCACAGAGGATTCATTTTGTGAGGTAAAATATTTCACTGACTGTTTGTAAACAATATTTTATCTCACAAAATGTATCTGCGATCTCCTGCTGTAATGTCAGTATTGTCTTTTGCTTCCTCCCCTGCCCAGGAGCTGTGGTATGTTCTGTACACGGTCAGACACAGGGGTGAGAGAGACAGAGCACAGGGGGAGACAGCTCAAAAGGGACAGCACATGAGGGGAGAACAGCACAGGAAGGGGAGAGACAGCAGAAAAGGGGGATAGCACATTGGGGAGACAAGTCAAAAAAGAGAGCACAGCTGGGAGAAGTCAGCACATGGAGAAAGAGAGAGTGGATAGGTGGATGTTAGGGCTGGCTGAATGCATCAAATAATAAAAGATGGTAATAAGGTGCGTTCGCAGCCCACCGTGCAGAGATGGTAAACTGCTGCTCAGTAATGGCGGACATTATATGGTGGTATGAAAGAAGGACACACGTGGGTTAATGTCACCCAGTGTGTACAGGGGCAGACTCTGTTACTACGCCAAGCTGCACTACCGCAGAACATAAATGCCAGAGCCTGTTTAAACTCACAGAGCTTGGCAAAGGAAGCACTCAGTAAATGGTCACAGAACCCAGCCCCAAGGACACGGGGTCAGAGTCCCTCTAGACCTACTAAGTGTGCGGCGTCGCACCTGCGGACGCCACTAATGGACGCTGGCTACCGTGGAGAGCCAACCACGTGCATTGTGGCATACAGACAAGCCACCAGTAGGTGCTGATGCCAGTCTCTGACTCTTCCTCCTACCTGCACCTCAGCCTGGGAGCTTAACAGGCTAGGCTACACAACACATGCGTACCAAGGGTAGGGGTTTCATAATGAGTCATTCACCTGAGACATACAGTTGTGGCCAAAAGTATTGACACCCCTGCAATTCTGACAGATAATACTCAGTTTCTTCCTGAAAATGATTGCAAACACAAATTCTTTGGTATTATCTTCATTTAATTTGTCTTAAATGAAAAAACACAAAAGAGAATGAAGCAAAAAGCAAAACATTGATCATTTCACACAAAACTCCGAAAATGGGCCAGACAAAAGTATTGGCACCCTCAGCCTAATACTTGGTTGCAAAACCTTTAGCCAAAATAACTGCGACCAACCGCTTCCGGTAGCCATCAATGAGTTTCTTACAATGCTCTGCTGGAATTTTAGACCATTCTTCTTTGGCAAACTGCTCCAGGTCCCTGATATTTGAAGGGTGCCTTCTCCAAACTGCCATTTTTAGATCTCTCCACAGGTCTTCTATGGGATTCAGGTCTGGACTCATTGCTGGCCACCTTAGAAGTCTCCAGGGCTTTCTCTCAAACCATTTTCTAGTGCTTTTTTTGTGTGTTTTGGGTCATTGTCCTGCTGGAAGACCCATGACTAGAGTTGAGCATTCCGATACCGCAAGTATCGGGTATCGGCCGATACTTGCTGTATCGGAATTCCGATACCGACATCCGATATTTTTTCAATATCGGGCATCGGAATCGGAAGTTCAAAGTTGATTGACAGCCGAAATGACGTCATCATGATGCGCGGTGTGTGCGCATCATGATGCGCCGTCATTTCAGGCCTTCCAGGGGGTCTGTAGCGGCCTGCCGGGGGGCTGTGCTGGCCTGCCGGGGGGCTGTGTTTACTGCCCGGGGTCTGTACCGGCCTGCCGGGGGGCTGTGCCGGCCTGCCGGGGGGCTGTGCACCCTGTGGGGGTCTGTACCGGCCTGCCGGGGGGCTGTGCCGGCCTGCCGGGGGGCTGTGCTGATGCCCGGGGCTCTGTGCAGGCATCGTCCGATGGGACTACAAGTCCCATCGGGCGATGCCTGCTACCATGACAGTGATTGACACATTAGCCAATGATGGGACAGTAGTAGTCCCATCATCCGGCTAATGTGTTAAATGTTAAAAAAAAAAAATACTACATACATACTACATGCATGCTACATACATACCACATATATACTACAAGCATGCTACATACATACTACATGCTACATGCATGCTACATACATACTACATGCTACATACATACTACATACATACTACATGCATACTACATACATACTACATGCATGCTACATACATACTACATGCTACATACATACTACATATATACTACATGCATGCTACATACATACTACATGCTACATACATACTACATACATACTACATGCATGCTACATACATACTACATGCTACATATATACTACATATATACTACATGCATGCTACATACATACTACATGCTACATGCATGCTACATACATACTACATGCTACATACATACTACATACATACTACATGCATGCTACATACATACTACATGCATGCTACATACAAACTACATGCTACATACATACTACATATATACTACATGCATGCTACATACATACTACATGCTACATACATACTACATGCATGCTACATACATACTACATGCTACATACATACTACATGTATACTACATGCATGCTACATACATACTACATGCTACATGCATGCTACATACATACTACATGCTACATACATACTACATACATACTACATGCTACATGCATGCCACATACATACTACATGCTACATACATACCACATATATACTACATGCATGCTACATACATACTACATGCTACATACATACTACATACATACTACATACATACTACATGCTACATGCATGCCACATACATACTACATGCTACATACATACCACATATATACTACATGCATGCTACATACATACTAAATGCTACATGCATACTACATGCTACATACATACTACATACATACTACATGCATGCTACATACATACTACATGCATGCTACATACATACTACATGCTACATACATACTACATATATACTACATGCATGCTACATACATACTACATGCTACATACATACTACATATATACTACATGCATGCTACATACATACTACATGCTATACTACATGCTACATACATACTACATATATACTACATGCATGCTACATACATGCTACATACATACTACATACATACTACATATATACTACATGCATGCTACATACATACTACATGCTACATACATACTACATACATGCTACATACATACTACATACATACTACATGCATGCTCCATACAATACATTCATACAATACATACATAGACATACAGTACATATAACATAGAGTAACATACTTACCAATACTTGTCACATTGTTCCCCGAAGCCATTGTCTTTTACGGAATAAATATTAACATAACAAACCACAAAAATACTCACCCATGATCCGAAGCAGTCCACGAGTGTGTCCCACGACGATCTTGGGTAGAGAACTGCAGCATCAGCTGATGCTGCCGCTCTCTACGGGCTGCAGGAATCCAATGACGGAAGGTAGGTATCCTTCCGCACTGTATTCCTCCGCTGCGCTTTTACCATAAAGTGAGACTAGGGACTTTTTTTTCGTCATGGGACACACTCGTGGACTGCTTCGGATCATGGGTGAGTATTTTTGTGGTTTGTTATGTTAATATTTATTCCGTAAAAGACAATGGCTTCGGGGAACAATGTGACAAGTATTGGTAAGTATGTTACTCTATGTTATATGTACTGTATGTCTATGTATGTATTGTATGAATGTATTGTATGTAGCATGCATGTAGTATGTATGTAGTATGTATGTAGCATGTATGTAGTATGTATGTAGCATGCAGTATGTATGTAGCATGCATGTAGTATGTATGTAGTATATATGTGGTATGTATGTAGCATGTAGTATGTATGTAGCATGCATGTAGTATGTATGTAGCATGTATGTAGTATATATGTAGCATGTAGTATGTATGTTGCATGCATGTAGTATGTATGTAGCATGCATGTAGTATATATGTAGTATGTATGTAGTATGTATGTAGTATATATGTAGCATGTAGTATGTATGTAGCATGCATGTAGTATGTATGTAGTATGTATGTAGCATGCATGTAGTATGTATGTAGTATGTATGTAGCATGTAGTATGTATGTAGCATGCATGTAGTATATATGTAGCATGTATGTATGTATGTAGTATGTATGTAGCATGTAGTATGTATGTAGAATGCATGCAGTATGTATGTAGCATGCATGTAGTATATATGTAGTATGTATGTAGTATGTATGTAGCATGTAGTATGTATGTAGCATGTAGTATGTATGTAGCATGCATGCAGTATGTATGTAGCATGCATGTAGTATATATGTAGTATGTATGTAGCATGTAGTATGTATGATGCATATATGTAGTATGTATGTAGTATGTATGTAGCATGTAGTATGTATGATGCATATATGTAGTATGTATGTAGTATGTATATAGCATGTAGTATGTATGATGCATATATGTAGTATGTATGTAGCATGTAGCATGCATGTAGTATGTATGTAGCATGTATGTAGTATGTAGCATGTATGTAGTATGTATGTAGCATGTAGTATGTATGTAGCATGCATGTAGTATGTATGTAGTATGTATGTAGCATGTAGTATGTATGTAGCATGTAGTATGTATGTAGTATGTATGTAGCATGTATGTAGCATGCATGTAGTATATATGTAGCATGTAGTATGTATGTAGCATGCATGTAGTATATATGTAGTATGTATGTACTATGTATGTAGCATGCAGTATGTATGTAGCATGCATGTAGTATGTATGTATGTAGTATTTTTTTTTTTTTTTACATTTAACACATTAGCCGGATGATGGGACTACTACTGTCCCATCATTGGCTAATGTGTCAATCACTGTCATGGTAGCAGGCATCGCCCGATGGGACTTGTAGTCCCATCGGACGATGCCTGCACGGACCCCCGGACATCAGCGCAGCCCCCCGGCAGGCCGGCACAGCCCCCCGGCAGGCCGGTACAGACCCCCACAGGGTGCACAGCCCCCCGGCAGGCCGGCACAGCCCCCCGGCAGGCCGGTACAGACCCCGGGCAGTCCGCACAGCCCACCGGCAGGCCGGCACAGCCCCCCGGCAGGCTGGCAGAGACCCCCAGAAGGCCCGTACAGACCCCCGAGAGGCTGTACAAGGGCAGGAAAGGGTTTTTCCAATTCCGATACCGGAAGTCTCATAGACTTGAATGGGACTTCCGGTATCGGCATCGGCGATACCGATACTTTTTTTAAAGATCGGCCGATCAATTCCGATCCGATATTTTGAAGTATCGGACGGTATCGCTCAACTCTACCCATGACCTCTGAGGGAGACCCAGCTTTCTCACACTGGGCCCTACATTATGCTGCAAAATTTGTTGGTAGTCTTCAGACTTTATAATGCCATGCATACAGTCAAGCAGTCCAGTGCCAGAGGCAACAAAGCAACCCCAAAACATCAGGGAACCTCTGCCATGTTTGACTGTAGGGACTCAAGAGTCGCATAGGATTGTGGGTTGTTCCAACTAGGGCTACCTATAAAGGCTGTAATAATTGATGCTTCCTTCATTCCACCTGATGAAGACGGCTGTTACCATAGAAACGCGCTGAGGGTATTGGAGGAATAATTTAAGCTGAGTTTTTTACCCTTTTTCTGGTTTCTGCCTCTCCTTTAGCGCTCCTATAGACCGCTTTTTTTGTTGTTGCTTCACATTGAATTTTCCTCTCTGAGGATCAGCGGCAGGAGCAGCTTGGAGGGCAGTTGCTTGTGGGAGAACCTGCATTTGCTGGGCGGTGCTGGGAAGCTCTGGGATCCTTGGTGTTCACTTACGGCTGGGATCGGTCTCCACTTCACATCCGGAAGCCGGTGAGAGATGGACTGACCAAGAGAGCGGAGGTTGCTGACAACCACGTACAGTGCCCTTCTGGGTTGCGAGGACACGCTCCCAACTACCATTCACGTTCACACCGCGGTTGTGCAAGGGTGGCACAACCCTGTAAGGTGAGCACCCTGTCGATTCAGTTAGGGAATTAATTTAAACACAGGTACACTCATTGCGCCTCTCTTTGCATTTTATTTTTCATGACAGGGGCTTTAGTCTCAGAATACTACATTTATCTTCTTAGTGTTGCAGTTGTTCAATACATTAGTGTCTGGAGTATTTGTCCCATGCTTTAGGGCTTTCTCTGTGTTGCTGAGCTGTGAGCTTTGATATACTCTAACTATTTTAAATCAGCCTTAAATGAAACATTCCAATTTCATATAATTCAACCCAAATTCAATTTGCATCAAATTGATTTGCTCATCTATACATTCTAGACAAATCTTATGTATATTCTCTTGAGGCAGAAAATAAGATTTATTGAGTTGAAAAATCCAAAGAGTCCAATAATGTCTGATTTTGATTAAAGTCTTGGACCTCTGAGCAGCGAAGATCACCCAACAATAATCTAATTTGCATGACCAGTTTTAGTCTGATTGTTTTATGGGTAACATTTCACTTCATTTACTTTCTCATTTGATTTTTAAAGAAGACATGTTACTGTCATGTCGGACGCTGTTCACACCACAGCATCCGGCAGGCAGAGGTAGTTCCACCTCCAGCCACTATAGCGTCAGTGGCGCCGGTTTGATCTTCAGGCTCTCGGGGGTTAATCCTGCTGGAGACCAGGTTGGAAGGTTAGTCACGCCCACGGTCTTTAAATAGTCATACTGGCATATGGGCGTCGCCGATTATAGCTTGTGTTTCATACCAAGTGGTTCCGGTCTGGAGTGGAGGTGTTCAAGAGAGAGAGATTCATATCTGGTGTCGTTTGATCCGTCGTTATCCTTTCTCCTTCCCATATTTGTGTTTAGTTGTGCCCTGTTCACATTACTGTTTATTCCTCTGTGTGTGCGGCGCAGTGCAGTTTAAGTTCTCCCTGTCTGTCATTATTTGTGTGGGAGCTTTGGTGGTGTGACTCCTCACTGGGTGGAGGGTGGAGGGTTAAGTGCAGGGCTGAGCAGGAGATAAGGAAAGGTCGGAGGCTCAGGCATTTGCACCTTCAGCAAAAACCCTGGGTTGAGGGTCAGACAGGGTTTCCCCTAGTAAAAGGGACACCACAGGGGCCCCGGGTATTTCAGCCTTAGTTGAACTAAGCCCCCGTGACATTATAATCGGCCCACATTTTTTCAGGAGTCCATGGATCCATTAGATTCCATAACCCGCCAGTTGGCGGCGCTGTCCATACAGGTCTCCGAGTTGAAAGGGGCAGTTCAGCAGCAGGGCCTGGTAGTAGCAAAGGTGCAAACGGCATCTGCAGGTATCGGTGCAGAGCCGAAGTTTCCGCTGCCAGAACGATTTTCAGGCGATCGCAGCAAATTTGTCGTATTTCGGGAGGCCTGCAAATTATACTTCCGCATGCGGCCAATATCCTCAGGTAATGAGGCCCAGCGAGTAGGGCTGGTGTTGTCATTACTGAGTGGTGACCCCCAAGCATGGGCATTTTCCTTACCAGCTGACTCTGCTACATTTCATTCAGTCGATAATGTTTTTTCTGCCCTCGGGCTCATTTACGATGACCCTGACTGACTGGCTCTAGCGGAATCTAAAATCCGCGCCCTCCGCCAGGGGGAGCGCTTGGCAGAAGACTATTGTTCGGAATTTCGCCGCTGGGCTGTAGACACACAGTGGAATGACCCAGCACTGCGGAGCCAGTTTATTCATGGGGTATCAGGGAGGGTGAAACAAGCCCTCCTGATGTATGAGACTCCGGCATCATTGGAGTCTGCCATGAGTTTGGTGATACGTATTGATCGCCGTTTTCGTCAGGGGGCACAGGAGACGCTACCTCTGGGGGAAAACAGAGGTGCAGGTGTGGTTGAAGTAGATGAGTCCCCTGAACCTATGCAGATTGCTGGCGTGGCACAGGTTCAGCCTCGCGCTCCGGGATTCCGGAAGCCCGGAGCATGTTTCTACTGTGGTAAAGGAGGTCATTATGTTAACGTTTGCCCGGTACAACCTAAGAGGGTGACACCGGCGGAAAACTGTTAAGCTCAGAGGGTATGGAGGAGACCCAACTGAGCGTATGCATATCCTCCATGATGGTATCTCAGTGTATGCTCCCTGCCAAGGTTATTATCGCCGGCAGAGAGCTACCTATATCAGTGTTTGTGGATAGCGGTTCCGCCACCAATCTCATAGATGAGGAGTTTGCACACACCGCCGGGTTTAAGATCGAAAAACTTCCTCACCCCATACAGGTGGTGACCATTAATGCTGTTCCCCTCCCTCAAGGGGAGATTACTGAGTTTGTGGCAGAGGTGAAACTCCACATTGGGGTCCTACATTCTGAGTCGGTTACATGTAGGGTCCTCCGTAATCTCCCAGCTCAAATGGTCCTGGGTTTTCCATGGCTGTCCAGGCACAACCCGGTAATTGATTGGAAAACTCAGGACATAGTACAATGGAGTGGTTTCTGCCAAGACAATTGCTTGGCCACATGTGTGTCCGCCGTGACGCCCAGCCTGCCGGAGGCTTTGCAGGATTTCGCGGATGTTTTCTCTAAGAAGGGTTGCTCAGAACTGCCTCCACATAGAGCCTATGACTGTGCTATTAGGTTAAAACCCGGGGCCAAATTACCTAAGGCCAGGATGTTTAATATTTCTGGTCCTGAGAGACAAGCTCTGAAAGACTACATCGCGGAGAGTCTGAGCAAAGGTCACATCCGGCCTTCGTCCTCGCCTGTAGCCGCGGGGTTTTTCTTCATTAAGAAGAAAGATGGGGGGTTACGCCCGTGTCTGGATTTCCGAGAGTTAAACCAGATTACTATCCGTGATCCCTACCCAATGCCGTTGATCCCGGATTTGTTCAACCAGGTAGCGGGGGCGAAATGGTTTTCCAAGCTGGACCTCAGGGGGGCGTATAACCTCATAAGGGTCCGTCAGGGGGATGAGTGGAAGACGGCGTTTAACACTCCTGAGGGTCATTTTGAGAGTCTGGTTATGCCGTTTGGGTTGACCACCGCGCCTGCCGTTTTCCAACATTTTATTAATGATGTATTTGCTCATGTCCTGGGGAGATTTGTGATTGTATACCTGGATGATATCCTCATTTATTCTAGCGATCGGGACACTCATTTGGAGCATGTTAGGCAGGTGTTACAGTTGCTCCGGGAGAACCAGCTCTATGCTAAGCTGGAAAAATGTTTATTTTTTGTCCAGGAGTTGCCCTTTTTGGGATATGTTGTGTCCGCAGCCGGTTTTAAAATGGACACCGCTAAGGTGCAAGCGGTGTTGCAATGGGAGAGGCCGGAGAGTCTGAAAGCACTCCAGCGGTTCCTTGGGTTTGCGAATTATTATAGGAAATTTATAAAACACTTTTCGACTGTCGCCAAACCGCTCACGGACATGACAAAGAAGGGTGCCGATCTGGCGAACTGGCCTGAGGTGGCTATACGTGCATTTGAGCGTCTGAAGAATAGTTTTGCTTCAGCCCCCATTCTGGTGCAACCAGACGTGTCTAAACCTTTTGTGGTAGAGGTTGATGCGTCGGAGGTGGGAGTGGGGGCAGTACTGTCTCAAGGCTCGTCCTTGAGCGAGATGCATCCATGCGCCTACTTCTCCAAGAAGCTGTCGCCGGCCGAACGGAATTATGATATCGGCAACAGGGAGTTGTTGGCCATCAAACTGGCTTTTGAGGAATGGCGACACTTCTTGGAGGGGGCGGCTCACCAGGTCACAGTTATCACCGACCATAAGAATCTGCTCTACCTGGAGTCGGCCAAGCGTCTGTCTCCTAGGCAGGCTCGCTGGGCATTGTTTTTTACTCGTTTCAATTTTCTTGTGACGTACCGTCCCGGGGCTAAAAACACCAAGGCGGATGCTTTGTCTAGGTGTTTTCCGGGGGGGAGAACCTCGGGAAGAGCCGGTACCCATCCTCCAGAAAGGGGTAGTGGTCTCGGCTCTCACGACTGAGGTAGAGGCGGAGATTGCCGAGGCCCAAGAGGAGGTACCACCAGGACTTCCCGCCAACAAATCATTTGTACCCCTGCATCTTCGGCCTAAGGTGTTGAAGGAACACCACGATTCGGTACTGGCTGGTCACCCAGGGGTGAAGGGCACCATAGAGCTGGTATCGCGTCGTTTCTGGTGGCCCAAAATCCGGCAGGACGTGGTCTCGTACGTGGCAGCTTGCATCACGTGCGCTAGGGCTAAGTCACCCCGAACCCGTCCTGCTGGCACGCTACAGCCTCTGGGGGTACCCAATAGGCCATGGACAGAAATCTCCATGGATTTTATCACTGACTTGCCAGCCTCGGCAGGGAACACGGTCATCCTGGTGGTGGTTGACCGTTTTTCAAAGATGGCGCATTTTGTGGCGTTGTCCTCTTTGCCCAATGCTAAGACGTTGGCTCAGGTATTTGTGAAGGAGGTGGTCAGACTCCACGGAGTACCGTCTGACATAGTATCTGATAGGGGTACGCAATTTGTGGCGAGGTTTTGGAAAGCTTTTTGCTCTAGGTTGGTGATCAAGTTGTCACATTCATCGGCGTTTCATCCACAGTCTAATGGACAAACTGAGCGCATGAACCAAAATCTAGAACAGTATTTACGATGCTTTGTGTCCGACAACCAGGAGGAGTGGTCTACTTTCCTTCCTCTGGCCGAATTCGCATTAAATAATCACCGCCAAGAGTCATCAGGAGAGTCTCCATTCTTTTGTGTGTACGGTCAACATCCTCAGTTTTGTACCTTACGTCAGGGTGACTCCGGGGGTGTCCCGGAGGAGGATCAGCTAGGAGCCCAATTGTCATCAGTCTGGAGGCGGGTGAAACAGCGTTTGTTGAGCATGAGTGCCAGGTACAAACGGGTGGCTGACAGTAGACGCGTGCCAGGTCCGGACCTGTGTGTGGGTGAATGGGTGTGGTTAGCTACGAAGAACATAAAACTCAAAATCCCATCTTTAAAACTGGGTCCAAGGTTTATTGGGCCTTTTAGGATTTCTGCCATCATTAACCCAGTGGCTTATCGGTTGGAACTTCCTGTGGTGTACAGAATACATAACGTTTTTCACAGGGCTTTATTGAAAAAGGTGGTAGGCTTGGTGGACACGACGCCGATGCCACCTCCAGTCATGGTGGATGGCGAGTTAGAGTTCGAGGTCGCCAAGGTGGTGGACTCTCGAGTAGTACGCCGTACTCTTCAGTATTTGGTGCACTGGCGGGGGTATGGTCCAGAGGAGAGGTCTTGGGTTCCAGCCTCAGACATACATGCGGATCGGCTGGTCAGTTCTTTTCACCGTCGTCATCCGGACAAGCCGGGTCCTATGAGTCTTGAGGGCCCTGGGGTCCCTCGTAGAAGACGGGGTACTGTCATGTCGGACGCTGTTCACACCACAGCATCCGGCAGGCAGAGGTAGTTCCACCTCCAGCCACTATAGCCTCAGTGGCGCCGGTTTGATCTTCAGGCTCTCGGGGGTTAATCCTGCTGGAGACCAGGTTGGAAGGTTAGTCACGCCCACGGTCTTTAAATAGTCATACTGGCATATGGGCGTCGCCGATTATAGCTTGTGTTTCATACCAAGTGGTTCCGGTCTGGAGTGGAGGTGTTCAAGAGAGAGAGATTCATATCTGGTGTCGTATGATCCGTCGTTATCCTTTCTCCTTCCCATATTTGTGTTTAGTTGTGCCCTGTTCACATTACTGTTTATTCCTGTGTGTGTGCGGCGCAGTGCAGTTTAAGTTCTCCCTGTCTGTCATTATTTGTGTGGGAGCTTTGGTGGTGTGACTCCTCACTGGGTGGAGGGTGGAGGGTTAAGTGCAGGGCTGAGCAGGAGATAAGGAAAGGTCGGAGGCTCAGGCATTTGCACCTTCAGCAAAAACCCTGGGTTGAGGGTCAGACAGGGTTTCCCCTAGTAAAAGGGACACCACAGGGGCCCCGGGTATTTCAGCCTTAGTTGAACTAAGCCCCCGTGACAGTTACATGCTCAGAAAACTGAGTTAAAAAACATTCTAAAAATCACTGGGCTCCCCTGATTCCGATTCTTTTATCCATTTTGTGCTGTGTCCCTCCATTGTACTGTAGAGATATTCACTTTATTGCTTTTGGAGCACAGTATGTGAATTTTCTGCTTGTAGTGCAACTAGGTATTTCTTTAGAGTTATCTCTGGGGGCATATGTTTTCACCTTTACCTTCCAGACATTGCCAATCATTTGCTGTGATTGGGGAAGGCTGATGTGCATGCCCCCAGAAAACACTTTGAGGAAGCACCTAGTTGAACTACAAGCAGAGATTTTCCATACTGTCCTCCATAAGCAACAAATGTAAATATCTCTGCAATAGAGAGACACAGTGTCAAAAGGAATAAAAGAGACAATCGGAGGAGCTCAAGGATTTTTACAAGGTATTTAACTCAATTTTACTGAGCTAGTGACAAGTCCTCTTTAAATATAGACAATTCTAATTATTTCAATTCTTCTAATATAGATGCAAATTTATGTGCACAATGAGTACAAGATGTGACAGGCAAGAGAGACCACCCACAATTATACATGTAGACCATGCACATCTTAATTTTAGCCTTGTTGCCAATAAAATATTTTTCATCGAAAACCATGTTAAATTGATAAAACCATATATCGGTATTAAACCAGGCTACATATCTAAGTAAGTAAAGCCACTATTCTTAAACCAGACAACTGATTTCAGTGTCAAGCAATAGCTAAATAACATAAATTAAGTGAATGTCATAAGACAACAAATGTTTCTCGTAATTCTTTCTCTGCAGATTTGTAGCATAGTGAATTATTCCTTCTCTACTGAATTAGTCAGTCAGTCACCTAAAGATAATACATCCTTAAGACAGTGTCTCAGATGGGTCATGGTACAGACTGAACCTAATTGAATATCCCAGTACATCAATCAATCCGCACAATCTATTTGTGCAAAGCAACCTCGATGAACTATTTCTGCTTAGGTGGCAACGTTCTGTTTTTCTCTTTTTGTGTGCTATGTAAGATGTATACTTAGCATTGGCTTAACATACTTTTTGTGAAAGTATTAGGTATTGAAATTTTTTTACTGCCATTGAAAAAAGAATAACATGGAGATACAAGTAAAAAGTTGACCAAAATATGCTGTATTTGAATGATAAATTAATTGATAATCAAGGGAAATGATACATATTAAAGGGAAATTGTCACACAATTTGGGCAGCATGAATCAGATCATGGTTGCACTATTATAACCAGGGCCGTATTTGGCATTCATGCTGACCTAGACACTTTAAGTGGTCATGCCCCCTATTGGTAAGTCAGACAAAGTCCTCATGCAGCCATTAGTGTTGCATGTACAGATTCTATCCGTTTTGTTTACGGCTGCAACAGGTAACCATTAAAGTCCATGAGGCAGTTCACATATCCGGGTTTTTTTCACGGACTGTGTGCCTGTGTGAAACTCACGGAGATATGTCCATTTTTTTACACTACAACATATGAAAAGTGCTAATATAAGTCTATGGATCCAGAAAAAACACATACAGGGTGGTCCAATAGTAGGTGGACAGAAAATAATAACATTTATTTTGATTTATATATAAAATTATATTTACTAACACAAGCATAACATTGACAATTCAATTTTATTCTGAACAATAATACAAAAGCCCTTAAATTTTGTCAACGCAGGTGCTCAAACTGTTTTCCATCACAATTTGCACAGCTTTAAAGTCTGCCTCTTACGCTTCGACAAACATTTTTGCACAAGTCTCTTTGGGTATTAATTTCTTGAAATGCATCTCTTATGTAATTTTTCAAATCACTGACACTTTTTGGTTTTCGACTATAAACTTTGTCCTTGAGTTCTCCCCAAAAGAAAAAATTCATTGGGGTCAAGTCTCGTGAACGTGCCGGCCAATCACGTGGGCCTCTTCAGCCAATCCATTTATTAGGAAATGTTTCATCAAGATACTCACGGACTACTCTTGAATAATGTGGAGGGCCCCCATCTTGTTGGAAATAAAGGTCATTTGAAATAGGCTGTTGCAGTAACTGGGGAACAACTTTTTTCATTAGAATTTCAAGATGCTTATCTCCTTTGACTGTTCCATCAAAAAAAATGGTCCAAAAACACCAAAACTTGAGATACCACCCCAAACATTGACACCAGGCTCATTTAGTTGTAGCTCTAATGTTAAATGCATGTTCTCATTATACCATTAAATACAATTATGTCTGTTAATATGGCCAGATAATTTGTAAGAAGCTTCATCACTCCACATAATGTTATCTAAAATTACTGGATTTTCTTCAATTTCGTTAAGCATAATCTCACTAAATTGCAGCCGCCTGTCTGGATCATCCTCCAATAAATCATGAATTAGACGTGGACGATAAGCTTTCCACCCAATAGATTTCAGGATTTGCATGATGGAAGCTCGTGAAGTTCCCAATTCTAAAGAGACTCTTCTGGTGGACTTTTTGGACTCTGAACAAATGTTTCAGCAACAAGTTGTTTATTATTTTCTGTACAGGCTGTTTTGGGTCGACCAGTTTTTGGAGCATTAAGGATTGAGCCAGTGGCATCGAATTTGTCACGAATGCGGTAAATGGTTTGTTTCTTTGGGGCTTGAGTACCAAATGTTTCAACCCAATTTGCTCTAACTGTTTCAGCATTTTGAGATTTCCAATACTCTTTTAAAATTCATTTTCTTTGATCTGTATTTAAATTATTTGCCATTATGGGTTATCTGAATTATCTGAAAAGAAAACAGATTTGGGGGAGATTTATCTGTGAAAACTAAATCTGTGAAACTGACTCAGTTGCCCTTAGAAACCAATCAGATTCCACCTTTCCTTTTCCAAAGAGTCTGTGAAGAATGAAAAGTGGAATCTGATTGGTTGCTAAGGGCAAGAGTCAGTTTCACTTTACACCATGTTTGATAAATCTCCCCCTTCATAATCCTATTACACATACTGTCCATCTACTTTTGGATCACCCTGTATATCACATGTATATTATCAGTATACAGTCCATGTGCTGTGTGTGATTAATGTTGCAACGTATAGGAGAAGCTTTCTAATTTATTTATCTATCTGAAAACCACTGACGATAACTGATGTTAAAACAGACACATGGACTATAAATTGATGACACAGAGCTTGGGGCTAATGCAACATTTTAGCGGTAAAAATGTAAGTTATTATTTCTTCACCGCTCAATGGTATAAAATTCTGTGAGGCACATGTGGTGTCAATATAATCATTGCACCCCTAGATTAATTCAGTGAGGAGTGTAGTTTGTAAAATGAGTTCACATATGGTGGGTTTGTTGTTCTGGCACCTCAGGGGCAACTCAGGGCTCTGCCATCATGACATGGCACCCTCTTACCATTACAGCAAAATCTGAACTCCAATATTGGAACTGCTTCCCTTCTGAGCTATGCACTGTGCTTCAAAAGTAATATTGCCCCATATATGGAGTATTGTCATACTCACGATAAATTGCACAATAAATTCTATGCTGCAATTTCTCCTGTTACCCTTATGAAAATGCAAAATTTGGGGCGAAAAAACATTTTGGTGGGGAAAATATGATTTTTTTTATTTTCACGGCTCAACGTTATATACTTTTGTGATACACCTGGGTGTTCACGGTACTCACCATACATCTAAATACATTCCTTGAAGGATTCAGTTTTCAAAATGAGGTCACTTGTGCGGGGTCTCCACTATTTAGGCACATTAGGAGCTCTACAAATGGGACATGGTATCCGCTAATGATTCCAGCAAATTTTGAATTCAAAAAGTCAAATAACATTCCATCCCTTCAAAGCCCTGCCGTGCGCCCAAACAGTAGTTATCTCCTACATATAAGGTATCGGCGTACACAGGAGAAATTGAAAAACAAACTGTATGATGCAATTTCTCCTGTTAACATTATGAAAATGCAAAATTTGGGGCTAAAAGAACATTTTGTGATTTTTCTTTATTTTCACTGCTCAGCATTATAAACTTCTGTAAAGCACCTGGGGATTCAATGTGCTCACCATACATCTAGATAAGTTCCCTAAGGGGTCTTGTTTTGAAAAGGTGTCACTTGTGGGAGATTTTTACTGTTTAGGCACATCAGGGGCTCTTGAAGCGGGACATGGCATCCGCTAATTGTTCCAATAAATTTTGCATTCAAAAATTCAAATGGCGCTCGTTCCCTTCTGAGCCATGCTGTGCGCCCAAATTGTGGTTTTCTCCCACATATGAGTTATCAGTATGCTCAGGAGAAGTTGCACAACAAGTTTTGGGGTCTATTTTATCCTGTTACCCTTGTGAAAATAAAAAAAATTAGGGTCTAAATTAATTTTTTAGGGAAAAATAATTAAATGTTCAGTTTTTATCTACATTCCATAAATTCTTGTGAAACACATGAAGGGTTAATAAACTTCTTGAATGTGTGCTGATGAAAGTAGACATGTGGAAAATGTTATTTATTATCTATTTTGTTTGACATGTCTCTCTGGTTTAAGTGCATAAGAATTCAAACTTTGAAAATTGGTAAATTTTCGAAATTTTTGTCAAATTTCCATTTTTTCACAAATAAATGCAAGTCATATCAAAGAAATGTTATCACTATAATGAAGTACAATATTTCACACAAAAAAATCTCAGAATCAGTGGGATCTATTGAAGCGTTCCAGAGTTATTACCTCATAAAGTGGCAGTGATTAGAATTGTAAAAATTGGCCTGATCATTAATGTGCGAACCACCTTGGGTGGTTAAGAGGGTAAACAATTGCGATAGGCTTCATATAACCAGTCGGCTGTCGTTTAAATACAGCAATTATCTAGTATAAATGCATCCTTAGTTCCAAGTACCTTAGTGGTTGACATCTTCTCTGATTGGAAATGTTCTCCCATTCTTCTATATCTGGTCCAGGTGCCATGGTGACTTTGAACATCCACGGCCCGTCTCTGCAGACTTCCCTCTTCTCTGGTCTTCTACAGCACATTGCCCTTAGAAATAACAGTGTCATTATAATTACACCTAAATAAAAATATTTGCACATGCTGTGCACTAAATAAGCCTTATGCTGTGCACCTGAATAAATATTTGCCCCACTGTGCACTGCTCCCTGCCCAAAAAGTAACTCACACACTGTCCCCTTATGATACATGGCCTCCATACTGTCCCCCTTATATACTATAACCATCATCCCTCTCGTATTAACTACGGCCACCACAATGGCTTTCCTTATGAGCAATATGTAAAACAGTCTCCACTTTACAACTGTGGTCTATTCACTGTCCAAACTACACAATGTACCAGCAATATAAACTATGGCCTCCACACTGTGCACATCTTCAGTGCCCCCTCCCACGCTGCCCCCCTTTTCACCCCATACAACCTCCATAATGTGCCCTCACTCTGTCTCTCATATACTGCGCTCCCATACTGTGTTCTCTAACAGTCCTTAAATTTGTATAGTGCCTCCCATACTTTGTAAACTGAGTGAACGCCCCTATTCCCACTCCCACAGTCTAAAATAAAAGTTCCTAGCCTCTTCAGATCCACTATGGATGGTGCTCTATCACACACAGCCTGCATCTCCATGCACCCCTCTATCCCACACGCCCTGCGTCCCCATATTCCACAAATCCTGCAACCCTTTATCTCACTATCTGTACCCCCACTCACAACTCTCACATTCTGCACCACTCTGTTTCACTAACTCAAGCACCCTGCACCTCTCTATCTCACGCACCCTATAACCCCATATCCCATACACCCTGCAACCCTCTATCTCACACATAACCTCACATGCCTCTATCTGATGCACTGTGTACCCCCTCGCACCCCTGTATCTCAACCACTCTGTACCTCTCTATCTCACACACCTTGTACCTCTCTATCTCACACACCCTGTACCCCCTTGTACCCCACTATCTCACACACTCTGCCCCCCTGCACCTCTCTCACATACCCTGCACCCCCTTGCACCCCTCTATATCACTCTCTCTTCACCCTCTTGCACAACTTTATCTCATGCACCCTGCACCCCCTTGCACTACTCCATCTCACACACTTCGTTCCCCCTTTCACCCCTCTATCTCACACACCCTGCACCCCTTTATACCTTATTATATTTTCTTACATTTTGGCAGGGAGCTGATTAGAGCTCCTCTGCCCCTGCTGCACTCGCATATATCAAATTCACCCCCTTAAAAAAAACGCACCTGTTTTGCTACTTGGTCCAGCAAAGTGGAAGGGGGTTTAAAGAAAAAAAAATATATTCTTTTTTCCTTCACGATGGTGCCGTCACTGAGAGCTGCCACCACAGGCACCCACCCTCCAGTGCCTAGTGGCTTCTATGGCCCTGATTATAACCATGTATGTTTTTCTCTAAAAACTTCCTGCATTTAAAAAAATATATACTTTCATTACCTAGCCAAAGAGGAGACAAGCCCGGCTCTGCACAGCTGTTCTCAGTGCTGCTGCAGGTGATTGACAGGTCTCTTGAATAGCAATCAACCTATCAATCATCTCTAATAGTTCTAGGAAGAGCCAGTCTGAGACAGCAGTCGTGTAGCCAGGGTCTGATTCATGCTGCCCATAATTTGGGTGACATGGCTCAGTGACAAGGTCCATCTAGCCAACTGAATATTTAGGCGAAATCTTTTACCTTATTTATACATTCACTCTATCTAGAAATCTTTACTGAAAATGTTGACTCCAAAACCACTAACATAAACTTTTATTTGGAATTCTGGTGTTGAATGTAAGTCATAGAAGCTGCATATTTTTTTGGAATTAGAGCCCAAATTGCCAAGCACTAAGTAGTTTGGCATAGCTATCATACAAAGAGGTCATGAGTCATGAGGGCATCATGTCCCCTTGGAAGACCTGGAGTTAGACAGACATATCGGGTAGTGATTCAAAGGTCTTCTTTAAAGATGGTGTGATTTCTATCCCATATTAAATGGATTTAGTTTCTTCTGATACTGAAGAGGTTAACAAACCTTTCTATGCTGATCAGAAACATGTAGCTCCATTTCAGCTGCTTCTGAACTGGTCATTACCTCTTGCTATAGAAACTAGTCTGACCTTCTTGTCCATGCCAGTGAAAGATTTGTCTTCCTGTGCTGAAGCTAAGTTGTTAAAGTAAAGTTGTTGTAGAAGTGTTCTGTGGTTTGCTGTAGTAGGTGTGTGTTAGGAACGGCGTAACGCACTAAATAAAAATAATAAAGTGCGTTCGCCGCTCGGGGTCCATCGTGCAGTAGGTGTTGCAACTGCTGCTGAGTAATGGCAGACAAGCAATATGGTGATATAATGCGCATGGGTTCAACTTCACCCGTAGTGCGCAGAGCGGGCTCTATTCACACACAGAGGCGCCGCAACAAAAACATACAAAAAGGCTGAGCCTGTTAGAGTCACAGGCCTCAGGTAAATGCACACACAGTATAAGGTCACAGGAGCAGGAACTAAGACAGAGGGGCTGCTTCCATCTAGACCTACCGTGTGTGCGGCATCGCTACTGCGAACGCCAAGAAGGGCTGCAACTGCAGCGCGGCGCAGGACACTGCCGCTGGACGACGCAGCTACAAAGCAGGCACTATGTCAGAATCCGTCTCATGAGCATGCTCAGTAGGAGGACAGAGGGACTTAGCCCCTGGAGAGATTTGCTGCAAGGCAATCTCCTCTGCGGTAGATAAAGAGCAAGAGACTGCAGAATGTAAGGGTCTGGATTCCTGCAGAGCAGACGCAGGAACCTGACTCCTAACATTAACCCCCCTCCTAGGGCCCCCTCCTCTCTGAGCCTTCCAATCCACCACCCTGTGCCCATCAGAGGCATAGGCCTCAGACTCATCCGAAGGCAAGTCTGATGTCCCGGTAGGTGACACGAAAAATCGGGACACGTGGAAGGTATCCAAAGCGGCAAGATCGCCAGGTTAAAGAATGGACACGTGGGAGACAATGGGAGCGGCAAAACCGCCCGGAGCATAAGTTGAAGTGGGACGCCGCAGTGTGTCGGTGAACGTCTCCACTCTCTGTTTAAGGAAGCTTACCTGAGCACACGAGGCGCATGCCTGAATATATTTCTTAATGTCCCAAGCCCTGTGCGGCCACCAATACGACCCTGCCAGGAGTTTTGTGGTATGCATGTAGCCACAGTGACCACCCGCCCTGGACACATGTGCCCACGCGAGGACCTTCGGCCAAAGGCAAGGGGGGACAAAGGTCTTACCCAGTGGCACAGAGTTTGGCCATTGCAGGGACCCGTTATCCTGGTGAACAGAGTCTGACAGTGGCAGCCGCAAGTGGAACTTAGTGTCGGACGCGCCTCGAGACTGGCACGAGACACCTCCATGGGCTCTGGGAGTGAGCACTCTGGCTCGGGTGATTCCAGAGGTTCAAAGAGGTTGGGAGCCGGAGTAACCTTCCGTCTGGATTGAGCACGCTCTCTGAAAAACAGAGATCAATACGGGTGGCAATGGCAATCAGCTCCTCCAGACTTGCAGGAACCTCTCTGGTAGAAAGAGCATCCTTCACATGAGCAGCGGTCCAAACCTCTGGGTCACCACGCTCCCATAGTGGCGTAACCTACTCCAACGCCTTGTCCGACAGAAGGGAAACAATAAACCCCACTTTGGCCCGCTCCGTAGGGAATCGCGCAGCCAGTAACTACAGCTGGATAGAGCACTGGCTGACGAAACCCCTACAGGAGGCGCCATCGCCAGAAAATTTATTGGGCAACGGGAGGCGGGTAACTGTTGGCGCATGGGAGGACGTGGACATACGAGAAACCACCTCTGCGATTGCCTGTACAGCAGCCTCCGAAGACTTCGCCGCTACGATAACACTCTCAAGAGTAGCCAACCGGCCCTCTAGCTGGCGAATGCACTGAAGGAGTTGCTGCTGATTTGCCATCACTAGCCAGACCCTGGCGCTAGTTTAATGTTAGGAATGGCAGAACGCACTAAATAAAAATACTAATAAAGTGCGTTCGCCGCTCAGGGTCCACCGTGCAGTAGATGTTACAACCGCTGCTGAGTAATGACAGACGAGCAATATGGCGATATAATGCGTACGGATTCAACTTCACCCGAAGTGCGCAGAGCGGGCTCTGTTCTCACACAGAGGCGCCGCAACAAAAACATACAAAAAGGCTGAGCCTGTTAGAGTCACAGGCCTCAGGTAAATGCACACACGGTATAAGGTCACAGGAGCAGGAACTAAGACAGAGGGGCTGCGTCCATCTAGACCTACCGTGTGTGCGGCGTCGCTACTGCGAACGCCAAGAAGGGCTGTAACTGCAGCGCGGCGCAGGACACTGCCGCTGGACGACACAGCTACAAAGCAGGCGCTATGTCGGACGCTAGCGCAGAGGTGCGGTGTGCATATTGGCCTAAGGCTTGCCACAGACTGGCGCAGACTACTGAACTAATTCCCTAACCACATGCATAATATCAGAGGGAAGAAGTTTCATTATAAGTCAGAATCATACATCCGTCACCATTCACACATAGCAATATAGTCTATACAAGCGCATGGCGGAACGGCCATGCTTTTTATAGCAGCCGGGACATTCCGGAAGCTTCCAGATCTCTGAGATGGACCAATGAGATCTGGAGCAGGACCTGAGCACATGACTCCCAATCTCCAATGGGAAACCATCTCATGAGCATGCCCAGTAGGAGGACAGAGGGACTTAGCCCCTGGAGAGATTTGCTGCAAGGCAATCTCCTCTGCGGTAGATAAAGAGCAAGAGACCGCAGAATGTAAAGGCCCTTTTACATTTAGCGATGCACCAGCAATCCAACCAGCGATCCGACCCGGTCAGGATCGCTGGTGCATCGCTAAATGATCGCTAGTGAGCTTTCATACAGAAAGATCTCACAGCGATGCAGCAGCGACGCAGCGCACGATACTTACCATTCACACACAGCGATCCTGCGTCCTCCCGCCCGCGTCCAGCGTCGCTCGTCGTCACAGCAGGAAGTCTCAGCAGGAAGCGCCCGACGAGAAATGGAGCCGGACATTCTCGCGCGATCAGCGATGGACAGCGGGGGAGCCGGTCGTTGGTAAGTATCACACATAGCGATATCGCTAGCCATATCGCTATAACGTCACAAAACCAGTGACGTTTTAGCGATATTGCTAGCGATATCGCTTAGTGTAAAACCCCCTTAAGGGTCTGGATTCCTGCAGAGCAGACGCAGGAACCTGACTCCTATCAGGTGTGTGTTTATCTCCTGGTCCCTGTTTCCATTTAGTTTATTTCTCCCAGGCCCCTATCCTCCTCCCTAATGTTGGATAGTTTGGATTTTGTCTTTGTGTCTTGTTAACAGTACATTTCTGTCCCATGCCTCATGGGATGGGGGAGGGGACAGATCAGAGTTTAACAGGAGCATAGTAAGGCCGGAGACTCGGGCCTCTCTACTGTCAAGAGTACCCCCAGGACAGGGATAGTTAAGGTCCCAAATCCATGGACAGTTTGAGGTCCCCCTTCCTTACTGAAGACCATCACAGCGTGAGATCATGACATTCTATTTTCATTTCAAATCCAGTACATTCTGAAACCAAAGGTACACTATTGGTGGGTCTGTTTCCACATGCATGGATGCAGGGGTGATGGATTATCAATTTTCTGTAGGAGGACAAAGGGATAATGAACAAATTAAACAGAAATAACTCCAGTGATTTAAGCAAGACATGGTCTGTGACTTTTGAAGTAATGCCCCAGACTCACAAATGTCTTCCAGTTTCAGAACAACCTAGAAGAAATGAAAAATAGTGTAAGCCACAATGTCAGATATGAGGGAAGAGGTTTTGTAGTTTGGAGGGGACTCTGTATCATTTGTTCAAGATTATAAATATGGCTTCTTGGACTCTACTAAATATTCAGGATTTATATGTCATGGTGTACATAAGTGTAAATTGATCAGGCATAAAATGAGTGTGTAGGTGACCATTAAGATAAAAATGTCAGATCAGCTTGCACTGAAGAAATAAGTAAGTATGCAAAAGGAGAAAGCTTGGTAAAGAAAGTTAAACCCATAATGTTTGTTTGTTTTTTTAAAATATCTGAGCATATAGGCTTATATCAAAACATCTAATTCAGAGATTAAGGGTTACTTAAGGCCCTTTTACATTTAGCGATGCACCAGCGATCCGACCAGCGATCCGACCCGGTCAGGATCGCTGGTGCATCGCTAAATGATCGCTAGTGAGCTTTCATACAGAAAGATCTCACAGCGATGCAGCAGCGACGCAGCGCACGATACTTACCATTCACACACAGCGATCCAGACGTCCTCCCGCCCGCCTCCACGCGTTGCTCGTCGTCACAGCAGGAAGTCTCAGCAGGAAGCGCCCGACGAGAAATGGAGCCGGACATTCTCGCGCGATCAGCGATGGACAGCTGGGGAGCCGGTCGCTGATAAGTATCACACATAGCGATATCGCTAGCAATATCGCTATAACGTCACAAAACCAGTGACGTTTTAGCGATATTGCTAGCGATATCGCTTAGTGTAAAACCCCCTTTACTGTACATGGGCAAAAGATCAATTTGGTGTCACAGTTTAAGCAGTTTAACTAATCATCTTGTCACCGCTTATATGTGATTTACATATTTACAGTTATGTACTAACTAGCAGGAAGAGAAGCTAGCAGGGACATGACTGCAATTATTAAAATTGCATAGGAGTGGCCATGTGATGACGTGATGACCTCTGGAAGCGGCAAGCAGAACAGAATCCTGACAATGACTTATTACACAGTTAGGATTTGGCGTGATATAGTGTTTTAATTTTCTAATTAATGTGCCTAACATAAATACAGATGCAGTAACACTTAACAGGATCAAAGCCAATAAAATAAGAATACAGCACCAGAACCACCAACAGTACAGAAACAAAACAGCAGAACCATTATTTGTACATGAATATAATACTAGAACCACACAAATACATCACCAGAACCAACATCAGTTCATGAATACATTACCAGAATCATCATCAGTAAAGGAATACAACACCTACCATGAGCAGCTCTAGAACACATGACAAGAACCACCATCTGTGCAGAAATATAGCATCACAAACACAATCAGTACATGAAAACTTCAGCAGAATCACCATAATACAAGAGTACATCATGAGAAGTACCATCATTACATGAACAGAAACACCAACAGTATAGAAATGCAGCATCACCACTAGAGTTGAGCGAAACGGGTCGAAAAATTTCAAAAGTCGCCGACTTTTGGCAAAGTCGGGTTTCATGAAACGAAACCCGACCCTAGGATGAGGTCGGCCACGAGGTCGGCGACTTACGCGCCAAAGTCGCGTTTCAAAAGTTTGTTTTGCGCTCTTTTTCAGCCAATCAGGATCCACGGACACTGTGGGCAACGTGATGACATAGGCACGGGTCACCACCATCTTTCAGAAGGGCATGCAAGTGATTGGCTTGCTTTGGGGGGCGTCACAGGGGGTATAAAAGGGCGTGCACGCCGACCGCCATGTTACTCATGCTGATCTCAGAATAGGGAAAGCTGCTGCTACTGCTGATTTTGTAGGGAGAGCGTTAGGCAGGGAAGAAGACACCAAAAACTGCTTCTGCTGCTAGCAATTTTGCCTGCACAACACACCAGTCACTGTGTGTGCAGTGCAAGGGGAGGCTATATAGTGGTGTATCAGTGGTGTTGGTTGTTGGGCTGCCTTCTAAGGCTTCCTGACATTCCTGCATTGCTGTTTACCCACTGCTCCGCAAACTGCTTTTTTAAAAGCAATCCCAATTTTTTTTTTGTCCTGCTGAGAAGAAAAAAAAACTGCTTCTGCTGCTAGCGATTTTGCCTGTACAACACATCAGTCACTGTGTGTGCAGTGCAAGGGGAGGCTATATAGTGGTGTATCAGTGGTGTTCGTTGTTGGGCTGCCTTCTAAGGCTTCCTGACATTCCTGCATTGCTGTTTACCCACTGCTCCGCAAACTGCTTTTTTAAAAGCAATCCTAATTTTTTTTTTTGTCCTGCTGAGAAGAAAAAAAAACTGCTTCTGCTGCTAGCGATTTTGCCTGTACAACACATCAGTCACTGTGTGTGCAGTGCAAGGGGAGGCTATATAGTGGTGTATCAGTGGTGTTGGTTGTTGGGCTGCCTTCTAAGGCTTCCTGACATTCCTGCATTGCTGTTTACCCACTGCTCCGCAAACTGCTTTTTTAAAAGCAATCCCAATTTTTTTTTTTGTCCTGCTGAGGTACTGAGCGTGCATTTTTTCACACCATACAGCGGTGTACGCTCCTCACACAGTACTGTGTAACGGCTGTTATCACAGCCACAGTGAAGCTATCAGTGTGTCACTCTGTGAGAATAAAACGAGGACATGTTCCGTTCTTACAGACCTGCACTCTAGGGAGATTCCTATTCTGCCCAATTCTACATACACCTTGTAGTTTGTGATACACTAGCCAATTTCTGCCTGTGACATAGCGCTGTGATATTCAGTGGGCCTCACACAATCCATAAGTGTCCAGTGTCCACAAGTGTGTGCAGAAATTCAAAATCTCCCTTATCCTCTAGTCACTTTGGTCACAGCTGTGCCATCGAGCCTGTGACAGAGCGCTCAGATATTCAGTGGGCCTCACACAATCCAAAAGTGTCCAGTGTCCACAAGTGTCTGCAGAAATTCAAAATCTCCCTTATCATCTAGTCATTTTGGTCACAGCTGTGCCATCGAGCCTGTGACAGAGCGCTCAGATATTCAGTGGGCCTCACACAATCCAAAAGTGTCCAGTGTCCACAAGTGTGTGCAGAAATTCAAAATCTCCCTTATCCTCTAGTCACTTTGGTCACAGCTGTGCCATCGAGCCTGTGAGAGAGCGCTCAGATATTCAGTGGGCCTCACACAATCCAAAAGTGTCCAGTGTCCACAAGTGTGTGCAGAAATTCAAAATCTCCCTTATCCTCTAGTCATTTTGGTCACAGCTGTGCCATCGAGCCTGTGACAGAGCGCTCAGATATTCAGTGGGCCTCACACAATCCAAAAGTGTCCAGTGTCCACAAGTGTCTGCTGAAATTCAAAATCTCACTTATCCTCTAGTCACTTTAGTCACAGCTGTGCCATCGAGCCTGTCACATAGCGCTCAGATATTCATTGGGCCTCACACAATCCAAAAGTGTCCAGTGTCCAAAAGTGTCTGCTGAAATTCAAAATCTCCCTTATCCTCTAGTCACTTTTGTCACAGCTGTGCCATCGAGCCTGTCACATAGCGCTCAGATATCAGTGGGCCTCACACAATCCAAAAGTGTCCAGTGTCTACAAGTGTCTGCTGAAATTCAAAATCTCCCTTATCCTCTAGTCACTTTTGTCACAGCTGTGCCATCAAGCCTGTGACATAGCGCTCAGATATCAGTGGGCCTCACACAATCCAAAAGTGTCCAGTGTCTACAAGTGTCTGCTGAAATTCAAAATCTCCCTTATCCTCTAGTCACTTTTGTCACAGCTGTGCCATCAAGCCTGTGACATAGCGCTCAGATATCAGTGGGCCTCACACAATCCAAAAGTGTCCAGTGTCCACAAGTATCTGCAGAAATTCAAAATCTCCCTTATCCTCTCGTCACTTTTGTCACAGCTGTGCCATCGAGCCTGTCACATAGCGCTCAGATATTCATTGGGCCTCACACAATCCAAAAGTGTCCAGTGTCCACAAGTGTCTGCTGAAATTCAAAATCTCCCTTATCCTCTAGTCACTTTTGTCACAGCTGTGCCATCGAGCCTGTGACATAGCGCTCAGATATCAGTGGGCCTCACACAATCCAAAAGTGGCCAGTGTCCACAAGTGTCTGCTGAAATTCAAAATCTCCCTTATCCTCTCGTCACTTTTGTCACAGCTGTGCCATCGAGCCTGTCACATAGCGCTCAGATATTCATTGGGCCTCACACAATCCAAAAGTGTCCAGTGTCCACAAGTGTCTGCTGAAATTCAAAATCTCCCTTATCCTCTAGTCACTTTTGTCACAGCTGTGCCATCGAGCCTGTGACATAGCGCTCAGATATCAGTGGGCCTCACACAATCCAAAAGTGTCCAGTGTCCACAAGTGTCTGCTGAAATTCAAAATCTCACTTATCCTCTAGTCACTTTGGTCACAGCTGTGCCATCGAGCCTGTCACATAGTGCTCAGATATTCATTGGGCCTCACACAATCCAAAAGTGTCCAGTGTCCACAAGTGTCTGCTGAAATTCAAAATCTCCCTTATCCTCTAGTCACTTTTGTCACAGCTGTGCCATCGAGCCTGTGACATAGCGCTCAGATATCAGTGGGCCTCACACAATCCAAAAGTGTCCAGTGTCCACAAGTGTCTGCAGAAATTCAAAATCTCCCTTATCCTCTAGTCACTTTGGTCACAGCTGTGCCATCGAGCCTGTCACATAGCGCTCAGATATTCAGTGGGCCTCACACAATCCAAAAGTGTCCAGTGTCCACAAGTGTCTGCAGAAAATCAAAATCTCCCTTATCCTCTAGTCACTTTTGTCACAGCTGTGCCATCGAGCCTGTCACATAGCGCTCAGATATCAGTGGGCCTCACACAATCCAAAAGTGTCCAGTGTCCACAAGTGTCTGCAGAAATTCAAAATCTCCCTTATCCTCTCGTCACTTTTGTCACAGCTGTGCCATCGAGCCTGTCACATAGCGCTCAGATATCAGTGGGCCTCACACAATCCAAAAGTGTCCAGTGTCCACAAGTGTCTGCAGAAATTCAAAATCTCCCTTATCCTCTAGTCACTTTGGTCACAGCTGTGCCATCGAGCCTGTGACAGAGCGCTCAGATATTCAGTGGGCCTCACACAATCCAAAAGTGTCCAGTGTCCACAAGTGTCTGCAGAAATTCAAAATCTCCCCTGTCCTATAGACACCTTGTACCTTGTTTTACATTACTATATAGTTTGTTGGATTTTGTCTACATTTCTACCAAAAATGAGGAAGGCTGGTGGAAGAGGCCGTGGAATTGGGTGGGGGTTGGCAGCTGGTAATGATGGTGTTGGTGGTGGATCTGATGGTAGTGGCAAGAGCAAAATAGGACCGAATGCAGGAGGTGTTGAGCCTGCGTCATCGTCTGGCTACATAAGGCCTCGAACGCTTAGTTTTCTAGGAGTTGGCAAACCGCTTTTAAAGCCAGAGCATCAGGAAAAAGTTTTGTCTTACATTGCTGACTCAGCCTCCAGCTCTATCGCCTCCTCTTCTTCAGTTGTAAAAAGTAAAAGCACTGAGTCGTCATTGGAGGCTCATGTTCATGAACCACACCTTTCCTTGTGTCCTTCACCCCAACCAAGATTGAAGGATGATGCAGGCCATACTACTGATTACTCCATGGAGCTGTTTTCACATACCATGCCTGGATTATCAAGTGAAATGGGGAATTACCCAGGCCAAGATGAATCTGACATGGAGTGCACTGATGCACAGCCGCTGATGGATGATTCTGCTGGTACATTCACTCAGAGCACTACATTGTCCTCGCAGTGTACAGAGCCAGATTCTGACCCTGATGAGACTCAGGTGCCCCTTCCCGCACACTATACCACCATACACGGTGACACAGAGGAAGGTGCACATGACATAGAAGAGGAGGTGATGGATGACCCAGTTGTTGACCCAGATTGGCATCCATTGGGGGAAGAGGGTGCTGCTTCCAATAGCTCAGATGAGGAGCATCCACAGCAGACATCGACATCGCAACAGCTGTTATCTGGCAGGCCCGGAGCACTCCAAAGACAGGTTCCAAACATCAAAAGAATTGCTGGACAGCTTGTCCAGAGGGTCAAAAGATCACAGTGTGCTAGGCCGCAAAATGTCTGCCAAAGTAGGAAGAGTGCAGTGTGGCACTTTTTTGAACAAAATCCTCATGATCAGGCCAAGGTTATCTGTAAGAAGTGCGCAAAGACCTTTAGCCGAGGGAAAAATCTGAAAAATTTGAATACCAGTTGCATGCTTAGACATTTAACCAGCATGCACTTGCAAGCGTGGACACAACACCAAACCTCAAGTGCCACATGTGCAACTGATCACAACGAAGGTAGTCAGCAACGCTACATTGTTTCCCCCACTGTAAGCCCACCGGTTAGCACAGCAGCAAATGTTGAGGTGTCATTGCAAGGCCACAGCAGTCAGGGAATCCCACTGTTATATCAACGAAAGACTGATTCTAGGCCATCAGAAAGAACACCAACTCCATCACCATCATCAACCCTCTCTCAGTCCACCCTGTCCACCGCTACTTCCACCATATGCAGCTCTCAAGTCCAGCTCACCCCCCCAGACACTATGAGTAGGTCAAGAAAGTACTCAGTCTCTCATCCGCGTACACTGGGTTTGAACACCCACATTGCCAAACTAATCTCGTTTGAGATGATGCCCTTTCGGTTGGTGGAAAGCGCAGCTTTCCGCGAACTCATGGCCTATGCAGTACCACGCTATGACCTACCCAGTCGCCACTTCTTCTCTCACAAAGCCATCCCAGCCCTCCACCATCATGTGAAAGACCGCATCGTCCATGCACTCAAGCAGTCAGTGAGCGGAAAGGTGCACCTCACAACTGATGCATGGTCCAGTCGGCATGGCCAGGGCCGTTACGTGTCCATCACTGCGCACTGGGTTAATGTGGTGGATGCAGGGTCCACAGGGGACAGCGGTGGTGGGACAGTGCTGCCTAGCCCACAGTATAGGAAACAGTTGGCTGTAGGCATTCGACCCTCCTCCTCCTCCTCCTCCAGAAGCGAAAGCTCGTCCACAGAGCGCAGTCGTACGAGGACTCCATCTGCAGCTGCCACTGTTGCACACGAGGTGTCCCCCTATCGAGCAGCTAGTGGAAAGCGTCAGCAGGCAGTGTTGCAGATGATGTGTTTGGGCGACAGACACACCACCGAGGTGCTGGCCGAGTACTTTCAGCGACAAACTGAGTCATGGCTGGGCAGTGTACATCTTGAGGCAGGCAAGGTAGTTAGTGATAACGGGCGTAATTTTGTGGCAGCTATAGCCCTTTCAAAACTCAGCCACATACCTTGCTTGGCTCACACCTTGAACCTGGTGGTGCAGTGCTTCCTCAAAAATTATCCGGAGTTAACAGCCCTGCTCCAGAAGGTGCGAAGACTGTGCGCGCACATCCGCCGGTCGCCTGTACACTACGTTCGTATGCAGAAGCTGCAGCGATTGCTCCACCTTCCCAACCACCGCCTCATTATCGACATTGCAACAAGGTGGAACTCCACCCTGCACATGGTGGAGCGGCTGTGCGAGCAGAGGCAGGCCATAATGCATTTGTGGGAGGATACACGGCCAGGCACTTTGAGAGCAGACATGGAGTTGACCGGTGTGCAGTGGTCGAAGCTGAAAGACCTCTGTAAAGTCCTTCAGTGTTTTGAGGAATGCACACGGCTGGTAAGTGCAGACGACGCCATCCTAAGCATGAGCATCCCACTTATGCGTCTGCTCATGCAAACTTTGACGCACCTTAAGGAGCAGGCTTCTGCAGCCAATGTTGATGAGGAGGAAGAGGAGGAGGGAATCCTTGATGACATTCAGCCATTGTCTGCTCAGGGACCTCTCCTGGACGAGGTGGAGGAAGAAGAGGAGGAGGAGGAGGATGATGGGGATGATTACTTAGGGGAGGAGGATGCATCTCGTGGGGCAAGTGAAAATGTTGGCATGGCAAGGTCTGGTACAGGGTTTGTGCGTGAATGGAGGGATGTGGATTTGCCAGAAAGTGCTCCTCCAACCAGCACTCGCAGTGCATCATTGACACCGGGAACATTGGCCCACATGTCAGATTATGCCTTGCGGATCCTAAAAAGGGACCCCCGCATTGCCAAAATGATGAACGATGACGACTACTGGTTGGCCAGCATCCTGGATCCACGCTATAAAGGCAAATTACAAAACATCATGCCACAGGAGAACCTTGACCTAATATTGGCTAATAAACAAGCAACTCTGGTAAATCGGTTGCTTGAGGCATTCCCAGCACACAGCAGCGGTGATGGTTCTCACACGAGCCGTACGGGCCGGGGGCAGCTTGGCAGAGGTGTTCGTGGTGCACACAGCAGAAGTGGCGTTGGAGACAGGGGTTTCATGACAATGTTGTGGACTGATTCTTCAAGTACCGCTCACACAACTGGTAATACTGCATCGATGGAAAGTGACAGGAGACAGCAGTTGTCAACTATGGTTACAAACTACTTTTCCTCCCATATCGATGTTCTCCCACACAGGTCATTCCCCTTTGACTATTGGGCCGCTAAACTGGACACCTGGCCTGAATTGGCACAATATGCCTTACAGGAGCTCGCTTGCCCAGCTGCAAGTGTGCTATCGGAAAGAGTCTTCAGTGCAGCTGGATCAATCCTGACAGAAAAAAGGGACCCGTCCGTCAACCCAAAATGTGGATGATCTAACCTTCATTAAAATGAACCACGCATGGGTTTCCAAGGATTTTGTCCCACCTTCCCCTGATGACACATAGGGTGACAGAAAAATGGCTTGCTTTGGTCCACCTCTTCCTGGGACTTGACCTATTTCACCTTTTGCATCAGCTGAATGTCCACATCAACATATGCCACTTTCTAAAACTCCCTAACTGTGCTGCCTCCCCCCCCATGGCCGGGGTCACCACCTAGCGCACGACACCGTGCGAGTGCCGTTGCCCTGGACAGGTGGGTAGGTCGACTCTTGGGCGCGGGCACTGGCACAGGGTCCTTCATAGTGCAATCAAGTGTCTCTGACGGTGGTGGTGCACACCCGCCGTCAGACACACCACCGTACTATGAGGGGCCCAGTGCCAGTACCGACGCCCACGAGTGGGCCCCCCTTGCTTGGGCAGGGCCCCAGCATTTGCAATCTTTACCTCTCCCTGCTCCTCCGCTGTGTAATCTGGGCCGTCAAATCCATACTGTGCCTGACACCGTCTGAGCCTGCCTCCTGATGTATAGACATATATTTTGAATGTGTACGCTATCCATACATGTTATCCGGGGATACGGTACCCTTTCTAACCTTTGTGCAATCACGTGCAATCCATACTGGGCCTAACACCGTCTGAGCCTGCCTCCTGATGTATAGACATATATTTTGAATGTGTACGCTATCCATACATGTTATCCGGGGATACGGTACCCTTTCTAACCTTTGTGCAATCACGTGCAATCCATACTGGGCCTAACACCGTCTGAGCCTGCCTCCTGATGTATAGACATATATTTTGAATGTGTACGCTATCCATACATGTTATCCGGGGATACGGTACCCTTTCTAACCTTTGTGCAATCACGTGCAATCCATACTGGGCCTAACACCGTCTGAGCCTGCCTCCTGATGTATAGACATATATTTTGAATGTGTACGCTATCCATACATGTTATCCGGGGATACGGTACCCTTTCTAACCTTTGTGCAATCACGTGCAATCCATACTGGGCCTAACACCGTCTGAGCCTGCCTCCTGATGTATAGACATATATTTTGAATGTGTACGCTATCCATACATGTTATCCGGGGATACGGTACCCTTTCTAACCTTTGTGCAATCACGTGCAATCCATACTGGGCCTAACACCGTCTGAGCATGCCTCCTGATGTATAGACATATATTTTGAATGTGTACGCTATCCATACATGTTATCTGGGGATACGGTACCCTTTCTCACCTTTGTGCAATCATGTGTAATCCATACTGGGCGTGAGAACGGCTGGCGAGCTGTTAAGCAAGCTACAGCACCTGTGGTTTGCACATGTAAGTTTTTCATTTTTTCAGGAATGACGGTTAGGCCTAATTCCGGAACTGCGGTTGACCTGCACTTACTGGGAAATCATTGTTCGCGGGTAATAATTGTAATCAGTGATCCCCATCACTAACGTTGTTCAGCGGGTTATCTGCACCTGTAAGTGACAAACGCTGGCCTTTTCAGTGTAGCGCACATGCAGCCACGGACATGTAAGGGCATGACACATCAGTTATTGGCCAATCTCATGTGCCAGAGCCTCACGTGTCCCTCTAGTAAGCCGGACTCGGACCGCGGGGCATGACGGAGTCTCGTTCGTTAACGGAATTAAGCTTGCAATGTGTGCATCTGTTCTGTAGCTGGCATGGTTGAGGTTTCCCAGGTGGAGTCGAATTTAACCGTAGGCTCCACTCCTGGTGGTGCCCTTCTGGACATTCCTTTAAGGTTCAGCTTTGCAACCATACTGCCCACGTAAAACAAACACTTTGCCTTCATGAACGCTGTTTGGAGGGTCATGACTCGTGGGAATAACGCCACCCAATCAGTTAACCTGCTAGAGAGATCCTTCGTTGCTCCCAAGCATGACGTCACACTCCCTAGGAAGAAGGTAATGCCACTGTGGCGACCGTACTCCTGGGGGCGACACAAGTGCACTGATGCCCAGCCACTGCTCGATGAATCTGCTGGTACATTGACCCAGACCACTACATTCCCCTCGCACGCTACACGACCTGAATCTGACCCTGATGAAACTCAGGTTACCCTTCCCATATACAGTTCCATCTTACACAGTGACAAAGAGGAAGCTGCAGATGAAAGTGCAGGTTCGGCCCACCCGCCATCAGACACACCACCGTACTATCAGGGGCCCTGTGCCAGTGCCGTCGCCAACGAGTGGGCCCCCCCTGCTTGCTCAGGATCACAGCACTTGCAAAGTTGAAATACTGTGCAGTGAGATGGAAGATGGGGACAACGAGGAGTCCAGACAAGTACAGGGATTCCCTAGCGAGGAGACTTATTTGATTGTTTTCAATGTTGGGACAGCAATTTTTGGGGAGCACTATACTCTGGAGAATGATAGATGGGGTCCACCATACACTGGAACATTCCAAAGGTGGACATCAGACACTGGAGCAGCATTTACAGGGCCCATTATACACTAGAGCATTAGAAATGGGGCCCATTATGTTTGGAGCATTATTTGGGCCCATAAGACAGTGGAGCTTCATCCATGGGGACCAACATATACTGTAGCATTATGTGGAGCTCATCATATACTGTTTCAAACATTATATGGGACCAATGATTCTGTATGGAGAAATAGATGGGCCTCGTCATGAGATGTAAAAAGTGAAGTATTTTTCATTGTACTATACCGCTATTTCTCTGCCGTATCGGAGCATGATGAGTTGTGGTATGTATTAAAGGGGCGCTCTTTCGCCCAGGGCACATGAAAACCTGCAGCCAGCCCTCCCCCCCACAACTTTAGCCAAATAACCCCCATTTTTCAGTGCGTAACTTGTATTATGAAGTTAATTAAGGTTGACAAGCTTAAGTAAGAAGAATTGATGCTTTTGGCATTCAAATGGGCACTGTAGGTGTGTTTCCTGTCCTCCTCTCACTGCCGACTTTTATTCCCCATTGACTTACATTGGGTTTCGTGTTTCGGGACGACCCCGACTTTTCCCTATAATCGGACGATCTTGCTTGACCCGACTTTTGGAAAAGTCGGGTTTCACGAAACGAAACTCGACCCTAAAAAACCAAAAGTCGCTCAACTCTAATCACCACTATAATCAGTAAACAAATCATCATCACCAGACGCACCTTCAGTACATGAAATAATTACCAGAACCACCATCAGTATATCAATACATCACAGATCTTAGTAAAATGATCAATTGCAGTTTCAGAGCAGTACCATATACAATTGTATTGCATGAGCCTACAACTCTCAATATGTCTTTAACAATGGTAAGGAAATTCTGGGAGTTGTAGCTATTAGCCATCACTAGACAGGAACCACAGGACTGATGAGACATAGTTACTGTAGTATCACAAAAAAAATTTTATATCCAGGTACATTATAGATTATATCTTTCCTGATTGAAGTCATTCTCTTTCTTTTTTCTCTATTTTGTCCAAACAACAATGATTTTTTTTACATTCTGAACTTGTCTCTAATTTTCTGATGCACATTCCACCACAGCCCTTAAAAATAACAATTTCATGATAATGTTTCTGAATAAAAATATCCACTCTACGCTGTGTACACGAATAAATAATTGTCCCTTACTGTACTCCCTGCATAAAATATAACCACAGCCTGTCCCTCTTGTGGTACATGTTCTCTCCTATAAAATATTGCCTCCACCCTGTCTGCTCTTATGAACTGTGACAACCACAGTCTGCCCATATTAGCTATAACTACCGCACTGTCCTCCCTAGCTTTATTACTGGTGTTGAGCGATACCATCCAATATCGTGAAATATCAGATCGGATTGGATCGGACCGATACCCAAAAAGTATCGGATATCGCCAATTCCGATACCGGAAACCAATGCAAGTCAATGGAACAAATATCGGAATTAAAAAAACCCTTTCTTTCCTTGTAGGTTAATTCTACATGAAGAAAAACAACTAATAATAATGTAGAATGTATTGGAGGAGGTGGAGGAGACATTAAAGGCATAGAGGTTTAGCCCAATCAAATGGAATAGCAGGAAAAAAAATTTTTCTTTAAAGACGTTCGGAGTTACAAAGATATTGACTATGTTAACCTTTTTTAGATTTTGTCAGATATGTATGTTTCACTACTTCCATGCTCTTCACCTTCTTTTTTACTTCTCCCACACTTTCTCCTTCATGATCCTCAGCAGCAGCATCTTTTTCATCAACTTCTTCTTCACCTTATTCATCTTCTTCTTCTTCACCTTCTTCCTATTATTCTTTTTTTACATTCTTCATATTCTTCTTATTCAACTATTATTCTTCATATTCTACTTCTTCATCTTCTTCCTATTCTTCTTCATCATATTCTTATTTTTGACAGTCATTCCTGTAGTTAACTATAAAAGTTTGAAGATTACACCTTCCGTTCTTCCTGTCACAAAAGATTTACAACATAATTTGTCCGCGTTCAGTTTGGCCTGCAGCAGCAGGCATTTTCCAGGGGCACCACGAGGAGGAACAGACTCACCCCCATACACTGCATAGTCTTCTTCTGCTTATAATTTAGATAATATCTTTTGCTCTGATTTTTAGTCTTATGCTTTTTGTTCTTCTGCTTTTTGTTCTTCTGCTTCTTGGTCTTCTGCTTCTTGGTCTTCTGTCTCTTGTTGTTCTGTATCTTGGTGGTTGTCTTCATGTTCTTTGTCCCCTTGGTCATCTTCTTCAGGGTCATCTTTTTCGTGGTCGTCGTCTTCTTTGGGGTGGTCTTCAGGGTCGTCGTCTTCAGGGTTGTCGTCAGGGAGATCCAGAGTGATAACCAAAAACCATTTCCAAAAGCTTGAACTTGGAAATGTAGCAGAAGGTACAAGAAGGCTGAGGAACTGCCGAGAACCAGCTGACGATGCTGGAACCCGGATGGGTAGCAGAAGCTGCAAGAGCCAATGAAACTAGCTAGGACCAGCTGACGGTGCTGGAACCCGGAGGGGCAGCAGAAGGATCAAGAGCCAATGGCACTACCGAGGACCAGCTGATGGCGCTGGAACCTGGTTACTAAGCAGGAGGTACCTGTGCTAGAAAGCACTACCAAGGACCAGCAGATGGTGCTGGAACTCGGATACCGAGAAGGAGGCACCTAAGCCAAAGGCACTGCCGGGAACCAGCTGACGGTACAGGAACCCAGATGGGTAGCAGAAGTACCCATGAAAAACAAAGTTGCAAGGCCGCAAGCCGGCTGCAGTTACCGAAACCCACAGTCCTACAGGGGGTGCTTGTCCTATTGGCACTACGGAACCAGCCTTTGTTGCCAGATCCCGCAGCCCACATAGGAAGCCCATAAACTGCAGGCACCATAGACTCGGCTAACCCGACCGCAACACGACAGGAAAACGTATTGGTGGCAAAGTGACGTTGACACTACCCGGAAACAGCAGGCGTGCTGGAACCAGGCTGGGCAGGAGGGAGTACCCGTGCCAAAGACACTGCCGAGAACCAGCTGACGGTGCTGGAACCCGGAGGGGTAGCAGAAGCTGCAAGAGCCAATGGAACTAGCGAGGACCAGCTGACGGTGCTGGAACAGGAGGTACCTGTGCTAGAAAGCACTACTAAGGACCAGCAGACGTTGCTGGAACTCGGATACCGAGAAGGAGGCACCTAAGCCAAAGGCACTGCCGAGAACCAGCTGATGGTACTGGAACCCGGATGGGTAGCAGAAGGTACCCATGAAAAACAAAGTTGCAAGGCTGCAAGCCGGCTGTAGTTACCGAAGCCCACAGTCCTACAGGGGGTGCTTGTCCTATTGGCACTACGGAACCAGCCTTTGTTGCCAGATCCCGCAGCCCACATAGGAAGCCCATAAACTGCAGGCACCATAGACGCGGCTAACCCGACCGCAACACGACAGGAAAACGTATTGGTGGCAAAGTGACATTGACACTATCCTGAAACAGCAGGCGTGCTGGAACCAGGCTGGGCAGGAGGGAGTACCTGTGCCAAAGACAATGCCAGGAAACAGCTGGCGGTGCTGGAACCCAGGGAAAATGCTGCAAACAGAGTGGAGACAGAGGCCTAATTGGAGCAAGTTTAAAATCTGTAGTTGTGGGAGTGTGGACAGAGCAGGAGAAATTGCCAGACACACAGCTGGGGATCAGATGACATTTCTGAACCCCAATAACACTGGAGCATATGTTGACTGTGCAGACGGCACTTCTGAGTAGCAACTGGCGATGTTGGAGCCCAGGGTCAATCAGGGTGTAGGCTGAGGCCTAATTTCATCAAGTTTAATATCTTTTGTAGACTACTACTGATTTTAAACGTGCTCCAATTAGGCCTCTGGCTCCACTCTGTCTCTAGTATTTACCCTGGCCTCCAACACCGCCAGTTGCTGCTCAGAAGTGCCGTCTGCACAATCAACACTTGTTCCTGTATTACTGGGGTTCAGTAACGTCAGCTGATCCCCTGATGTGTGTCCGGCAAGGTCTCCTGCTCTGTCCACATTCCCACTACTAGTGTAGCAGTAGTGTGAATGTGGAGGCAGCAGTAGACATTGCCGGACACACAGCAGGGGAGCAGCTGGCGTTACTGAACCCCACTAACACTGGAGCATGTGTTTTTCTCTGTGCAAATGGCATGCTTGAGCAGCAACTGGCGATGTTGGAGCCCAGGGTCAATCAGGGTTTAGGCTGAGGCCTAATTGGAGCAAGTTTTATATCTGATGTAGTTTGAATGTGGAGGCAGCAGGAGACTTTGCCGGACACACAGTAGGGGAGCAGCTGGCGTTACTGAACCCCACTAACACTGGAGCATGTGTTTTTCTCTGTGCGATGGCACTTCTGAGCAACAACTGGTGGTGTTGGAGCCCAGGGTCATTCATGGAGTAGGATGAGGCCTACTTGGAGCAAGTGTAAAATCTGATGTAGTTTGAATGTGGAGGGAGCTGGAGATATTACCGGACACACAGCAGGGGAGCAGCTGGCGTTACTGAACCCCACTAACACAGGAGCTAGTGTTCTTCTCTGTGCAGACGGCACTTCTGAGCAACAACTGGCGGTGTTGGAGCCCAGGGATTACAGTTCAGGTGGTAGAAACATGAATACAACAGGAGACCTGGATACTGTTGCCAACCAATTATTTATTCTGGAAGAGGACTGGCAAATTCCGGCGAGATCCCGGCCTTGTTCAGTTTCAGAAAAGTAAGCCGGTCAACGTTATCGGAGGATAGTCGCGTGCGACGGTCTGTTAGTACACCACCTGCGGCATTAAAGACGCTTTCCGATAATACACTAGCAGCAGGGCAAACCAGCACCTCCAATGCATACTGGCTAAGCTCTGGCCATGTATCCAGCTTAGAGACCCAAAACTTGAAGGGTGAAGAGCCGTCTGGGAGTACACTGACAGGGCAAGACATGTAGTCTGTCACCATCTGACGGAAACATTGCCTCCTGCTGACTGGAGCCATCTGTGATGGTGTAGACATTTGTGGCGGGCACACAAAATGTTGCCACATTTGGGCCATACTGGTCTTGCCTTGTGCTGAGGCGCTGCCTCTGCTCCCTCTTTGTGCAGAGCTTCCTCCACTGCATCGACGCACAGAGCTGCTTTGTAAAGCACTAGCAGCACTGCTCTCAGGTGGAATGGAGAACATGATGGAATGCACCAGTGTGTTTTGGTACTCCCGCATTTTACGCTCCCGGTTCAACGGTGTAATGAGGCTTTGTAAGTTGTCCCGGTAGCGAGGATCTAGGAGGGTGTACACCCAATAATCAACCGTGTTGAGAATGTGGGCGATGTGGTGGTCGTTTCTCAGGCACTGCAGCATGAAATCAACCATGTGCTGCAGACTCCCAACTGCCCAAGAAATGCTGTCCCCTGCTTGAGGCGTCATCTCTGCCTGCTCTGCATCACCCCACACTCGCTGTACATACTGACTACTAGAGCATTGTGTACCTCCCTCCTCTGGAGAGATGTCTTCCTCCTCCAATGACTCCTCCTCATCCTCCTCACAAAGTGTCCCCTGCCTAGGCCTTTGTGAGGAACCACGTTGCGCAGACTGTCCAGAAGCAGATGGCATTTGTGACTCCTCATCCTCCACCTCTTCCAAAACCTCCTCCCTTAGTGCTTGCAGTGTTTTTTTAAGCAGGCAGATAAGGGGGACAGTCATGCTGACTAGTGCATCATCTGCACTCGCCATCCGCGTGGAATCATCGAAGGCACGGAAAACATGGCAGATATCCTTCATAGAGGCTCACTCAGTGGTGCTGAAGTGTGACCGGCGCACAGTGCAACTTGTTTGCGCCTGATGCAGCTGGTACTCCATTACTGCTGCCTGCTGCTCAGACAACCGCTCCAACATATGTAACGCTGAATTCCACCTGGTGGATAGGTCACATATGATGCGATATTCCGGAAGGCGGAATGGGCGCCGCAGAGCTGCAATGCGTGATCTTGCCATGCTGGAACGTCGCAAGTGAGCGCACTCTATGCTGACCTTGTGCAGCAGTGCATCAAGATCCGGATAGTCCCTCAGAAAGCTCTGCATGACCAAGTTGAGCACATGTGCCAGACATGGGATGTAAGTGAGGTTGCCTAGGCCCAGAGCTGCCTCCAGATTTCGGCCATTGTCACACACTGCCAAGCCTGGCTGGAGATTCGCTGGCACAAACCACAGGTCGCTCTCCTGCTTGATGTCATTTCAGAGCTCCTGCGCTGTGTGGCTTCGATTCCCCAAAGAAATTAATTTGAGTACGGCCTGTTGACGTTTGGCCACGGCTGTGCTCATATTGGTCGTAACAGGCTCCTGCAGCGCTGATTCAGAGGAACTGGAGTATGAGGAGGAGTCAATGTGTACAGACTGGATTCCTGCAAACCTTGGAGTTGGCAGAACACAAACAGCTCCACTCTCAAGATCTGTACCCGGCTCCACAACATTGACCAATGGGCAGTGAGGGAAAAGTATCGTCCCTGTCCATGGTTACTGGTCCACACATCGGTGATCAGGTGGACCTTGCTACTGACGGCGTTTAGTAGTGCATGGTTAATTTTTCCCTCCACATGCTTTTGCAGGGCAGGGACGGCTTGCCTGCTGAAATAAAAGCGGCTGGGCACGGTGTATTGTGGGACTGCCAATGCCATGAAGTTCAGAAGGTGTCAGTCTCCACCAGCCTGAATGAGAGCATTTCAAGGGCCAGTAGTTTTGCAATGCCAGCATTCAGAGCCTGTGCTCGGGGATGGTTTGCCGAGTATGGCCGCCTTTTCTCCTATGCCTGTGATACCGATGGCTGTAGAGTGGCCTGGGAGTGTGAGGATGACAGGGAACATGGTGCTGTGGGTGGAATGTCACTGGGTCTCTGGACAACAGTGCCAGAGGTTCTTCCATGGCAATCCTGTGAGGAAGCCGAACCAGCTGTGTGTGAGCTGGAGGACGAGGCTACAACACGAGCTGAAGAGGTGGTAGGTGGTGCTGTAGGTTGGCCTAAGTCTTCAGTGTGTATTTGTAACTCCACCACGTGCTTAGTCCGCCATGTTTCCACATATTTGTGGTATTGAGGTTGCTGACACTTTTCCCTCTTTTGACTTTCTGTTTACACAGCTTGCATTTGACAAAGCAAATGTCATCTGCAACTGTGTCAAAAAAGGACCACGCACTGCAAGTCCTTGGAGCGCCCGTTTTGGGTTTTGGAAGAGGAATGCTCCTAACGGGTGCCGAAGTGGAGGCTACAGGCAACCAAGTCTGTCCCCTCCCTCTCCCTCCTGTTTTGGCCGTTCGGATAATTTCTTCCTCAGAGCTGCTCCCACCACCTTCCTGTTCCTCACGCCATGATCGGTCAAGGACCTCATCATCTGCACTACGCTCTTCAAACACCTGCTTCTCCTGAGTAGTCTCGCCAGCACAGTACACACCAGAAAGTGGCACCTGAGTCTCATCATCATCTGATGCGTACTGAGGTGTGCTGACCATAGGCACTGGCCCACCCGTCTCTTCAGATTCAGAGGGACAAAGCAGTTGCGCATCACTGCATACACCCTCTTCTTCACATTCTAGAATGCTGCTTGGCTGGCCCCCTGTTTCCAAGCCAAGAGATTCAGAGAACAGAAGTAGAGATGGCTCCTGTCCAGGGCTCTCTGACTGCCTGGGCAATTTGGCAGGTGGTGAAGAGACAGATGGTTGCTCTTCAGTGCTCTGGCCCTGAGAGGATGTGGAAGTAATTGAAGTCGATGCGTTAGCTGCCATCCATCCGACAACGGCTTCAATTTGTTCATCCCGCAGCAGTGGGGTACGGCAAGGTCCTACAAAGCTGCGCATAAAGGACTGTTGCCTGGTAAAACTGGGGGATGCTGAGTCACTGGTGCCCGCAGCAGGAACAGAATCCCCACGTCCTCTCCCTGCTGAAACTCCACGCCCACGACCACATGCCTTGCTCCCTGCCTTCTTCATCTTGGTAGACTGATAAAGATAGGCAGAAAAGTACAAAGGGGGGGCTTAGTGTGCTTATTCCTGAACAGCTGCTAAGAGGTATAAGAAACACTAATTTTATAAAGTGTGTGGACTACACTTTAATATGAGCTAATGTGGCCTACACAACTGTCATGTGGAGTGTTTGGTGAACTTTATTTACGTGGTTTTTTTTTCAAGAAAACAAAAAGGATGTGACCAAAGATATAAAAGCGATAGTATCACAAACTTTTTGGAGCTATTACAATGCAGGAAGGTAACCTACAATGCAATAGATGAGGCTCCAAAAAATAGGCTAATACTAATCTGGCTGCAGCTGCAGGACACAAGCCAGAAAAACGGCTCCTCTATCTACTCCTATATAGTGTTTGCAACCAACCAATGTAGATGGATACGGATGGAAGCACATTAACAGGAGAAAAAAATCAGGAAAAATGAGCTGCAATAAAACAAAAAAAGGACTATGTATGAGGCAGTGACGCACGCTGAGCGGACTACAACCAGAGGTGGTGCAGAAAACACTACAACGTGAGCTGCACTCACACACAGAGACCTCACAGACAGCCGTTAACAGTGCAGAGAACTGGGCACTAGCACTGAAAGACTACAGAAAGGCTCCGCTGTCTACTCCTATAGTGTTTGCAACCAATGTAGATGGATACAGATGGATGCACACTAATAGGAGAATTAATGAAAAATGAGCAGCAATAAAACAAAAATAAATATGTATGAGGCAGTGACGCACGCTGAGCGGCCTACAACCAGAGGTGGCTGCAGGACACACTACAGAGTGAGCTGCACTCACACAGACCTTGCAGACAGCTGTGAACAGCGCTGCAAGGCAAAAGAAAGCTACAGTGATTGATAATGTAGCCTGGGTAAAGCACAATATTTTATAGCAAATCGCTATCTCTAACTGTCCCTCAGAGTCTTGAACAGCAGCCTATCCCTAACTGAATTCACAGCAGAGTGAACCCTAAATGGCGGAGGCGGATTTTATAGTGCATCATGACATCATTTCAGCAGCCAATCACAGCCATGCCATTAGTTAACATGCCTACATGCCTAACAGGATGTGCCCACACTTCTGAGGATTCCTCATTGGCTGAATCAAATCAAACTGGCTCATAGCATTATGGGAACTTCCGATTCCGGTATTCAATATGCAAAAAGTATCGGAACTCAGTATCGACATTCCGATACCGTGAATATTGGCCGATACCCGATATTTGCGGTATCGGAATGCTCAACACTACTTATTACCAATAAACCCCACACTGTCTGTCTTTATTAGCTCTAACTGCCTTGCTGCCCATCCTGACTATAATCACCACACTGTCTCTATTTTAAAGGGGTTTTCCCAAGAACAAAGAACATTTTAATTAACAGATCTTGGAATAAAAATGAGTTCCACAATGGGATGTGTTTGAAAATGTTCCTGAGATAATGCTTCTGCTACGTACCCTGTAATGGCTTTTTCTGAACACACCACATCTCTTGGACAGGGGATATAGGCAAGATATAATGGGATTACCATTCATTCTTTCTAAGAGGTAAAGCTTTTGCTGCTTGTTTTTAAACATGTTTTTCGTCACAGAAAGAACCTGATGTGAGCTCATGCTGTAATGTCTGTATACTTTATTTTGCTTCCTCCCCAGGCTAGTAGCGGAATAACACTGTCTGCATCATTATAATGAATGGAACTCTCGGTGTTTCATCTGAATCACGTTACTCTGAGATTTAGATGGAATCCTTGATATAAGTGCTCAGCATAGGGCACAGGATAAAAATGATCCAAAATGTTATGTAGAATGTTCCCAGTAAAAGCTTCAACAGAAACCTCAAAACGTTGAAGCGTTGCAGAGTTATTACCTTATAAAGTGACACAGATCAGAAATGGAAAATTTGGCTTGGTCAGGAAGGTGAAAACAGGCTTTGGGGTGAAGGGTAGGCATGAGCGAACTCAAACTGTAAAGTTCTGGGTTCGTACCGGACACTTAGTGTCCATTATTGAACCCCTAACACTGACTTTTTACTGGATGTTCAATTCAATAGGCATTAGGGAAACTTAGGGACAGGCACAGGTTGGTGTCAGAAAATGTTCCATCCTCTGCTCCACCCTACTGTTAGGGCCTTCCTCTCCTTTTTCCATCCCATCTTATTTATATGCTGTGTCATCCGCCGAACTTACCCTTGTCTGAGCATGACACTACCAGCTGGAATGGCAACATTTTAAGGGTCACTAATTTGGAAATGCTGTAATTCAGGACCATGACTCAGGTGTGTGGTTCTCCTTTTTCTCTCAAGGGTTTGGTGTGCAGTTGCTCGGTGACACTCGCGGTGATGCTGTCACATCCTCTTTTTGCGGGGAGACAGGTGGCCCTGTTAGTCACGAGTGGGAGGAAGAAGCTGAGACCACAGCAGAAGAGGGAGCAGGAGGAGGCTCAGATCTGTTATGCTTCTTATTGTGTGTACTCCACTGCACCTCGTGCTTGGAATTCAGATGCCTAGTCATGCAGGTGGTGCTCAGGTTCAGAAGATTTAAAGCTCACTTCAGGCTCTGATGACACAGATGAAGGAATGTCATGCCAGGGAGCTCTTCTGAGATGTTTTTGGTGTTCTCATTTCAGTGGATCGGTGGGCAGTAGCAGCCAATGTATTGGGTAGGTGCCGTCCGCTGTGCCTTTGCACCCTTCTCCCTCCTTTGCTGTGCCTCTGGGGCAGCATGACCACCTCTTCTTCCTCCGAACTGCACACATTACTAATATGGCCTTTGCTCCATGTGGGGCCTAGGACCTAATCATCCCCTGCATCACCTTCCATCCACTCCTCACCCCTGCCCTCCCTGCTGCAGTTGTCAACTATGTTTCGTCATCCTCTGAGATGTCCTGCTGTGGTCCACTGACTGTGTGCTCTAGCCCTCTCATATACCCATCTTCTAACATAACAAGTGGTTTAACATAAGTGCACTCAATCTCTTCCACTTCTGGGGCAGGGCCAGGTTAATGAGCCATGGAACCCCAGCCAGTGGAGTCATCAAATAGCAGACGAGATTTCTGCATGACTTGGGGCCCATACTGCTTGGCTGATTTGCAAGGGGGTGGGGAGGAAGCTGGATGACCAAGGACCTCACATGCCAAGTCTATACTTTCTCCAGTCCATTGGAACAGGTGGAAGATAATGTGAAGGAATTGGAGGCACGATCAGTCATCCAATCTAACACCACCTCAACATTTTCTGGCCTAACTATTTATGTAGTGGTGTCTCCCCGCAAAAAGAGGATGTGACAGCATCACCGCGAGTGTCACCGAGCAACTGCACACCAAACCCTTGAGAGAAAAAGGAGAACCACACACCTGAGCCATGGTCCTGAATTACAGCATTTCCAAATTAGTGACCCTTAAAATGTTGCCATTCCAGCTGGTAGTGTCATGCTCAGACAAGGGTAAGTTCGGCGGATGACACAGCATATAAATAAGATGGGATGGAAAAAGGAGAGGAAGCCCTAACAGTAGGGTGGAGCAGAGGATGGAACATTTTCTGACACCAACCTGTGCCTGTCCCTAAGTTTCCCTAATGCCCTATGTGGGTCCTTCCCCCCCGCCGCCATCATTTGCCTAGTCCCTGACTATCACCTCTATGAACCATGGCTAATGCACTTGCTGGCAAAGGCACTAGCCTTGCCACTGCAGATAGTAACACACAAGGGAAGAGACAAACAGGGGACAGACAAAAAGAAAACTACTCAGCCTAGGCTCCTAGCAGCAGCAGAGTAAACAGCACCAGGATTTCAGAACTCCCACAGCAACATCACGCCCGCTTTGCTGGTCTGCATAGAACAAAAACTCTATAACTGAAGATCACATGATGGGTCATGTAACTATTTAAAGGAAGGTGGGAGTGGTTACAAACCAACATCAGCTGTTCATCCTATAAGACAACTTCCAGCAAGAGAATGACCTTTTACTGGACCAAAAGAAAAAAACATTTACATTTCAGCAGAACCAGAACTGCCACGAATCCTTTAATAATTTGTGACAGTACCCCCCTTTCTACGAGGGGCATCTGGACCATTACCACCAGACTTGACTTGGCAAGAATGCATCAAACCACTAGTATTCACCTTCACATTCACCTGGTCCTCAAGGTCATAGAAAACACAGACCCATGGTGATGATAATAACGTAGGCTCCGGAAGCGCAACAAATCTGAGCGATGACCTGTAGAACACATTATGGATATGCATCACTGGGTGTAATTCCAACTGGAAGGTCCCAGGGCTCAGTACAGCCACCATCTGATGTGGCCTGATCACCCAAGAACCCAGAGTGCCTGATGTGTATGTCCACCTGATGTTTCTAGTGGACACTGCCACATTCTCATTCACACTCAGGTCTTGACCTGAACATTTATTACTACACGTACATTTGGCACAAGATTGTACTCTCCTTGAAGGACAGACAACAGAGGTGTCCCCCTGTGTCACAAAACTCTTATGCTCAAGATGCTCAGTGAGAACCATCAGCCTCCCTTGACCAATTTTCCACCAGAGGGCTCGAGATTTAGCGTTAACCTGTGTGTCGAGTTTAACCCCTAACTTCTGGTAGCCCCTTAGCCACTTCCACTGGAGAAGAAGAGGTAGATTTAATAAAGACGGCCGAGTTCAAAGTACCCAGGCAACAGTTATTACAAAAATTGCCCCAACTGGCTACTTCTCTGGCCCGCAATCTATGACCTGATTGTTTTTAGTCAGCCAGGGAAGGCCTAAGACAATGGCAGTAGGCATACCTTCCAAGACGTAGCACAACAGGAACTCTTGATGAAGAGTCCCTATGCGCAAGTTCACATTATGTATGACTTGCGTCAAACTATTCTGGCTGAAAGGAGCAGAATCAATAGCATGAATAGGAATGGATTTCCCTAGCATCTTACCAGATAGACCATGAGTCAGAGAAAAGCAAAAATCCACCAAACTGACTACAGCTCCACTACCCACAAGAACCGGAATCGTCTTCATTTTCCGACCAAGCACCATTTCAGGGGAAATGGTAAACAGAGATGGAAAAGTGGAGGATATATACACGTTCATTTTCTGCCCAACAACTATTTCAGGCGAAATAGTAAATGGAGATGTAAAAGTGGAGGATATATACACATCCTGGTTGTCTCCCTTCAAACAAACCAGGGGAATGCGGCTTTTGCAACTCAGTAACTCATCTGTGAAGGTCTCGATCAGTCATGCAAAAGTCTCAGCTTGAGCCATCGGATCTCTGTAAAATGGTGCAGGTTGGTAATAATGTCATGCTCGGACACGGGTAAGTCAGGGGACAACAACACAGCACATAAATAACACGGGATGGAAAAAGGAGAGGAAGGCGCTAACGGTTGGGAGCAAGGGATGGGACACTTGCTGACACCAACTTGTTTATGTCCCTAAGCTTCCCTAACTCCCTAATTGGGTCCTCCCCCCCCCACCGTAATCACATGTCTAGTCCCTGACTGTCACCTCTATGAACCCTGACTTGTTCACTGGCAGGCAAGGATGGTAGCCTCACCACTTCAGATGATAACACATGGGAAAAGACTAACAGGGGACAGACAAAAAGAAAACTACTCAGCCTAGGCTCTGCTGCTAAGTTCCAGAGCAGCAGAATAAATGGCACCAGGATAGCAGAATTCCCACAGCAGCAACACACCCGTCACGGGCAAGCTCCACACACCTTACTGGTCTGCGTAGACCAAAAACTCTCTAACCAATGATCAGCTGATGGGTCATGTGACTATTTAAAGGAAGGTGGGAGAGGTTACAAACCAACATCAGCTGACCATTCTAAAAGACAACTTCTAGCAATAGACTAACATTAACTTTAACTGTACCAAAAGATAAAAATATTTAAATTTCAGCAGACCCAGAGCTACCACGAATACCTTAATCCTTTGTGACGGGTGGAAACAGACAGTTAAAAAACTGATGGCGGTGGCTGTCCTGCAGTAAGTTGTTCCCAGCCACCACTCCTTTTCCAGGTAGGTCATCCGTGCCGTGCACACACATGTTGCGGACCAAATCAGGTGTGCATTGCACAATGCCATCAGTGGCATGGTCCACATAACTACCGATATGTGGACCAGTAAGCATGGCCAGGGACATTACATCTCCCAAACTGCCCACTGGATAAATGTAGTGGCAACTGATTTGGAGACGGAAGGCATTCTAGCGCATGTTCTACCACCACCTAGGATTGCTGGACATTTCTCCATCCATGTTTAATCCTCCTCTCACTCCACTTACTCCACCGTCTTTTCATCCAGTCACAGTAAGACCTGCACCACCAACTTCAACACAGCCAGGGGGAAATGACAGCAGGATGTTCTCAAAATCATCTGTTTGGTGAACTAATGCCACACCATACAGGATCTATGGATACGGGCCAAACAGCAGACAGATGAGTAGATTATGCCATGAACCTCGAGCCCAGCCAGGTGGTGTGCGATTAAAGGTGAAATCTCATAGCAGCTCTGGGCCTAGCTGACATGATGCACATCCCTTGCCTGGCACATGTGCTGAACCTGGTGGTTCAGAAATTCATGCAAAATTACCCACATGTGTCAGAGCTGCTGCTCAAAGAGCGGGCAGTGTGTGCACACGTTCAGAATTCTCACCCTGCTGCTGCTCACCTGTCTGCACTGCAGCGTCACTTCTACCTTCCCACTCACCACCTTATATGTAACATAGCAACAAGGTGTAACTCATCCTTGCATATGCTGGAGAGACTATGCAAGCAGCAGCCGGCAATAGTGGAGGATAAGCTGCAGCCCATACAGCTTAGTTGCTCTGCAGAACACCACTTCATCACCAATGTGGGACATGTGTGCCTTCTTAAGCTGCTTTGAAAACTCCCCCAATATGGTCAGTGCTGATCATGCCATCATAAATGTAACTATACCAATTATATGCCTGCTGGAAAAAATTATTCAAGAGATGATGGATGAGATCGTGGCACAGAAGGAAGTGGATCAGGAGAAGCAGGGCCAATTCACACCGTTATCAGGCCTGTCATCCATACATGGCTCGGAGGGTGGATTGCAGTCCCATCAACTGCCAGGTACCCAACTGTACAGCCAGGGGACAGTTTGAAAGGAAGAGGAGGAGGAACAATTGTGTTCACAGCACTCAAAGCAGCTCACGGGCATTACTGGAGCGCGGCTGGGAGATACAGAGGACCCAGAAGATACACCTCTCACCAAGGAAAGATTGTCATTGCCTCTGAGCAGCCTGACACACATGAGCCAATACGTGCTGATGTGCCTGTGCAATGACCGCTGAGTTGCCCGTATTTTTACTAGTGATGATTACTGGGTGGCCACCCTGTTGGATCCCGGCTACAAGGACAACGTACTATCATTACTTCCGTCACTGTAGAGGAATCACAAAATGTGTGAATACAAGCGCATGCTGGTAGAGAAACTACTGATGGCTTTCCCACCTTACAGGGGGGCTCAGTGGAAGAATAAGGCAGAGGTGGAGGAGGAAGTCGCCAACGCAGCTGAGGACCGTCACCATCTTGCAAGGGTTAGCATGGACAAAATGTGGCAAAACTTTATGAGCACACCACAACATCCAACACCACTATCTGATACGGTCTGTATTAGCAGGAGGCAGCATTACAAGAACATGTTGGAAGAGTATGTGTCCACACTTCTCCACGTATGAACTGATGGGTCTGCTCCATTTAACTTCTTTGTCTCCAAATTGGACACATGGCTTGAGCTTGCCCTTTTTGGCTTGGAAGTGCTGGCCTGCCCTGCAGCAAGTGTAGTGTCGGAACATGTGTTTAGCACAGTAGATGGTGTGATCGTGGCCAACATGGGGAAGCTAACATTCATTAATATGAACCAGGGGTGGATCCCACAGAACTTGTCCATATCTATGGCTGACTAGGCAACTATACCAGCCGCACCCAGCCAGTGTTTAACTCTATTTGCGATTCATTTCATTTGGGTGCCTCCTCAAATAAAAATACAAAAAATTGTGTTGGCAACCTCCTCTGCCTCTTCTACCTACACCACCATTTCCACCTCCGCCTCTTCCACCTCCTCCTTCAGTTGGGCATCCTCCCACTGGTGCTAGCCTGCTAGGTTTGTTTCTTTTAATTCTATGTTCATTTAAGTCAGTTCCCTAAAATAAAAAAAGTAAAAAAAAACAGTGTTGAATTACTGCTTCCTTGCCTCTTTCACCTACACCGCCACTTCCACTTCCTTCTCCACTTGCATCTATGCCTCCTGGTTCTAGACTGCTATTTTTAGCTTTGTAAATTGTAGGTCGTTTTAAGTCAGTTCCTGTTTTGAAAAACAAAAAATAAAAAACACACAAAAACAGTGTTGAATTACTCCTCCATGGCCTCTTCCACCTACAAAAACATTTTTCTACTCTTATGCACCCATGTCCGTGATAGTACTGTGCATTAAACAATTTTTTCTAATCTTATGCACCTATGTCTGAGTAATATACGTACAAACACTTTTTTCTACTCTCATACACCCATGTCTCTGATAGTAATGTGCGTAAAAAAATTCTGCTCTTATGCATTCAAGTCTGTGATAGTACTGTGCGTAAAAAGAAATTATTCTACTCTTATGTACCCATCTCTCTGTACTGTGTGTACATGCAAAAAAAAGAAAAACAAGGAGCACACATGAGAAGGACCTGTTAGTAAAAGGACCTGGGTGAATAGGGAAAGCCAAGGGGCCCCTAACCTCCTGGGGTTATGCACCCCTGCATAATTCCGGTGAAGATACAGAGGTGAGGGAGATGAATCCCCATGTATGCCGGCTCTTCCTGTAGTGGACACAGAGGCACACCACATGATCACTGATGCTGGTGTTACGCTGGGAACATGTGACCGCAGGTCCTAGAGTCACGTGACCGCAGGTCCTTAAGATGAAGGAGGACTTGTTGTGCCCGAAGCTGTTCCTGTCGCATGCCCTTAGCAGAGATATCATGGTCTTTAAGAAGCGCTGAGGCAAAAAAGGGCAAGGCACTTAAAAATTAAAAGGCACAAACCTTTATTGAAACACTTCACAACGTGTTTCGATAGCGACATGCTATCTTCATCAGGTGGTGTACTGTGTGTACAGAGACATTTTTCTGCTCTTCTGCACCCATGTCTCTGATAATATTGGTCATAAAAACACATTTTTCTACTCTTATGCATCTATGTCTGATAGTACTGTGTGTACAAACAAATTTTTCAACTCTTATGCACCCATGTCTCTGATGTGCATCCAAAAATATTCTACTTTTATGCACCCATGTTTATAATAGTACTTTGTATAAAAACCCATTTTTCTACTCTACAACTGTGTTTGTAGGAGTACTTTGCCTAAACAACATTTCAAAAAAGGAGGAAAGCATCAAATAAGTGATGTAAGCGGGGCCATCAAGTTCTTGGCTTTTGTCATTTTGTTGTGTTTCTTGTTGTCTCATATCGGTATCATCTGCTGGAAATGAGTGTTCAATCTGGTCATATACATCACTTCTACTCTCCATATCTGGATAGCTTTCTTCCTTACCTTCTTTGACAGATTAATGCTTTTTACAGTAAATGGTTATGAGAATCTTTTTTTATTTTATTTATTTATTTTACTCACTTATATACCCCCATTGATTCCACAGCGCTTTGCAGACATTATCAGCACTGTCTCCATTGGGTCTCACAATCGAGATTCTCTATCAGTATACCATTGGAGTGTGGGAAGAAACCGGAGTACTACAAAGAAAAATACACACACAAGCACAGGGAGAACATACAAACTCCTTTCAGATGTTGTCTTTGGTGGGATTTGAACCCAGGACCTCAGTGCTGCTAGGCTGAGCGCTGTGATCTCATCTCCTGAGATCTTGGTGCCGAGATCTCCATCTGCGCATGAGCCTCCCCTGGCAGCCATTTTCCTGGAGTCCACCACATATTAAACCATGTAAGTGCGGGGCTCTGGGCTTTCACAAAATGTCAGAAGAGCCTCCGCACCACCAAACACCCGCAGCGGCGCACATCAGAACACCCCCTCAGCCTGTGGCCTGCAGCAATGCTCCACGCTTGCCTCCTCCAGCAGCGAGATCCCACTTCTTGGCAGCCACCAACCCTGGTAAACAGTAAGATGCATGGATTATAAGAAGCACCACCATATTTTTTTTTAAAGTTTATTTTCCTATGGTGGGTGGCACCATAATAACACCCCGACAGCAGGCACGCTGTCTGGGTGTTATGTTCGACTCCGATCTCTCCTTCACCTCCCATATACAATCTCTTGCCCGCTCATGCCGCATACACCTAAAGAACATCTCTAGAATCCGCCCTATTCTCACCATGGAAACAACAAAAACTCTCACTGTCGCCCTGATCCACTCCCGCCTGGACTACTGTAATGCTCTATTAATTGGCCTCCCTCTCACTCGACTCTCCCCTCTCCAGTCTATCCTTAATGCAGCAGCCAGGGTTGTCCATCTGGCTAATCGTTACTCAGACGCTTCCGCTCTTCGCCAGTCGTTACACTGGCTGCCAATTCATTACAGGGTACAATTCAAAGTACTTGTTCTCACCCACAAAGCTCTCCACAGTGCGGCACCCCCTTACATCTCCTCCCTCATTTCTGTCTATCGGCCTAACCGACCGCTGCGCTCTGCAAATGACTTTCGACTAACCTCTGCCCTAATCCGTACCTCCCACTCCCGACTCCAACACTTCTCCCGTGCTGCGCCAATCCTCTGGAATGCTCTACCCCAAGATATTAGGATCATCCACAATTTGCATAGTTTTAGGCGCTCGCTCAAAACGCATTTGTTCAGAGCGGCCTATCACATTCAGTAATCAAAGTCATGTTATGTTTGTGTGTGTGTAGCCCATTCACTATCTCCATCTAACCCCCACCCCCTGAAGATGGCTGGACCGTCATTGTAAATACATCATTGTAAATACAAACCTATGCTTTGTATCTCCCCCACCTCATTGTAGATTGTAAGCTCCACAAGCAGGGTCGTCTTATTTCACTTTAATTATTGTATTGTTAACGTTGTTACTTATGACTGTTGTGTTTGAAACTGTTCAACTGTAAAGCGCTGCGGAATATGTTGGCGCTATATAAATAAAGATTATTATTATTATTATTATTATTATTCCTATTTTTCTCCTCAAAATTTGGGGTGCATCTTATAATCCAGTGTGTCTTATAATTCGCAAAATACGGTACCTAGTATCATAAGACATAAAATAGATTGGATACACTGATGAGATTATTCTTCTAAGTTATTGAGTGTTTTTCTCCATATGAGATATTCCTCGGTCCAATACCAAATCAGATTTTTTTGTTTATGCTTCTGCTTAGAAAAAGGTGAGAGAATTCATTACCTTTCATTTTTGTCCTTAGCAACAGTATGCGCATGTGCAGAACCCTCCCAAGCTTTGATGATGGCGATCAAAAGGCATGACGGGTAGAGGAGTGGATGGGCTTGAGAGGTGAGAATAAGATTTTTTTTTTTTACATGTTATGTTTATTATGCTCTAGTGTCTGGAGTGACCCAAGAAAATAATAAGGAAAATTAACTCAGCGGTGAATATCTTTTCAGCTAATTTAAATTCCAAGAAAAAAACAGCAACAGGTGACTTCAAATTTTTGCCTGATTTGCTATTTTATTCTTAAGAGTAATCCCTTTGATAGCTTTATAGACAAGAAGCTATGTGGACTATCATTATGACAAATATATATTTCTTTGAAAGCTGTGCTAAATAAACCAAGGAGAAGCATACTTTTGAAAGGGAGGGCAGAGGTTCAGAAAGATAAGGTGTCCTTAGAGTGATTCTTAAATGATGGGTGCAAGTGTCTAAAGTAATTGTGAGTGAGCAACGTAGAGAATTCTACTTTTACCTAGTTCATAAAGTAACTTTAACATTCATCTGCATCTAAATACATCTGACTGTAAGATGGTCAGTCCAAAATGCTCCTTAACAAAGCTAAATCTTATTCACAGGTTTTAAATATGTCCAGAGATTCAGAAATACTGGACCCAGGTTCAGTCTTGAATGGAATGGACCTGGCAAATAAAATTCCTTTAGTATTTCTTGACCCTATTATTTAATTATTTTTCCATGGCTGACTCAGATCCATGGAGCTTCTTTTGGAGAATCCATCTACCTTACAGGTTGAAGTTGGCATAGTTATGCTCCAAATGGAGAGGAAGTCAGCGAAACATCAAATAGGGTTCTTTAAAAAAAAAAAAATGGAGAGTTTTTATTTGTCATTGTTTGACTATTGAAGATATACACTCTTTGTTTAAATCCTTAAAACACACATTTTGGTATCTCCACAAGGATTTGTGAAGCTCAGGGGGAAACAATGCAAATGATTGAGGCAGCTCAAACTTGAAATATAATTGAATGGAAGGGTTCAAACTAAACATTAAACAATGAGTTTTTGAGACATTCTGTACTGGGGAAGGGAAGTAGTTTCAGGGAGAGTTTGGTTCTTTAACCCCTTAGTGATTGAGCTAATTTTGACCTCAATGACCAAGACAATGTTTTTAAATCTAATCAGTGTCACTTTATGCCGTAATAACTCTGGAATGCTTCAACGGATCCTAGGGATTCTGAGAATTTTTTTGTGACGTATTGTATTTCATGTTAGTGGTACATTTTGGTCTATATGATTTGCATATATTTATGAAAATATCCAAAATGTAAAAAAAATTGAAAATGTTGCAATTTTCAAACTAAAAATTGTTATGCCCTTTAATCAAACAATTTTGGCACACAAAATAATTAATAGATAGCATTTACCGTATGTCTACTTTACATCTGCATTATTTTTTAGTTAGAATGGTTCAGATTTAATCAGCAATTTCTTTTTTTCCAACAAAATTTACAAAACCAGTTTTCTAAGGACCACATCACATTCGAAGTGACTTTGAAGAGGCTATATTACACCAAATACCCAAAATTTACATCATTCCAAAAGCTGCATCCCTCAAAATCCTCAAAACTACATTCATAAGGTTTATTAACCCTTCAGGTGCTTCACAGGAATTAATGGAATGTGGAAGAAAAAATGAACATTTTACTTTTTTCAAAAATTTTACAATAGCTCCAATTTTTTTACTTTCACAGGAGAAAACCAGAAAATGATCTGCAAAATGTTGTGCCATTTCTCCTGAGTATGACAATACCCAATATGTGGGCGAAAAATTACTATTTGTGCACACTGCAGGATTAGAAAGTGAAGCAGTACCGTTTGACTTTTTGAATTAAAAAATAGCTAGAATCGAGAGCGAAAGCCATGTCGCGTTTGAAGAGTCCCTGACGTGCCTAAGCAGTGGAAACCACCCAACAAGTGACACCATTTTTTAAACTAGACCTCAGAAGAAATATATCTAGATGTATAGTGAGCACTTTGAAAGTCCAGGTGCTTCACAGAAGTTTATAGCATAGAGCCGTGAAAATAAAAAATCATATTTATCCCATAAAAATGTTTTTGAGCCCCAAATATTTCAATTTTACAAGGGTAACAGGAGAAAATAGATCCCAAAATGTGTTTTGCAATTTCTATTGAGTATCCTGATATCCAATATCTGGTGGAAAACTGCTTTTTGGGCACACAGTAGGGCTCAGAATGGAAGGAGTGCCTTTTGACTTTTTCAACGCAAAAGAATCTGGAATCAAGAGTGTACACCTTGTCACATTTGGAGAGCCCCTGATGTGCCTAAACAGTGGAACCCCCCCACAAATGAACCCATTTTTTTAACTAGACCCCTCAAGAAATGTATCTATATGTTTGGTGAGCACCTTGAACCACCAGGTGCTTCACAAAAGTTTATAATGTAGAGCCATGAAACTAAAAAAATCAAATTTTTCCCAGAAAAATGTTATTTTATCCCCAAATTTTGCATTTTCACAATGGTAACAGGAGAACTTGGTCCATAAAATGTATTGAACAGCGATATCCCATATGTGGGGAAAAACTATTGTTTGTGCACACTGCAGGGCTCGGAAGGAAAGGACCACCATTTGAATCTTTAAGCTCAAAATTTGCAAGAATCATTAGTGGACGCCATGTCGCATTTGAAGAACCAATGATGCGCCTAAACAGTGGAAACCATTTTGGAAACTAGACCTCTCAAGGAATATATCTAGGAATGTGCTGAGCACCTTGAACCCACAGGTGCTTCACAGAAGTTAATAACGTTGAATTGTAAAAATTAAAAAATTAATTTTGCCTGCAAAAATGTTGGTTTTGCCCCAAATTTTTCATTTTCACAATGGTAATGGAGGAAAATGGTCTAAAAATTTTTGTACAATTTCTCCTGAGTACACTGATACCCAATATGTGGTCAAAAACTATTTTTGAGGCACAGTGCAAAGCTCAAAAGGGGAGAAGCGCCATATTGGAGTTTAGATTTTGCTGGAATAATTTGAGGGTGCCATTTCACATTGGGAGAGCCCCTGAAGTGTCAGAACAGCAAAAAAAACATAAGTGAGGTCATTTTGCAAACTATATTTTTCAATGAATTCATCTAGAGTTGCAGTGAGTTTGTTGATAAAATATGTGCCTCACAGAAATTTATACCATTGGGCAGTGAAGAAAGAAAAGTTACATTTTGACTACTAAAATGTTGTCTTAACCCCAAATTTTTTTTATAAATACTCGTGATGAGCGAGTGTGCTTGTTACTCGAGTTTTCCGAGCATGCTTGGGTGTTCTCCGAATATCTTGGGTGTGCTCATAAATTATGTCTTAGTCCCCGCATCTGCATGATTTACGACTGCTAGAAAGCCTGAATACATGTGGGGATTCACTTACAAACAGGCAATCCCTGCATGTATTCAGGCTGTCTAGGAGCCACAAATCATGCAGATGCGGGGACTCAGACATAATTTACGAGCATGACCAAGCTACTCGGAGAACACCCGAGCATGCTCGGAAAACTCAAGTAACAAGCACACTTGCTCACCACTAATAAGTACTAATAGACTGTTCAATTTGTTGTGTGTGTAATATCTTCTGAGTACACCAATACCCTGAATGTAATCAGAAACTACTTTTGAGGCACAGTGCAAAACTCAGAAGGTAAGGAGCACCATAATTTACTGCCCATTTTACTGCCCTGGTTGGCAGGTGCCCTGACCCACTTGCAGAGTGGACTTTGAGGGCCTTATATAATGGAAACTCCACAAAAGTGATACCATTTTAAAAAGTGCACCCCTCAAATACTTTAAAACTATTGTCAGGAAATTTTTTAACCCTTCAGTTGTTACACAGGATTTAAAGGTGAAGTGGAGTGAAAAAAAATTATATTTTACCTCAAATTTCTCACTTTTGCAAGAGGTAACAACAAAAAGTGAACCTTACAGTTTGTCACCCAATTTCTTACTATTATGTAGATACCCCACATGTAATCAAAAAGTTCTGTTTGGACAACAGCAGGACTCGGTTCAGAAAGAGCAATATTTTAATTTTGGAACACACATTTGGCTGAAAAAAAATGGTGAGAACCATGTCGCATTTGCAGGGCCCCTAAGGTGCCTAAACAGCAGAAAACATCAACAACTGACCCCAGTTTTGAAACTATACCCCTCGAGGATTTTATTCAAGGGTATAGTGAGCATTTTGAACCCACAGGTACAACACACAATTTGATAACATTAGGTTGTCATATTGAAAAAGTTCATTTTTTTCACTAAACTCTTGTTTTAGCCACAAATTTCTCACTTTTGCTATAGGTAACACCGAAAAGTGGACCCCACAATTCGTTACCCACTTTATGAGCTCGGCGATACCACACATGTAGTCAAAAAGTTCGTTAGAAGCAATATTTCTATTTTAGAACACAAATTGGCTAAAATATATTTCAGGTAACATGTTACATTTCAGCAGAAACCTCACACAATTGAACGTATTTTGGAAACTATACCCCTCAAGGGATATAGTGAGGATTTTGAACTTAAAGGTACCACACAGAATTTTATAGCTGTCATACTGAATATGTCATCATTAGTGTTGAGCTCAAGTGCTTGCTACTCGAATTTGCATCCAGGTGCTCGGGTATGCACCGAGTATCGCGGATGCTTAAATGATATGCTCGAGTGCCCAACATAGATGTTTCGCAGCTGTTAAACACCCCAAAAAAATGCTGGGATTGCCCATGTATGGCAGGTAACCAATGCTTTTTTTTTGTGTGTGGAGTGATTCGAGCATGTCACGCAAACACCCGCAATGCAAAATGAACCAACAGGAAAAATACCTGCTTCCAGCAGAGCACAATGCATGCACCCACCATTTTTTTCCAGGAAGAGGAGGCAGAGGGTCGGAGGCCAGCGCAGGAGGGCCTGGGGGATTTTTAGGTACCGTGGAGAGCTTGACAACATAATTTCTCACTCCTCTGACATGTATATCATGTCAAAAGAGAGAGAAATTATTTTAATAGCTGATACACCTTTTTTTCTTGCGTGATCGAGGACCGGAAAATCCGTCCCTGATCGTTTTCTCCAGGGTCTCAGCTACCACCAGTAATTCGTATCGGTGGTCGTTAAGTGGTTATATTTCCTGATGCGTTTATGTTTGTACATGAAAGATATCATGGCAAGGACTGATGAACCAAAAATGTGTATTTTGAAAGTCATGTATACTTTCTCTGTTATTGCTTATATCTTTATCTATAATAATAATTGCCCTAAGCAACTTCCGGTTGTAACAACTTCCGTCCAGTTGTAACCGGTGAGGTCACCGCACACCTCTTTCCATGTTAACCCTCAACACACACACTCCTCTCACCTTTCACCATCTCCACTCACGTCCACTCACTCTTTCACTCCACATACGACCCTTTCTCTCACTCCGTCTCTCATACTCACGCCGTCATCGCCGCTGATCCACTATCCCCGACATCTTCTTCCGCCGGCGCCATCCTGGATACAGACGTCCTCCACGCCGGCGACATGTTCTTGCGGCGACGCCATTTTGGATCGGCGAAATCCCGCGATAGTCAAGATGGCGTGGACGACGTCGGGATCCAAAATGGCGTCGGCGAAATCTCGCGAGATTTCACCGACGCCATTTTGGATCCCGACGGCATCCACGCCAGTGACATGTTCCTGCGGCGACGCTATTTTGGATCGGCGAAATCCCGCGATACTCAAGATGGCGTCGCCGCAAGAATATGTCGCCGGCGAAGACTACGTCGGGATCCAAAATGGCGTCGGCAAAATCTCGCGAGATTTCACGATACTCAAGATGGCGTCGCCGCAAGAACATGTCGCCGGCGTGGACAACGTCTGGATCAAGGATGGCGCCGGCGGAAGAAGATGTCGGGGATCGTGGAGCAGCGGCGATGACGGCGTGAGTATGAGAGACGGAGAGAAGGGGTCGTATGTGGAGTGAAGGAGTGAGTGGAGATGGTGAAAGGTGAGAGGAGTGTGTGTGTTGAGGGTTAACATGGCAAGAGGTGTGATGCTATCGCATCCTCCCGATGCGATAGCTTCGGGCCATAATCTAGTATCTTAATAAGATGTTACATAAAAAAACGTTTATTTCAAACTTTACTTTATTGTGCAGATTGACGTCTACATTATGTTGAATTCAAATTGTTATTCAATACTTTTAACACTACTTTGAAAACTTAATAAACTGCCACAAATTGAAACAATTTTCTTTATAATGTTTTTTTTAGTCATTAAAGAACACCCATGAGATCTGAATCCAAATAATACTCATAGACTTGATTTACTATAAAAGCCAAGATTCTCAGAAAACTAGAAAGCTAGAAGAGGATTATTTATTTATTTTACTCACTTATATAGCACCGTTAATTCCACAGCGATTTACAAACATTATCGGCACTGTCCCTATTAAGGCTCACAATCTAAATTCCCTATCAGTATGTCTTTGGGGTGTGGGAGAAAATTTGAGTACTCGGAAGAAACCTACACAAATACAGGGAGAACATACAAACGCCTTGCAGGTGTTGTTCTTGGTGTAATTTGAACCTAGGACCCCAGCGCTGCAATGCAACAATGCTAACCACTGAGCCACCATGCAGCATTGTCATTTTTATAACAGTCCTCACCATTACACTGAATCTAGAGTTAATGACAATAATATCTAGAGACTTCTTGTCCATAAAATGAATGTGATTCCATAGAATACAATAAAGAACTGCATATAATATCATTATTATTATTATTATTATTATTATTATTATTATTATTATTACGGGTAAGAACAGAAGTGAATAATATAAGGAGAAAAGAACATCTATACTTGCACTCACCGGTTTCAGCTGCCACTCTGCTGCTGCCCATGTTTTTAACTAGCTACAACAGTGATGTCATAACTAGAGTGCACTTGACCGCTGCAGCCAATCATTTGGCTTAGCAGTGATGCCAATGTAAATGGCACATGCCACTGAGCCCAGTAATTGGTGACAGAATTCATATGACATCACGGCTGCAGCCTGTCAACAAAGACCAGGACATTAGCATTGTGCTTAGAAGGTGATTATAGATGTGTTTGGTTTTTTTGACATCTGCAAGCCTTCGCTAAAATAAAAATAAATCCCGGACAACTCTTTTAGCAAAATTTACTTAGATGAAGAAAAATATTCCTGATCATCCTATTTTTGCAAGTTATTTATGATGGGTTTTGAGATATAGGGTTCTGAACAAAGCTTTTCTCCTTAAAATTGTGTTATCAAAAAAAACCTCTTAAATTGAGCACAATACAAGGCACTGAAAATAATCTTCAGAAATTGCACAACATACTATATGGGCTTGAGAACAGATTAAACTTCTCTATCACACAGGTACAGACTGTTATGACATTTCCACTATCATCAAGTCAGAACCAAGGACGAGCTACACAACTTTCATGCTAAGAGACATTTTGCAGAAGCACACTGATAAGACATTGTTTTATTAGGCAAAACTACAAATGAGGGTATTTTCAAGATGTCTATCAAGGGCAATGAGAAAAGCCAGGGAGGTGATTATGAGCTGCATCTAGAACCAGGATAGTGTTTGACGCCAGACTTATATATAGCTGACTTAACCACTAAAAGTATTATTGCACTACTAATTTCATCATATTGATTTGACATTCCAGACTTTATTGCAACAAGAACAAAATCTCTTCGCATGCTTTACAGTAGTTTAAGTCATATTAAACATGCATAGGAATGAATAGATACAGTTGTCAGAAAAAGTATTTGCCCCTTTCCTGATTTCCTATTCTTTTTCATGTTTGTCACACTTAAATGTTTGAGATCACCAAACAAATTTAAATATTAGACAAAGATAGCACAAGTAAAACACAAAATGCAGTTTATAAAATAAGGTTTTAGTTAGTAAGGGAAAAAGAAATTCAGGATATCTGTCAGCACTGAGCTCGAAACGCGTACATAGATGTTCTAATTCCCCTATTTTTTTCATTTTAAATGCTATAATTAAAAGTCATGTTTTAATTTCAACATCAAGCCGATGCTGGAGTCCTTTTTTATCTCTTTGACTTTGCTGCCCAGCTGCCAGGCTGGAGTCCGTGCACCAAACCCTACTATGGAGGCTATATTCACACACACAGTGAGTTGAAAATATCCCTTCCCTTTTTCCCCCTTTTTTTCCCCCACAAGTGACCCTTTATTGAAAATTGATCTAGTAATTCCTGGTATGTGAATTTTCTAATGTAGTAATGCATCAGGTTGGCATACGTGAGTTGTGAAGAGTGCACTAAGTTGGCATATGTGAGTTGTGTAGAGTGAATGAGGTCAGCAAACATCAGTTCTGTAGAGTGAGGTTGGCATACTTGACTTGTGTAGCGTGTATGAGGTTATCACATTTCAATTGTGTAGAGTGCATCAGGTTGGCATACGTGAATATTGTAGAGTGCATCAGGTTGGCATACGTGAATAGTGTAGAGTGCATCAGGTTGGCATACGTGAATAGTGTAGAGTGCATCAGGATGGCATACGTGGATAGTGTAGAGTGCATCAGGTTGGCATACATGAGTTGTGTAGAGTGTATCAGGTTGGCACACATCAATCCTGTGGAGTGCATGAGGTTAGCATATGTCAATCATGTTGGTATATGTGAGTTGTGTAGTGTACATCCAGGTTGGCATACATGAGCCATATAGTGTATATTAGGTTGGCATACGTGAGTTGTGTAAGTCAGAAATGAATTTAGTAGTCCATGGATGTGTGGCAGAGTTTGAAGCAATCTTTTATGCACAGTTCAGGTTTGTCAGGGCAGGTGTCGCATTGATAAGTGGAAGCCTACGCGAAACGCATGTTGGGGCTGCTGTGTGTGACCACCTACAGGGATTTATTGGGGTAAGACATTTTTGGACCTTTTTATTCTGTGTTTTGTATCTAGGTGTAGATTTATATGTACATCAAAGTGGCATTATGCTTTATATTTTATATAACACCCAGAGTGAGAGAGATATATAAATCTCTATTATTGGTCTAATACTATGTGTATACTGATATAGCAATTTTAATTGCAATGATGTCTGTAATATGATGTTTTATTAGGTCTTATTAGCCCCGGTCCTCATAATAATATTGTGAGTGTGTCGCATTTATTGTCCTATGTCCTTCAATTTTGTTATATTATTTACATAATCATTTTTTAACATTATATGTAAAATGGATTTTAATAAATTTATATGATTTATAAGATGTTCTGTACTCCTTTTGGTTCTTTTGTATACAAAAAATGGAGTAATAAGAGCCCAATAAAAATAGCAAGGTTTATTTATAATTTCTCAAAAGGCATGACTTAAAAACATCAAATAAAAAGAGAATGTAGCATAGAGATTTACGCCTCTCAGGAAGCGCCCAATATGACTTGCAGACCACAAAGCACAAGACAATATATCTGTACCATATATGTAGAGCCATGTGGCCAGTCACAATGCTCAGAGCTCAATATCCTTAACTATATTACAAAAGACCAAGTTACGGGACATCTGAATAAGTGACTATGGCCAAAAAGGGCTGAAATGGTGGTACAAATGATAAGAATGAGTGATCGATAGGATGAAACCTGAATAAGAATGAGAAAACCCCTATAAAATGTCATGTGACTAATCACAAAGTACAGCTTAAAGGGAATCAAGGGAATCTGTCACATTTGAGCTGTCTAAACTATTAATATGGACATATAAGTTATAGACTGCTGAAAAAGTCATCCCTGTATGCCTCGCATCAGATGTGATGTTGTTAATAAATCATATTTTATCACTTTATGTAAATTACCTCTTCCAGGCAATGTTATCTTCTAGTCATTTGGATATAAGAATAATGTGGGCTTCTCTGGAATAATACATCGCATCGCAGATATCAATGTATAACTTTATCTAGCTTCCTATAACCAGCATGCCCATATAGACGGCGTAGGAGGGTTCATCCTACTAACAGCTGAACAAAATGTGGTAAGTAAACATAGCCAAAAGATGGCTCAATAATAGCGGAAGTGGTAATATAAAATGGTAAATGGGGAGAGCCCTGAGTGTATATAGACAAACTCTAACATTCGTTACGTGTTTAGCTTCTTCCTCCTCTCTAGCTTCTTACCTTCTTCCAGAAGGAATTCTTCCACTCTGTTCTCTCCCACTAATAATTTTCTATAACCAATCGTGCTGTTATTGAGCCATCTTTTGGCTATATTTATTTTGTTCCATTTATCTGCCCATTTGGCCTCTTAAGTTGTACTTTGTGATTGGCCATTTTGGCCTTTTATGATGTTTTTTAATCATATTTTTTGATAAATTTTGACTAAAACTTGTTATTTTTATTGTACCTTTTTGCTTCCACTTTTTTGTAGGTTCTTTTGACATTTTAGTGTGCCTTCATTGACTTCCTTATGTGGAATTATTAAATATCATCATTGACTGTTTTCCACTGCTCGAACAGATGGTCGAATATGCAAGGTGGAATTGCAGTGAGTTGGAACCTTTCTGATTAAGTAGTGCAAAGGCAGACTGTTCTGTCACTGCAAACTGAGGAAATAAGTCTGACTGAAATTCACAGACACTCTCCTGGCAATGGAAACAATGGACACTTTCTTCAAGTCACTATACATTTTAAAAAACACTGCACCACCAAATCTATGAAGCTTGGCATGCAGGGAAAATGTGTTCAATTTCCCAACTGTCATACAGCCAGGGTGCCTGGCATTGTTGATGACAACAATGGTCAATGGTAGCTGGCAGTTGGTAGCTGGGCAGAGGAGCTTATCTGCTCTGTGGCTTCTCTTGTTCAGACTCATCAGCCTTAAGATAGCATGTTAGGCTGGTTTCACGTTAGCGTTTTTTGCGCAGCGCATTGTGCACATCCATGCGCATGCGTCATGCGCACCTATGTTTAACATGGTGTACGCATGGTCTAGCTGTTGCACGCTTTCGCATGCGTTTTCCTGCGCATGCGTTTTTTTAAGGAGTGGGTCATGAAAAACATATACTGTCTATTACTTTAATTGGTATTACACGTGTTGAAGGTAGAGTGCACCTTGCCACACACTGACAGTTCCAAGGAGCTGCTCACATTCTATGACATTAGAGTACAAGGTAGGAATAGCTCTTTTGGAAAATTGATTGCAGCTAGGTATCATCCATCAAGGCTTATCGCATGCAATCAGTAGCCTAAAGGCATCGGAGGCATCGGCATGTTACAATGGAGAATGCACCTTCAGCAACTTAGCCAGATGGGAGTTCAGTTGGCATCCACGTTGGTGACTAGGCTATTGTTGTTTCCTGGTCACACAAGCAGGTATGGATAATTGATGGTGAAACAGAGGAAGAGGAGAAGGCAGAGTATGACAGGCATCAAATGATGTTTGACTGTGATAATGACTGAGCACAACTGGCGGTTGCGGCCTGGCTACTAGAAGGATGAAAGGGAGATGAGGACGGTAAATATTTGCACGTATAAAAGAGTTTTAGGGAAATTTTTAACATTCTCTAAGTGTTTCCACACCTTTGAACAGTAGTGTTTATAATGTTATGACATCATATTCAGTATCTTAGCTAATGTAACAAATATTTTTTCAGGTAAAGAGATATCATTTTAAAGCCATTAATTTGTTGTGCGGTAACATATACATATGATCATAGCTAATTCATGTGTTTCAAAGTTTAAGCTAAAAATTAAAACCGTTACATTATTGGGTCCATTCATTCTAAAATCCCACTTTATTTGGCGTCAGAATGTATAAAATTACCCTCTAGAAGCTGAGCATAGTGGAAGCCAAGAGCAGTGAAAGGACTGGGCATTTAGAAACCTGTATCAAGCAGACACTATAATAACTTGCTAAGAGACATCTGTTTTACAGATCACAGTTGCTGGAATATTTCATAGACACCAGCACTATAAAAGCTCTTCCCAATGTTAAATGTATTTTAGAAGCCAGCAATACTCCATGAATCTGTTATTGACTTTAACTGTGATGACGCCATTGTTCTAGAGGCATATACTGTAAGAATGACGGTATAGCAACAGATGCTATTAGGTGCGAAAATGGAGACATTAGACAGAGATTATAACAAACCCTTTTCGTTACACACCGAATATGTTGTTGCATTATGAAAATATTGACCATTGTGCGTTAAATTTGGATGACTAATCATTACTTCCTTTTTATTGTATATATGTCATGTAATTGCAGAGCTGGGTTATAAATGGTGGAAAAAGGTTAATAAGAATGAGCAAAATTGGTAGAGGCCACAGGAGTTGTTCAAGATAGCAGGTAGCATATAACCTCATGTTTTACCCAGAAGCCTTAAACAATTTTCATCTTGCTCTGTGCGGAAATTTTTGACTATAATTTTTGTTCTATATGTGGTAAAATTATGTGAAGACTTCAGTTTTAACATAATGTGAGTCCAAAACATATCACAATTTGTGGCTATCTTCATAATTTAATGGGTTTTTGGAAGTTTTATCTCCTTAAAAAGGATATTACTTTACTTTTGAATTCCGGACATTGCTTTCTCGTTTTTACGCATTGTCCCTATAAGCAATAGAGTGTGAAAAATTATTTCCAGAAAATGCTGAAAAAGTGGTTAGTATTGGTCCAAATAATACAAAAGTTTAATGTTCATAATGGAGATAAAAAACAACAATGAAAATTTTATTGTAAGATCTATTGACCTGGTTGGCATTGATCTAATTGAATTGCAGGTAACCTGTCAGCCTGGCTTTATTGATTTTTGTCTAAAGTGCTTTAAAGAAGAGGGTGGGGACCATTGCCAAAGACAAGACTAGACTATTGATGGGCGAGCACTAAAATTCTCGGGCGCTCGTTGCTCAGGTCAAGCAAATTGGAATACTCGGGTACTCGGACAGAACAACGAGTCCAATGTAAGTCTATGGGAGACCCGAGCATTTTTACTGCTATCCCCCCGGGGGTCCTTTTAAGGTCTAAAAACATCTGAAAATGATGAAAACACTGCTCAAATGACACGGGACATGATGGGGATCACCCCTGGAAGCATTCCTGACTCCTAGTTCACAGCTTTAAACAATGGCAGCAAAATACTTCCGGGACATAGTACTTCCGGCCCATGCAAACTACTTTTTTCCTGCTTTGCCCGCAGTTGGGCAAAGCATACCGTGCACACGCGAGTGGAGATTGCAATGCGCACGTGCAAAATATGGACGAGAACTACGGAAACTACCTGAAATATTGCGTACAGCGGCCAAAGAGGGGGAAGCAAAAACACCACCCATCGGACTGGACCCAACTAATTTACATACAGCGTGGGTGAAAGAAAAAAGGTATTTTTGGGTGATACATGGGGAGTCAGGGGAATTCAAAACTAGGTGGGAAATCTATAGAAAACATTCAATACAATTATATTTTTATCTGATAAGCCGAAAATGAGGAGACAGATTCCCTTTAACAGCTTTCTGTGTAGAATGTATTTTCTCAGTAAGCTGCTACTCAGTAGGGGGGCATAGTTGGACTAGGAGGCATGTGGGCAGTTAGCCCTGTACTGATCATCTACTGATAAAATACTGATTTTATTTAAACAAAAACACTGCCTAGAAAGCGACACATCACTGGAATCAGACTCTGTTCAATTACATCACAGTGTTTTCAGATTGCATAGCAAAAAAACATGTGACTGATTCTTTCCAAGGAGGCAATTGACTTGCACTGGCAAGATTGATCTTCGACACAAATGTAGTTTGATCTGTGGGAGACTTTGATCCATGTTCTAGATCAAGCCCATCAATCGCCCAAAGGAAACAGCACAAGGATGTCATCTGTGTGCTGTCCGTGTTTTATTGCCTAATGGGTAGAAGAAGCTAAGTCATTTTTTTCTTTATATGAGAAAAGCTGATGCAACAGGGATTGCAAAAACAGACACATAGACTAAAAATGGAACCAGCACATTGAAAAAATAATTGAAATATTTTTCTCCATGTGTGAGAAAAAATGATGAGTTAAACTGGCATAATCCAGCAAAAAAAAAAACAGAACAGTTTGGAGATAAAGCAGTCAAAGATTGTGGGATTATGTGATTCAGCAGCAACCAGTTATGGAGAAATCAATTCTATTTATTGTCTTCATAAACCGAAGTAACCGAAAAGCTACATATATCTCTAACCATGGCTGGATTTACAAGTCTCATTCATCTTTCTGCCAGAATACAAGGATGTCACCATATTAATGACCCATCCATTATGGAATACAGAATGGATTTTCCTTTTCTAAAAGCAGATGAAGACAAACTTTGTAGCTAACTAAAATGCAAAAAAGGCAATATTATTATTAGTCACTATTATTAAGCATCGATATTATTGTTGTATAATAAATAATGCATTAATAATGTATACAATGGGGAAAATAAGTATTTGATACACTGCCGATTTTGCAAGTTCTCCCGCCTACAAAGAATGGAGAGGTCTTGTGATTCTAGTCACTTCTCATGGTAAAGCCGTGAGTCAGAGTGGTCAAGGAGTCTAAGGTCAGAAGCCAGGAGGGTACATCATAAACAGAAGGAAGAGACAAAAGCATAGTCAGGTAACGTTCCGAGGTCGGAGTACAGGGAGAATAATGGATCGAAGCAGAAGGGGTTAAACAGGTGGATGGTCAGAACGAAGTCCAAGGTCACACAACAGATTATAGAATCATAGAATCGTAGAGTTGGAAGGGACCTCCTGGGCCATCTGGTCCAACCCCCTGCTCAAAGCAGGATTCGCTAAATCATCCCAGTCAGATGTCTGTCCAGCCTCTGTTTGAAGACTTCCATTGAAGGAGAACTCACCACTTCTCGTGGCAGCCTGTTCCACTCATTGATCACTCTAACTGTCAAAAAGTTTTTTCTAATATCTAATCTGTGTCTCCTCCCATTCAGTTTCATCCCATTGCTTCTAGTCTTTCCTTGTGCAAATGAGAATAAAGTTGATCCTTCTACAATGTGACAGCCCTTTAGATATTTGTAGACAGCTATTAAGATTAAGCATACAGAACTCAAGGCACAGGGAAGGACAAAGCACACTTATTGAATGTACATCTGGCAGTGGCCTGGGAGAAGCTGCTCAGTTAAGCATGCATGGCAATTACCCAAGATAGTGAACACTTGGAGGCAGCTGACGCCTCCCAGTCACAGATTGGCTAGTCGAGCTGTGTATCAACACACTAGCACACTTGTTGAATGTATGTCTGGCAGTGGTCTGAGAGAAGCTGCTCAGTTAAGCAGGCATGGCAATTACCCAGGATAGTGAACACTTGGAGACAGCCGACGCCTCCTAGTCACAGATTGGCTAGTCGAGCTGTGTATCAACACACTAGCACACTTGTTGAATGTATGTCTGGCAGTGGCCTGGGAGAAGCTCCTTAGTTACGCAGGAGTGGCAATTACCCGGGATAGTGAACACTTGGAGACAGCCGATGCCTCCCAGTCACAGATTGGCTAGTTGAGCTGTCTATCAACACACTGACAGCTCAGAACACCACTGAACTAGATTGGATTGCCATGCTGTCAATCAAAGTACTGACAGCTTCAACACGCCCCTGTACCGGATTGGACAGATGAGCTGTCAGTAACTCCATCCCAGACACCCTGAGGGGTGGAACCGTGACAGGTCTGTAATTTTTATCGTAGGTACACTTCAACTGTGAGAGACGCAATCTAAAAATAACAAGCAGAAAATCACATTGTATGATTTTCAAGTAATTAAATTGTATTTTATGGCATGAAATAAGTATTTGATCACCTACCAAGCAGCAAGAATTCTGGCTCTCACAGGCCTGTTAGTTTTTCTTTAAGAAGCCTCCTACTCTGCACTCATTACCTGTATTAATTGCACCTGTTTGAACTCATTACCTGTATAAAATCCACACACTTAATCACACTCCAAACTCTCCACTATGGCCAAGACCAAAGAGCTGTCTAAGGACACCAGGGACAAAGTTGTAGACCTGCACAAGGCTGAGATGGGCTACAGGACAATAGGCAAGCAGCTTGGTAAGAAGGCAACAACTGTTGACACAATTATTAGAAAATGGAAGAAAACACAAGATGACTGTCAGTCTTCCTCAGTCTGGGGCTCCATGCAAGATTTTACCTCGTAGAGTAAAGATGATTCTGCGAAAGGTCAGGTATCAGCCCAGAACTACAAGGGAAGATCTGGTCAATGACCTGAAGAGAACTGGTGCCACAGTCTCAAACAATACCATTATTAACAAACTACAGCGTCATAGATTAAAATCATGCAGGGTGCGCAAGGTCCCCCTTCTCACGCCAGAACATGTCCAGGCCCATTTAAAGCTTAGCCAGTCTCCAGACCTGAACCGAATAGAATATCTTTGTAGAGAGCAGAAACTCATTGTTGCTCAGCCACAGCCCCAAAACCTAAAAGGTCTGGAAAAGATCTGTATGGAGGAGTGGGCCAAAATCCCTTCTGCAGTGTGTGCAAACTTGGTCAAGAACTATAATAATAATAATAATGCAATATGTATAATAAATAGTACATAAATAATATATGTATATATTATATACATGTATTATAATTACAAATGTATATATAAATAATAATGCAATATTATTACAATTATTAGAATGGTAATAATAAATAATAACATTATTAAATGATAATAATAATAATAATAATAATAATAATAATAATAATAAATGCACAGATTTTCAAGTTTTTTATAGCAAATCACACTTTGGTTGACAGCAATTAGGAGTATTGTGATGAGGTAAGCTTACGCTGAGTCAATTTCTTTAGAGTGGACCCTCTGGGTTGTGGCACCCACCTAGGGCGACCTGACCTTGTGAGGAACCACCCCCTATACAGGGAGTGTCAGGGGCAAGACCAAGGGGGTGAGCCACCACGACTGCTGGCACCAGACGGCCGGCTCAAGGAAGACACAATGTGAGTGTCTGATGACCAGGGATGAGCAGGAAACAAGACAAGACGTAAGTTCAAGGTATCTTCATTAAGACAAATTCAGGATAACATCAGGTGCAAAATGTGATAACAGGCAAAACACAGCAAGGTGCGTGCGTGGCACGCCAAGGTCCATGACATGGTACGTGGCAGGTGGCACGCCTGGGTACAGGCAAGGGCTCAATAGCATCGGACTCCGGACAACTGGCAACGATCGTCAGGATCAGGCTGCGGACATCAGCTCCGGACATCAGGCCGCAGTAATCAGGCTTACAATCTCTGGCAGCAATCGGCAGGTTCCGGGCATTCGGCAGGCAAACCAGGGTTCAGGTAAGGAGGCACAACAGATCTCCAGACATGGTGTGTGTTAGGGAACACGCCAAGGTCCAAGGCAAGATTCCAGGTAGGGTGTGTGCTAGGGGCACACCAGGGTCCAGGACAAGGTGCAAGGCAAGGTGCATGTGTAGGGGACACGCCAGGTTCAAACTACAAGACATGGTGCGTGTGTAGGGGACACGCCAGGGTTCAAAGTTCAACATACAAGACAGGGTGCGTGTGTAGAGATACGCCAGAGCTCAAGGTACAAGGCAGAGTCCTGGCGTGCCAAGGGGCACACCAGGGTCAGGTTCAACATACAAGACAGGGTCCTGCACGTGCAGAGGGGCTTGCCAGGGTCAGGGTTCAAGGCAGAGTCCTGCACGCGCAGAGGGCACGCCAGGGTCAGGGTTCAAGGCAGAGTCCTGCGCTTGCAGAGGGCATGCCAGGATCAGGGTTCAAGGCAGAGTCCTGTGTGTGCAGAGGGGCTTGCCAGGGTCAGGGTTCAAGGCAGAGTCCTGCGCGTGCAGAGGGCACGCCAGGGTCAGGGTTCAAGGCAGAGTCCTGCGCTTGCAGAGGGCACGCCAGGATCAGGGTTCAAGGCAGAGTCCTGCACGTGCAGAGGGCATGTCAGGGTCAGGGTTCAAGGCAGAGTCCTGTGCGTGCAGAGGGACATGCCAGGGTATAGGCTAGGACCCATGCGCGCAAGAGGGCACGACCGGGTACATGGCAAAACCTGCCCGTACTTTTACAGAAGCACAGGGAGGTATGCCACGGGGCAGGCGAGGGCCTGTGCGTGCTAAGAGAGGAGCACGCAAACACAGTGCAGAGACAGCGTGAATGCAAGGAAGCACAGAGAGCACGACTGGGCACTGACTAGCTGGTCGGGCTGCAGCACAAACAGGTGGGCAAGACTCCAGAGAACCTGGCTGGGGCATAGCAGGCGACACAGCTGTCACTGACCGACGAGCACGGCTGAGGCACAAGCAGGTGGGCCCGGCTGAGGCACAAGCATGAGGCTAGGAAGGCCAGGCGCATGCAAATGGCACACAAAGAAACAAGGCAAAGCAAGAAACAAGGCAAAGCTAGACAAGGTACGGAACCAAGAGCGGAACGTAGACTGAAACACAGAGTTAGGTCAGAGCGAGAACAGAGCTAGCAGCGGAGCGTAGGCCGAAGCCCAGAGCCGGGTCAAGGCAGAGCTTTGAGACTAGCCTGGGAATGTGCAAGAGAACACCTAAGGTAAGAGAGGAGGAATAGTGCGTGTGCCAGGAGGCACTGCAGAGCACCATAGGGAAGAGAGGAGGGATGGTGCGTGTGCCAGGAGGCACAACAGAGCGCCATAGGTAAGAGCAAGGAAGAACAAGCAAAGACAGAGTACATAGGAAGGACCACAAAGCAAAGCATAGCAAAGGCAAGACATGGCAAAGCAGGCAAGGCAGAGAACACCAGAAGGACTACAAGTCCAAGCATGACAAGGACAAAACATGGCACAATGGACAAACACGAGACAAGAGGCAGAGTACAAGCACAGAGCGTGTGCAGAGACGCACTACAGAGCAGAGTGCAGGGGCACAGAAGACAGAGAGCGACCGAGCAGACCAAGCAGCCATGCAGGGAAGCAACACGATAATCAGGCCCCGACCATAGGAAGGGGCGGTCTGATATAGGGCATTAGCACCTGCACTTCCGGGTCAGGTCCAGAAGGGGACTTCCGGTTCAGATCCTCCAGGATCATAGAGAGGCTAGCTAGATCAGAGTCTGCTGGACCATAGAGATAGTCACATGATCGGATACTGCTGGACATAGAGAAAGTCACATGATCAGATACTGCTGGACTTAGAGATGGTCTCATGATCAGATACTGCTGGACATAGAGAGGATCATATGATCAGAGAAGAGACAGGAGTGCACACAGCAACAGAATGCAGCCATAAGGTAAAGCACACATGCACACAGAATAGCATGCAGCCATGATGAGGCGCACGTGCACACTACTCTAGGGGCCACGCAGCATAACTGTCATGAGATGCGCATGCACACTGCTACCGGGGTCATGCAGCATAACATTCATGAGATGCGCTTGCACACTGCTCCAGAAATCATGCAGCACAACATTCATGAGATGAGCGTTCTCACTGCTCCAGGGGCCACGCAGCATAACAGTCATGAGATGCGCGTGCAAACATGAGGAAGACCTCCGGGGTGCCCGCAGGGACCCGGCACTGGGGGCAATGTCGCATGACAGGCATGGCAGGCGTGACAAGTATCTATTAATAATATGATATATGGTAATCCTGGTTTATCACTTGTCTTTTTGCAGTTCTATTTTCAATGTCACAAAATAAACAACCCTCCATGCTGTCTAATTGGCCAAAAACGCAACAAACATTCGAGCTTTTGAGGTGTTGAACTTCTGACATGAACAAACGTTATTCTTCCTAAATCTTATTTCCCTGCAGAAATGTTCTTCCGAGGATTGCCTTTTTTCTGGTAGGAGTTTAGTTATATGAACCTAGTAGGGAGCTGTCATTGACTGCCCAGACTTGCAATCTGCTCATTCTACGCTGCTAAAATAAAAACCTCTTGCCTGGTATTTATATCAGAAGTTCATATACTCAACATTTGTCATGGTCTTAACCTTCAAATGACAGAACATTTTTACACTCGCTGGTTAAGTATAACACGCAGCAATGCGTTCTCACTAAGCAGTAGTAATATTTCAGCTTAGTCAAACTGATGAGTTTTTAAGTGTCCTATACGAATGTGCCACAAAGCAATTTGCTTCCAAGAGATACATGAGATCCTCAGTTATTTTAACCAAGTTTAACATGTCGAGTAGTATGCAATACTGTGTTTTATCGATCATCTTTCTATGCACTCTAGATTTCTTTTTTTCTATCCCATATATCATTCTTTCTTTTATTCTACAGCTATATTTGTAATCAAATATATTAGTATGATAATTTTGTGTGATAATAAGTGTACAAAAAACATAAAAAAATACATAAAGGCACAGAAACTGTGGTTTAGTTTTTTACCAAAATAAATAAGACTAAGACCTAAAGGGTGTTCCAATTTTGTAATATGATAGCATATGACTAAAATATGCCATCACTTTATGATTGATGGGAGTCCAATCATTAGGATGCTTATGATCCCTTCACTGTTTTCTCCTTCTCAGCAGTGCCCTGGACACCCACTTTGCAAAGAACAGCAGCTTGACTTCAAGTTTTTTGCAAAAAGTGACATGTCATACAGGGAAAACTTAGAAGGCGATGCTGTGAAAAATTAGAGCCCTGGTCTCTTTATTTTCAGAATTAGTGGAAGACCCATAGGTTGGACCCCCATTGATCATATAGTGATAGCAATTATTGGTAATATATCATTACTTCTAAGAATGAGCAGACCCGTGGAAGTTTAGGTTTAGGTACCCGACCTGAACTTTATTCCAAAGTTCGGTTCGGATATGAAAACTGTACCCGCGAATTTAAACCAGAACCCGAACCCTATTGAAAATAATGGTGACCCAATCCTTTGAGCTTGAGAAAAATTTGTCTCTCTCTGTGCAATGGACTGTTCCCCAGAACTCCAAACATTGCAATGGACTTACAGAAGAAGTCCGTGTTCAGAGTTTAGCACCTGACACTCGCTGTCCGATATGAACCCCGAACTTTTAAGTTCAGGTTCACTCATCTCTAATTACTTCATAATATGGGAATAATGAATCTTATGGACACTTATTAATTGTGCACTGTTTACATAATGGACCTTTGATTCTAATTCTCTATTATGTTGTGCATTGACCATATCGTGGTTTTAGTATTGATAAATTTGAAAACAAAAAAAAATGAAAACATGATAAAAATTGGAATTACTGTTCGCCTTTAACAACATTTTTCTCCAATGTACTGCATGCTACAAAAAAAGTTTGAAATCAGATTCAAAACTTTCCAGTTCTACCGATCCTACCTTCTAAGCTTCAATTGTGAATACGTAATTTTGAAATAAGAATGTGTCCCCTATTAGGTTTGTCAATTTGTGAATAATATGTATTTGCATTTGCATTTTTCTTTACTTGAAAAGTGGCACTTTGCCCTTTCTGAAACAGGGAGACACCAATGTAACATGCAAAGTAGTTTGACAGTGTTTGGTTCCAAAGATATTATTTTAATGATATGTTATATTTCCACTTCCCAGACAACTAATTGAGAAAATGTTGCGTATTCTAGTATAATATTCCATAATGTTTTCTTTATATATGGTCTGATAATTGCATTTAGTGAGTGGAAATTGTCAAATCTTATGTAATATATGCAATATGCGTTGGAAAGTTGTACTAGGCCTCATAGATTTTTATAGTTGGATCCACCTGTCAGTTGGAGATAAGGGTCACCTGGGGTTTCTGGCAGCTGCTCATCTCATCCATTCCACTAAAACAATAAGTATGTTAAGCAGCTACTTTAATATGTATGGCTATTTCCAATCAGAGATTACAAGAATATAAAAGAAGATCCTAAAAGAAATGACCAGGCATTTTTCATAGTATAAATCTAAATAATAATAAAAAATACTATTGCTATTATTAATGCATATTATTACATATAATAATTTAAGAAATCTATTTTGTGCAGAAATCATCAGTATTTACAGTCAGTGAATGTGATTTAACAACTATTATCATTCCTATGCATCCGTCAAATCGTCCCCCTACACACAATGTTCTAATTTGCAGAAGATGACGCCGGTAACACTCAGTCTCATTTTGTTGACATAGGAATGTTGTAGACAAGAGCCATCAGCAACAATCTAGAGACATCTGAATACTATAATGTGATGTAGGCAACATTTCTCAGACCTTGTTATGCCAGTCACCAGCAGATTCCTCCTTTGACATGGATAGGGGTTGCTTGTATGTTGTAACAGGTGTCAATCTAATGACAGGCGAAGATTCCAGCGTTTGGTATGTTTAAATATGGACTGCAAGCTATCCCAAATGTTAACTAGAGATTAGGTCGTAATATATGTCTTGGAATGTGCGTTACCGGAAAAAAAAACGTAATTGTTAAAACATGATGCAGATTGATGTTTACCTTAATGTATTATCTACATCAGTATTGTCACTCATATTACATGATTAGCAGATGGCTGTGTAGCACTTGCTCAGATCTACTAGGTGAGGTTGTAATGATTAGAAAATTACAAAGGAAGATCTTGTTAGAGTCTGTCCTTTTTATACCTTTCACATAGTTTGCCTTTTATTATTGAAATGTATCATTTTACATTGTCTAAAGTATATAAATTAAACAAAAATGAAAAATTGACATGCCCCTAAATAATTACCGTAGGATGCGCTTACTTTTCACATGAATGCATGTATCAATGTATACATACATACAAAACTTTGTGATTTTTCAATTTAAAGGGAACCTGTCGCCAGAAATAAATGCTACAAACCTGCAGATATGAGGATAATCTGCAGGTTAATAGTGTTGTGCTGCAGAGAGAGAGTGAACTTTATTCCTTCTGACAGAGTTTGGATTTCAGCTCCGGGTTCAGTCATCACTCTGAGAATACAGTGGCTGCTGTAACCGCACCCCCAGTCCTGACAGACACTCGGTCTGCATTAGGGCCATTACTGAACTGACGCCAGCACCACCCCTATGAATAAAAACCCAAACACTGCCGATGAGAATAATAGTTAATTTTTTCCCCACAGTGTTCGGGTATGTGCGGGCAATGAGCAGGTTAGTAATGCTATTAACCTTCAGATTGACTCCATATCTGCAGGTTAATAGTGTTTTTTTGTTGGTGACCTGTTGAAAGTAAAAACAATGTTAAGTGTGGCAAGTAAAATACGGTTATAGTATTCAATACAGGTGTGCCCCACAGACCGAAGAGATGCAATAAACATAGAATATATCAGGGAAATGGGAATAAGGGGTAAACTTCTCAATGCAATGATTTGCTTTCATTATATTTTTGATGGGTTGCTTTCCCTCGATATACTGCATCATGCAAAAATAATATTGAGAGTGCATTTAGCTTTTATCTGAACCTTTTTCAACTAGTGCTCTTCCAGGTTTACACCAAATTAGTTAAAGGGGTTGTCCAATACTTCAACATCCCCTTCTCAATTGCTATATTCCTTTTATAAAATAACAACAGCCTATACTCACCTGCGGTGCCGTTCCAGGGATGACTGCACTGACTCTCCCGGGACTCAGAGTATATTTTATGTCATGCAATCTCTGCAGTCAGTCAACAGCTGTTTCACCCTCACTTCCTTTGGATGTAACTGACATTCAAAGAAAGCCAGAGAGCAGCAGTAGATCTCATTTCTTCTGGGTGTCAGTTTTGTAAAAAAAAAAGTTAGAGCGGCCACTGATAAAAATGTCACGGAAGCCCTGGGAGAGCCAGTGCCATCATTGCTGGAATGGCACCGGCACAGGTGGTAAGTATAGAATATAGCAATTGAGAAAGGGTTGTCAAAGTGGAGGACAACCCCATTAATTTTGCGTAGTTCTACATTACAATATAAAATAAGCTTCTTACACTTTAGGCAACAATTTCCAAATTTTAATAATATTCACACCTTACAATAAAAACAAATATGAAGATATGATTTAGAAATTATGTGGAGAAACATTTATTTAGTGGAAGTGAGTGGTTGTGTTACTTTGGCTATTTATTCTGTGAGAAAGCAAACTACAAGAAATGCAATAAAAAATTTGAAAAGATACATTATTTGTAACAAGTTAGTGCATTATTTTTAGTGTTATATATACATATTTACAAACAAATACAAATTAATTTAAAAGTTCATTCCTGGAAGAAAACATTTGCTTTAATAACATTTCCATCAAACCATATGTGCAGATACTTGAGATGTTGATAGTGAAAGACTCCCTAATCCTCTGGAGTCAAAGAAATTTTGCTGTCCTGTTCCACCAAGGAGATGAACTCCATCCACTGGAGAGAGAATCTGACGATCAGTCATAGTTCCACTTGGAGAAGACCCCAAAAAACTTCCTTGAGAAGACACAATTTTTTCAGGACTAGAAGCTAATTTAGGGGAAGTAGAGAAGTTATAGCCATACAAAGCACATGGGCTATGAAGTCTAAATGCATTGTATGAACTTTGATGTGGCTGTCCACTGCCAAAAGCATTGCTTGTTGGTGAAGGCATGAGATACTGCAGCTGAGGAGACATTCCAGAAATTTGCATCGATAAGCTTGTTTGGGGACATCCAAAGTTTTCATTGTCAGAACCTGCCATGGGCATATTTACTGTAGTACTGCTCCCCATCCCAACATAGGAAGGGGTCCTTGGGGTTGCAAAGGTGTCACTGGTTGAGTTTGCAAGTCTGTTGTAAGTCTCGGCAAGGGAAGTGCTATATCTGTTAAGTGCAAGGCTAGATCTGCCACAGGCTGAATAATCTGCTGGCGAAAGGCTGCAAAGCTGACCGGTATTTGCTCCAAGATGGAAAGCTGGAGAAGAGCAGGGGGAACCTGGCAATAAGTGAGGATGAGCTGCTGCTCCAGATCCAGACAACAAAGAGCTCGATCCTGCGGTTCCTAAAAGAACAATACAAATAACACCAATTATTCTAGATAATTATCCACATACTGCTATATACACTATAACCATACACTAGTCATGAACACACCACATAAAGTATTGTGACACAATAATGTCAATTTGTATTATTGCATGAATACAAATGGACATGTACAGTAATAGAAGAAATACATTTTTCTTTAGTCCACATATCAAGATTTTATTAAATAATACATGCTTACGATCTGATTTGGCTTCTTGCATTTTAAATAGTTTGCTTTTCTTTTCACAGTTAACTTTCCATGGGTATGGTAATGGAATCTGAATAAGACGATAATAATCTCATAATGTTGGATATGACTAATAGGAGCCACTCCTGAAAGTGGAAAGGTTAAAATAACTGGATAATATAGCTGCATATTTCAGATTTTACTATTTGAATTATTATTACACTTAATGTTTTTTTTTCCATTTTATTTAAGAATTTCTTAAACATCTGAACACAAAAAAGATTTAACATGATTTCATATTAATAGTTTCTTATATAATGATGAATAAAATCTTGTCATGTTTTTCAAGCCCTCAGTATGTAATGACCCATCATTTTAGACACTGTGAAACATAAATGTTTTGAATTTTCTATAGTTTAATGTTTTTTCCTCCCTATTAAATAATCATATTCCTGATAAGTCGATGTTTTAATAAACTTAATTTTGTAAATTTTAATTATTTATTGCACCCCTAATGCTAGATCCAGGGTTAACAACTGATTTTACTGTATGTAAAAAATTACGCCTTTTTATGGAAAAAGAGGGTGTACCTAGTGGAGAGTAGAAGGGCATGTTCCATCAGTGTTGAATAATAGGGGTCTCTACTACACCTCTTATTTTTTCATAAATCACTAGTATGCAAGAAAATAAGACACTTTGTAGCATATCTTATTAGAGAAATACGCTTGTGCCTCCTGAATTGATCAAAACTTCTTAAAATTTCTCAATTCTTAGGTAAAATCTGTCTTCAGCTAAAACAGATCTTCCCATTGCTGAGAAAGAAGATCACAATTGGTGCTCATAAATTATGAAGAACTGCAACTGCTGTGTCAGAAGAACTTGTGTCTGCCATTAGCACCTATCTCTTCCTCTCTCCAGAGAATTTAAAAAGCACTTACTGCTATCTCCTATCTCAGTCATGGGAAAATCTGTCTTCACTTACAATGGTTTGCAAAAGTATTCACCCCTTTGACATTTTTCATGTCTTTTTACCTCACAACCTGGAATTTCACTGTTTTCTTAGGGTTTGCATCAGTTCACGTAAAGAACATGCCTACAACTGCAAACATGTGGTTTTCCTTTTTGTGAAGCAAATAACAAATCGGACAAAATAACTGAAAACCTCAGTGTGCATAACTATTCATCCCCTAAAGTCAGTACTTTGTAGAGCCTCCTTTTGTGGCAATAACAGCTGCAAGTTGCTTTGGATAAGTCTCTATGAGCTTTCCACATCTTGCCACTGGATTTTTGCCCATTCCTCAAGACAAAACTGCTCCAGCTCCTTCAAGTTAGATGGTTTACTCTGGTGAACAGCAATCTTCAAGTCTGAAAACAGATACTCAATTGGATTAAGGTCTGGGCATTGACTAGGCCACACCAAAACATTTGCACGTTTGCCCTGAAATCACTGAAGTGTTGCTTTAGCAGTATGCTTTGGGTCATTGTCTTGTTGGATGGTGAACCTCCATCCCAGTCTCAAATCACTGACAGACTGAATCAGATTTTGCTCAAGAATATCCTTATATTTCACACCATCCATCTTTCCCTCAACTTGAACCATTTTGCCTGTCACAACAATGTTTCACTGTGGGGAAGGTATTCTTGGTGTGAGGAGCTGTGTTGGTTGGGTGCAAGACATAGCATTTACCTTGGTTGACAAAAAATTCAATTTTGGCCTCATCTGACCACAGCATCTTTGTTTATACATTCACGTGTCTTTTTGGCATATTCAAAACGAGCCTTACTATTTTTGGGTGTAAGTAAAGGCTTTTTTCTGCCCACTCTTCCATAAAGGTCACCTCTATGGAGTGTACTGCTTGTTGTGATCCTATGGATAGATACTCCAGTCTCTGCTTGGGAACTCTGCAGTTCCCGCAGGGTTACCTTTGGTCTCTGTGCTGCCTCTTTGACTAATGCCCTCCTTTCCCGGGCTGAGAGTTTTGGTGGGCTGCCCTCTCTTGACAGGTTTTTGTGGTACTATGTTTTTTGTATTTGATGATAATGGATTTGATGGAGTTCCTGGGGATTATCAGAGGTTGGGATATTTTTTAAAAACCAACCTTGACTTGTACTTCTTAACAACTTTATCCCTGACTTGATTGGAGATCTCCTTGGTCTTCATGGTGTTGTTTGGTTAGTGGTGCCATTTGCTTAATGGTGTTGCAGCCTCTGAGGCCTTTCAGAAAAGGTGTGTATATACTGACAGACCATGTGACACTTAGATTGCACACAGGTGGACTTCATTTCACAATGTATGTGACTTATGAAGGTAATTGCTTGCACCCGAAATTTTTAGAGGCTTCATTGCAAAAGTGGCGAATACATATGTACATGACCTTTTTTAGTTATTTGATCCCATAAGTTTAACTTATGCCTATATTTTTCTCACTTCACTTCACCAACTTAGACAATTTAGTGCTGATGTGTCTTACACAAATCGGATTGCAAAAATATTTAAACAAAGTTTGTAATGTATTAAAATAGGTAACAAGCCAAGGGTGTGAATAATTTTACAAACCACTGTAATTCACATTTTAGCCATAAATCAAGAGTCAAAAATCAATCCAGGAGGAGAAAGAAATAAAATGCTCTGATATGATTAATATTATAAAGTTGCTTATATTCATGTGTACTATTGATTTATGAAACAAAAATGATGGTTACTCTTTAACGATATTTAGATGCATTGAAAAGGAAATTGAAGCACTACTTCTAGGGGAGGTACTACTTGTTTTGGTACATACTAATTGCTTTCCTTATGTGAAGACTTAGAGATCTTTTGGATTAAGGGTCTATGGCCAAAATGTTTATTGAACTTGGCAAATGAGATATATTCTGTCACAAAGAGAGTTTTACAAGGCAAAAAAGTGTGGTAAAGTTATACTTAGCATTGTTTTAAGGGTGAACTAAAGCCACAACTTAAGGCCGGGATTACACATGCGAGAAACTCGGACAAGTCTTGTATCTTAATACCCGGCACTGCCGCCAGCACTAGGTAGCGGAGCGTGAGGCTGCATAGAAATACACGCTCCACTCCTCAGTGATGGCGGCAGTGTCGGGCACTAAGATGCGATACTCGTCAGAGTTTCTCACATGTGTGATCCCGGCCTAAATGTTGTTCTCTGCAACCATAATCACAATTAGTTGGAATTTATGGGTATCCCTGTATGTAGATTTGAGATCTAACCGAGCAATGCATTTAACTGTCCTGTTTACACTATAGCTATGTAAGTGCATAAAAAACTAAATTGATCAGACAGAATCCTCATGTATCAGGCTTCTAAAGTCATGCCTGTGTCACATTTTTTACAGCCAAATTGGTTGATAGACAAAAACAGTTGAACTTAAGGCCCCGTCACACACAGCGATCTCGCTAGCGAGATCGTAGATTTTGTGATGCCACAGCGAGATCGCTGTGTGTGACGGGGATCAGTGACCGGCCCCCCTGCCAGGTATCGCTGATCATGCTTGATCGGCCTGGGTCATTTTTCGATCGCTGGTCTCCCGCTGGTCAGCATGCATTGATGCGTGTGGCAGCGAGAGACCAGCGACGCTGGACGCTGGTTTCTAATGTAAACCTCGGGTGTCCAGGAGCCACGGCTCTTGGATACCCGATGTTTACCTTGGAAACCAGCGTGTATGCCGGTTTCCAAGGTAAACAGCGGGTACCCAAGAGCCGCGGCTGATGGATACCTGATGTATACATTAGAAACCAGCTAGATCGCTGGTCCTGATTGCTGGAGGGGCTGTCTATGTGACAGCTCACCAGCGATCAGTCTAACGATGTCCCAGTGATCCCATCCATGTCAGATCGTTGGTGGGATCGCTGGGGCATCGTTATGTGTAACGGGGCCTTTAATTAAATGATGCTAAAATTTGCTGATTGGCTCTAATTTTCAAGATCTAGAGGAGGTTGTAATTAATTATGACACCTTTCAGGCAGGCTTATCGAAAAATTGTGTCTTTATTATTTCATTATCAATATTACATTGATAATAGCCAATCTTTTACATAACCTATTTAGTCTACTGAGCCTTCAGCATGACCAAACAAAAAGCTCTAATTCAGCTTTGATTACGTAATCCTAATTACATCTGCATCACCTACTTTTCTAAATGATCTCTGGGTAAGGTATACAGTTTTATGACTTCTTAGCTTAATTTCTTAGCATATTGACATGTTTGTATATGCTTTTTCAGATATACTTCGCTCTTGCACAGCAAATAGTTTTTGCTACATAATAAGGAAAGCCTACAACCTATATTTTGGCAGCAGAAAAAGACATCTGGATAAGAGTTGGACTTCACACATATACTGCAATAGATGAGCATCACATCTTACCCAGTGTTTGCTTTGGAAGAGGCAATTTATGCCTTTTTCAGTCCAAATGATCTGGCTAGAGCCAACCGATCAGACTACCAATTGCTATTTCTGCATGGTGCCTCCCATTAGGAAAGGATTTTCAAGAAATAAATAGTGGACATTACAGTATCCATCTGCAAAATGCCCAGTACCACTTTCAGAAGAACTACCGGTTCCAAAAGCAACAGAAAAATTTTCAGTCGAGTCATGTGAGGAAGAAGAGGAAACTTGGTGTCATGAAGCATCTCCCTTTCTGTCAGCAACCTTAACTTAACCACACATTATAACACAAAGTGAGCAAGGCTGAGCTTTTAGGTTCCAGGCTACAAAAGTGGAATCTCCTAGCGGGCGATGTTCTGATTTCTTTGTTCGGCAACCATGATAAAAATGTTGTTCAAAACTTCTTCATGGAGGATGATCTTGTGACATGCAACAACATCAATAGTTTAATGGAATCTCTGAAGATAAGTTATAATCCAGAGGAATGGATCAACTTCATCGATTTGTCCAAAACAACATTAAAAGCCGTCTAGTTGCATAATGGTAATGTGCTATCTTCAAATCCATTTAGTTATGTAGTATACATGAAAGAAACCTATAACAGCATGAAACAGCTGTTGAGGTGCCTGAACTATGACCAACATCTGCAGCCTCTTTGTGGTGACTTAAAGGTGGTGGCCCTATAACTTGGTCTCCAGTGTGGATACACAAAGTACTTCTGCTTTCTGTGAGTGGGATAGTTGTTCAAGAAAATATCACTAAAATAAGAGACTGGCCTCTCTGATATTCAATTCAGCCAGGAAGTAAAAATATCCTGCATCCAGCACTTGTTGACCCACATAAGATTTTGTAACCACCATTGCATATCAAGTTGGGCCTATTAAAGAACTTTATAAAGGCAATGGATAAAAATGCAAAAGCATTCAAGTATCTCATTGATACATTTCCAAGGTTAAGTGAAGAAAAGATAAATTATTGATTCTTTATCAGACCTCAGATACGTAAGCTTCTTCAAGATGAAGAGTTTCTCCATTTGTTGCAGGGCAAGGAAAAGGCTGCATCGGTAGCATTCGCAATAGTGGTAATACATTTATGAGAAACTCAAGAGTAGATAACTATAAGTTAACTACAAAACTTCAAAACATATAAGGATCTTGGCTGTGATATGTCCTTAAAGATTAATCTCTTACATTTGCTGTCACGATCCATTTCTGGATCTGTGGAAGATTTGTTTTTTCATATTAAAACTTTTTTCCTTTCAGGCCATCGGGGGGTTAATGTCATTTCTTTCCCCAGTGGCCTGATGATGTAATTACATTGCTGCTGGGTTTGCTGATGTCTTGGTGACCACTCCCACCTTCCATCAAAAGGTCAACTGATGCATCAGACTCTACATTCACAACAAGCTAACCTTGTGTGTCGGAGTCCACTTAGGAGGAGGGGTCAGGGGAGGGTGGTAGTTACCTCTGTGCATAATGGGGGTATGAGTATGGTGACAAAAGGGGACGCCTGTGTTATTGGTTCTGTAAAGAGTTCACCATCTTGTGGCAGATGCATGAGTGGAAATAAACGTTCAGGTCCAGACCTGTGTGTGAACGTGTACGTGTGGTGTCCACCAAAAACATCAGGTGGAAGTGTGGGACTGGGATCTGGAGTTCTAGGGTAATCGGGCCGTATCGGGTGTTGGCCATTCTCAGCCCCGGGACTTATCGGTTGGAGTTACCCCCAGTAATGCCCGTACACAACTCATTTCACAGGTCAGCGCTCTAGAGATTTGTGGCACATCCGGAGCCTATGTTGTCATCTCCATCGTGCTGTGTTCGCTGTAAAACCTGAGGGTCAGGTGACTGCAGAGGTGAACTCTGGTGAATCGAGGCGTCCTCACCGTAGGTTGTTTTCTGGTGAGGTCTAGTCTTGCGGGTCCATAGGCCCCTCATTGAAAGGGGGGTACTGTCATGATTCATTTCTGGATCTGTGGCAGATTTGGCTTTTCATATTAAAACTTTTTTCCTTTCTGGCCATTGGGGGTTAATGTCAGTTTTTTTCCCGATGGCCTGCTAGTATAATTACATTGCTGCTGGGTTTGCTGATGTCTGTGGTTACCACTCCCACCTTCATTCAAAAGGTCACCTGATGCATCAGCTGACTGCTGGTGATACAGGTCCTTTTTGGTTACCAACCAAACGTTGGGTCGTGTCATACTGGCCAGTCACTCTGTGACATTTGCATCTATATTTTTTCCACCAAGCTGCAGAGCATTGAGTGACAAACACGGTGAGAGAGTTCTCCAAGATACTGCGGCTCTGTAGAAAAGATATCAAGGAAAATGGACTCCATTAATGCTTGCAGATTACTGCTGGACAATTGCAAGAGAAGGTCCAATGCAGTAACACAAGAGACAAGCAAAAAAGAGTTGTCACTGAATGAGGATCAAATTTTGAAGTGCAATTTCTGTAGTTGTTTATATTTTGCAATAGTGTCCAGACTTGTTTTAGTTATTTGAACTGTTTCTAAGTTTCCACTAAATAAATCTCATAAACATTGGCATAACAAAATATTCTGAATATTTACGAGTATATTTGCAAAAATAATAATGTTTCAAAGTACTGAATCTTTAATTTATTAATTATATTTAGCAGAAAAAACAAAGCTCTTTGATACCATATAAACAAGAGCCAACTAAAAATTTTCATTGTCAGATTTGAATTCTGGTGGTCAATATCATTAATAAATCGCTCATTTTATAAACTGAACCTGACAACTTTTGAAAATCTGTAGAACAGCGGAATTTGAAATGTATTAAATTGAACTGATTTGCATATCCTATTAAATATTTTAGCTAGAGCTATTCTTTTAGTGTCAATATTAGTCATCCTGGATAGAAAATAACTAAGGCAGCATGGTGGTTAGCACTATAGTCTTGCAGTGCTGAGGCTGTGGTTTCAAATCCCACCAAGGACAACATCTGCAAGGAGTTTGTATGTTCTTCCCATGGTTGCATGGGTTTCCTCTGGGTACTCTGATTTTGTCCCATACTCCAAAGACATTCTGATAGGGAAATTAGGTTGTGACCTCCAAAGAGGACAGAGATGAAAATATCGGTATGGCACTATGAAAATTAGTATAGTTAATAAATAACAATTAAAACAATTCCAACATTTCTGTGTAACTTAAAATATTGCAAGTGTGAATTATATTACAAACCGATTGAATACCCGGGAACCTACAAATTTCTGGAAATTTGATTCAACGTCAATTCTCCACTAGTCGAATCAATCATCTCAATTTGCAACCAATTTATATTCTATGATATCAATCTATTTAAGGTCATAATAACAATCCAATTTTGGATCAGCCCTGACCCCTTATCGGACACAGGTTACTGATATTAAATGAACTATTTTGTTCAATGTCAGGAAGGAGCTATACAAAAAAGCGCAACATATGTGTGTACCCTGACCATGCAACTGTACTCTATTCATTTTTCTATTTACGCAACTAGTATGACTTGTTTTATTGACTGCATTATTAAAAGGCATACTGTCATAGAAGAAGTTATTCTGCTGTGTTCAAGCCTAATGTGTTGTAAAAGTAGTAATATTACTTTTTGGGGGAACAGCGTTAGAGTGCAAAACATGTACTGGGGTTTGTGCCCTTGAACTTTTAAGACTTTAGCAAGGCTCATGCTCAGAGTTAAAGGGAATTTGTCAGAATGATCCACCCACCCCATCAGCAAATGGTCATGTTATTTTCATTTTTACTCTTTACCATCTGACACTAACCCTGGCTCAATTCATTAAAAAATACTGTAGTAAACGACGATTACTACAGTATATTTTTATTGTCCTTAATCTAGTCTTATGAACTAATATAATTTTTTTTTTATTCTTTTTCATACAAACACAAAAAAAAGCAACCGGAGGTCGATCATTAATATGAATCAGTGATCAGCGCCCAATGCCTGTAGAATGCACATACGGATGTGATACAAAAAGGGGATAAAAATGGACAGGGAAAAATAAGTCCTTGCCAAAAGCGAGCACAGATGCTAATCAGTGATGTGGGTCTGAACAGTGGCTGTAGGACGCACACACAGAGTGCTGCAAAGGAGAGGAGGAAAATAGGAACAAAAACAATCCTTGAAAACAGCGAGTGAGGGTCAGTGATTTGTTTAACTGATCAGGGCTCAGCGACTGCAGAACGCATGCACAGAGGAGTGATTTGCGTCACTGACCAGCGCTCGGTGTATGAATAAAAAGACAAGGGTGCACTATGGGGGAACCATAATCAATATCATAGGAAGAAAAATATCAAAAAGGAGGTGCTACAAGGGTAGTAGAATATCAGAACTCGGCAACTGCAGAACGCATGCACGGAAGTGGTGCAAAGGTGGAGAAAAAATAGACGGACAAAAAAGTCCTTGAAAACAGCGAGCATGTGTGTGGATCTGTGATTTGTGTCAGTGATTAGTGCTCGGAGGCTGCAGGATACATGAAAAAGAAAAAACATGCCAAAAATCGAGTGATGTGCTCTTGACAGCAGTAAGGGGGATGGGGAGTGGGAAAAAAAGCAGAAAAGAGGGTAGAGGAGGATTGGGGTGAATTAGGAAAGATCAGGAACAGATCAGGGAAAGTCAGGAAGTACAGGGAGGTCACTGTGGGGTCAAATCGCATCTGTACACTCTGATGCAATCAACGTCATTGTCCAATTGCACCAATCAGAGCAATCATAGTTGCAGGTGTCCTGCTGTGAGAATCAGCAGACCTTAATGCGATAGCCCCGATTGTGTTTGCGGTGCCTCATTAAAGATATGATGTATCGATGCATAAGTACCTACTGACCTGGATGTATGGATACATCAAAAGTCATAAAGGGGTTAAAGAATCAAAAAATCAAGATGAGGTGTGAATAGTTTGAAACTACTTTATGTTAGGATGTGAAAAGTCGGGAATAATTCAGGTTTATGCATTATATTCTTCTAATTAATTCTTCATATGAGGACATTCCAGTAGAACTGAGTAATACATTACAAACTTTCATTTCCAGATCTTACCAACTTACCAACTCATAGCCTATGCGTGTCGGGATTGTATTTTAAGTAATGTGATCACTAGAGTGAAATTTATTAAGACAGGTAATATATTAAACAGGAACTTGCAAGAGTAAGATGCAAATATATTTTACATAAATTATAGATAATCTGTTGGATCATTATTGGTTCTGCCATGTTCTGCTAAGCTCTGCCCACTTTTTTAAGAAAAGTGTCAAGAGTGGCCAAAAAATTAAAATCAATCGCCATTTTTCTGTGCAAAAGGTGGTAATAGTTTGATATATTTCCTCTTATAAGAACAAGCATATTCTTTAGTACATAGCGTAATAACAAGGGATAGTCAAACTACTTTCATATTCTCTCTTCACATCTTAAACATCACTATTGTAATTCATAGCAACATATTTTTATAATTTGCATATTTTTAGAAATAAAAAGTAAGTGTCGAAAAATAATAGTGTATAATCGGGTATTATACAAAATTTTTCAAACATCTAGACTGCCAACTCTCCTATTAACTAATTTCAATTGGCTCTAATGGTTATACAACATAAAAGCTTGGAGCTGGACCTTATCAATGTGTTAAGTATTAGGATTCTCGTATCATAGTTAAATATTTTTGTAATATATATAAATCAGTAATTCATGACAGATCATACTGTTTCATCAGAATTAACAGCAAAATTGCCCAAATCAAGTCCATCTGTATAGAAGTTCCCGCCAAGTGTTGATCATTAACTGACTATCATCACTTCATTGAATCTAATATATGGATGGGCCAGATGTGATGATTTCATTTTAGCATTAATCCTGATAGAATGACATACCGTGCCGTGAAATTTAAGAGAAAAAGTGTATGATCTGTATTTTGTATTTGACAGGCCCATGTAAAGCAGAATGAAAACAGAAAAGGTGATATACTGTTTAACAGAATGAAAAACTGCATTTTTAAAAGGGGAATATTAAAAAATGAGGTTCATTTCAAGCATATGGCTGGTAGGAGATCAATGCTCATGCAAGTATTAATGTCTATCAAGTATCGACATTGTTTTAGAGAAAAGCGCTAAGGCTAGTTTCACACTTGCTTTTTTTTGCAGCGCGTTTTTCCCGCAAAAAAACGCATTGAAAAAACGCATACATAAGCATACAACTGCTGCGTTTTTTTCAAGCATTTTTATGAGCATGCATGAAAAAAAACGCAGCGTTTTTATGCGTTTGTATGCGCTTTTAGCGCGTTTTTACCGCGTTTGCGTTTTTTTCCAACATTTTTAGGTGGCCCCTCACACTACCCAAACCATGACTTTACTAACCCTAACCCTGACCCTAACCCTAACCCTAACCCTGACCCTAACCCTAACCCTGACCCTAACCCTAACCCTTAACAAAACCATACTTAACCCTAATCCTGACCCTAACCCTGACCCTAATCCTTAACAAAACCATACTTAACCCTAATCCTGACCCTAACCCTGACCCTAACCCTAACCCTAACCCTAACCCTGACCCTAACCCTAACCCTGACCCTAACCCTAACCCTAACCCTGACCCTAACCCTTAACAAAACCATACTTAACCCTAATCCTGACCCTAACCATGACCCTAATCCTTAACAAAACCATACTTAACCCTAATCCTGACCCTAACCCTGACCCTAACCCTAACCCTAACCCTAACCCTGACCCTAACCCTAACCCTAACCCTGACCCTAACCCTTAACAAAACCATACTTAACCCTAATCCTGACCCTAACCCTGACCCTAATCCTTAACAAAACCATACTTAACCCTAATCCTGACCCTAACCCTGACCCTAACCCTAACCCTAACCCTGACCCTAACCCTTAACAAAACCATACTTAACCCTAATCCTGACCCTAACCCTGACCCTAATCCTTAACAAAACCATACTTAACCCTAATCCTGACCCTAACCCTGACCCTAACCCTAACCCTAACCCTAACCCTGACCCTAACCCTAACCCTGACCCTAACCCTTAACAAAACCATACTTAACCCTAATCCTGACCCTAACCATGACCCTAATCCTTAACAAAACCATACTTAACCCTAACCCTGACCCAAACCCCAACCCTAACCCTGACCCTGACCATAACCCTAACCCTAAACCCCCTTAACTAACCCTAACTCTAACCCAAACCCCTAAATTCCATGGTTTAAAAAAAAAACGCATATGCAAAAAAACGCATACATGAGCATGCCAGTGCGCACATATGCGCATCCATAGGCTATAATGGCCATTTTTATCGCAAAACGTGCACATATGTGCGCATGCGCTTTTTTGCAGGGCCAAAAAATGCAACATGCTGCGTCTGGAAAATCCCAACGCACACCCCAAAAAAACGCAGCGCATGAAAATCGCATACATGCGCTTACCAGCGCGCAGGTATGCGCACCCATGTTAAATATAGGGGAAAAAACGCATGCGCAGGTGTGCGTTTTTTTCCAGCGCTAAAAAACGCAAATGTGAAACCAGCCTAAGTTTACTTTTTTAAGCAATTTTGTCAATTTACATCTTAATTTTAGGAAATTTGATAGCAGCTGATATCAGATTGTACAAATACTTTGCAAGTAATTATAGTTTGCCAATTTATAGTCTGAATGGTCATTTAAATTAAAATGTTTAGTGTGAATATTATACATTATCATTCTGCTTGGATATGTATTAACAGCCTTCGGTGCATAAAATTGAAGTCAATTTAATGAAAGGAGAAAATGAAATAGTTAAACGCTTGTTGCAGTGATTGCCCAGTCTGAATAGCTCAATTTCACATTGCGAGATCAACTAATACCCCCAACAGAATTCTATACTTGTATAAAAAGCTGCTGCCCTCATTGATATATTGGCTTTAGCTGCTAGAAGGAGGTAGATGCTACTAGGATTCCCCAAAATTAGCTGCCATCAAGAGGGCACTCATGAGTAAGTGCTCTAGTGGCCATTAAAATCAGAGGGAGTGAGAGCTGCTAATGACATAGCTTTCAGCTCTAGCTTACAAGTGATGCTAATAAGGAGACCCCAGCTCACCGTACATAATAAGGTATGTTTCAATGAGTTGTACAGACAAGATAAACCCTTTAACAAGCTTTTACATTTTTTTTAGCAGTAATTATGATGTTATGACTTTTTCATAGTAAAAAATAGGCATCTATGTCTTATGTGAGTGGGTTTATGTTACATTTACTATACATAGATCATGCTTGAAAAATTCCTTGGTAACGTTGAAAAAATAGCATTAATGCGTCTGTAAACTGCCAACATTTTAAAAAAACACAATACACAAATACTGTAATTAATAATTCTGACCATAGCAAAACTCTGTACAATAGAACATTCTTTACTATGTCCAATAAATATCAACAAGCATAAAGTAAATTTACATATGCTGGAAAAGATAATCTATTTCCCAGATAGCCATGGAGTTTACAATTTCACCCAGACCCTGACACTTAAGGAGCCCTATGAGCCCTTCTGCCACGTTAGTGGAGAGCAGTCCTATAATTAACATGGTCACCCAAGCCCAAGTGTTAAAACTCATCGTGTCTATGATTTCTCATCATCTGATATGGACAAGGGGTAATATTACCACCTGACCGTTCTTATTACTAGCAGATATAAATATATCAAGCTTTACCTTGTTTAGTCATACCAGGTATGTCTTCAAATGTGAGGGTCCTCAAAGAAGGTCTCCAAAATGCATAAGACTCCACAAGAGCTTCTAAACCCATTCTAGGAATACAAAACAAATGAGAATGATATAGAGAAAATAACAAAAATTCTAAAGTGTAATGTAATAAAATAAAGCGCCACGGGTTTACAACCCACAATACGTAGTCCAAGCGGCTTGAAAAAGTAATGACTTCTACTAAGACTCACTTAACATTGCACAATTTAACAAACTGTTTAAAAAGGTGAAAAAAATCTGGACATTATGGCGAAGAAAAAAATAATTTCTACAACCAATAAACTTCTAAAACGGTTTTATTGTAAGCGATTTGTTTTTATTTAATGCCAGTTTTAGAACCCCATTAGAACTATCAAACAGCTTCATGCCAAGCTTTTTCTGAGATCACAGATATTGCACAGGCAAGGGCTATAAAGCATTTATTAGACGAAGCTTGGTAGAAATGCCTTCATTTTCAGCAGTAACCCAGACTTTTCACTTCAATTTAAATAGGAGATAAAAAGGTACCTCCTGGAGAAGTATAGCCCGGGTGATAATTTATACAAGATGCCTTCCAACAATTTCCCAAGTTTTATCACCAATTTAATTTATGCAATCAACTGGGCGCATTAATTTAGCGAAATGCTTACAATTATTTAAAGGGAAGAGATTGTTTTTGCCTTCCTGATTTAACATTTTATAGGGTCAGACTGAAAGTTTAGCAAAAGAAAGGAACTTTATTCTCACCACATAAATTTGCTTTCACTTTGCTAATATTCTCCAGGATATCTTTTAATGGCTTAAACTGCTGATTTCTATTAAATAAACCCTGCAACTATATACCACTTTAAGGAGGGTGAAATTCTATATATAAAACTAAATTGCATTATACCTAAAAGAATGTTTAAGCTGTTAAAATCGTTGTGAGAGTCCGATCTAGTAAATTAACGAAAACTGTATTCTATGCACTGACATTTGATCATTTTGTTTTTCCTCCCATGAAGGGGTCTCATATACTGACTTTTAGAATAACCCTTGATACATAGTTTGGAGACATTTAGATATATCTTATAATATTTTACAAAGTGTTAAACTTAATAATTGTATAATCACAATAAAAAGCATCATACTTTATGACATACGATACTTACTGGTAACTATACTTTGTACATGTAATATATATATATATATATATATATATACTTAATATTAATACATATTTCTCTGTACTCATTTTTTTATTTTTTAGAAAACTGCAAATACTTCACACTGACATCACATTGACATTAAAAAGTCCTTTATAACATACTCCTTAAAGTGTTCAAAAATGTTTTAAGAAAAACACATAGTAAAATATTTTTAAAAATTACAAAAATAGTGAATCTTAAATATAAGTTCACTGTCACTAATCTGTTATGATAATATTGTTAATATAAATTTTCTCTTTTCAACAGAACATTTAATTGGTTCTTGCATTGTATTTTTCAAGGTAATATGTATTATTGTGCTGAAGTGCAAATTTTGAAAAAAATCACATCAAAGAGAAGTGCCACAAAAATGCTAATAATGATATTACATATCTGCCAATAATTAAGAATATTACTAGTTTTATTTTTCAATATTTGAAGTGCATTTTATATATTCCTTTAAGACCACCTTTTATCAAATTGTCCTAAAATTGAATTTTACACATATGACAAAGGTAACTTATTTCTAAAGGAAAAAAAACACACCCTCAAAAAATTCTAAATGATCCTTATCAATGATCCTTGACAATTTTACCTATTTAGACATCAAGAATATCTGTTTTCTACGTTAGTAAAGGTATCGAAAAGAAATGTGCTAAAATGAATATTTTGTTTCTCAATTTACTTCTTTGTAGTCCAGAAACTGTAATATCTGTGAAGCTAGGTCCTAAGGTCTTAAACTAGGCTAATTCTGAGCCATGATTAAATCACCACTTAAACTAAACCAGATTTTAGCCTGTCACCCTTTTGCAGATCAAACAAATGCAAGATGCTAGAGGGAGAATGCAGCGCTTTTTTTTTAAATGAATAAACACTTTTTTTTCAGGTAGGAGCAAAAGCAATAAAGAGGGAAAAAGAGTCATTTCCTATCAGCAACACATGCATTTTAATACTTTGTGCTGCTGTGACAATAATTTACTACAAATGTGAGATAGGGGGCGTATATTGTGAAATATTCTTATTTAAAAGATTTAAAAACAGTACAGTTTTATACCATAGCTGCTGTAATAAATGCATATTCTCTTTTGCATCCTCCTCTGGCCAGTAGATAATAGTATGTGGCAACCATGTACTGGAGGAGTTCTTCATGATCAGACACAGCCATTACACAGTACACAGCAGGGGCACATACAGTGGGGCAAAAAAGTATTTAGTCAGTCAGCAGTAGTGCAAGTTCCACCACTTAAAAAGATGAGAGGCGTCTGTAATTTACATCATAGGTAGACCTCAACTATGGGAGACAAACTGAGAAAAAAAAATCCAGAAAATCACATTGCAAATAAAATGAAAAAAAAACAGACATATTATGGTGGAAAATAAGTATTTGGTCAGAAACAAGCAATCAAGATTTCTGGCTCTCACAGACCTGTAACTTCTTCTTTAAGAGTCTCCTCTTTCCTCCACTCATTACCTGTAGTAATGGCACCTGTTTAAACTTGTTATCAGTATAAAAAGACACCTGTGCACACCCTCAAACAGTCTGACTCCAAACTCCACTATGGTGAAGACCAAAGAGCTGTCAAAGGACACCAGAAACAAAATTGTAGCCCTGCACCAGGCTGGGAAGACTGAATCTGCAATAGCCAACCAGCTTGGAGTGAAGAAATCAACTGTGGGAGCAATAATTAGAAAATGGAAGACATACAAGACCACTGATAATCTCCCTCGATCTGGTGCTCCACGCAAAATCCCACCCCGTGGGGTCAGAATGATCACAAGAACGGTGAGCAAAAATCCCAGAACCACGCGGGGGGACCTAGTGAATGAACTGCAGAGAGCTGGGACCAATGTAACAAGGCCTACCATAAGTAACACACTACGCCACCATGGACTCAGATCCTGCAGTGCCAGACGTGTCCCACTGCTTAAGCCTGTACATGTCCGGGTCCATCTGAAGTTTGCTAGAGAGCATTTGGATGATCCAGAGGAGTTTTGGGAGAATGTCCTATGGTCTGATGAAACCAAACTGGAACTGTTTGGTAGAAACACAACTTGTCGTGTTTGGAGGAAAAAGAATACTGAGTTGCATCCATCAAACACCATACCTACTGTAAAGCATGGTGGTGGAAACATCATGCTTTGGGGCTGTTTCTCTGCAAAGGGGCCAGGACGACTGATCCGGGTACATGAAAGAATGAATGGGGCCATGTATCGTGAGATTTTGAGTGCAAACCTCCTTCCATCAGCAAGGGCATTGAAGATGAAACGTGGCTGGGTCTTTCAACATGACAATGATCCAAAGCACACCGCCAGGGCAACGAAGGAGTGGCTTCGTAAGAAGCATTTCAAGGTCCTGGAGTGGCCTAGCCAGTCTCCAGATCTCAACCCTATAGAAAACCTTTGGAGGGAGTTGAAAGTCCATGTTGCCAAGCGAAAAGCCAAAAACATCACTGCTCTAGAGGAGATCTGCATGGAGGAATGGGCCAACATACCAACAACAGTGTGTGGCAACCTTGTGAAGACTTACAGAAAACGTTTGACCTCTGTCATTGCCAACAAAGGATATATCACAAAGTACTGAGATGAAATTTTGTTTCTGACCAAATACTTATTTTCCACCATAATATGCAAATAAAATGAAAAAAAAACAGACAATGTGATTTTCTGGATTTTTTTTTCTCAGTTTGTCTCCCATAGTTGAGGTCTACCTATGATGTAAATTACAGACGCCTCTCATCTTTTTAAGTGGTGGAACTTGCACTATTGCTGACTGACTAAATACTTTTTTGCCCCACTGTATATCAGCTTATCTCAGCACAGGGACATTTTGTGAATACATCCAGTTGTGGAACCTAATTGTTTTCCAAGATTTATTGATTAAATGTAGTTTGTGGGGAAAAAAAGCCTTTAAAGGCCCCGTCACACACAGAGATCTTGCTAGCGAGATTGCTGATTTTGTGACGCTACAGCGATCTCGCCAGCGAGATCACTGTGTGTGACGGGGATCAGCGACCAGCCCCCCTGCCGGGTATCGCTGATGTTCTCGATCGGCCTGGGCCATTTTTTGATCGCTGGTCTCCCGCTGGCCAGCATGCACCGCTGTGTGTGGCAGCGAGAGACCAGTGATCGGTGACTCTGGACGCTGGTTTCTAATGTAAACATCGGGTATCCAGAAGCCGCGCGGCTCTTAGATACCCGATGTTTACCTTGGAAACCAGCGTGTACGCCGGTTTCCAAGGTAAACATCGGGTATCCAGGAGCCGCGGCTCCTGGATACCCGATGTTTACATTAGAAACCAGCGTGCTCGCTGGTCCTGATCGCTGGAGGGGCTGTCTATGTGACAGCTCACCAGCGATCAGCCTAACGATGTCCCAGCGATCCCATCCATGTCGGATCGTTGGTGGGATCGCTGGGACATCGTTATGTGTAACGGGACCTTTAGGCCTATTTGGGGTCAAAACAACCATGTGGAGTAAACATATGGCTATATCTTTACTGATGGTCTGGAAAAGATTCTGTGAAGCCAGTGTTTTCTTGTTTTATGAAGCATCTCGAGAGTTATAAGGACTCAAGATTTGGAAACAGTCATCCTTCACTAGTGCCTGTACATGTAAAGGAGATACTTTTTAATATAGAAGGCTTTTTTCGAGTATGTTCCTCTTCATTCAGCTAGATTAAAACCTTGCAGTTGTGTAACAGAAAGTCTTCTGTATTTTACTATTTATGTATACTGAATGGCTTTAGGATTTATACTTTATACGTTTATCATCATTTTTCCACTATCCACTAGAGAAATAGAAAAACATATTACTATGTATTTGGGTGGATGCATGAGAAGTTAAATGCCAACCTGTTTCGTCCCGAATCTCTAAATCCTTTGGCAAATGGATTTCGGTCAATTTTCAAACGGGTTATCTAGAAATAAAAAAAAGAAATAAGACAAACATTTATTGACTTATTCTCTTTTTGTGTAATAAATATGAAAAAAATGAATGATTCTTATTTTAAATACTATAGAATATTATCACATTACTTTTTGTCAAAGTCTTCAATCTTAAAACATCGCCAAGACGCAATGACAGATAAAAAATGAGGCAACCGCCAAGGGTCATCTTACTCTGCACTGCTTTGAATCAATCACAAAAATGAAATTTAGTCAGCTGTGGAATAAACTTAGTAGCTTTCTGCTTATTAGGCTGAACTGACAAAAGCAAAACACATTATTGCATTATGATATGAGAACATAGTGTATTTTCGATTCCAAAGAACAGCCCTGTTATACCAAATGTAGAAATATAATAAGAAGTGGACATAAATATTTTCATTATCACTTTGCCATTTATGGAATTCTCAAAGTACATTTATCTTATCAATCTTTCCTTTATCCTATCACACATTTCTGTGCCTAAAGCAAATCAATCTCTAGATAGTCATTCTTAAGAACTCATTATAAATCATTATATGATCTATTAGGGCTATTTGGCTGGAGTTCTTATGAAAAAGAAACATGATTTCAGATGAGCAGACACATGATTCCAATAGAATACATCTGTGACTCCCCTAAAACATGTAGACAAACGTCATATTAAATATGTTAATGATTTTATTGAGTCATGCTGTTTTGTCCTTAGTATTCCAATTTTGTGGTAATTAGATTATGGTTGGAAAGCGTAAGATCTAATGGAAAAATCTGTAATGTACGTCATAGAAGTCAACAAATTGTTTTATTTATTGTATGTTGCTGAAAATGGTATCACAGACAAAAGATGGATTTTTAGGCTTTTATATCTTCATAGGTATGAACAGATATTTTTGTTTTTTAACTGCCATATTTTAATGAAACACTTCTATGTTCAAAAAGGTAAAAAATTGATTGAACAATAAAACTATGGTTGATCATATCTTCTTGATTATGTATATTCCAAAGGGGAGTTTTTGGTTTAAAAAAATCTGTTTTCTTATACCCATTTAGTGAATTGTTAGTTAATAGATTAGAGTCTACTTTTTATTAGGCAGAACAGAGGCTACTACAAAGAACAGATCTCGAATAAACAATCATACGTAAATCCATAGTTGGCCTGTCAAAATAGACAAATCTTTTGTGATGTCTGAAAAAGCAGAACAAAGCAGCTACAAAGCAGTAATTTTTAGCTCTAACATTAGATTGATTTCCTCATTTTTCTGTAAAATTTTGTCTGTTAATGATTTTTGAATGAGATATCAAAGAAAGAAATAAGATTAATAGCCTCACTCTAAAGGGCATAGCCTATTGGTGCATTAAATAGACATTATGTGGCAATAAATCTGGACTCAATAACATGATAAGCTCATGAAGACAGCTTATTAAAAAGGGTTAAGCTAGTTTCATACATACATCAATAACACTCCAACTACACACTGGTGTCTTGACTAGAGATGAGCGGATCACTTTGCGCAACCCTGATCCACATTCCAGGTCAATGCACTCTGGCCATGGAAAGAAGCGCACATTTCTTGACCTACCAGGTTCCTTGGTGAGGTGTTTGATATCACGCAATGTACAGCACACAGGTGACAATGCTCCAGCACAGTAAATCCTTAGATCTGCTCATGTCTAGTCCTGACGCAAACTCAATAGCCTCATGGACATATACTCGTATGAACAGTGGCGACCAAAAGTTTTGCTTTTTTTTTAAAGTGTGATTACTTCTGTCTGATTGGTGAGATGCCATTTTCCTGGTGACTTTGGAAGCAGCTGGTTCTCAGCTAAAAGGCCGACATTGTTTTATTCCTTTATGTGTTAGTTTTCAACATTTGCTGGGCCAAATGTTTTGCATATTTTGTAATGGGTAGTCGAATTTTACCTAAAATTGTAATTTTTGTTTGTGTGTTTTTTGGTTAAAACATGGCAAAGACAAAGACAAATTTATCACCAGATGTCCACAAGCTTATTATTCTGAGAGTGCCGTCAGGCAAAAGCCAAAAAGAGGTAGCTATGGAATTTAACTGTTCTCAGAGTCAAGTGTCACAAATAATAAAGAAAGAAAAAGAAGGTTATGGAACAGATGACAAACTAAGAAGAGGACAACCACAAAAAACTTCCAACAAAGTTCATCACATTATTAAGAAAAAGTCAGTATCTTATGTCCATAAAAGTGTTGTACAGATTTCACACAAAATGAATGACTATAGGGCCAAAGTGAGTCACCAAACTGAGATGCGACGGCTAAGAGCAGTAGGGCTGAATGCGCGAGTTCCAGTCAAGAAGCCTTTCATCTCTGCATAGAACCAGAAGGTCCAACTTGAGTATGCCAAAAAACACAGCCAATGGAAAGAGACAGATTGGTCTAAGGTGTTGTGGTTGGAAGAATCCAAGTTCAATCTGTTTGGTAGTGATGGCAAGCACTATATTTTCTGCCCAATTGGAAATGTAATGATCAAAGGTACCATACACCTACAGTGAACCTGGTGGTGGCAATGTCATGGTTTGGGGCTGCTTTTCTGCATGTGCCTCTGGCCCTCTGTGTAGAATTGATGGAAATATGAATGCTACCATGTAGCCAAGTCAATCACCTCATTTAAACTCTATAAAGCACCTTTGGGATGAGTTAGGGCAACAAGTTTGGGCCTGTACCCATAGTAATAAAGATGAATTGCTTGCAGATATGCAAATGGAATGGAGCAAGATCCCTCAGGATGTTTTGAATACCCTAGTGGCTTCAATGCCCCATCGGTGTGGTCCCGTAATTAAAGCAAGAGGTTATGCTACAAACTACTAAGTTATGGCATAGTAAACAATGAATTACTCTCTATGTTGTGATCAATAAATAGTACACACATGGTCAAAATTGTTGGTACCCCTCATTTAATGATAGAAAAACCCACAATGGCGACAGAAATAACTTGAATCTGACAAAAGTAATAATAAATCAAAAATCTATTAAATAAAACTCACGAAATAGGCCTGGACAGAAATGATTGCACCCCTGAAAATAATGTGACAAAAGGGACATGCTAAATTAAGGCGTGTCTACAATGTTGGAATCAGTGATTGGGCCTATATAGAGGGCTACAGATACTCACTGTGCTGTTTGGTGACATGGTGTCTATAACACTCAACATGAACCAGAGGAAGCAAAGGAAAGAGTTGTCTCAGAACATTATAAAGAAAATTATAGACAAACATGTTAAAGGTAAAAGTTATAAGACATCTCCAAGCAGCTTGATGCTCCTGTGACTACAGTTGCACATATTATTCAGAAATTTAAGCTCTATGGGACTGTAGCCAACCTCCCTGAATGTATGAGCCAAAGTGGACTTCAGAGGAGACGACCAAGGAGGACAACACTGTTAAAAAAAAAATCATAAAAAAGCCAGACTGGAATTTGCCAAAGTACATGTTGACATGCCACAAAGCTTCGGTGAGAATGTCCTATGGACAGATGAGACAAAACTGGAACTTTTTGGCAAGGCACATCAGCTCTATGTTCACAGAGGGAAAAATGAAGCATATCAAGAAAAGAACACTGTCCCTACTGTGAAATAGGGAGGAGGCTCTGTTACGTTCTGGGGCTGCTTTGCTGCATCTGGCACAGGATGTCTAGAATCTGTGCAAGGAACAATTAAATCTCATCACTATCAAGGGATTCTAGAGAGAAATGTGCTGCCCAGTGTCAGAAAGCTTTGTCTCAGTCACAGGTCATGGGTCTTGCAACAGGATAATGACCCAAAACACACTGCTAAAAACACCCAAGAATGGCTAAGAGGAAAACAATGGACTATTCTGAAGTAGCCTTCTATGAGCCCTGGCCTAAATCCTATTGAACATCTTTGAAAAGAGCTGTGACATGCCGTCTGGAAAAGGCAACCTTCAAACACAAGACAACTGGAGCAATTTGCTCTTGAGGAGTGGGTCAAAATACCCGTCGAGAGGTGCAGATGTCTCATTGACAGTTACAGGAATCATTTGATTGCAGTGATTGCCTCAAAAGGTTGTGCAGCAAAATATTAAGTTAAGGTTACCATAGCTTCTGTACAGGGTTATTTCATGAGTTTTATTTTTTTTTAAATTCTGTGGAATCATGGTTAAAAAGCAATGTCTGACTTTCATTTGTTCATTTTCATAGATTTTTTATTTATTATTACTTTTGTCAGATTCAAGTTTTTTCTGTCATTAAACGAGAGGTACCAACAAGTTTGACCACGTGTGTATATGCAAAGCTTTTGGCAGTCAGTTTTCTTTAATTAAATGACCATACCTACTGTATATTCTACAGCATTTTGGTTAAAATTAACAGCTTCATGCACTTTCAATTCATCACCAGGAAAATGGCATCCCATCTAGACAGAAGTAATCACACTTTTAAAAAATGCAAAACTTTTGGTCACCACTGTATATAAATCAACAACACAGTCCACACTCATTTATTATGCCATTTGAAGGAGGCATCATATGGTAGCCTACTGAGTATGGCTTGTATTAAAGTAAAGTAACTGTAAAATTCAAGAATGTATGTATATCTTATGCTTAAGTTATTATGACTGAATTTTGAAAATATAATTTGTGTAACTTAATAGTTAATATAATATTGCATACCTGTTGGTTCTGGTACGCAGTCACTGTAGTAAATATTGTTTCTGGGAATGTGAAAGCTTTCTCACCCTCTCCTATTGGAATTGGTTTAACTGGAGACAGTTCATCACCACAATCCTTTCGAATTACATGAACACGTGGCTGATATTTGTGCATGGAATGAAGAATAATCTGCAGGAGAAAATATTTAGTTTAATTGACTAAAGCTTTTAAGTTATTTTGTATATATGTCTTGCATATACAGTATTCAGTACTGTGCGTAAGCTTTATTCAGGTGTGCGAAAATGCAGCAAAGTAAGACTGCTTTAAAAATAATAGAAGTGTTAGTAATTTCTTTTCCTCAATTAAGGAGCAACTATACCTTTGAAATAAAGATTTTTCCCAATTTATTGTGCTAATGATCGCAAGTAGATTGGTAGAATTACTGATCCTTCATAGTTTATGCTTGTAATGTAGTTATACTGTGTGCTGTGTGAGCACTAAGACACACTTTGAGAGAGAGAGGAGAGTTAGAGCAATTAGTGGGTTTTAGAACCCAAACCCCCACCAATTAATTATCAGGGCAATGAAACATGAAAATAAAAAAAAACATTTCAAATGTTTAATTACTCTTTAACACAATGTAAAATTATTGAAAATGAGAGAAATTTAAATCAAATCAACATTTGGTGTGACTACCCTTTGCCATCAAAACAGCATCAATTCTTCTAGTTACTTGCACACAATTTTGGAAGAACTCAGCAAGGAGGTTGTTCCAAAAATCTGGGAACACTAACCACAGATCTTCTGTGAATGTAGGCTTGTGCACAGAATTCTATCTCTTCATGTAATCCCACACAGACTTAATGTTAATGTTAACATAAGTGCTCTATGGGGGCAACATTATGGGCTGTATGTTTGTTATTACATGATGGACAATTATATGCTATTATTTTTCTGCGTTGAGGACACCATTAATTCTGACTAAATTCATACCTCTATTTGCTGAAACTCAGCCCCAAACTTGCAAGGAACCGCCACCATGCTTCACTGTTGTTGCCTGCTCATTATTGTACTGCTCTCCAGCCAAGCCCTTGTGTGAGCAAACTGCCTTCTGATAAAGCCAATTATTTCACATTTTGAATCCTCGGTACAGAGCACCTTCTGCCATCTTCTGCACCCCAGTTCTTAGATTTTCATGTATATTTGAGACACTTGGCCATATCAAAGCCTTTTTGGCCACAATTCTTCAATGAAGACCACTTCTCTGAACAGTAGATGGCTTCAGCTGAGTCCCACTTTGCTGCCAATTCTGAGCTGTTAACATGGCTCGACATATACTAATTTCAAAGAAAAATAAACATGTGTCAATCATCTGCTGTGCTAAGATTCCTTGGTCGACCAATGTGTCTATGGTTCTTAAAGTTGCCTGTTTTTTGGTGTTTCTTTAAAAATCTTGAAAGGCAGATTTTAATTGACTCAGAAAGAGGGTGTAAGGATTTGTGGATCGCACCAAATGTAAATTATGAGAAGGTGCGATCGCAACCCGGGGTCCACCATGCGGTGATGGAGAAACCGCAGCTAGAGAACAATGGCGGAGCATAGCCGCGAGTAAGCACCGTAAACACACCGAGTTAAACATCACTCGGTGTGAACAGAGTGCAAAGTGCCTGACTCTGTTACTCCACAGAGCAGTACGAGAACTGAGAGCACTCTAAGCTATGCCCTGTTAGACGTCACAGGAGCATAGTTTAATTGACGCTAGTGGGGTCCCTATAACTCACCCCCCACTATGCTGGTGATTGAACCTGCTCTGACACATGGTGGCTTTTGAGCCTGTGCCTAAGGACGCCCAGTGCAGACGCTAAGTTCAAGAAGGAATTCCCACCCTACACTGCCTGTCTAGAAACACATTTGTGGTGCTATAAGCGGCACACGTGCATACAAGGTGGTAACAGTCCCACCTACACACACATAGCAAATAAACATGAACTTAGTGCACTGACAGGTGTGCAAAAGATCCTTTTATAGACTGTGCCAATCAGACAGGACCTTGCTAGCGGACCAATCCGGAGCCGGCACAGGACCTGAGCAGCTGACGGACGACCACCAATGAGAGGTCGCCACCTCACGAGCATGCTCAGTAGAGGGAATCCTGGTCTTAGCCTCAGGAATGACTGCTCGCTGCTGTCTATTGCAAGTTACCATAGCTGGACCTGGAGAGGCAGCGGTAACAAAGTGCACAATCCGAGTCTGAGCAAGACGCTGAGACCGACGTCTCTGCTGAGATAGACAACCACTGAAGTGGATAACAATTCCTGGAAGATGTCATTAACAAAGTCTTGGAAAATGGCAGGAGCGTTGCAAAGGCCGAACGGCATCACCAGATACTCATAGTGGCCGTACCACATGTTAAACGCAGTCTTCCATTATCCCCCTCACTAATTCGTATCAAGTTGTACGCGCCACGCAAATCTAGTTTAGTAAATACCCTAGCTCCTTGCAGTCTGTCAAAGAGCTCCGAGATGAGAGGTAGAGGGTATTTGTTTTTGCTGGTAATTGCATTCAAACTCCTGTAATCTATACATGGACATAGTTCCCCATTCTTCTTCTGAACAAAGAAGAAACCAGCCCCTGCAGGAGACACTGACTTCCTAATAAACCCTCTCACCAAATTGTCTTTAATATATTGAGACATAGCCTCAGTCTCCAGGAGAAATAGAGGGTTAACTTGTCCCCGGGGAGGCTCTGTGCCCAGCAAGAGGTCTATAGAACAGTCATAAGGGCGATGAGGCAGAAGGGTCTCCGCTGCCCTCTTGGAGAACACGTCCGCATATTGCCAGAAATGTTTAGGGAGAGGGGTTAGATCTGCGTTGACCTCACATGTAGCAACCTGAACCTGAGCCCTCAGACACCTTCCCTCACATGACCCACTCAATCCCAATATACTCTCTGTGGATCAGTCAATATGAGGGGAATGATGATGTAACCAGGGTATCCCTAACAATACCTTGTCAATACCCTCAGGAATGACCGACAACGAGATTATCTCCTGATGTTCTGGAGACATGGCCAGAGAGAGGAATGGTCTGATGTGTGATTTGCGAAGGCAATGCAGACCCATTGACCACCTGGATGGTAACTGGCTTTGTGAGCATAACGAGCGGTATTGTGTGCGGTTGGGCAAAGGCAGAGGACATAAACTTACCCTGAGCTGCAGAGTCCACACAAACTTCTGTAGCGTGGGTGGTCGAGCCATATGAAAGTGTCACCCTAAAAGTCAACTTGGAGGACAGTGCCGCCATGTCTAGTGAGCCTCCTATAGCCACTAGACGCGGTTGTTTCCCTGCTGCTGGGGACACTTGTTGGCATAGTGACCAGGCTGCCTACAAACATGGCAGATTGGGGGTGCAAGAGTGGGATGAGACTTGGATTCTGCTCAAGAAACCTCAATGGCCTCCTGTGGTTCCAAAACCTGGGCCGGAGATTCCAGAGGTTTGATGAAATTTGGAGCCAGCCGAAACCTTTTCCTACACTGGGCTCACTCCAACCTTCTCTCACAATGCTGACGGTCAATGAGGGTGGAGACGGAAGTTAATTTCTCCAGTGTGGACGGAATATCCCTAGTGGCCAGGGTATCCTTTACATGATCAGCCAGTCCCCTCCAGAAGACAGGGATGAGAACTTTATCCTGCCACTCTAACTCTGAAGCTAGTGTCTGGAAATGGATGGCGAAATTGCTGACCATAGAGGGCCCCTGGGTTAAAGCCAAAAGTTGGAGCGAGTTGTCATGGGTGACACAAGGCCCTAAAAAGACCTGTTTCAGAGCTCTCAGAAATCGTGCATCATTCTGAACCACCTGGTCATTGTGCTGCCACAGCGGTGTAGCCCACTCCAACGCCCTGTCCATTAACAAAGAGACCACGAATCCCACCTTAGCCTGTTCAGATGGGAAATGTGACGCCAGCAGCTCCAAATGTATAGCACACTGGTTCACGAATCCCCTACAAACTTTACTGTCACTCGTGAACTTATCTGGCAGGGGGAGACGCGAGACAGATGGAACAGGGGAGGCAGCAGACACACGAGACGCAGCTTCACTGGCTGCATCAGCCACTACTGCGGTAACATCTCTGCTGCAGTCGTGCGCTCAAGAGCAGTCAACCTGCCATCCAGCTACTGGATGTACCGCTGTAAACGCTGCTTGTCCGCCATTGCTAGCCAGACCCTGCCGCTAAGATACTGTAAGGGTTTGCGGATCGCAGCAAATGTAAATTATGAGAAGGTGCAATTGCAACCCAGGGTCCACCGTGCGGTGAAGAAGAAGCCGCAGCTAGAGAACAATGGTGGAGAGTAGCCGTGAGTAAGCACCGTAAACACACATAAACGTCACTCAGTGTGAACAAAGTGCAAAGCGCCTGACTGTTACTCCACAGAGCAGTACGAGAACTGAGAGCACTCTAAGATATGCCCTGTTAGACATCACAGGAGCATAGTGGAATTGACGCTAGTGGGGTCCCTATATCTCACCCCCACTATGCTGGTGATTGAACCTGCTCTGACACACGGTGGCTTTTGAGCCTGCACCTGAGTATGCCCGGTGCAGACACTAAGTTCAAATGGGAGTTCCCGCCCTACACTGCCTGTCTAGAAACACACTCATGGTGCTATAAGCGGCACACATGCATACAGGGTGGTAACAATCCCGCCTACACACACTGCAAATACGTATGATCTTAGCGCACCGACAGGCTCACCAGAGATCCTTTTATAGACTGTGCCAATCAAACAGGGCCTTGCTAGCTGACCAATGCATAGCCGGCACAGGACCTGAGCAGCTGACAGCCGACTACCAATCAGAGGTCACCACCTCACGAGCATGCTCAGTAGAGCAAATCCTGGTCTCAGCCTCAGGAAAGACTGCTCACTACTGTCTATTGCAAGTTACCATAGCTGGACCTGGAGAGGCGGCGGAAACAAAGCGCCCAGCCCGAGTCTGAGCAAGACACTGAGACCGACGTCTCTTCTGAGCAGCATCCACTGCTGTCGAGACTGAATGGGGGACCACAGGAGAAGATAAGACTTGGGATCCCTCCTGTGCAGGGGAAGCTTCCCGGCGCCTAACAGAGGATAGGAAAGGTCTAATGGCAGGATGTTTTGAAAGACAGAAATGTCCAAGAAGGATGGGAGATTTTGCTAAATGAATTTGTCACTGCACAATCGGTAATAATCCTGAAAAGAAGGAAGAATTGAAAGCATTTAAAGAGACCAGGATACTCTTAGACCTGTGACGGGGACAAGGGGGCATCCTCTATGTCTGGAGGAAAGAAGGTTTAAGCATACTCACAAATGCGGATTATTTACTGTAAGAGCAGTGAGACTATGGAACTCTCTGCCATATGATGTTGTAATGAGTGATTCCCTACTAAAATTTAAGAAGGGACTGGATGCCTTTCTTGAAAAGTATAATAATACAGGGTATATACACTAGTTTCCTTAATATTGCGTTGATCCAGGGAGCTAGTCTGATTGCCGTATGTGGAGTCGGGAAGGAATTTTTTTCCCCAATGTGAAGCTTAGTTTGCCACATGGGGGTTTTTTTTGCCTTCCTCTGGATCAACATGTTAGGGCACGTTAGGATAGGATATGGGTTGAACTAGATGGACTTAAAGTCTCCCTTCAGCCTTAATGTTACTATGTTACTATGTTAGATGTACACAGAACTTAATCACTTGTTAAAAAGAAAAATGGAAATGTATATTAAATGGAAAGAGGAGGGCACAGCTACAGAAGAATATAATGCTGTTTGCAGGGAATGCAGGGCAAGCATTAGAAGAGTAAAGCTAGTAATGAAGTTAGGTTTGCAAAAGAGACCAAAAATAGTAAAAAAAAGGTTTTGGGTGATATTTCAAAAGCAAAAGAAAAATCAAAGATGCTACAATGGGGCAAAAAAGTATTTAGTCAGTCAGCAATAGTGCAAGTTCCACCACTTAAAAAGATGAGAGGCGTCTGTAATTTACATCATAGGTAGACCTCAACTATGGGAGACAAACTGAGAAAAAAAAATCCAGAAAATCACATTGTCTGTTTTTTTTTCATTTTATTTGCATATTATGGTGGAAAATAAGTATTTGGTCAGAAACAAGCAATCAAGATTTCTGGCTCTCACAGACCTGTAACTTCTTCTTTAAGAGTCTCCTCTTTCCTCCACTCATTACCTGTAGTAATGGCACCTGTTTAAACTTGTTATCAGTATAAAAAGACACCTGTGCACACCCTCAAACAGTCTGACTCCAAACTCCACTATGGTGAAGACCAAAGAGCTGTCAAAGGACACCAGAAACAAAATTGTAGCCCTGCACCAGGCTGGGAAGACTGAATCTGCAATAGCCAACCAGCTTGGAGTGAAGAAATCAACTGTGGGAGCAATAATTAGAAAATGGAAGACATACAAGACCACTGATAATCTCCCTCGATCTGTTGCTCCATGCAAAATCCCACCCCGTGGGGTCAGAATGATCACAAGAACGGTGAGCAAAAATCCCAGAACCACGCGGGGGGACCTAGTGAATGAACTGCAGAGAGCTGGGACCAATGTAACAAGGCCTACCATAAGTAACACACTACGCCACCATGGACTCAGATCCTGCAGTGCCAGACGTGTCCCACTGCTTAAGCCTGTACATGTCCGGGCCCATCTGAAGTTTGCTAGAGAGCATTTGGATGATCCAGAGGAGTTTTGGGAGAATGTCCTATGGTCTGATGAAACCAAACTGGAACTGTTTGGTAGAAACACAACTTGTCGTGTTTGGAGGAAAAAGAATACTGAGTTGCATCCAACAAACACCATACCTACTGTAAAGCATGGTGGTGGAAACATCATGCTTTGGGGCTGTTTCTCTGCAAAGGGGCCAGGACGACTGATCCGGGTACATGAAAGAATGAATGGGGCCATGTATCGTGAGATTTTGAGTGCAAACCTCCTTCCATCAGCAAGGGCATTGAAGATGAAACGTGGCTGGGTCTTTCAACATGACAATGATCCAAAGCACACCACCAGGGCAACGAAGGAAGGAGTGGCTTCGTAAGAAGCATTTCAAGGTCCTGGAGTGGCCTAGCCAGTCTCCAGATCTCAACCCTATAGAAAACCTTTGGAGGGAGTTGAAAGTCCGTGTTGCCAAGCGAAAAGCCAAAAACATCACTGCTCTAGAGGAGATCTGCATGGAGGAATGGGCCAACATACCAACAACAGTGTGTGGCAACCTTGTGAAGACTTACAGAAAACGTTTGACCTCTGTCATTGCCAACAAAGGATATATCACAAAGTATTGAGATGAAATTTTGTTTCTGACCAAATACTTATTTTCCACCATAATATGCAAATAAAATGAAAAAAAAAACAGACAATGTGATTTTCTGGATTTTTTTTCTCAGTTTGTCTCCCATAGTTGAGGTCTACCTATGATGTAAATTACAGACGCCTCTCATCTTTTTAAGTGGTGGAACTTGCACTATTGCTGACTGACTAAATACTTTTTTGCCCCACTGTATATGATTTTTAGAGGATGAAAAAGTGAAGAGAAGTGGTCAAAAATGATGTTGAGAAGGCTGAAATTTTAAATTTCTATTTTGCATCTGTGTTCTCTAAGAAAGCAATTGTAACATCAACTGATCTTTGTGGTGCTATCGAAGAAATAAAAGAATCCACACTATATATAAACAGAGAGATGGTGAGGGAACACTTAGCTAATTTACATGAATTTACATATCCTGGTCCAGATGAATTACATCCTAGGGTACTGAAAGAGTTAGTAGAAGAAATTGTAGAACCACTAGCCAGAAAGGATTCAGAAAGATCTAGATAAGAGCAGTGACTAATGGCCAGTATCACGTGTACCTGTCCTGTGTGACACGACCCGCAGGTCGGTAACTAAAACAACAAGACAACAGTGTCACGTGTACCTGTCCTGTGTGACACGACCCACAGGTCGGTAACTGAAACAACAAGACAAAGGGGAAACACCGGGGAAAAAGTTACAAAGGTGGGCCCTGCAATAGGGAACAGCGACATGGAGACCTCCTGCACTCCCCTGAGGCAGTGTCCCTAAACACTCCTAACGTTCCCTATACAGGCTCTTCACCTGTCGCCGAGCAGGATACCTGAATCCCTCACTATCCCTGAACCTATCCCTTACTAGGGAACTGGATAGTGCGGACACTGGTCCCACCGCTGTACTAATACACACCAAGGAAAAAGGGAAAAACACCAAAACACTTATCTTTCTCTGCTGCAGTCATCAGGCAGCAGAGTGCAGCACCAGATCAGTTTTCAGCAGTGGCTCAACACCTCAGAGCCAGCTGCCACCTTCACCATCTTTCTCTGCTGCAATCACCAGGCAGCAGAGTTCAGCACCAGATTAACTTTCAGCAGTGGCTCAACACCTCAAAGCCAGCTGCCACCTTCACCTCTTTCTCTGCTGCAAACACCGGGCAGGCAGAGTTCAGCACCATTCAAGCTTCAGCAGTGACTCAACACCTCCGAGCCAGCTGCTAACTTCACCATGGTTGGAATCCAGAAAGGATCTGCTATCACCCACCCCTGCTGATACACCATGTGACCTTATATAGCCAAGGGAGTGGTCACATCAGCAGGGAAACCAAAACAGACATGTAATTACACTTATGGCCACCGGGGGCAAAAACCCATATTAAGTCCCCAAAGGCCTGAAAAGGAAAAAAAAGGTTTAAATGAAGGAATCCAGAATCTGACACAGATCCAAGAATTGGACTGTGACAGCCAGTGACTAATAGAATGGTATTTAACAGAGACAAATGCAACATTCTACATCTGGGCAAGAAAAACAAAAATTTTATAAACAGAATGGGAGGAATAGACCTAAGCAAGAGCATGTGTGAAAAAGACTTGGGTATACTAATAAATCACAAACTGCACATGAGTCAACAGGGTGATGCAGCAGCAAAAAACGCAAACACAGTACTAGGCTTTATTAAGAGAAGCATAGAGCCTAGATCACATGTAGTAATTATCCCCCTCTACTCCTCCTTGGTCAGGCCACACATGGAATACTGTGTCCAGTTCTGGGCACCACATTTTAAAAAAGACATTGAAAAACTGGAACAAGTTCAGAAAAGAGCTAATAGTATCTGGGAATGTTTATCTTGAAACAAAAGGCTAAGCGGAGACTTAATAGCTGTCTACAAATATCTGAAGGGCTGTCACAGTGTAGAGGGCTCACCCTTATTCTCATTTGCAGATAGAAACACGAGATGCAATAGAATGAAACTGAAAGGGAGAAGATACGGATTAGATATCAGAAAAAAAAATTGACAGTGAGGCTGGTCAATGAGTGAAACAGGCCGCCATGAGAGGTGGTGAGTTTTCCTTCAATGGAAGTCTTCAAACAGCGGCTGGACAGACATCTGTCTAAGATGGCTTAATTAAATCTGCATTGAGCAGGGGGTTGTAACCTTGAAGTCCCTTCCAACTTTAACATTCAATGATTCTATGATTCTATGATCTTAAAACACCAGTGTGCTTGGAAATGTTTGCCTAGGAAACATCCTGCTGATGCAGTATAACTACCTCATGTCTCCTTTTTGTGCTCAGTTTTGCCATGGTATATGACTTGTGACTAAAAACATGTCCTACAAATTTACCTTTGAGCTTGGCTACTCCTCACCCAGTTTTAGTTTTAAACCTTTTAGACAGGTGTTTCTGTTTCAGTTAATGAAAGTGTTTCAACCTACTCTACAGATGAAAATAATAATCATTATCACCTGTTTGGTATAATTGGTTAGTCATCAACCAATCCTACAAAATCCCTGACTTTAGGCAAGTGTACTTAGACGATTTGATGCTTTTTTAAAGGCAAGGGTGGTCACACAAAATATTGATTTGATTTAGAGTTCTTTTTTACAAATTGTTAAACAACAAACTATTAACACTTTTATTTTTAAAAGTATCCATATTTTGCAGCATTTTCTCCACACCTGCCTAAAATTCTTGCACAGTTTATATATATATATATATATATATATGTATATATAATGTACATATTTGCATTTTTTCCAATCAATTATCCTAATTATCCACAGTTGATTCGCCATTAAATCTGTGTTTGAAACTGTTGTTTAGTTTTCATGCTACAACTTCAAAAGCTAATATAAACTTATTTCAATGCTGATTACTTCAAAATCATGTTGTATGGCATGAATAATCAATAACAAACTGTGATTCAAGCTATACTTTACTATTCCCATACCCAATTGATGTAGCTGCCTATTTTTCTTAGCTTTCCATAGATACATTATGAGCCCTTGCTTACATTAATAGAGAAGGTAGTAAGTCACTTGTTTCAAGATAAAAGCCTATAGGGAAGACTAATGCAGCAGAATTTGGTTACATTAATAAAAACATAAAATCCTACCTTGCATATACTTCATGGAAGCATGAACAAACAATAGATAGTTTTATTCAATATAAAAATAAACATTAGAATCTTGAGAACATTTTAGTTAACGAAAACTGAGTGGAAATAAAATGGCTACCACTAGCCATCTTACATTAGACACTATGTAGACCTTTAGAGCACTGTAAACTTATTTATTTTGCATCCATAAACTTGACTCCTACTTCTAAGGGTCCCGTCACATTTAGCGATGCACCAGCGATCCCGACAACGATATGACCCGGTCAGGATCGCTGGTGCATCACTAAATGGTCGCTAGTGAGCTGCCAAACAGCAGATCTCACCAGCGACATAGCAGCGGTCGGCGGTCGTTACTTACCTGTCAAACGCGGCGATGATGACGCCCTCCCGCCCGCGTCCACGCGTCGCTCATCAGCACCAGCAGGAAGCCGACGATGAGAAACGGCCCAGGACGTTCTCGCGCAATCAGCGATAGCCAGCAGGGGAGCCGGTCGGAGGTAAGTATCACACATAGCGATATCGCTAGCAATATCGCTGCTGCGTCACAAAATCGGTGACGTTTTAGCGATATTGCTAGCGATACCGCTATGTGTGACGCCCCTTAAGATTTAAGATAAAAATGTTACCACATTTGAGATAAATACTGATATGATAGAAAGCTTAAAAATAATTTAGAATTTATCAGATTGCAGAACAGTTTGGATTTTTCCAAAGTGACCTAATATTTACAAAGTATTAGAAGATGACAACTACTACGGGAAAACTTGATACAAAGTCGTGGCATGACTTTTCTGATGCTATGTCCTGATAAATGTATTATTATACTGTATGTTTACCAGTTCTTCACAACAAAGTAAAATCAAAAGTCATGACTAAAACTACTGTACAGACTAGTTTAGGTTAAATGTATAAATATTTTATATGACAGATTCAGTGACATTTACAATGACATGAACTTGTTAAGTTGCAATTTCTGAGCGATAGAATCTAAGCAGATCGGTATATAGAATTGTTGGTTCAATATGACTTGTAATTTATTAATTTAAAGCCCTACTGGACTAGCATTCAATTGAGCATTCATTCTAATCAGTGACTGACAGCATTTACTGTATAAATGTGCTACAGAGGTAGCTGCTAGTCACTGGCTATGACCGTCCACTGGACTACTATGGCTAGGTTCACATTTGCGGATGGGCGAGCTGCGGAGGGCTGCGGACTTCCTCCGTGAAGCTCCAGCCACTATCGCACCTCCTCTGGTCAGCTCCGCCTACGTCTGTATGCGGCCTGCGCACCTATCTTTAACATTGGGTACACAGGCTGTGCGGATGTATGCAGATGCTTCCGCATGCGTCGTTTTGACAATGTGGTGACCGCATCAAATTGCAACATGTTGCATTCGACATGGTTCGCCGCACCGTCAAAACGACGCATGTAGAGGCATCCTCATACATCCGCATGACCTACGCACCCAATGTTAAAGATAGGGTACGCAGGCCGCATGCAGACGTAGGCAGAGCTGACCAGAGGAGGCAAGGCAGTGGGCAGAGCTTCACAGAAGAAGTCTGCATGCCTCCGCAGCTCGGCCATCCGCAAATGTGAACCTAGCCTAAGCCAGGGACATGATGCTGACAGATCAGCACATTTAAAGGGGTTTTCCCATGAACAAAGTATATTTTAATTAACAGATCTTGGAATAAAAATTAAGTTCCACAATTGAATGTGTTTAAATAAAATGTCCCTGTGCTGAGATAATCTCATAAATGTCCCCCTGCTGTGTACTGTATAATGGCTGTGTCTGACTGCACAGAAACAAGGTATTATAAGTTCACATTGAGTGTATAGAAAATCATCCAGGTTTCATCCAGAAAAACAGGCAATTTTCATTTCGATTGTCATCCATATGCAATTAGTATGGCATCTGTATGGCATGCATATTTATACATCAACAGTTACAAAAATAGCATGCAAAGTGTGAAGCCATATTAATGATAGTATTAAGAATTGATTTAAAAAGTTCTAACAAAACATGTATTTGTGGGTGAACCACAAGGGAAACCCCCATGATAAAATGACTTGGCATGAAGTAGACTTAATATATTAATCCAGTGGACATAGAAAAAAGTAACATTTGATAGAACAGAATTAATGACTAAAGCAGATCACACTACAGTGCCAAAAAAGAGTCCCTGAAACATAAAGTAAATAGGATTAGATGCTAAAGAAGCTAGGTATGGCAGCCCACCCACCAAACACACCTGGCACGCGTTTCACCCGAGTCTCATCCAAAACCATGGAAGAGGCTATTGCAGACTGTAATGTTTTTCATGTATAGATTCAGTTCATGAAACAAAAAATACTCATCTAAATAGACCAAACGACTTTGTTCCTACTGCTGTCTATGTGATGTCTATTTTTGCACGGACAGCACTCAGACTGAAATGCCATCTTGTGAACTTTGCCTTACAGTGAAGATCTCTTCAGAAGAGTAAATGGAACTGCGAATTATGGCGTATGAGGTGTGTGGAGCCATGCGTGTACAAGGTGAATGGTGGGGAGCATTCATACCTCCCAACAGTTCCGATTTTTTAGAGAGTCTGCCCCGGCAGGGAGCTTACTTTTCCCACGGACACAGGAGTACACGGCGGAGCCCCGAGGAGCACTTTAAAATTCGCACGTGAAGTTCTAGCGGAAGTGACGTGCTAGAAGCTGACCGGAAATTACGTAATTTTGGGAGGAGATTGTAACGGAACCATGGAGGCACTTCAGGGAATGCTTCAGATCCATCACCGTGTCCCCCTCCTACAGCATGGACAGCGGGATCGCCTTGGACACGGGGTTGTCGGCCATGTGAGCGGATCATGATATGTCCTGCATCAGGAGGCTCAGGTGGGCACTACATTGGGAGCCGGGCTGCTAAATTATCTTTATAGAATCTTTCTCTTTCTGCTTCTTGCTCTCTGTTCTTTCTTTCTCTGTTCTTTCTTTCTCTCTCTAATCTTTCTTTTCTTTCTCTCTCTCTGTTCTTTTTTTCGCTCTGTTCTTTCTTTCCCTCTTTCTTTTTCTCTCTAATCTTTCTTTCTCTAGTCTTTCTTTCTTTCTCTCTCTGTTCTTTCTTTCTCTCTCTGTTCTTCCTTTCTCTCTCCCTGTTTTTCCTTTTTCTCTGTTCTCTTTCTTTCTTTTCTTTCTCTCCTTTCTTTCTCTCTCTGTTCTTTCTTTCCTCTTGCTCTCTCTGTTCTTTCTCTCTCTCTCTGTTCTTTCTTTCTCTATAATGTAGCCCCCTTCATATGGTATTATACAACCCCTTCAGAATATAATGCAGCCCCCCTCATAGGGTATCATGTTGCCCCCCTCATGGGGTATCATGCTGCCCTTCCTTATATGGGGTATCATGCTGCCCCCCTTATATGGGGTATCATGCTGCCTCCGCCTCATATGGGGTATATCATGCTGTTGCCCCATACAGGGTATCATAATCATGCAACCAGGACTCACTATATATATTAAAAAAAATACTCACCTCTCCTCCTCACTCCCACGCTGATTTCAGCAGCGACTCTGCTCCGATGTCAGGAGCTGCGCTGCAGTCAGACTGGCACACAGTGGGGACGTAATATCAATATTGGCCTTTATATAGATTATTTTGGCAACAGCGCGGTCATCTGCTGAGGTTCTCTGGTTAGGGGCCCACTCAGAAGTTTGGCCACCCCCCGAACCAAAACCCTAGCTACGCCTCTGGTTCAGACCCTTTGTTCAGTATTGAGTAGTAGCACCCTTTTGAGCTAGCACAGTCATGAGTCTTCTTGGCAATGATGCAACAAGTTTTTAACACCTGGATTGCAAACATTTCTACATTTCTGTTTTTTTTCAGTCAAGATGGGGTGCAGAGTGTACATTAATGAGAAAAAAATTAACTTTTTTGAATTTACCAAATGGCTGCAATGAAACAAAGAGTGAAAAATTTAAAGGGGTCTGAATACTTTCTATACCCACTGTAGGTCCTGTAATAAATCCTTGTTATCACTGTACAATAAATCCTTGTATGTATTGTAATGCCAAAATCTATGAGTGTGCGCTAATTTACAGTAATAGTCAATTTAATTACTCATGGTGTCGACAGCTAGCACCAAGTTCTGCACATTTCTTTCATTTTTAATAAATTAAACTCACAATTAATCCCGAAACTAATGAAAGTAAATATTTTACTAGAACATTTCAGACACATTATTAATAGCAATATTACTCATTGATATGCAATTCATATGATACATTTAAAAGACAAATTTACAAAAGAGTTCAGTAAAAAGTAAAATAAGATAAATGATACAACTATGTAAAAATAGTATTTTCCACTGAATACTCATAAATAGTTTCATAGAGAAATATATAAAAAAAATAAATATATGACAGACAAGTTTTGCTTCAATAATTTGCGTATTACAGTAAATTCCTATAGAGGTCTACTCTATGGAAACAAAAATAAAATGAAGGAAGTAGAAAAAAATGTAGTATTGCCCCATCACTATAGTATATTGCCACATAACAGGGGAAAAAACATTACACCATATGGTTGTCCCCAACTTCAGCATGGCTCTAGTCATTACTCAAAAAATAGCCAACAGCGATCCCAGTTGCTAGTCATAAATCGTCCTGGATCAGTATTAAGAGTCTCTGAGTTTAGTGTCACCCTTGACATAATGTTGGTAGTTTCTCAACTGTAATGTGATGCCTCCATGAAGCCTGACAGCTTTCTTTTAGAAGCATTGAGAAACCCAAACAAAGAGACCCAATTAAGTCACCCATAACAATATAAGATCACAAATCAATCAATGATATTGATTTATTTTGACCAACAATGTGAAGTATGTTAAGAGAACAAGGAGTATATGATATTGGGAGCTCTGAATAGTGTTTTTTCTGTATGGTTGCAATTTCAACAAGCATTACAGGCTGTGCCTAGAGATCTTTCAGTTTTTGGCCTTGAGTAGAGATACCGAGTGGTATTGTATTGTCAGTATGTTCTTTCCCCTTAAAAAATTTAACTCTCTAGAGGTTAAAAAGGTCAATCTATTATAAGAACCCCCTCTATACACCTTATTTGGGCACAAGGATTAATTTGGAACAAAAAATGTCTGTGAATACCCCAAGTATTCTAGACCAAGTTCATTACTACTGTAACGCTCTTCTAATCGGTCTCCCTCTTACCAAACTCTCCCCCCTCAAATCTGTCTTGAATGCTGCAGCCAGGATCATATTCCTCACCAATCATTATACCGATGCCTCTACCTTTTGTCAGTCATTACACTGGCTAACCATCCACTCCAGAATCCAGTACAAACTTATTACCCTCATCCACAAAGCCCTCCATGGCTCAGCACCACCCTACATCTCCTCCCTCGTTTCAGTCTACCATCCTACCCGTGCCCTCCGTTCTGCTGATGACCTGAGGTTAGCGTCCTCAATAATCAGGACCTCCCACTCCTGTCTCCAAGACGTTACACGTCCTGCGCCAATTTTTTGGAATGCTCTTCCCAGGTCAATACGATTAGTCCCCAATCCCTACAATTTTAAGCGTGCCCTGAAAACACATTTATTCAGACTGGCCTACCGCCTCAACACATTAACCTAATCTATCCCTGTGTGGCACAGCCAAACGTTTTACCATAACCAGGTTCCCCACATCATGTTCCCACATGCTTTATTCATCCATTAGCCCTCTGTGTCTATACTGTTACACACTTAACATTATGGCTGGTCCATACAATCAGGGCAATTGTTACCATCCACCTTTCGTGTCTCCCCTTTTTCCTCATAGATTGTAAGCTTGCGAGCAGGGCCCTCATTCCTCTTGGTATCTGTTATGAACTATGTGATTATTGTTATGCAGTAATGTCTATTGTCTGTACAAGTCCCCTCTGAAATGTAAAGTGTTGCGGAATATGTCGGCGCTATTGAAATAAAATTATTATTATTATAATATTATTATTATTATAATTATTATTATAAGTTCACATTGAGTGTATAGAAAATCATCCAGGTTTCATCCAGAAAAACAGGCAATTTTCATTTCAATTGTCATCCATATGCAATTAGTTACAAAAATAGCATGCAAAGTGTGAAGCCATATTAATGATAGTATTAAGGATTGATTTAAAAAGTTCTAACAAAACATGTATTTGTGGGTGAACCACGAGGAAAACCCCCATGATAAAATGACATGGCATAAAGTAGGCTTAATATATTTATCCAGTGGACATAGAAAAAAGTAACATTTGAGAGTACAGAATTAATGACTAAAGCAGATCACACTACAGTGCCAAAAAAGATTCCTTGAAACATAAAGTAAATAGGAGTAGATTCTAAAGTAGCTAGGTATGGCAGCACACCTACCAAACACACCTGGCACGCGTTTCACCCGAGTCTCATCCAAAACCATGGAAAAGGCTATTTATATACTGTAATGTTTTTCATGTATAGATTCAGATCATGAAACAAAAAATACTCATCTAAATAGACCAAATGACATTGGTCCTAGTGCTGTCTATGTGATGTCTATTTTTGCACGGACAGCACTCAGACTGAAATGCCGTCTTGTGAACTTTGCCTTACAGTGAAGATCTCTTCAGAAGAGTAAATGGAACTGCGAGTTAAGCTTATTCAATAAGACACATCTACTCATAATGGCTGACGTACAACATAGCGATATACCAGTAGGAAAAAGAACTAGGATAATTCCATTAATAAGTCCTCTATGAACATAACAATATACCGACCAACTATTGGCCACCATTAGCAGAAGCAGAGACTACAAGAAATGTTATCACAGTCCCTACAGATGAAAGTGTTAGGCCTCTACTTGTGCCTCTCGGTGAGTATTTCACATCAGTAAGTTACAAGCAGGCGTGGAATTTAGATACAGGGAAAAAGTGTCATGGAATAGTCTGTTGGCTTATCTCTAACTTTTGCTTACAAATAGCGATGCAAAATACTGTCTGGAATACCAACTGGCATGTGAAAGTGGCAAATTAACAGTGAATGGAGTGGCAGCTCACATCATCAATCTCCACTCCATACAGAGCCCTGGTTCTCAGGATCGATAGGAGACCCCAAGTGATCAGAAACTTATTCCCTATCCTTTGCATAAAAGATAACTTTCAGACTTAAGAACACCTTCCTATTACTTATACAGTACATAATTGCTAATAAATAGAACAAAAAATAAAGAAAGAATAATTAAACAAACAGTTGCCCAATAAAAAGAGTGCAAAGAAATATCAACCTTCTGTCCTTTAACTCCTCACCAACGACCTCCCCTTCCTTGACTGCAAGGTCAGATTCCGTATGCATGGCTGGTGTGTATTGGTTTAGATAGATATTATTAGATATTCCATTTTTTTTAGATTAACTATTATTATTTTTAACATTTCTATTGATGGTGGGACATCTTACAGCCAAGCCTAAGACTATTAAACAGGGATTTTAATTGTGTATAGTCGAAAGGGAAACACTGATGTACAGATTTGAGTGTTAGGCCACTCCCCAGGAGTGGGTGATAAACACAGAAGTGGTGACGTGTTTTTATTATACTTTTCCTCTGATTGTTCTTCTCCTGGTTTTGGCTTACATATACTGATGTTAAATACTGACCAAATACTTAATGTGTGAATGTGGCCTTAAGGCGTTCTCTGAATGGCAGTCCCAACTTATAACATATTTACACCTATATTCCTGTAAAGGTGGATGTGATATTGACTTTTTTAGTGTCATTTCTTTGGTATTACTTAAGCATAAAATGCCAGGTAATTACATTTAGGCAGATGAAAGGGATTTTAGCATAAGCGTTAATAAGAAATGGAAATGAAAACATTTAATTGGAAGAAACTAAACAATTCCGGGAAATTGAAGACACATGGAAAGCCTAGACACACTCCTTGATTTCACTATGTGTTCAACTTGGCATGCTCACTTGGACTTGTCATAGATTTTACCCTGGCTACTAGGAAAACTATTGTCCACTACAAGTTGCTTCTCCAGTAACTGTGTAGTCACTATACTGCTTCTAAATAATCTATGGGCCCACTTAAACATTTTTTTAATTATTTCTTTTTATATCTTGTGTTATTTACAGATATTATTTTTGCTCCAAATTCATAAAAAGATGCATGTGGTTAATGCTCTTTATTTTTGTCTTTAACTTGTTCTTCTATCAAAAAAGTTGTGCCTGCCCTCCCCCCCTATCCAGCTCATATACAGTTGTGGCCAAAAGTATTGACACCCCTGCAATTCTGTCAGATAATACTCAGTTTCTTCCTGAAAATGATTGCAAACACAAATTCTTTGGTATTATTATCTTCATTTAATTTGTCTTAAATGAAAAAACACAAAAGAGAATGAAGCAAAAAGCAAAACATTGATCATTTCACACAAAACTCCAAAAATGGGCCAGACAAAAGTATTAGCACCCTCAGCCTAATACTTGGTTGCACAACCTTCAGCCAAAATAACTGCGACCAACCGCTTCCGGTAACCATCAATGAGTTTCTTACAATGCTCTGCTGGAATTTTAGACCATTCTTCTTTGGCAAATTGCTCCAGGTCCCTGATATTAGAAGGGTGCCTTCTCCAAACTGCCATTTTTAGATCTCTTCACAGGTGTTCTATGGGATTCTGGCCTGGACTCATTGCTCGCCACCTTAGAAGTCTCCAGTGCTTTCTCTCAAACCATTTTCTAGTGCTTTTTGAAGTGTGTTTTGGGTCATTGTCCTGCTGGAAGACCCATGACCTCTGAGGGAGACCCAGCTTTCTCACACTGGGCCCTACATTTTGCTGCAAAATTTTCTGGTAGTCATCAGACTTCATAATGCCATGCACACGGTCATGCAGTCCAGTGCCAGAGGCAGCAAAGCAACCCCAAAACATCAGGGAACCTCCGCCATGTTTGACTGTAGGGACCGTGTTCTTTTCTTTGAATGCGTCCTTTTTCTCCTGTAAACTCTATGTTGATGCCTTTACCCAAAAAGCTCTACTTTTGTCTCATCTGACCAGAGAACATTCTTCCAAAACGTTTTAGGCTTTTTCAGGTAAGTTTTGGCAAACTCCAGCCTGGCTTTTTTATGTCTCGGGGTAAGAAGTGGGGTCTTCCTGGGTCTTCTACCATACAATCCCTTTTCATTCAGACGCCGACGGATAGTACGGGTTGACACTGTTGTACCCTCAGACTGCAGGGCAGCTTGAACTTGTTTGGATGTTAGTTGAGGTTCTTTATCCAACATCCGTACAATCTTGCGTTGAAATCTCTTGTCAATTTTTATTTTCCGTCCACATCTAGGGAGGTTAGCCACAGTGCCATGGGCTTTAAACTTCTTAATGACACTGCGCACGGTAGACACAGGAACATTCAGGTCTTTGGAGATGGACTTATAGCCTTGAGATTGCTCATGCTTCCTCACAATTTGGTTTCTCAAGTCCTCAGACAGTTCTTTGGGCTTCTTTCTTTTCTCCATGCTCAATGTGGTACACACAAGGACACAGGACAGAGGTTGAGTCAACTTTAATCCATGTCAACTGGCTGCAAGTGTGATTTAGTTATGGTCAACATCTGTTAGGTGCCACAGGTAAGTTACAGGTGCTGTTAATTACACAAATTAGAGAAGCATCACATGATTTTTCAAACAGTGCCAATACTTTTGTCCACCCTCTTTTTTATGTTTGGTGTGGAATTATATCCAATTTGGCTTTAGGACAATTCTTTTTGTGTTTTTTCATTTAAGACAAATTAAATGAAGATAATAATACCAAAGAATTTGTGGTTGCAATCATTTTCAGGAAGAAACTCAGTATTATCTGACAGAATTGCAGGGGTGTCAATACTTTTGGCCACAACTGTAGATGAGTATTTGAGGGATCATTTTGTACTTGTGGTTTGAAGTCTGTCTATCTTCTTTGACACTCTGCCTAGCCCCCTTCACTAATTACTGCCACTTGATAGGTTGGTATTTGACCTTCATATTGTTATATTGTCATATTTTGGTATGGATGCTGACCAGTCATTGTCTTTGGGTGGTATATTCTTTATGTCTTTTGCATTTTGAGCAGCAGGTGTTATAACACATTTTCTCAACTGTCCTGATTATTGAATATCACTTGATACCATAGTGATATATGTCTTTTTAACTACAGATTATGTCCCATCTGCTTGTCTATCTTAGGCCGGGGTCACACTTGCGAGAAGCTCACAGGAGTCTTTCTAAGCAGCTGAACGCTCCGGTCCGAGTGCCGGCGGCAGTGCCGGGTATTGAGATGCGAGACTCATGTGAGTTTCTCGCAAGCGTGACCCTGACCTTAGGCTCATTATTTTTATATGTAATTTGTGGCATTCGAAAATGAAAACCTTATATAATATCATTAATATTGACTAATGTAGATTGGGATGCCATAGCCTGCATATATCGACTTCACATGTTCCTTCTGCATATAATGTACTAATGCATATGCCTTTTATTTTGTATTGATACATTTCTCAACTGCTCCTGGATATGTGGAGTTTCCTTGTCATTTCTTCCTTTTTTTAATGAAAGTAAACATTTTTTAATGGTTCATATTGAGTAAATAATAAAATATACTAATTTTAATGTATAGATGCATTAGCTTCCTTTCTTTTTTGGTCTCCTGTCAGGTGGAATTGCTGGGTAAATAGACTATTGTCTTTTTCTTGGATTCTTTTCATGCTAACATTGTAAAAATTTGCCCCAAAATTTCAGGCGTCCTGAAAAACGGGCAAATGCAAAAAAAAAAAAGTGACTTTAAAAAGAATGATGAATATGGCACAAAGTAAAAAAAAAGGCACAGAGCACCAAAAACTCAACAAAAACAAATGCAAATATAATAATGAATCAGGTGCAATATGTTTTTTGAGATATTTTTGGAAATACTGAAACACCCGACCCAGATACACTGTAATGATTGATTACAACAAAAAACATGGCTGCTTTGTTACAAAACAGCATCATTCCTATCTGTATTTAACATTGCAAAGTATAGGAGAAGCTTTGTTAATTTTTTTTATCCATACCGGAAAAACATTGATCACCACACTGAGGGTACAAAGGGACAAACGGATAACACACTGATGGAAAACACTGATGAACACCAGGAACATTTTTTCACATACATGTCTTATATGGACATGTGAAAGAGGTCTAACATTGGCTATACACATGACTTAAATGTTGGTTGAACAGTAATATCTATCTACTCCGAAATACACACAAGTGCTTAGCTTACCTTTGACAACATCTTAACTCCCCTAAAAACAAAAGCATTGACTATTGAAATTCCAAGGGAGAGTTGGTAGGCCCTATACACATCAGGCGGTCAGCCAGGCCCAGAAAAATCTGCAGTTTCGGCCATCTGTAGACTAATGTTTATGTCATATGGTATTTCTCTGGGACACATTTTATTACAGACATATTAAACCCTTGAAGAAAAACTTGATTCATCAAAGGTTTTACACCAGAAAAGTGGCCTAAACGTGTTGAAAAATCGCAACATGTTTGTGTAACGAAAATTTGTTCAAAAATTGTGACTTTTGGGGTTTTCATGCCAGTTTGAATCAGCTCTGTCAAGATGGACAGAGCTGAGGAAAAGCTGGTGGCGGAACCGCACCAGCCCAACAAACTCATCAAATTTGCTGGTGTTTTGTATACAGAAATGCGCTTCTGGCAAGGCGCACATAGGACTCTTAATGAATTTGGCTTTTTCAACTCCAACAAGACTGGCGTAACATGAGCTTGCATTACACCAGTCTTGATGAATCGGCCCATATGTGTCTCTGATTTCTAATGATGCTAGAACATAGCGATGAACAACTTGTAGTTTTTGTACAGTCTTTTAATACGGTGCTGAGCATGAGCCCTACATGTAATATAACATGCAATCTATAGGTGAACAGTGTCTTTTGCTCCCCAGCATAATACTGCAAATAAACATACTGGAACTGGAACCTCATGGATTCCAGTGAAACTCTTTAACTGATTTTTCAACTAACATCTATGATTTAAACGTATGGTCCCCACATAAATTATACGGGTTTGACACTTTATTTTAACAGATTTGTTGTGGACATGATTTTGGGTCACTTACCTTTACATAAATAATACAGGTTCTCCTCCTGCTCTTGTAAGTGCAGCCATCCTCCAACACTGCACCCAATTCCTGAACTGAAAAAGTCTGCTGATGGAAGGACATGTGATCCGACCTGTCCATCAGCCTCCACCAAGTGAAGAACACTGCAGAGGCTGATGGAAAGCTCTTGTCATAGGCTCCTTCATCAGCAGTCATTTTGAAAACAATAAAACCATGTAGTCTATAATGAAGGCTGCACAAACAAGTACAGGGGGAGGACCATAACCCCTTTACCACCTTGGAATTTTCCATTTTTGCCCTTTGGTTTTTTGTTCCCCCTCTTCCCAGAATCATAACTTTTATATTTTTCCATCAATGTGGCCAATTGAGGGCTTGTCTTTGTGAGACTAGTTGTACTTTTGAGCGACAACATTAGTTTTACCATATAATGCACTGGAAAATGGGAAAAAATCCAAGTGCAGTAGCATTGCAAAAAAGTGCAATTCCACAATTGTTTTTTGGCACTTTTTTTATTAAGCTCACTGAATGATAAACCTGAACTATCATTATGATTTGATTCTCCAGGTCATTACGAGTTCACAGATATCAAACATGTATAAGTTCTTTTTTATTTAAGTGGCGAAAAAAGAATCCAGTTTGCAAAAAAAGTCGCCATTTTCCAAGACCTGTAACATCTCCATTTTTCAGGACCTGGGGCCGGGTGAGAGCTGGTTTTTGTGCACCCAGATGACGTTTTTATTGATACCATTTTGGTTTAGATGCAATGTATTGATCACCTGTTATTGCATTTCATTTGCGATGTTGCGGTGCTGAAAAAAAGTATTTGGCCATTTTGATTTTTTTTTTCATTACGCCGTTTACTGATCGGATTAATTCTTTTTATATTTTGATAGATCGGATGTTTCTGAATGTAGCAATACCAGATATGTGTATTTTTTTATCGTTGTATTTTAAATGGGTAAAAAGGGGGTGATTTAGACTTTTTTTTATATTTTTGAAAACATCTTTTTCTTACTTTTCACCTGCTTCAATAGTCTCCTTAGGAGACTATGTTTAGCAGAAAGGATCATCTGCTATGAACGCCAGCTACAGCGTGTTATGAACAGTTGTTTTCAAAAAAGCATACAGCAAAAAACATTTGTAAGGCTACTTTCAGACTTGCGTTACCATGTGCAGCGCTTGGCCGCCGCTAAGCTCCGCCCCGGCCGTGCCCCTTATGGTCAACTCCTCCTATGATCGCATGATGCTGCATGCGATCAGTGTACCCTATATTTAGCGTTGGGTACGCTGGCCATGCACTGGTATGTTTTTGTGCCCTTTTTGCGCTGTGCCGATGTGCACCAAACGCACCTTGTTGCATTTTTGTGCGCTCGGCGCAGTGCAAAAAGGGCACATGCGCTGGCAAAAACATACCAGCGCACAGCCAGCGTACCCAACGCAAGATATAGGGTAAAATGATCGAATGCAGCGTCATGCGACCATAGGAGGAGCTGACCGGAGGGGGCGTGGCCAGGCGCAGAGCTTAGCGGTGGCCGAGCGCTGCGCCTGGTAGCGCAAGTCTGAAAGTAGCCTAAGTCTGCTCAAAATCTGATATTAAATAGAATATGTCCAAAACCGTTACAATCAATTAAATTCACTATAAGCCTTCTTTAGCAACTAAAAAAATGACCCCATTTGTTTTTAGTAAACAATCACATTGCAACTTGGATTTCCAATTTAGAAAAAATATAGCGAGGCAGTACCAAAAAATATTGTAATATGGCTGCAGAGCTCTTTTGAACATCTACCCTTTAAGTCCAATATAGTATACTGTATGTAGAAAAATAATCAGCACTCTTAATAATGTGAAAAAAGTGAGGGACTTTTCATTAGCCCATGTGGCAATGTTTCGGTTACATAACAAAACCTTTCTCTGCTATTGAAACAGTTATAGAACCGAAACGTTGCAAAATGGGCTAATCAAAAGTCCCTTACTTTTTTCACATTGTTAGGATTGCTGTTATATACAGTGGGTACAGAAAGCAATCAGACCCCTTTACATTTTTGATTGTTTCATTGCAGCCATTTGGTAAATTCAAAAAAGGTCTTTTTTTTCTCATTAATGTACACTCTGTATCCCATCTTGACTGAAAAAAAAACAGAAATGTAGAAATTTTTGCAAATTTATTTAAAAGGAAAAACTGAAATATCACATGGTCATAAGTATTCAGACCCTTTGCTCAGTATTGAGTAGAAGCACCCTTTTAAGCTAGTACAGCCATGAGTCTTCTTGGGAATGATGCAACAAGTTTTTCACACTTGGATTTGGGGATCCTCTGCCATTCTTCCTTCCAGATTCTCTCCAGTTCTGTCAGGTTGGATGATGAATGTTGGTGGACAGCCATTTTCAGGTCTCTTCAAAGATGCTCAATTGGGTTTAGGTCAGGGCTCTGGCTGAGCCAGTCAAGAATCGTCACCGAGTTGTTCTGAAGCTACTCCTTTGTTATTTTAGCTGTGTGCTTGGGATCATTGTCTTGTTGAAAGGTGAACATTCGGCCAACTCTGAGGGCCAGATCACTGTGGAAGAGGTGTTCATCCAGGATATCTCTGTACTTGGCCGCATTCATGTTTTCTTCAAATGCAACCAGTCATCCTGTCCCTGCAGCTGAAAAACACCCCCATAACATGATGCTGCCACCACCATGTTTCACTGTTGGAATTGTATTGGGCAAGTGATGAGCAGTGCCTGGTTTTCTCCACACATACTGCTTAGAATTATCATCAAAAAATTCTATCTTTGTCTCATAAGACCAGAGAATTTTATTTCTCATAGTCTGGGAGTCCTTCATGTGCTTTTTAGCAAACTTTATGCGGGCTTTCATATTTCTGGCACTGAGGAGAGGCTTTCGTGGGGCCACTCTGCCATAAAGGCCCGACTGGTGGAGGGCTGCAGTGATAGTTGACTTTGTGGAACTTTCTCCCATCTCCCTACTGCATCTGTGGAGCTCAGTCACAGTGATCTTGGGGTTCTTCTTTACCTCTCTCACCAAAGCTATTCTCCCACAATTGCTCAGTTTGGCTGGACGGCCAGGTCTAGGACGCCTTCTGGTAGTCCCAAACTTCTTCCATTTAAGGATTATGGAGGTCACTGTGCAGAAATTCTTTTGTAGCCTTGGCCAGATGTGTGCCTTCCACAATTCTGGCTCTGAACTCATTGGTCAGTTCCTTTGACCTCGTGATTCTCATTTGGTCTGACTTGCACTGTGAGCTGTGAGGTCTTATATAGACAGTTGTGTGCCTTCACAAATCAAGTTCTAGAAGTTTAGTTAAACACAGCTTGACTCCAATGAAGGAGTAGAACCATCTCAAGGAGGATCACAAGGAAATGGACAGCATTATACTTAAATATGAGTGTCTGAGCAAAGGGTCTTACTTATGACTATGTGATATTTCATTTGTTCTTTTTTAATAAATTTTGCAAAACTTTCTACATTTCTGTTCATTTTTTCAGTCAAGATGGGGTGCAGAGTGTACATTAATGAGAAAAAAATGAACTTTTTTGAATTTACCAAATGGCTGCAACGAAACAAAGAGTGAAAAATGTAAAGGAGTACCCACTCTGTATACAGTATACGTACAGTGAGGAAAATAAGTATTTGATACACTGACGATTTTTCAAGTTTTCCCACCCACAAAGAATGGAGAAGTCTATGATTTTTATCATAGGTACACTTCAACTGTGAGAGGCAGAATCTAAAAATATGATCCAGAAAATCAAAATGTATGAATTTTAAATAGAAAAGGATTAATCAGCTCACCCCAGCTAAGTGTCCCAGGAGGCACGGATCTGCAAAGAACCACTTGTAGAAATGAAGAGAGAAAATGATCCAGCTTCCAAGCTTGCAAAAATTTATTGGATTAGAAAATATTAATAGATTCCCATGAGTGTAGACGCAGCTACACGTTTTGAAGATTCATTGAGTTCTTTAGCAAAAGCTAAATCAAGCTGGATCATTTCCTCTCTTCATTTCTACAAATGAATTTTAAAAAACTGAATTGCATTTAATTGCTTGAAATAAGCATTTCACCACCTACCAACAAGCAAGGTTTCTGGCTCTCACAGACCTGTTAGTTTTTCTTTAAGAAGTCCTGCTACTCTGCACTCATTACCTGTATTAATTGCACCTGTCTGAACTTGTTACCTGTATAAAAGACACCTGTCCTTACACTCAATTAATCACACTGCAACCTCTCCACTGTGGCCAAGACCAAAGAGCTGTTTAAGGATACCAGGGACCAAATTGTAGACCTCAACATGGATGGGCTACAGAACAATAGACAAGCAGATTGGTGAGAAGGCAACAACTGTTGGCGCAATTATTAGAAACGTTTTTTTGAGATTCTGTCTCTCATAGTTGATACATAGATACTGTATATGTTAGAGATGAGCAAGCCACTTTGTGGAACACTGGACCACTGTCCAAATCAGTGTTCTCTGGCCATGGACAGGAGCTGTGTGAATTTCCTGACCCTCCGAGAAAACAGTGTTTGTGTTATGATTTGCCGTAATTCCACGTCATCAACTGTGCACTGCACATCGTGCATATGACCCAATGCCAGGCCGGCAAATCAAACGCTGCACCGATAAACCCTAGGTCAGAAAATTCACACAGCTTTTGCCCACAGAGAACACTGACCTGGACTATGGACCGTGGTTGTGCTCAGCCATAAGCACATATATATACCTCGTACATATATATAGTGCAACTTTCAAACTGCTCTTATCTATGATTCTGATTTTACCTATTAAGTCGAGTCTGTAGCTTGGATAGTCTATGGGACTTTTTTCGCTTCCATGTTTTCTGCTCTTATGTAAATCTACATACGGTATATATAAATATTCAGAAATCAACCACAATATAATCCCATATCAGAAAGCACGCAGCCTCAATGTTAGCCACCATAAATGTTGCTGCACTTATACATAGTCCCCATTATAGAAACAGATAATAATTTCAAGAGCCAGCATAAAATTACAATGCGTTGTCCCAGATTATAAACAGATACACATTAGTTCTCTTGTTGGCAAATTTAGTAAATACATCTTGGATTCATTTGCACAGTTATAAAAATAAGCCCAAAGAGCATTTAAACACATAGTTATATTTTCCTAAACTCTTTTATGGAATCTCGTAATTTCTTACAATGCAGAATATAAATAATTCACCAAATATGGAAAACAAACTTATTTTATCCTGAGCACTGGTTAGCGATGATCAATGTTTAAATGTTGCACTGTTTGTATAATGTAGAGAAGTTATCCTTATGGCGCTCATTGGCATGGAACCACCATTATCTATATCTCTCTACGGATCGTCCATCATGACTATAATCATAAAATACATAGAAATCTCTCCATGTAAAGCAGCAGAGAAACAACAAAATCATTTCTTGGCGCTCATACTCACATGGCCTTGGTCATCCAGCTCATTATTGGTAAGCTTTAACTTATCAAAACTAATGACTTGTCTCATCCATGTCTCTCCGGATGCTGGCGAATCTGGATGGATATAAACCCGTGGAGGAACTGGAGAGTCTGCATTGCCCGCAACCATCCATTTGGAACTGTGGTAAACATAGCTGAAGAAATATGTAAGAAACTGAATTTAGTCAATGACACTATTCTACACAGAATAATGAGCTTAAGGGGTATTCCCATCTCCAAGATCCTATCCCAATAAGTAGTAGGTGTAGTAATAATAATATTAGCAAATACCTCCAATTAGAAATGTAGTATAGTTTTTCTGATTTGCTATGTCTCTTTCTTCATTTTTAGGCATTGCAGGACCTTAGGCATCTATGGTTACGACCAATGATAAAGTGATAATTTGTTAGCTAGTTGCTAGTGGTCGTACCCATGGATACCTAAGGTCCTGCAATACCTGCACTTGAGGAAAAAGACCTAAAGAATCAGAAAAACTATACTACAGTTCTAATTGGAGGTATTTGATAATATTATTATTACTATTACACCTACTACATACTGGGATAGGATCTTGGAGATGGGAATACCTCTTTAATGACAGCAACTTAAAGGAGTCTCTCTGGTACATATTTTTGGATCAAAAAGGGGGAAAATTCTAAACATTGGAAAAAGATCCTCCTCTCCCTTGTGCCACAATCTGATAATTATGTGCAAGAAGTCTAAGGCCACAATTATGTTAATATTTTGTTATCTTTGCAAATCTATAAAAAGTTATGCACAGAAGTTCTCGTAAAACTGGCGTAATTTTTGCGTCAGTCTTCCGGTATGTACACAGTTTCACAAATTCAAACTTTTTCGCTCAACAATTGTCCTAGATTTATTGAAAAAAATGACAATTTAATTCTTTTTATTGTTATTTCTCCAGTCACTGACCGAAAAAATGACAGGCAAATCCTGCAATAATTAGTCACATACGGACACAAGTAGACCGACGTGCACTAGCAAACTAAGGCATCATCCCTTAGAAGTGAGCGCTCTACCACGACACATTGTATATTCTTCAAAAACAAGATGTGAAAGGAGTTTTAGGCTAGGGCTAGAAACCACATGTATTGCTTAACATGAAGATTGTGTGTCGCATCACAACGTCACACCTAATATTTGTCACCACCTATGTACTTCAACAACGTGTCTGAAACACAAAATGTCGCTCTACAATGTTGAAGACAAGTCGAAGCCAAGTTGCAGGATTGTTTTTAGTTGCAAAATTTATCTGAGAATTGCTGTCAAAAAACTAAAATCATCTTCTAAGCCTAAGCCTTGGGGAACGCTCAGACCATAGTTTCGGCCTGAGTGCGATTAGTCAGAGCATCGGATCACACTCGGACCAATGTTATTCATTCAGGTCAAGAACATGTCCGATTTTTCCCTTGGCCAAGTCTAAGTCCATGAACAAAATGGGATCACACTCAAATGACAATCTTGGACTGACAGAATGGAGGAGATGGGGATTTTTCTTTATTTTTCAAACTCTGATGAGCGTGCGATTAGCATAATTGGACCGATCTCAGATGGAGTACATAAAGTTGTGTGACCCTAGCCAAAGAGTCAAGCAACACACTGACCAATGTAAATCATTAGGGTTGTTCAAAAAGCAATTTTTTTCACGAGATCCGAGGGTCCGTATGGAAAAAAAATCACAGCATACACTATTCTCTTCCGAATCTCAGATATGACTCGCCCATTCAAGTCTATGGGGGAATTAAACATATTGGATCCCATACAAATCATCTGTATAGCATCCGATTTTTATGGATACATTATCATGTAAACTGCATTTGATCATGTACATTTTAAATTGTATAGAAATGGATGCCACACAGATTTCACACGAACGTAAAATATGGATGAAAATCAGACAATCTTTCAAATACTCGTCTGACCCCGGCCTTAATGAGATTCATCAATAGATTCATAATGTTATATCAAAAAATATTTACTAGTAAGAACCAAAGGGTAAAATGCCTAAGGTGAATGGAATGCAGATTGCACAACTGATAGGAAACAAAGGAAACTGGCATGCAGTTTTAATCCCATAAAAATTAATGAATTGGATCTGTGAAAGTGCTGGTTTTTACCAAAACGTGTAAAGAAAATGCTGCTGTGAACGCAGCCTGGGGCCTGACAGAAATGGATTCAAGACTGAGAAATCTTAACGTATTTTCTGCTTTTTTATGCATTTAAGTCTTTGATTATAAATAGCTGCGATCTCATGCAACATACTAATAAATACTAATAAGTCTGATTATGAATAGCTGCGATCTCATGCTACATACTAATAAATACTAATAAGTCTGTGATTATGAATAGCTGCGATCTCATGCTACATACTAATAAATACTAATAAGTCTGATTATGAATAGGTGCGATCTCACGCTACATACTAATAAATACTAATAAGTCTGATTATGAATAGCTGCGATCTCATGCTACATACTAATAAATACTAATAAGTCTGATTATGAATAGCTGCGATCTCATGCTACATACTAATAAATACTAATAAGTCTGATTATGAATAGCTGCGATCTCAAGCTACATACTAATAAATACTAATAAGTCTGAATATAAATAGCTGTGATCTCATGCTACATACTAATAAATACTAATAAGTCTGATTATAAATAGCTGCGATCTCATGCTGCATACTAATAAATACTAATAAGTCTGATTATAAATAACTGCGATCTCATGCTACATACTAATAAATACTAATAAGTCTGATTATAAATAGCTGCGATCCCATGCTACATACTAATAAATACTAATAAGTCTGTGATTATGAATAGCTGCGATCTCATGCTACATACTAATAAATACTAATAAGTCTGATTATAAATAGCTGCGATCTCACGCTACATACTAATAAATACTAATAAGTCTGATTATGAATAGCTGCGATCTCACGCTACATACTAATAAATACTAATAAGTCTTATTATGAACAGCTGTGATCTCACGCTACATACTAATAAATACTAATAAGTCTGATTATGAATAGCTGCGATCTCACGCTACATACTAATAAATACTAATAAGTCTGATTATGAATAGCTGCGATCTCACGCTACATACTAATACTAATAAGTCTGATTATGAACAGCTGCGATCTCATGCTACATACTAATAAATACTAATAAGTCTGATTATGAATAGCTGCGATCTCATGCTACATACTAATAAATACTAATAAGTCTGATTATGAAAAGCTGCGATCTCATGCTACATACCAATAAATACTAATAAGTCTGATTATGAATAGCTGCGATCTCATGCTACATACTAATAAATACTAATAAGTCTGATTATGAATAGCTGCGATCTCATGCTATATACTAATAAATACTAATAAGTCTGATTATAAATAGCTGCGATCTCATGCTACATACTAATAAATACTAATAAGTCTGATTATGAATAGCTGCGATCTCATGCTACATACTAATAAATACTAATAAGTCTGATTATGAATAGCTGCGATCTCATGCTACATACTAATAAATACTAATAAGTCTGATTATGAATAGCTGGGATCTCATGCTACATACTAATAAATACTAATAAGTCTGATTATGAATAGCTGCGATCTCAAGCTACATACTAATAAATACTAATAAGTCTGAATATAAATAGCTGCGATCTCATGCTACATACTAATAAATACTAATAAGTCTGATTATAAATAGCTGCGATCTCATGCTACATACTAATAAATACTAATAAGTTTGATTATGAATAGCTGCGATCTCATGCTACATACTAATAAATACTAATAAGTCTGATTATGACTAGCTGCGATCTCATGCTACATACTAATAAATACTAATAAGTCTGATTATAAATAGCTGCGATCTCATGCTACATACTAATAAATACTAATGTCTGAATATAAATAGCTGCGATCTCATGCTACATACTAATAAATACTAATAAGTCTGATTATAAATACCTGCGATCTCATGCTACATACTAATAAATACTAATAAGTCTGATTATGAATAGCTGCGATCTCATGCTACATACTAATAAATACGAATAAGTCTGATTATGAATAGCTGCGATCTCATGCTACATACTAATAAATACTAATAAGTCTGTTTATAAATAGCTGCGATCTCATGCTACATACTAATAAATACTAATAAGTCTGATTATAAATAGCTGCGATCTCATGCTACATACTAATAAATACTAACAAGTCTGATTATAAATAGCTGCGATCTCATGCTACATACTAATAAATACTAATAAGTCTGATTATGAATAGCTGCGATCTCATGCTACATACTAATAAATACTAATAAGTCTGATTATAAATAGCTGCGATCTCATGCTATATACTAATAAATACTAATAAGTCGATTATAAATAGCTGCGACCTCATGCTACATACTAATAAATACTAATAAGTCTGATTATAAATAGCTGCGATCTCATGCTACATACTAATAAATACTAATAAGTCTGATTATAAATAGCTGCGATCTCATGCTACATACTAATAAATACTAATAAGTCTGAATATAAATAGCTGTGATCTCATGCTACATACTAATAAATACTAATAAGTCTGATTATAAATAGCTGCGATCTCATGCTACATACTAATAAATACTAATAAGTCTGATTATAAATAGCTGCGATCTCATGCCACATACTAATAAATACTAATAAGTCTGATTATAAATAGCTGCAATCTCATGCTACATACTAATAAATACTAAGAAGTCTGATTATAAATAGCTGCGATCTCATGCTACATACTAGTAAATACTAATAAGTCTGAATATAAATAGCTGTGATCTCATGCTACATACTAATAAATACTAATAAGTCTGATTATAAATAGCTGCGATCTCATGCTACATACTAATAAATACTAATAAGTCTGAATATAAATAGCTGTGATCTCATGCTACATACTAATAAATACTAATAAGTCTGTGATTATGAATAGCTGCGATCTCATGCTACATACTAATAAATACTAATAAGTCTGATTATAAATAGCTGCGATCTCATGCTACATACTAATAAATACTAAAGTCTGAATATAAATAGCTGTGATCTCATGCTACATACTAATAAATACTAATAAGTCTGATTATAAATAGCTGCGATCTCATGCTACATACTAATAAATACTAATAGAACTTGCTCAGGTGCAATTTCCAAATCATATTAAAAACGAGGGACCAAACATAGAACATTTTTCTTATGTTGATATTTTTGTACACTGGGTATGATTTAGCTCAGAAAATGTTTAAAAAGCAAGTAAATAACAGGATCCTATTCCCAGGCATTAAAAGGCAAAGACAGATCTGCTACATAATGGCTGAGATCTGCAACTATATTTTACTATATCATTTTGCATCAGGAATGTTATATATAGGCAAAAAATGCTACAAGGTTCTGTTTAGTGAAATAAGAACAAAATATAATATACAGATTGTAGCTTAGCTTGTGTGATTGCATTCATTCTGAGATCTTCATGAAAAAAGTAACACTCTATTGTGCTAAGATGAGAGACATCAAACATTTATACTTGTATGTACATTGCCTAAATATTACTCACTGCAAAATGATTCTACTAGCAAAATATCTAATATCTAACAACAAGTCATCCTATCTATCTATATAATATATATCTATCCCTAACTGTATCAGTCTGTCTATATGATCACACATCTGCCTCATAACTATGTCTCTTCCTCTCCCTCAATCTATCCATCTTTACTTCATAATTATTATTTATTTGCCTATCTTGTCATCTATCAGTTATCTATCTGTCTGTCTATCTATCCATCTATTTATCTATCCATCTATCTATCTATCTATCTATCTAATTATTCATCTATCTATCTGTCTATTTATCCAACTATTTACCTATCTATCTGTCTATCTATCCATCTATTTATCTATCCATCTATCTATCAATCTATTTATCTATCTATCTAATTATTCATCTATCTATCTGTCTATTTATCAAACTATTTATCTATCTGTCTATCCATCTATTTATCTATCTATCTATCTAATTATTCATCTATCTGTCTATTTATCCAAATATTTACCTATCTAATTATCCATCTATTAATCTATGTATCTGCCTAGCTATCTCATATCTATCTATTAATATATTTATCTAGCTATCATATCTATAATTTATCTATTTATTTCTCTATCTATCATCTGTCTATCTCATTATCCATCTATCTATTAATCTATCTATTAATATATTTATCTATCACATCCATAATCTATCTACAGTATATAATATCTATCTATCATCTATCTATATATTATCTATTTATCTGGCTTGAGAAAGGTTCAGTGTGAGCCGAAACGTTGCCACACCATGTAGGTTTGAAATAAATCACATTTTTTCATCTAAGTCTATGGAGTGCTGCCTTCATTTTTTCCTCTATCTGTCTATATATCTATCTATTATGTATCATCTGTCTATTTATCTTTGAATATATTTATCTACCATATCTATAATCTATCTCATACTTATCTATTTATCTATCATCAATCCCTTATGCATCTCCCTACCTCTCACTTTATTATATAGCCATCTATCTATCCCGTATGGATCTATCTGGAAAATAAACATCAGTAAATCATTAACGTTATACATGAGCTAAAAAACATACACACAGGGACATCAGAAGAGGAGCTGCGGCATTCCTTCCCGCAGGGATTTCCACGGAGGATATCGTTACCTGCTCTACCTAGATTATACCCACGCGTGGGACCCACTGACTCCTCAGATCCGGCAGGGTTCATTCATTCTGCCGCCGCACACGCTGCACCCGATCCTCCAATAACCGCAAATAACCGCAACCTCCTGTCTACAGGAAACGCCACTGCAGTAATGACTGATCTGTTCGCTATGTGATCCAATCAGGGGCTCTAAGAAATGTGCGGTGTGCACAAGGACATTGTGTAGCAATGTGCTCAGGCTGCAACGATCGTGCTGGAGAACCGCTCGTATCTGTAGACGAGAGCTCAGCCAGGAGCCGCATCCAGAGAAACGCAGCTACTCAGAGGACAGCAGTGTGAATATCTGACACTATGCCAAGAGAGAAGAAGAATCGTTCATAATTGCACACTTAGGTTATAGAAATTACTGAAACAAATAAGACCCTCCGAGAGCGAAGTCACAGTGTGTATATATCTATATCTATCTATATATATATATCTATCTATCTATGTATATATATATATATATATATATATTAAAACGAATAAGTCCTCCTGAGATACAATCACACATATATATATATATCATTTAAATCAATGAAATCCTACAACAAATAAGACCCTCCGAGAGCTAAGTCACAGTGTTATATATGATATATATATATGTACAGTAAAACGAATAAGTCCTCCTGAGATACAGACACACCTATATATATATATATATATATCAATGAATCCCTACAACAAATCAGCCCTGTGAGAGCCCAGCCACAATGGTATGACTACTTGGCCATCTAACAGTTGTCACATTGAGAATAGCTTTATAATTACCGATATCTCTTATTGTCCACTGGCACTATGTCCATGACTATATAGTATTGCTGATGAGGGTCTAGCCCAGAAATCTTCACCCTCATTGCTGGAAACATCCGCCTATGAAATAAATACATGGCAATAATAAATGTAAAATAATGAAATGAATACAGAAATAAGCCAACTAATGATGAATGAATAAATGAATAATCTGAATAAAACTAATCTTTATGGGATGTCTCTTGTTTCTGAATCTAGTGTAGGATAATCCAGAGGAGAGTGTAGGGTGCTGCTGGCTATTCCAGTGTGTTCCTAGGTGTGTGGAGGATTTATGAGGACACAGTGTCCAGTGTGAGCCCCCAGTGTATGGCAGACACCGCACAGCACACTGACAGCCAAGAAAGTGTCCTCCAGATATTTCCCCCTGTGCACCTGTAGAACATAGAGGTTTGGCTGAGGCTCCCCTGGATAAACAGAGCATTGTACAACACAGGGAAATACTGGAGCCTGGAGCAGATGGATTTCATCAGATATGTTTGTGCAATATTTAATAAGCTGAGTTCCTTGTATAATATCCAGTTTTCTTGTACATCTGTCTTTGAACCGTGTCTTTTTTAGAAGAAGACCCAATTCGTGGAGCTGCTCTAATGAGCCCTGCACAGGCTGCTGCTCCAGCTCTCCACTGCTGCTCCAGCTCTCCCATCTGCAGTCACTTCATCATCCTGGAAGCTTCAGTTTAGGTGCTGGGAACCCATCATGCTGTCCTCCTTTTAATAGGGAAATCTAGCCATGTCAGCCTTCCCTAGTGGGCTCAGCCAAGCTACAGAAATCATTGGATTCAATACTACACCAAAATGTTTATTGCAGCCATGTGTCTTATTAGCATACAATGTTACATGAGGCGGGTTACTCAGTAAAAAACGGCTTTGGGGCTTAGTCTGTTCCCCAAAATATGCTAAATATGGTTTATATATATATATATATATATATATATATATATATATGTAATGTATTTCTAAAAATAAATAAATGATTTAGATATTCTATATATATATATATATATATATATATATATATATATATATATATATATTTATTACAACTTCAACCTATGGGATATGGGATGACATTAGTGTAAATATTCACTGTATAAAATAATTATAAAATAGCAGCCACTTGTGCAGGTTCTTTCCTGCACATTCCCTGGCACCTGTGGTGGTCTCCCAGTCCCTCAGTGATATATATGGAGAGCCCTGGCTGGAGGACTCATATAAACCCTCCCATGAACCTGGATCCTGGACTGATAGAGACATATTTCACTGTAATCCTGGGTTACTCTCTCATTACTGGCTGGAGATCAGAACTGAGGTTTTCAAGGCAAAGTCCTCTCCTCGGCTCCAGGTGAATATCCCATAATGTGTGTGTGAGCATTTATGGGTTCAGGTTTTGGTGAAGGCTGCAAACTGTGTAATGGCAGAGGTGATTTACAGTGTGTGGTGTTTCTCCAGCAAACACATCATGGTGGAAACATCCAGAGTGAGATGAGAGAACCCTGTCCAGTGGGAGGAGGTCACTGGCCTCCAGAAGCAGCTCCATGAAGGAGAACTGCAAACTTGGCTCATCTCAAGGCACAAACATCCTCAACAAGAAAGTCACAGCAATAGTCTATCTATCTATTATCTATCTATCCCATATCTATCTATCTATCTATTATCTATCTATCTATACCTCTATATCTATCTATCCCATATATATCTATCTATCTATTATTTATCTATTATCTATCTATCCCATATCTATCTATCTATCTATCTATTATCTATCTATCTATACCTCTATATCTATCTATTATCTATCTATCTATACCTCTATATCTATCTATCCCATATATATCTATCTATCTATTATTTATCTATTATCTATCTATCTATACCTCTATATCTATCTATTATCTATCTATCTATACCTCTATATCTATCTATCCCATATATATCTATCTATCTATTATTTATCTATTATCTATCTATCTATACCTCTATATCTATCTATCCCATATTTATCTATTATCTATCTATCCCATATCTATCTATATATCCATATCTCTCTATCTATCGATCTCATATCTATCCATATCTATCTAGCAGAACATGTTGCTCTGTCCATAGTGTAGGTACCGGTGATATAAGGGGGGGGGGGGGGGGGGCAGACATTTCGGAACCTTCCTCACCTCCCGGCCTTGGTGATGATCATTTCTGTCCCGATCTCATGAAAGCGCTTCCATAGCTCTGCTCCCTGAAGATCCACGCGAACGGCAGAGGAAGATGTTCCCAGTGGGGCAGGAGAAGTCAGGGGGGTACTACAAGTGCCAGCTGTTGCCTTCACTCCGCCATAGCCGTCGTCGCCGGGTGCTGCGGGGCCACACACTGGAGTCAGCTCAGCACCACTCATCATCATCATCATCATCATCATCATCATCATATACCCAGAAACCCCATCATCACCAGTGACTGCACATTTCTACCCCGATCCCCAATTACAGCCCGGATCGGGACTTTTCATCCTTATAACAAATTCTACATTGCTACATAATTCATTAAAAACAATTAAACGATTCCCCTAAAGAACAAAACATAATACATGACTTATAACACGGCCAAAACAAGTGGGCCAAATAACAACACCGAGAAGAAAAGTGCGAGAAGAGAACGATCGCGGCCGAAGCCAGGCGACCTCAGCCCTCCGCCCGGTGCTTCTAGAGCTCTCTTCTATATAGTGGTGACACAAACTGGGGGAAGTGAAGCAGAAAATGGCCCCGGGGTCAGGAATGAGCCTGGCTCCAGAGCCATATTGTGCGATACATAGGACACACTGCACACTTCTGTATGGCCGGAGCACAGGGCTACAGCGAGTGATCGGTCCTAATAAGCGGCTCCGGGGAGATGGCGGCAGCGGCACTATTCCCCGGGACCAATTCCCAGAAGAACAAAATCACTATTCCGTCAGCCCCTAACGCCATGCAGCCCCCTCTAGAATATCCGCAGTCCTCTCACAGAGCCGCACTACTGAGCCCGGGACACTGTCCCCTGCCCCCCATCTGCTGCAGGTCCAGCGCCTGATATAGCGCCATCATCTGCTGTAAGGGGCGCCGTGCGATCCGCACACAGGGCAAGTATGAGTGTGAACTGCGGCCAACTGAGTGTGAACTGCGGCCAACGTCACTTACACGGAAACGTGAACATGACGAGTGTCTAGGGGAGCTAAGAGCCCCACAGCATAATCCACGGTATAACCCACAGCATAACCCACAGCATAACCCACGGTATAACCCACGCTATAACCCACAGCATAACCCACGGCATAAACCACGGTATAACCCAGGGTATCACTGCTCAGGCCTGGCCGCCTGCCTCGGTTATATCGGACCCTTCTGCTTTATATTGTTCTTACATAATTGGCTAATGACTAACAGCAAATGCGGTAATTATTGTAAATTGAAGCATTATTATGTCTTAAGCTGAGGTACACGTGCATATATATATATATACCTATACATAGACACACACACACATATATATATATATACATACACACAAACACACATTTTTATATAAATATATACGCACATAGATATATATAGACGCATTAATACACAAAAACTTGTACACACACTCATCCACATATTGATATGTAATATACATACACTATAGTATTTATCTATCCATATACGCACAGATATATATATATGTATAAACATGTATA